>NC_134370.1:42587500-43212500 GCF_035582795.1 Mycteria americana
CTTGGTCCTGCCTGGAGCTTCAAGACCTTCTCTGGGTTGCTGCTGGCCCATGACACAGCAGCGCTCCCAAGGCAGGGAGGGCACGGTTTCCGGTGAGCAGCAGGAGGGTAGCAGGCAGCTCTTGGCCCCATCTTTCCTCCCTAGGCATGGGCATGTCCTCTGTGGCTTCATTGCGGGGAAGGAGTCAGAGTACATGGAGACACTGAGCGACGAGGAGGTTCTCAGCACCATGACATGTGTCCTCCGCACGCTGACAGGTACCGCCGCCTCCTCCACCCTCGTCACCCCAACCCCGCTGGGGGAGCATGTGCCCAAATTTCTGAATTCCACCCAAAATCCATGCCTGCAGGGAACCTGCACCTGCCTGCTCCCAGGAGCATGCTCAGGTCCCAGTGGCACAGCGCTCCCTACACCCGGGGCTCCTACAGCTACGTCGCCGTTGGCAGCTCGGGGGATGACATCGATGTGCTGGCTCAGCCCCTGCCTGAGGACCTCGAGGACCCCAGGGTAACTGCTTTTGGCCCGGGGGATGCAGAGGCCATGGGGGGAGCAGGACCCCGTGGGCATGGGGACAGACAGACAGAAGTGGGAACAGGACACCCCAGGCCTTGAGGAGCACAGTGAGGTGGCATTCCCCACTCCTGCTCCATTCAGGGGTCACCGATGCTTGGGTCACCAACCAACCCTCCTTGGCTCTTCCTGCTGAGCTTCATGGGAGCGGGGGGAACCCCATTTCCATAAAATCCGGGGACATCTAGCTCCTTCCAACCACTTCCCGGCATCCTCATAGCATGGGGTGGGTCTCTAAGGAAGGGAAGGTGCCTGCTCCTCAGTCTCCACATGGCTGCGGAGTGGGTTGTGCATCTGCAGGGTGTCAAAGGGCAGGGAGATGAGGCTGGTTTAGTACAACCTGGTGTCCCCGCTGGGCTGGGGGAGGTGGCAAGCCCCCAGCGTTCACCTCCCGCCTTGCTGCAGCCTCTGCAGCTCCTCTTCGCCGGTGAGGCCACCCACCGCACGTTCTACTCCACCACCCACGGGGCCCTGCTGTCGGGCTGGCGAGAAGCCGAGCGGCTCAACCAGCTCTTTGACGCACCCAGCCCTGCTCCTCAGCTCTGAGGCAGGAAAATAAAACCTGTACTTCGCAGGTCGCTGCCAGTCAGTCTCCTTTATTGAGAAACTTCCTGTTGCGTTAAAAATTACTGTTGCGTAGGAGTCTGAGGAGTGGCTGGGGGGGGCCAACCCTCCCATTGAGTCACGAGGTTCAGAAAGGAACCCCTTGTTTTCTAAACTCCTTCTCAGACAGGAGTCTAAGTGTGGCTAGATCCAGTCTTAGTCTCAGACTTGGTCAACGGTTTATTTTCTAAGGATTGTATATGCAGCCACCCATCAGAGTCAACGTTTGCCTGTCAAGAGCCCTCTCAGGGCTTTCACTGAAACAGATTAAGGCGACAGTGTTAATTTGACAACGTTGTAAGTCCGGTCGCGTTCAGTGTACTCAACTTTCACAATTACAGATTCACAAATAATGCGATGCACCCCCGGTCTAGTTGTGTTGCATGAACTACCCCAGCCACACGTAAAGAGTCTGGTCCCATTCAGTGAGAACTATCACAGCTAGATTAATGAAGAGTACAGTTTATTAAAGCAACAGGTACACAGGTTCTTCTGGATTACCGGTGATAAATTCACTGTCTGTAAAGCATGTGCAAATACCAAGATTATGAGTAATACCGCCGGCTACAATTGTGTTAAAAGATAATAAAGCAACTCTATAGAGATTTCTAAGTTTCCTGGGGAGGCACTTGGTATAACCAAGTGTTCGACTCTTACCCAAAGGCATCCCGATGGAGGGGAAGAGAGGCTCAGCCCGTCGACTGATCCCACAGGTCAGAGTGGTACGCAATGGTGTCTTCCCTAACATTCTCTCTCTCAAGTTATTTTACACTATTTTTTACCTTTCAGGTGGAGCTTGAGTGACTCTAGTCATACATAAACTTTACACCAATCCTAACAAAGGTTTTCTCGCTTTGCTTTTAAAGGTATAAACTAGGAAAATTCAAAGCGCAAGCTCAGTTGAGGGGTGGTCACACCTTGGAGGTGGGTAGCTTTTGGGATGGAGGTGTGTCTTGGTATTATAACAATGTTATAATGAGCAAAGTTCACCAAAAGGACAGCATTTTGTCAAAAACATGACAGACTGTTGGCCCAGGGTAGCAAATATGCAGCTTATCAGTTCCGCGGTACCTTCAGGTTCCCATATGATCGCAGAGCCTGGCCACAGTGTCTCCACACCGCTCCACCCTCCGGGCAGTTCCTCTTAGGAACACACCAAGTTCTCCTGGCATTGCCGACATCTCAGGTTGCAGGCCTAGGGAACTTCCGTGGAATGGATTCCTTGCACGTCAGCCACGCTCCACCCGGGCAGCTTCTTCAATGCTGTGCCTTACTTAAAAGTGTGAATTAAGTTTAATTTCTAAGTCATCTCCAGCAATTATTCCACACCTCCCCGGCAGAGGGACACGGAGGCTTCTCTCTCTCTCCGGGGGGTTGGATGCGGCTCCTCGGCTCGGGTCCGACGGGGAAAAGGGGCTGCGGCATTAGTACCAGTTGGTGCTGGCGATCAGGAAGCGGGTATCGTCCATCGGGGCCCGCACCGGGCCTGGCTCCGGGGTGGGCTGAGGGGCTGGGGGCGGCTGGGGGGCGGTTTGGGGACCGGGCCCCGCGGCACGGGGGGTGCCGGGCCCCGCGAGAGGTCCCCCGCGGGGCCCGGCACCCCCCGTGCCGCCACGACACACCGTCGGGCCCCCCGTAGGCCCCACAGGCCCCGTAGGCTGCGGCTCCGCCATGGCGCTGAGAAGAAGGCGGGAGTGACGCCCGCCCAGGGGAGCGCCCCGCCCACCTAACGTCACGCCGCCCGCTCGACGTGGCCACACCCACCGCCCCACCCCTCTCTCTCGACAGCTGCGTCATGCTCCGCCTTCCTGCGCGTCGCGCGGGATGTGGCGCAGAGAAGGGGTGCTGCGACCATGAGAGGGTGGGCGGGAGCGGTGCGGGCGGCCGCGGCCGGGCCCGGGCCGGTGCCTGGCGGGTTCCGGAAGCGCTTCGATTTCGGCAGCCGCGATGTGGTCTCTTGGTTCCCGGGGCACATGGCGAAAGGTGAGGGGTGGGAGCGGGGCGGGCTGACACCCTCCACCCCACCCCCCCGCTTCCGCCGCCGCCGCTCACCTAGCGCTGTGTTGCAGGCCTGCGGCAGATGCGGGCCTCCCTGCGGCGCGCCGACTGCCTCATCGAGGTGCACGATGCTCGCATATCCTCCGACACGGCTCTTCATCCCCCCCCGGGCGTCACCCGGGGCAGCAGGAGCCGGCACGCCGGGACCCCGCTCCCTGCACCGGTCCCCCTCCTCGCCCCCATGTGCCCTAGCTGCCCCGTCTCCCTCCAGGCCGCCCCTTTTCCCAGTCCCGTACCCCTCTCCAGCTCTGTACCAACCCCATCAACTCTCCCCCCCCCCACCACCAAATTGGTCCCCCCAGTACCTGCTCCCACGTCAGCACAGTCACTCTCCTTAGTGGCATTCACATCCCGCTGTCGGGCCGTAACCCCATGCTGCAGGAGGCGCTGGGCATCCGCCCGCACATCCTGGTGCTGAACAAGATGGACCTGGCTGATCCCCGCTGCCAGCCGGTGAGCACTGGGGCAGGGCTGACTGGCTGGCTGGGGATCCATGGGTCACCGCAGGCCAGGTGCAGCAATGCCTCTGCTTGTCCCCTTCAGACAGTCTTGGAGCACCTGAAGCAGCAGGGATGCTCGCACGTTGTCTTCAGTGACTGCCAGCGCGATGGCAACATCAAGAAGGTAGTGGGCCAGCAGCCCCATGCCCAGCCCTGTTTCTCGCTGCCAGCAGCTGAGGGCCATGTGCCGATCTCCTAGCCCCATGGAGATCGGTGCCCCACTGTGAGGAGGTGACGCTGCCTGGTCTAGAGCACTCTTCATTTCCAGCTTACCCAAGGCACCCCGTCCTCTGCTTGGCCCCCATTCTGTGCAGTGTCCTCTGAGCGAGTGGCTGCTGCCAGCCCAGGCACAGAGCTGCAGTTACAGCCCTTCTCCATATTTCTCTGCAGATTGTTCCCCTGGTTGCTAAGCTGGTGGGCAACAGCCCACGCTACCACAGGGCTGAGGTAAGATGCAGCAGCAAGACTGCCAGTGCATGCGCAGGGAGTCAGGGTGGCCATCTGCAGGTCACCTCCTCCAGCTGGAGGGACAAGGCTGCTCGCACGCATGCCAGAAGTGCCAGCAAAGGCTGGGCTGTTTCACTTTTGCGGCTGCCCGTTGTTCCTGGGATGGGTGGCTGACAACTGGCCGCTCCCTGCCCGTATCCTCCTCTCTTCCAGAGCACCGAATACAGCATCCTGGTGATTGGCGTGCCCAATGTGGGCAAGTCGTCGCTCATCAACTCCCTGCGGAGGCTGCACCTCAAAAAGGGTATTTCTCTGTGGTGGCTGGGCTTAGGGAGGAGCCGTTGGTGCAGCCATGGAGCGGGCGGCAGGACAGAGCATCACTTGCTTCTCTGACTGTGTCTCTCCTTTCCCCGAAGGGAAAGCCACCGCAGTTGGTGGCGAGCCAGGCATCACCAAGGCAGTGCTGACGAGAATCCAGGTACCATTCCCGCAGCATAGCCAGCTGGGTGGGTGCTGGCCTCTGCCTCCCTGCATCCTCTCGCAGGAGCTCTGGAAAACCTCGAGGCATGCAGAGCTGCTCTCAAAGGGTTGCTTGGGTCCCCTATCCAGCAAGACCTTAACGAAAGAGCTCAATGCCTTACTCATTAGCTGTGTCAGAGTCCACGGTGCTAATTACCAAGTCACATGTCCTAACTGCCCTGCCTCCCCCCATCCCAGGTCTGCGAGAAGCCCCCGATGTACCTGGTGGATACGCCTGGCGTGCTGCCCCCAAAGCTGGGGGACGTGGAGACGGGCATGAAGCTGGCGCTGTGCGGTGAGGTGGAGGCTGTGGCCAGGGGGCTCCCCAAATGTGGCTTCAAGGCCTGGCTGGGCCTGGTCCCTGAGGCTGGGGTGGGAGTTTTCTACTCATGGCCCCCCCAGGCTAGCGTGCTCTGCCTGGGTGCCCATGGGTGGCATGTGGATGGTGGAGGGGTGGCTGGGGCTTGGCCGGGGCTTGGAGCAGGGCTGGGGGTGAGCTGGGGCTTGACCCTCTTTTCCAGGAGCCATCTGTGACCACCTGGTGGGGGAGGACATCATGGCTGACTACCTCCTGTACACCCTGAACAAGCGGCAGCAGTTCAGGTGAGCTGGCAGGGGAACTGGAGAGGGCCCTGCGGTGCATCTGCTGCCTGTGGTCCCAACTGGGTGGTGGAGAAACTGTCCCCGGGGAGTTGCATGGGGGAGAAGCGATGCTGGCAGGGTGTGAGCCACCTCCTTCGGCAGGTATGTGCAGCGCTATGGGCTGGCCAAGGCCTGTGATGACATCGAGCCCGTGCTGAGGCACGTGGCCCTCACCCAGGGCAGGACACAGAAGGTGAAGGTGCTGACAGGCACGGGTGAGTGCTCTGGGGGGGGATCTCTGCTTCCTGGGGTGCAGGGGCAAGGCTTTTGGGGATCCTAGGGCACTCCAGGCTCCACTGACACCTCCTTCCACACCCACCACCCCCGTCTCTAGGGAACGTCAACATGACAATGCTCAGCTACCCAGCCGCTGCCTACGAGTTCTTGCGGGATTTCCGGGCGGGACGCCTGGGCAGGGTGACACTGGACTGAGACCTGTCCCGTGGGGGAGAGGCACCAGCTGCAGCCTTGTGGGCTGGGGACACCCCAGTTCCCCATGGGGCTGGGGCCACCTCAGCACGGAGCTCTGGTGTGTGATTTGAAGCAGCTCTGCCAGGGCAGCCCCCAGTTTTGGACTCTGGGCTGCTGCAAAGGGCCAGGGGGACAGGATCCCCACAGCAAGGGGTGAGGCTGTGCCATGGTGGCTGCCCTGTGGTGTCACCATGCAGGGCGATGCTCTCCATGGGGAGCGTGGTGCCCACCCAGGAGGGCCTGGAGCACGGCTGCTGCATCCAGCCAGGACGAAACCCCTGTGGAGCGCTTTCCTTGCTGCGGTCTTGGCCCTCACTGGGACCTCCATTCCGAAATAAAACCTCCATGGGCAGGGTGCTGGGGCAGTGGCCGTCCCAGGGTCCCCATCCCGAGCCCTGCATCCAGTGACACCTGTGTTCCGCCCATTTTTATTGCAGCCTCCTCATCCTCCAAACACTGCGAGACCCATGTACAGAGGAGCGGCGCGAACGGGGGTGCCCGAGCCAGCGGGGTTTGGCGCGGGGCGGCGGGGGGAGGTGGTGGAGGGGCTTCCCGCAGGGTCCTGCCCCGGTGGTGGTGGGTAACCAGGCGCTGGGTGGGTGCAGCCCTGGGAGCCACTGCTAGCCTGGGAGGCGGGCTCAGCCCCGGGGGGCGGCCGGTCCTTGCGGCATTGGTAGCTGCACCGGGCTCGGTCAGGTGCCCCGACACCGTCAGCGGCGGAGAACGGCGGCCAGGGGGCAGAGGCAGGACACGGCCCAGCCTGGCGGGTCCCGGGCCGGCGCGGCGGAGGTCCAGTTGCCGTCGCGGTACTCGACGCCGTCGCCCACCTCCAGCTCGCCGGCCAGCCGGGCCCGGCGCAGGGCGGCCCCCGCCGCCACGCCGGCCGCCGCTCCCGCCGCCGCCGCCCCCGCCACGCGCAGGGCCGCCCCAGCCGAGCCGTAGCGGGGGGCCGCCGCCTTCACCCGGCCGCGGCCGGCCCCCCGGGCCCCGCCACGGGCGGCCCCCCGGGCGCCACCGCGCCCACCCTTGCCGGCCACTGTGTCGCAGAATGTGGCGGCCAGCAGCATCAGCGCCCAGCACGCCGCCGCGCTCCGCCGCATCCCGCCGCTCGGCCGCACCTGGGCACAAGGAGAGCCACGGCACTCAGCCACGGCCCGCGGGCGTCCACACGTGTGTCCGCGGCGCGGCCTCGCACGCCCGCCTGCATCCGCAGGCGCCTGCGGGAGGTGCAGGCAGGAGTCTGCCCGCGCACACACACACGGGCCCCATGCATGAGCTGCGTGCACACAGACAGGCTGCACGCGTGTGCGTGGGTTGCACACGCGTGTGTCACTCATGCTGCAGCCCATGGGTTGCATAAACACCCTCTCTCCCCCTGTGCGGATGGGGCACACTCTTGCACATGCTTGCACACACAGCCACGCACACTCACATGCACCTGTGCACTCCCACGTGCGCCCACACCTGGGTTGCAAGCGTGCACTCCTCAGCACGCCCGTGCACAGCTTATACACGCGTGTGCACATCCATGCGTGGCTGTGCACACAGCCTGGCGCGAGGCTCACAGACACGCTTGCATGGCTTGCGCACACACACGCGCACCCCTGTGCTGATCACAGCTGCCTGTGGGTGCGCGCACGCTTGCACGCTGCTCACACGCACTCAAAGTGCGTCTATCAGGCACGCCTGTGCACACACCGCACACGCATGCACGGCTTGTACGACCCCCCTCCGCAGCAGAACGCACGCGTGCACGCGCACAGCCGCGGGGCACATTCACTCCCCCCCCACGCACGCACACCGCCGCCCGCGGGGCTCACCGGGCCCGGGGCTGCCGCTGGCTCGCTCCGCTCCGCTCCTCCCCGGCCGCGCTGCCGCCGCCGCGCTCCCCCACCCCCACTCCACGCGCGGAGGCCGGGGCGCGCGCTCGGGACTGCGCGGCGGCAGGGGGTGCGCGCGGGGGGAGCGGGGCACGGCGCCCACGCGGGGCCGCGCGTGGCGATGCGTGCAGCCGCAGGAGGCGGCGGGGGAAGCACCCCCCACCCCCCGCGGTCCCGCGTCACGTCGCCTCTAAATCCCCCTAATCTCGTCCCCGCCGGGCCCCATTCGTGTCCCGCCGCGCGGGGCGAGGGCAGGACGGCAGGACCGCCGCGGCCAGGCCCTGCTGGGGTGCAGGGGCCCGGTGGCCTCTTCCCCCAGGCCTCCGCCCACGGGACACGGGGGACCCCACGGGTGGCACGGCCTCGGCCAATGGGGATGGCGCGCTGTGGGGTGGGGCCGCCTCGGCCAATGGGCGCAGAGCGGGGTCGGGCGTCCGCGGGCAGCAGGGCGGGGCCGCTACGCCGCGCTTCGCTATGGCCGCCTCGCTGCGCGCGTTCCTCCGCTCCGCGGCCGCAGCCGCTGCCGCCGCGCGCCGCCACGCGCTCCTCCCGCCGCCGCCCCGCCCCCTCCTCGGTGCGCGGGCCTGCAGCGCCGGTGAGCAGGGCACTGGGGCGGGTACGGGGGGCGCCTGGCGACGGGGAACAGGCGCCGTGCGCGGGCCCGCCTCCGGGCACCGGGGCCTGGCCCCGCGCACCGGGGGTCAACACCGGGCACTGGGTCCCTGCACCGTGCACGGGCCCTGGCGCCCGATCTCTGCACCGTGCACGGGGCCTGGCACTGGGCACCAGGTCCCTGCACCACGTATGGTCTGTGGCACTGTGTACCAGTGTCCTAGCACCGTGCACAGGCCCAGCACCATGTACGGTCCCAGCACCATGCACCGGGTCCCAGCACCGCGCACCGGCCCAGCACAGAGTGGTCACTGGGCCGCATCTGCCCTGGTCAGGATCGCACCGGGAACTCCCTGCGAGCCCCGGTCCTGAGCCCCCGGGGGTGACATCCTGCTGACTGCCAGTGACTGCTGGCACCCATCTGCCACCCTGAAGGTCACCTTAAAATAGCGCGGCACTGCAGCAGCAGCCGGGCCTCACCCGAGGGCGGGTGGGGGGGTCTCTCACCCATTTGCAGGCAGTCGGTTGCCTAACAGGGCGGTGTGGGGGGGCGGTGGGCAGGGGCCCCGTTCCAGTTCCTAGCAGTGCAGAAGACGGGGGCGCAGCAGAGCGTGGGCCTGATCCAGCTGAACCGGCCGCAGGCACTCAATGCCCTCTGCGAGGGGCTGATGGAGGAGCTGCGGCGGGCACTGGAGGTCCTAGAGAATGACCCGCAGGTGGGGGCCATTGTCATCACCGGCAGCCAAAAAGCCTTTGCAGGTAGGGCAGGGTGCCTCTCCACAAACCAGATTTGAGGGGGGGGGAGGGGTGGTATCAGTGTCCCACCCAGTTTCCCTTTGCAGCTGGTGCAGACATCAAGGAGATGCAGAATAAAACCTTCCAGGAGTGCTACAGCAGTGGCTTCCTTGCTGGTTGGGACAAGGTCTCCACCATCCGCAAACCCATCATTGCTGCTGTCAATGGCTATGCTGTAAGTCCCCCCCACCTCTCCCTGTGCACCCTGGTTCAGCACCAGCACCCCCTGAACCCCCTCTTCCTCCCCTGTCCCAGCTGGGCGGCGGGTGTGAGCTGGCTATGATGTGCGACATCATCTACGCTGGGGAGAAGGCACAGTTTGGGCAACCCGAAATCCTGCTGGGGACCATCCCAGGTGAGCAGGGGGCACTCGCCAAGGGGGGGTCCATCCTGGCTGGAGCGGGGACAGCAGGGACACCCAGGTATCCTTCTCTGGACATTTCCCTTCCCCAAATGGTTCCAGGTGCTGGAGGGACGCAGAGGTTGACCAGGGCGGTGGGGAAGTCACTGGCAATGGAGATGGTCCTCACTGGGGACCGGATTTCGGCGATGGAGGCAAAGGAGGCAGGTAGGGACGTGGCCCAGCCCCAGCACCGCAGGGGTCTGGTGGGGAGCTGTTCCCCCACCCCACTACCTCCCACCATCCATCCTAGGTCTGGTCAGCAAGGTCTTCCCTGTGGAGAAGCTGCTGGACGCAGCCATCGCCTGTGCTGAGAAGATCGCCAGCAACTCCAAGCTGGTGGCTGCCATGGCGAAGGAGTCAGTCAACACCGGTAAGGGCTGGGGGGCCAACCAGGAACCCCCCCGGGTGGGCTGCAGGGCTAGGCAGCGGGGTCTCTCCAACTTCCCCCTTGCTCTCAGCCTTCGAGACGACGCTGGCGGAGGGGACCAGGACAGAGAAGCGGCTTTTTTACGCCACCTTTGCCACTGTGAGTACGGGGATCGGCCCCATTGTGGGGAGGGAGGGGATAGCGGGGCTGCTGCAGTCCCCCCAACCTCACCTCTCTGCTCCTCACAGGGCGACCGCAAAGAGGGGATGACAGCATTCGTGGAGAAGCGGAAGGCGAACTTCACTGACAGCTAAGCCCGGGGTGGTGCAGGTCCCTGTGGCTGCCTGCTCCCCATCAGCCCCCTGTGTCACCCCGTGGAGGGGGTCCGGGACACAGTGGCGAGTGATACTTGCCTGGGTGAGACAACCAGAAGTGGGGACCACCTTTGCCATTGCTATTAAAAGGTTTTCCTGGTGCTGCCGGGACATGGGGCATCCTTGTTGTGGGGTCCACCCTGAGCTGGGAAATGTTGGGGTTCACTGAGAGCCCCTCACTCCATCACACTGCTCTCTGACACCAGGCTGGGCAAGAGCAGCCTCGCAAAACAATAGGTCCGTGTGTCCCCTGGGGAGGGGACAGCCTGCAGCGCCTTCTTGGGCGCAACACTGATGCACTGAATTTGCCCAGCCTCAGCCCCACCTGGGCTGAACTGAGGCCAGGGTGATGGGCTGCGTCCCCCACCCCGAGGCATCATCATCACCCTGCCCAGGGCCTCGGGGTGAGCCCAAGCAGAGGGATCCCCCAGATTTGGGGGCCCTGCACTTTGTGATAAGTTTCTGGCAGCAATGAGGAGCCCACCAGGATGTGGAGGGGGAAATGCGTTTATTGGGGTGCTCAAGGGTGGGTAGGGAGGGACGAGTACCCTCGGGAAACCCCAGGGGCAGCTCCCGCCCCTCATTTCGCAGCCTGGGCATGTCTACACTGAGCTGTGGTAGAGATGGTCGCGGTCCTCCTCTGGGCCACTCTGCACCTCCAGGGACAGTGTCTGGGGTGGCCCGCGGGCATCGGCCTCCCTGGCATCATCCTGGGGGTGGTGGAGGTGGTCACGGTCCTCCTCCGGTCTTGCCTGGGCTTGGCGGCGGCCCCACCGAGCCCAGGAACTGCTGGAGAAGACCTTTATACCTCGTTCCACACCTTCGGTGATCTCACCCTCCTCCAGCAGCTCCACAGCTCGTATGCCCAGGATGCTGGAAGAAGGGAGCAAAAACGGTGAGGAAAGGTCACAGTGCATCAGGGTTACTAAATATCTCCCTGCCCCAGGGGAATCCCACCCCATCAGGGTGCAGGGACCTTGGCAAGACACCTCCCCTAGGAGGCTGCATTAGGATCTCAGGAAGCAAACGGGTTAATTTAGCTGCTTATCCCATGAATGGGCTGGGTGCGTCCGGGACTTCAGCAATGCAGCTCCCCATCGCCGCCAGCAAAGAGAAACTAGCCAGGGCTCGATGGTCCGAGAGTTTGGGTGATTTTGGGCGAAGATGGAGGTGGGAGCCCGTTAATTTTTGGGGGGCACAAAGCAACGAGGGAAATTTATTCCCCCCTGAAATGCTTTACTTTTTGGGGTGTTGCTTTGTTGGTTTGTACAAGCCAGATGTGGGTGTCGAAAGGTGCGGGGAGCATGGCTGCCTCTTACATTTCCTTGGCCAAATCCTGCTCCATGGCCAGGTCCTTCCACCCAGTGTCGCTTAGAGCCTGTGGGGAGAGAGGGGGACACTGGGGGGGTCGCACAGATCACACATGGATCTCCCTGTGCCTTCTGGTCACACAGGGCAGCGGGAGGGCGAGGCGGAGGGTGGGGACTTACCTGGGTGCCTTTGGGTGCAGACAGGAGGAGGGCAGTGCCCAGCAGGACGGTGATGCTGCAGAGCCGCATGGCCATTGGGCTGGCAGAGAGGTGGCAGAGGAGCTGTGTCGGCTGGTGCCTGCCTGCACCTTGCGCTCACAGCATCTGCCTGCGCCTGCCTGCCCCCAGAGCTCCTGCCTGCCTCTGTCTGTGCCCACAGTACCTGCTTGCATCTGCTTGTGCCCAGAGTGCCTGCCTGTATCCTGCACTTAGTGGCTGCCTGCATCTGCCTGCACTGAGCATCTGCCTGCGCCCTGCACTCACAGTGCCCACCAGTGCCCACAGTGCCTGACCACACCCTGCACCCACAGCTTCTGCCTCTGCCTGCCTGCAGCCACAGTTCCTACCTATGCCCACAGTCCCTGCCTGCACCCCGTGCCTGCACCCACAGCTCTGGCCTGCGCCCACCCCTGCCCACGCTGCCTGCTCCCCGTGCCCTCCAGCGCTGACCACTGCAGCCAGGCAGGCCCATACCGCTCCATGGCTGCCTTCCGCAGGACTGCCTGGACCTTGCCCTGTACTTTGCCCACGGGCGGGTGCAGCTGCTCCCAAGGCCGCCCGTCCCGTGCGTCCCCATGCTGGGTGGTGCTGGGTTGTGCTGCTCAGGGGATACGGGGCATGGGATTAACCCCCCCCCCCGCAATGCACCAGGGTGTGTGCAATCCTTATGCCCTGGGGCTCGTGCATCCCCCATGCACTGGGGCACATGCAATCCCTATGCACCATGGCTCATGCATCCCCATGTTTGACAATAAAGCCAACAGCCACCTTTCCAATCTCTGAATAACTGAACTGTGACTAAATGCACTCTGCAAGCAGTGAACACAAGCAGGTCATGTTAGACCATACTCCTGTATCTGGAAGTTCTCCTGGTTGCACTGCAAAGCTTGGAAAATCCTTGCAACCCCAAAATCGGGGCTGCAGGGCAGGTAGGTCTGTGTCCTCCTGCTGGCAGACAATGTCTGTAGGAGCAATGCGCTCCTGATCCTGCACCCCAAAAGCCCCAGCAGCTTCTGTGAGGATGGGGAGTCCCAGAAGTCCCAGCAAGGTGGTGGCCTCTAGCAGGGAGCTGCTCCCTCTTGGTCTGTGGGGGGTACTGCAGGGGTGGAACCTCTTGACTTCTCCGCTGATGCAGGTACTGATATCTTGCTCCTGCCATGGCGTTGAGTGCTCCCCCAGGTTGGCTGCAACGCTTCCCCTTGCTTCTCCCCTATGTCCAGCATGATGGGATCCATCTCCATCACATGGGTGCCTTCATCTCTCCTACAATAGAAGGAAAACAGGTGAATTTTGGGCTTTCAGTCCCCAAACCGTTTGCCAATGTATTTCTTTCCTTGGGATATAAGCTTTGGAGGTGTGTGTGAGTTCAAAGCCTTTGCCTTCCCCAACTCTGCTGTGATGGCTTGCACCCTGTTTCACCTAGAGGACCCTGTTTTCACACAGGGCTGGGTGAAGGCAAGCTCCCAGCAGCAGCTCTGCCCTCCAGATGCTGGAGGACCTGAGCTGTGCTTTGAGACCTGCACAAGGGAGAAGCCGAGGACATGCTGAATGTGTTATAAAAATTCCCTTTCCTAGCTATATCAATTTTATACTATGAAAGTGTATTAATTTTGTTAATATATATTAATTCACATTATACACTGTAATTTGATGAGGGAGTGGCATTTTACTGGAGACTTTGGTATTGTTGTTCATGCTTAAGTAAAATAAACTGAAGGCCAGGCTGGCTTGCACGCTTCATCCCTGTTAGCTTTGCTTGGCCGCAGTGTTGGTGGGGTGCTCTGAGCTCAAAGAGGGGTGAACATTGATTGCCTGGGGAAGGGGTGCAGGGGTGTGCACGCTTGCATGCTCAGTGCATGGGCATGCAGCTGATCCCTGTGTATGTGTATGCAATCTGTCTGCTTGTCTGTGCCTGCAAGCGCATGCTTTGTTGCACACATCTGCATGTTGTATGCACGCTGTATGCATGCACACTGTATGTGTGCCCATGTGCGCATGCATGTGCTGTCTGCATTGCACGTCTATATGTGCATGCACACGCTGTGCACGTTTGCTGTATGTATGTGTGCCTGTGGGCTGTGTGCTTGCACACACACGTGTGCAGGTGTGTACTATGCTTTTCTATGCATTTGCTTTGCCTGTGTTGCATGCCCCATGTTTGCACACGTCCGTGTGTGTGCATGTGCAGGTATATGCCATACACATGTATCATGCTCGCGTGCATCTTGGGCCACATATGTGCTTGCCTGCAAATGTGTGTGCATGCCGTGTGTGTGCACCTGCTGTGCACGCTTGTACACACATGTGGATCATGCCAGTGTGTATGCATGTGCGCTACCTGAGTCCTGCTCTGTGCTTGCATTTGCTTGCATGTGGTTGTTTGCCGGTGTGTGCATACGTGTATGTCCGACCTGTGTGTGTCCTTCTGATGGCCACTGCTGGGTAACTCCACCTCCTCCTGCCTTCACAAACCAGCAAGGGGCTGGAAAATTTTGCTTATGACAAATCCCACAAGGAAAAAAAAAAAGGAAATTCAAGTTTTGGCTTGAAATAAGGATTTTTGAAAGCCAGTGGCCAGCTGGGAAAGACTTGCCCATGGACTCTGGAAAAAGTTGGTAACCCAGAAGAGAGCTAGTCATGAGCCCTGAGGCTGTAATTGCAATTTTTATTTGTTTTTTAATAGCAAGGGCAGACACTCAGAGACCTGGAGTCTGGGAAAAAGGAAGGAAGGATTTCCAGGTAGAAACTTAGGACCTAAACACATAAAGGAGAGCAGATTGGGCTGCTTCTGCATGATCTTTGTACCATCACGTGCCAAAGCCTGCAGGCATCTCCAGTGACGTGGTGCCTGCTTCAAATTTCCAGTTATTCCAGTGGGGGAAAAAAAGCCTCATTAGGGGCTTCCAGTGTTGGAAAGTGATTTTTGGTCATTGCTGGTCGACAGTCCTGGGCAGACATGGGGCAGGAGCACCAGGGCGGTGGCCACAGAGGTGGTGACAGCCTGGTCTTCCCTGGTCTGTACCATGGCCCGTCTCTGGGGGACCAGCAGCCTGCTGGGGTGAGGGCTGTGCACAGAGTGGGGTGTGGAGGTGTCTGTGGGGTGTGTGTGTGTGGAGAGGTGTGGAGGTGTGCATGGGGGTGTGTGTGTGCCTGCGTGCCTGTGGGGGACAAGGGTGTGTGTGTGGTGGTGCAGGGGGGTGTACACGGGCTGTGTGGTACAGGGTGTGTGTGCATGGGACTGCAGTTATTTGGTCTGTATACAGGTGTGCACACAGGTATGGGTATGGGGAAACTCTGTGGGTGGCTCCATGCCCTGGACGACTGCTCCCCCCTCTCCCCTCGCCCCCCCCCCCCGCCCCGTCCTCTGCCCCCCCTCCCTTCCTCCTTTTCTCCCTCCCTCCATCATCCCTCCATCCTTTGCTCCCTCCCTCTGTGCCTCCTCCTGCCCCTCTGGCCTGGCAGCAGACACTCCCCAGTGCCTGCTGTGCCCAACGCTGCCTGCCCTGCCCGCCACACTGCCAGCCAGTTTCTCCTGGGTCTGCCTGCTCTCCTCCGGCAGTGATCCTGGCTGGACGGTTTGCCTGCCAGAGACAGCTCTCTCCGGAGGCCGAGGAGCAAGGATTAAGGCTGGACAAGCCAGCTGAGTTTTAAAACAGAGCAAAGCATTTTAAAACTCACAGGGAAATCTCCTAAGCCTCTGTAAGCATTATTCCCTGCTCCTATTTGCAAGGATTTTTCAAAGCCCTTTTTATCCTTTGTTCCTCCCAGAGACGGGGGAGGGAAAAAAAGCAATTACAGATCCTAAGCTTCTTGGATAAATGCTGTTCCGGCAACCTATTTTTTTCCCTTTATGGACAATTTTAGAAGTGTCATAGTTCAACAGGACCCCGAGACCTGGTGGCAGCACACTGAGCCTGGCTCTGCATTTCCAATCAATCTTTTCTCCTGGCAGGATGAGACTAAAAAGGAAGCGAAAGACGCAGAGGAAAAATAACCTCCATCTCAACCTGATTTTGGGGGTATCTGGAGCAAAGGGAGGTTCATTCTTCACATCTGACTCTGCCTGGGTTTCAAAACAGCATTTAAATTCTCTACGAAGCAATTTTGTAAAAATTCCTTTCATTTATTCACCTAGTTGGAAGTCACTTTGTTTTAACTCCCCATGGAAATGAGCCACAAAGCACCAGAATGCTTTTCCTGGCCTAGGCAAACCTTTCACATGGGTTTCAGAGCATGCGCCGGGGAGCGGAGCAGACTTCAGCGAGATAGAGAAGGTCAGAATTAGGGACCAATGCTTTTTTTACTGTTTTCTTTTTTTTCTTTTTGTCAGTGGTTCCAGCTTCTGTACAGCTAGCGGATTTTGTCTTGGAACTTCTTGAATCTATTTTTTCCCCCAAAAGGCAAAAAAAAAAAAAAATCCTGCGTAGTCTCAGCTCCAGCAGCTGATTTCCTCTCATCTCCATGTCGTAATGCTCCGCTGCAGTCTGAGACTCTTTCTGCGAGCAACTGAAGCAGAGTTCAACCTGCCCCACATCTGTGTGCTATCCCAAGGGCTGTCCTTGCTGGGAGCTTTTAAAAACACCATGAGAAAATGAAAGAATGAAATTAAAAGAATTAAATTAATTGTTGTAATCTACATTGCTCTTCCTCTGGATTTTGATTCTCCCCTGTGCAAGCAGGGCTAGCAGGGAAGCGTAGCACCCTGCCCCCAGGCCAGCTGAGGTGGCTGGGGGGATAACAGGGCTTCCTGCAGGAAGAGGGAACATGGTGTATTTTGCTCTGTGTTATCCCTGCTGCATTTTTGGCAGCGATTCTTTGCAAGTTTTTCACAAAGCCTGTGCGATCTCTGCAGCTGCTGGAGTTTCAGAACAGCGTTTGCCATTTGCAAGCTCAGGCAAGATGCGACCATCTATCTAGAAAGCCACTGCTGCCCAGAGTGGTCCTGGCACTGATGAGATACAAAAACTCACAGCACAGAGGCACACGAATTTATTTGTAGCTTCATCTCAAGGGGGATCAGAAAAGAGAGTGTTGTGTCTCAGGAAGGATAAACATAAGCATGGGTCAGGTACACAGACATGAAGGGACTGTAGCAAAGCACCTCCCAAAGTACTGATGTATCCCAAACTGCTGCCACACAATCCTTGTTTTTGCCCTTCTGCCTTCCCTGTACAGAGCAGGACCCTCACACACAACTGCAAATACCCCTGCTCGGCCACATTGCCATCGCTAACTTTTGCGGCCAGCACCTTCTCATCTTGCACAGATCTGGTGCACTGACCTTCACACCTTCTTCCTTGGTCCTTTAAAACCTCGGGTGGCACCTTGTCCAAAGCAAATTGTGGATGGGATCCTGCAAAGGGAGACACGATTTAATACACATTAACAGCCCACCTCTTGCAGGATCACTGGGATGCTTTGTGCCTTGTGCAGCATTTCAAGCTCCCAGAGTGGGAAGAGCAAGCTATTGGAGGAGCAGGACATCTAAATCACCAAAGTGTAATTTAAAAAATGGGTGAAATACTGGCCTACTTTCCCCATTATTCTGCACATTTAATTTACATTCTGGAGTCCTCTCCTCTCTTTACAACCAGGTGTAAGGTGTTACAAAATGAAATATGCCATTGGGCAGTTGCAGTGGTTTTCTGTGGAAGCATATGATTGTGAAGAGCAGGAGAGCAGAGCAGCAGTAAAAGTGTGGCCTTTCAACAGCAAATTTTCCTTTTGACCTGCAGTATCACATCTAATTAAAGGGATGGTTTCTTTCTGGTTTATAAGCTGTTACGCTGGACAAAACAATGAAGTTTAAAATGTCACTGTGGCAGCTGCTTAGGGACAGGATTTTGTCAGGCAAACCATGACATACAAAAGCAGACCCAACAGGCTGTAGTGCATTGCAAGCACTTTCAGACTCCACAACTTGTTAGAAAGCCCTGAATCAGCAACGCTCACCTCATTTTACAGAGGCAGAGCGAAACACTGATGCCAGTGAAAGCAAGAGGGAGCTGAGGACGGAAGCGGATTTCCCCACGTGGCACTCCAGCAGAGTCGTGAGCTCATTGTGCTGTTTCCACACCTTCAGCACATCACAAATGTGGCAAACTCAAAACACAAGAATCCCTTTGCTAACTGGAATAGTTCAGGCAAAACCATATTAACCTTTATGCTGAGACGATTAAAATGATGAATAAAATGACACTGATCTGGGTGCTGGGAAGAGGGTGGTGACCTTTTGACAGCTACCTTGTATCTCATACAGGTTTTACAGGACATGATGAGGGGGATTTCAAAAGTCAAGCCAGCAATAGGCAATTCAGTTTCAACTTTTTGTAAAGATTTTATTTAAAAAACCAAAAAAATTTTAAAAAAACACGAACAGAAAAAAAAGCAATGCTGCTCTGGCCTTGCAAAACCTAAGGTTCAGAGTGGGATGTTCACCTGCTTTATTTGTGCCTTGTCCTGTGACTGTGTTGGGAGCACAGACAGCTACAGTGAAACACACCAGCTCAGCCCCGAGTCAGCTAGAATGGGAAAGTGTCACAAAGCAGGAACGAAATTTGTTTGAGTATTTTAGGACAGAGTTCTTATCTTCCAACCCACGCCATTCTGCAATACCCTGGGGAAGAGATCATGGGTGGGTAGACTAACAGAAACTTACTGACACAGCTTTCACAGTGTATGCACACTCTGTCCTTCCTTACGCTTTCCTCTTTTAAAAATAGCTTTTAAAACAAACATGGAAATCCTACCTCTTTTATCTTCAACACAGAAACACCCTGAGCCATGCTGCACTAGGCACTGCAAAATGCAATTAAGATGATACATTCCCAGCCCCAGAAATTTTTGCCTGTGGAGGCCAACAGTATCGACCTGGATTTATAGAGTCGTTCCTCTGGCACTGAGGGGCCGGGGCTCGCTGCAGGCTGAGGTATCTCCATGTTCTCACTGGGCCCTATTTCCATGGGGTCCACTTGGAACTGCTCCGACGTCTCCATGCTCACATCCATCGGCATGCTGCCACCCTGCTTCTTGGGAGAGCTCACGTGCTTGGGGCCACTGCAGAGAGAAAATTTTACATCCTTTCTCAGCAGCTGCCATGTAAGAGCAGAGCAAAGGAAATGAAAGGTATTTCACAATGAAACACGTCAAGTCCAACTTGGGTGAGTTACTGCATGGAGGCACAGAGTTTTGGCTGCACAAACCACCAGGAGCAGCTAAAAGGCTGCTGGAGAGCTGTGTGATAGGCTTGTATGAGCTTCTGCTTAAGTATTCAGGGTTGCTGCATTACAGCACTCAGCTTTGTCCCCAGGTTCTTTTCTTCAGTCCGTAAAGAGAAACTCATTCAACGGGCTTGAGTCCCCGAGAGGACTGTCCTTTAGCTGACTTACTGATGCAGTGCAGCAGCCAAAGGTGACCGTTAGCTTTTCATCCCTGGCTCAGGGGTTGGCAGCATTTGTGGTTGGCAGTTTCTTTCTTCCCTAAATGCCAAGCCACTTTACTAGGAGGCAGCTGGGCCTGCTTGCAAAGTCTTTGACCAGCTCTTCTCTTTTCAGTCTGGCGGGCCCTGAAGTGTTTGGAGCAGAACACAATTCACCTTTCGTTGCCAAACTTGCCCCAAGAACACTGTGATGTGATGGCAGTGACTGACAGCCTCTCAAGTCCCCTCACTGCTTCTGTAATCAGCTGTTTCCATGTCCAGTGCTGCATTACGTCACTTCTAAGCATTGACACACAGAAAGGAAAGGAGCTCTGTAGGTCTCTAGTCCAACTCTCTGCTCAGCTCACTCTCTCATCATAGCTAGACCAGGCTACCCAAAAGCAAGCTTTGAAAAACTCCACAGACCCAGCCCCTGTCCCTTTGGGCACCCATCCCAGGGCCACACCACCCTGCCAGGCAAGAAATTTTCTCTCCATCACATCACCCAGGTCTCTGAGGAAGGTGTTAAACAACATCAGTCCTTGTATTAATCCCCGTGGTGAAAGCAGTGCTTGAAATGAGTGGCCAGCTGAGAAAGCTGTTCGTCAAACTTACAAAGCCTCCCTCTGCTCTACTTGTGCTTTTGGAGAATGGGAATATTGCAAAGGGTTGGAGAGCAAAGCAGGAAGTGTGCACAAAGCAATGCAGAGAGATGCCTGGCTTTGTGTTTACACTTGAGATGGCATGAAGGGAGCAGAGCCTGGAGCCACACGGGGAGAGAAATAAGACGCGCTTCAATGTTAAGATAAAGTAAAACATTGCCACAGAAAGACTTGAGTAATTTCTGAACCTCTTAGGATATAAACTTGCCTACTCTGGAAAGGGAGTGAGACAGCAGAGAAGCACATCACCACCTCTACAGGGGAAAACCAGCTGTGCTATTGCAGTTCTGCAGTTACCTTTTCACTTTCTTTGGTCTATCAAACCGAAAGTCAGCGGGATAAAGATGAACGGTTACCAAGTGATCCTTTCTGTCCTTGCTGCTCTTGAACTTCTCTGCACAGCCTTCTACTAAACACTTGTACTGAAAGGCAGGGAAAAAAAAAAGACATAATTGGAAAAGGCAAGCAGTGTCAGCTGGGGACATGGGTGCCCTCCCCGAACAGTCAGTCTCTAAGGATGCCAGCCCATGCCATGCACACCAACCATGAACAAAAGGCTGGGCATGGCGACTCACCATATTTTGCTTCTCAGCCATTATCTGGAAGAGCGAGTCGTGCCACTCCAAGATGTGAATATCCAAGAGATGCCCTGATGGAAAGGAGCGCTTGCAGAAGGAGCAGACATTCCTGTGCAGTGTGTTGTAGTGGTGCTCATAGCCCTCCAGTGTATCAAAGGCCTGGCAGCAGCCAGAGATGTGGCAACTAAATTCAGACACCCTGTGGGGAAATTAGGACATCCATGACTTAAATTAAATTAGAGCCTTAATTTAAGCTGCTTACATCCCTCTAGATGACTTTATCTACTTGTGGCATTTTTTGTGAATAATACTTAAATTAATTGAAAGGTGCAATGGAATGAAGAGTACGATGGTACTGGCAGTTGGAAACTTATTTGCCATTACAGCTTAAGCACTGTATATATTATCGTCCTCTGAAGTGGTGCTTTGATTAAGAATAAACACCAAGCAGCAATGTGAGAAATAAGCTGTTCGACCTTAAAGTTGCAGCTGTGGATTAAAACATTGTGCCAATGCTGTTTAACAGGCATCTGTAGGATAACCTCATACAATCCTCAAAGTACTTCCTCAATTTTATATACAAGAGCAGGTTTTGAAGCAAGATGAAGATTCTCCCCTAGGCTTAGCCTTCCTAATTGGGGCTGTCTGTACCACACAGCACTCCCACTGTTTTGACTGGGTACATAATAACCTGCCACTTAAATCCTCTTGTTTAGCTGCAGCCCCAATTTTCAGACATATTATAGATGTGTTATCTGTTTAAGGGGAACTCTCAGTGAAATGATGTCACATCCAGCAAGCACAAGTCTGTATTTAGACAGACAGCTGACTGCAGCACAAAATACCGATTTTTGACCTTTTCAGCAGGACATTGAGGTTTGCAAATTGTATCACCTCATTTTCCTTTTCAAACTGCTTTGCAATGCATCAGTGTCTTCTCCCTTTTAACTTATTTCTCCTCCTCAGCCTCTAAAGTCCACGGACAAGAGGAATGGCACCCATCCCAGCCTTGCACCCGTACAATGCGAGCGAGCAGGCTTTGTACCAATGGTGCTGCACACCGATGTGACACGGAGCAGGATACATGAACTAAGAGGCACACCTGCAGCCATGACGATGCCAGGGCAGCGTGCGGGCCCTGCCTCACTTACTTGGGTTTCTCCGCCACCTCTGCGAGGCTGCTGAGGACACCCTGGAGGTAGAGGTGCCTGTGAACGTCCCCATCCTAGGAGAGGAGGAGAGAGAGGGCGTGAGCAGGCAGGTCTGCCTCCACAGAGCAAACCTTTCTTCTCCACGGAGAGAGGCCGCGGCGGGGCCCGGGGGGGGAAGCTCTGAGGGAGCACAGCCGTTGCTTTCCACACAGACCGAGCCCGGAGGCCCAGGCCCGAGCGGGTACACCAGCGCGGGGAGGCCTCGGGCCGGCCACCGACGGGAGGGCAGCCCCTCACCTCGAGGAGCGGATGGTGGGGGCCGAGGCGGAGGCGGCGGGGGGCGAAGGCGAAGGGCGGGGCCGGCGAGGGCAGCGGCGCGCGGGATGCGGGCGGCGCGGGAGGCGAGGACGGCCCCTCCCGCAGGCGGCGGCGCAGCCCGGGCGGCAGGGACAGCATCGCGCGGGAAGGTGGGGGGGCGAGTGCGCATGCGCAACCCGCGCTTCTGGACGCCGGCGGCGGGCACTTCCGGGCGGGCAGGTAGGGACGGCAGCGGTCTGCGGCGCTCCCTGGAGCCGCTGCGGGCGCTGGGGAACGCGCGGGTCCCCCTGGGCGAGCCGGGGCGGGGAGCGGCCGGGTCGGAGACCCCCGCCGCAACAGCCGGGCGGGGGTCTCCGGCCCGACCCCGCTCTCAGCAGGGCCAACCGCTCAACCGCAGCAGGTTCGCTGGGGGCCGTGTCCGGGCGAGTCGGGCATCCCCGGGAATGAGGATCCTCCACCGCGCGGGGCTCCTTCCCAGGGGTGCCCCGCTCGCACGGAGAAGGGCTGTTTCCTTGGGGCCGGCCGGGGTTTCCAGTCCTGCAGCTTGTGCCGGTGCCTCTGGGCCTCTCGCTGTGCCTCTCTGAGCAGGGGAAATCCCAGTTGGGTATTAGGAAAAGGTGGTTCTACATGAGGATCAGGGCCTCGAGTGGTGGGGGAATCTGGATCTTTGGAGATACTTAAGCTTGGACTGGACAAGGCCCTGCACAGCCTGCTATAATTTGACTCAGTTTTGGATGGAGAGTTGGACCAAGGCTTGCAGAGATCCATTCCAGCCTAAATGATTCAATGATTTTGGCAAACCAAAAGTGTGTCCATATGCTTGATATTCTGCATCTGTACGGGTTGTCACATTAAACTCTGAACTTGCATGATGCCTCAATCAGACTCTTACTTTTGCAGCCATCATTTAAATAACTTTGCAGAACTTCGTGCTTGTCTATTAATAAAATGGGCAATAGAATATAAAGATGCCTACACCTGGAAAAACTGCGTTTGAATAACTGCAGCAGCAGTACGGGCGGGCTGCTGAAGCCAGCAATTTCAGCTGTGTCTGCAGTCTGTCAGTACACGAACCAGCACTTCTTACAACCACTCAGTAACTTTTCCGCTGCCAGTGTGATTTTGAGATTGAAAAATCCTCTGCTGGCTCACCTACATTTAAGGTGGGGTTTGTACCAGTATAGTTAAATCAGGCACAATAATGGGTATCTCTGTTTTGCTTGCTTCCTCCCCTTAAATGTATTTCTTTGTTCCAGTCAAATATTTTAGCGTACCCTGCAGGCTCATAATGTAGTCAGGAAATGTTGTTTGTGTGGGTATATTTTCATTTGCAGCAGTAAAATGATAACTTACTGCCTTTGTTTTTGCGTCCCACAGAGCTTGTAGCCTCAGGTGGGAGTATGAGCGAGTTCCGCATTCACCATGATGTCAATGAGTTGCTCAGCCTGCTGCGCGTTCACGGTGGGGAAGGAGCCGAAGTCTACATCGATCTTCTGCAGAAGAATCGAACGCCTTATGTTACCACGACTGTCTCTGCACACAGTGCAAAGGTAAGCGTTGACGTACTGTAATCACAGCTGAGATGCATTTCAGATGTTCTGGGGGGGCCGGCAGGACTCCTGAGGCGGTGTGCTTCCTTTGCAGTTGTTGATGTTGGTTCCATTGGCTTTGAGAGCACAGTCCTCCCTAAGGAGAAGTTCAAGATAAACATTCCTCCGTGTGATTGCTTTTGGCCAGTGATGTGAACTACCTTTTCCTTACTCTACTGTTCTGTGAGATAACTTGACTTCTGTGGGTGCAGAGCTGGACACGTGTTGGGAGGCGTAATGGCTGTCCCCAGTTTTTCTGAGAATAATGGTGAAATCATGTTCTCATTGGTAAAAAAATGGGGTAATCTGATCTGAAATCTCAATTTAGAGGATAAAGTAGAAAGATTATATGAGGAAAAAGGTAAAATCCTTGCATCTTGGAGAGACTGGTGAAAGAACATGAGAAGGATTGTTAGAACTGCAGGGGGGAAGTTCAAAGAAGGAGCTTATTTTGTGCCTGTGATGGTTGTTTCAAATTTTGATTAGAGGAGTTGTCCTCTGGAGGAATAAAACAAATGAAAACCAGTAACTGTATGAAATGCGATTATATGAACAATACCTGACTTCTTTTCTGAATGTCACCCAGGTATTAGGGATTAAAGCCTGATACTGTCATGACCAGGCATACTTCTGTGGCCATAATACTGGTTTTCATTGTTGTTTTTAAAAGCAATCCATCAGTCAAGCTATAAGTGCTAGAAAATCACTAACTCTGAAAGTTCAGATCTTTGTAGCCTGAACTGCATGTTTTCTCTAATTCCAGTCTTGCGCATCATTTACACGGACAGCTACAGTTCATAGACTTGTAGAAAGATTTAAGTAGAAGGCACAGCTGGAGACCCGCAGTCTAACCCCTTGCTCGCAGCAGGGCCAGCATCACAGCTACAGCAGACTGCTTAGCTACATTTTGAAGATCTCCAGGAGATTCCTCAATCTCTCTGACCATGTCCCAGGGTCACCTCTCTCTCCAGAAAGGACTGTTTCTCTAGAGCCGGTTGGGATTTTCTGTGTCTCAATTTGTGGTGGTGCCTGTGGTGCTTTTGCTGTGCCCCTTGGAACAGGGTCTGTAACCTCTTTGGGCAATGGGCAGTATGCCCCACTGTCTCCATGACTCTGCACTGCGCTCAGTCCAGTTTGTGGATGTCTCTCTTGCTAGTGGGGCCCCCAGCTGGACCCAGTGTCCTGATGTGGCTTCATCAGTGCCAGAATCCTTTAATAAACCTGCTGCTAAAAAAATTATATTGCTTCAGACTGAGCATGTGCAAAGCGAGCCCTGCTACAGATCTTGTGCTTACCTTCATCTTTTCTCTCCTGCAGTCCCTTCTCCATCACCTGAAGTGCCAGGACCCCCACTCTCCTCCAGCATAATTATTAGTAGGAGACAAATGCTGCAGCATTCAGTCCAAAACCCATTCCCTGAAGTACTTTGGTGGCAGCAGCGGCCTGCACCTTGTCTCCACAATGCTGTGTCTTTGCACAATGCTCCTCGTTTGAATGTTGTGATAATAATATACATCAAACATTTAATATTAATGTGGTGTTTTACAGGTAAAAATAGCAGAGTTTTCTCGAACTCCTGAAGATTTTTTAAAGAAGTATGATGAACTGAAGTCTAAAAATACAAGACATCTAGATTCTTTAGTTTATCTGCTGTCAAAACTCACAGAAGACAAAGAGGTTTGTTTCTCCTTTAGAACTGGATGTGTTATAAGTATTCAGCAGTAGCAACAATGCAATGATTTTAAGTACAGCACGCTTTCTGATGACAATGTTCAGCGAAATGTGTTGAAATCAACAGATAACCGGTTCTACCATTTACTTAATTATTAAAGCACTACTAGGAATTACAACCCTCTTGATATAAACCACTAAGACATGGGAAAATGGGACAGAAAGACCTGTGGTCTGATTCAGCACAGCCATCTTATGGTTGTATGTTTTTTGCTTTAGTGTGTGCTGACCAGGATTCACAAAATCTTTTCTTTTTTGTGTATGTACAGACACTCCAGTATTTGCAACAAAATGCTAAAGAAAGGGCAGAACTTGCAGCAAATGCAGCAACCAGTGGCAGCACAAATTCTTCCGTTCCCTCATCTACTTCCAAGATATCTCTACAGGAGCTCGAGGAGCTACGCAAGCAGCTGGGCAGTGTCACAGCCAATTCCAGTGTACAGCAGGTACTGTCTCTTCCCAAGCTTTGGGTACAAAATCTTTCCCTTCTGCTCATGTATATAGCTGCGCTCTTAACTTTTATCATCTAGCGGAATTATAAATGTTCCTATCTGTGCAGATAATCTAAATTATCTGTCAAAATTTATTTGTCAGATTATATTAAATCTTTGTGCTGTTCTTAATAAAAGTGGTCTTTTTCTATTTAAGTCAGTTAAGGTAAGTCAAGTTTAGGCCACGACAGTTCTAACTGGCGGGGGTAATGTAATTTCATTTTCCCATTTCAAACAACTGCTTTAAGCTGTGCTAACGTTTCCTTTTCTGCCTGTGGCAGTGCTTGCTCAGGAGCTCAGCAGCCATTGTGGCGTGTCCCCATTCTTCCTAGGAGTTCTGCTCTCTCAGATAATGTGGGTACAATGCCTCACATAATCATTCCCCAAGTGGACACAGCCATTCCCTCTACTTAGCTATTTGAGCTCCTGAAATAAGTGCTGCAAAGTGATCCCAAAGACAAAAAGGAAGAAAAAAACCCTGCTGTAGAAGTAAACTGTATCATTGCAAGACACAGGCTTAGAGAACAGTTAAGCAAGCATTTCATTATCAGTAGGCCGGGAGGTAGGAAGTGCAAAAGGGTGATTATTACTTAAATCCCAAATTCTATTTCCTATAATCATTTGTATAAATAACTATACTGTGATGGGTTGACCTTGGCTAGCCACTCTATCACTCCACCGGCTCAACAGGACAGGGGGGAGAAAAATATGACAAAAAGCTTGTGGGTCAAGATACGGGCATTTTGGCTGCGGAAGGCAGAGGAGCAACTGTGTATGGACAGTTATTTGGACTGAGGTGAAAGAGTGATAAGGTGTGAAAGAGTGAGTGAGCGGGCAACTGGACAATACATGCAAATGCTTCCATTTAAAATTTTGCAGCTTACCTTTGTCCCAGAGTTTTGTTTCTGTTCTGCCTTCTGATGACTGGTCAATAAAATATAATGGGACAAGCCTCCAGGCTCTGCATGTGACTATTTCTGAGGATGCCGGCCTGCTTGTGAACGTTCAGAAATCACATGCTGCATCTCCTTCTGCACTCTCTGTTGTGGCAGTCCTGCACCCTCGCTCAGTGGAGGCATATCTATGTCGTGTTGGCGCACGAGGTCTGTCTGCATTGGTGTGGTGTGTGCTTCACTCACCTGCTCACTCTGCGGCACTGCTGGCCCTGTCTTGGCCATGTGGTAGCATTCACATTCATGATGCATCCTACCAACCTTTGCTCTCTAGCTGTGGCTGTATATGGTTTATTGCCTGTGGTGGCTCCTCAGCAGATGTGCAGTTATGCTTCAGTCTGAGAAGATCTTTCTGTGGCAGTGGCTGAGCAGAGCTAAAACCTTCCAGGGAACACCCTCCTGTCCCTGATGAAGCTGATGACAGTAGATGATGCATCTGCCACCAAGTGGGGAGTTTGCTGTGGTGGTCAGATCACTTCAGGCCATTGATGGCTAGAGGAATGGACCCTCCATGTTCAGCGGTTTGGGACACCCAACGGGTCTCTCAGCTTGAAGGGCTGTACATGCATGTGATGATGGAGAGTTCAAATCCTAAACAGAGAGAATCCAACCCTCTGCCCCTGTCAGGCAGTGATGAAACCAGCCTTGTTCTACATACACTGTGAAATACGTCTGCTGTTTGCCTGACTCATCCAAATCCTTCACAGATGATCTGAGTCAAGTGGTTGATTTAGATCATGAAGGGAAGATGAATTTCCAGTAAGATAACTGATCTTTTTAATAGGATTTATGTGCAGACTTTCTAAAAGAGGAAAGAAGATTAAGTGGTGTTCTCTGGGATGTGCAGTTCACAACCAAAGGAGTTGAAATGGCAATGCAAGCAAATTAAAAAGATTTGTGCCTCCCTGCTGCTCCATTTTTACTTTCTTTAGACTTAAAGAGCTGAAACTCTGATAAAAGGCCCTAACAGGCAGGTGCTCAGGGCCATTGAGTCAGTAGGGCTGTATCAAGTCACATAGTTTAAATCTCTTGACCCAGAGTTTCTGCTAGAGCCACTTCCCAAGAGGACTGTCAAGTAGTCATAATAATTGCAATTGATTTATTTCTCCAGCACCTGCTATCTCCATCTCTCTTCTAGAAGCCAGGTTGTGCACTGCACAAGCCCTGGAGTGATCCTTCACACTGTATTAATGGACATGAGGATCTTACTTGAGCAACTCTGTGATCCTTGTGGCACCATCTTCATTCACCAGGCATGGAGGATAGCTGCTAGTGTTTCCACAGATTTGTTGTGGCACTGGTGGGAGGAACTGCTGGGGTTGTGCAGTCTAGCCTCCCTCTCACAGCAGGACTGTCACCCACAGTAAGTCAGGGCAGCTGTCGTTTTGTCCAAGTCCTGCATCCCCCCAGGAGGGAGATACCCCACCTCCATGCTGACCCATCCCATGGCTGCTCCCCCTCTGGAGGCAGAAGTGTCTCTTCCTGTCTGATCTCAATATCCCAAGAGGCAGCTTGTGTCCATGGCCACTTGAACCTCCTGCTGCTGCTGAGAGGAGCTTGGCCGCACCCAACATCTTGCTACTTGTCCTTCCTGTAGTTGCACGCTGCTCTTAGTCCTTCTATTGGCCAGACCCAGCAAAGCCCAGCTGCCCCCACCACTCCTCCTTGGTCGTGTGATGTAGGTCCAGTGGATGCCCACTGCTGCCCATCTTCCCTGGCACCAGGGCTGTAGTGCAGGGAGCCGTTTGGCACAGCTGGCATTCATTGAGCACGAAGATGTGCTCTTTGTCTCCCTCGATGGATGTGGGCACTGTCATTGCTTAAGATACCAGATGCAGGTTCATCAGCATCACAGTCACAAACTGCCACCGTATCCTGTGGGCTTTTAAGTGCCAGGCTGACACTGAGGGCCACATTTTCAGTCCTGGGAGTTTTATCCAGGCTGTCGTTGAAGCCTGTAATGACAAAGATCTAAATTTTAAGTTGCAGAAGAAGGTGGTTCATGCCCCTGAGACATGTGCTTTGTCACCGATGCCACAAGTGCTGTGCCATCTGCCCTGTGATTACTTGGCACTGTCAGAGAGATCATCCAGTGATCTTTCAGTGATTGGAGTTGCTGCTTGGATCAGTTTTAGCCCAAGAATCATTGAGGTGGTAAAACTTTCGTGTTCTCTTTCAGGTAGCTATGTCCTTTGTAGCCAAAACTGTGTCAACTTTGTTGAACTCTGCCAGTTAACAAGTTCACACTAGAGCTGGTTGAACTCCAACAGAAGCTCCCTGCCTCTTGTCATCCCAGACAATCACTAGTGAAGAAGAACCAGTCCCTTGATGAAGAAGGTTCTGCATTTGTTTCAGGGTTTCTGGCTGCTCCTTTTTACAATCCCTATGAGGAATAGGCCTCAGTCCTTTTTTTTTATTAGGGACAGATGCCACAGCCTACACCCTTGCTCCAGGCATGCCCCAGCCCACAGGCTGTGAGCTCACAGGGGCAGAGGTGCCAGCATGCTCCCTCACAGTGCCATGAGCCCATCTCATTTCAGGGACTTCCCTCAGGCACTGGGAGCTATTGGGCTTATTCTTGTATAGTATGGAAGTAGGGATTTTTGCAATAGGTATTTTCCAGGGCCAAGAAGGAAAGGAGACTACTAGATGGATTGGCTGGATGGCTACATCCAAAGAGTTACAGCCAATGGCTCAATGTCCAAATGGAAACTAGTAGCGAGTGGTGTCCCTCAAGGGTCTGTATTGGGACCAATACTAGTTTAGTATATTCATCAATGATGTACCTAGTCGGATTGAGTGCACCCTCAGCAAGTTTGTGGATGACACCAAGCTGAGTGGTGCAGTCAATACACTGGAGGGAAGGGATGCCATCCAGGGGGCCCTTGACAGGCTGGAGGAGTGGTCCCATGTGAACTTCATGATGTTCAGCAAGGCCAAGTCCAAGGTCCTGCACCTGGGTCAGGGCAATCCCCACTATCAGTACAGACTGGGGGATGAAGGGATGGAGAACACCCCTATGGAAAAGGACTTGGGGATACTGGTGGAAAAAAAAAAAAATAGGACATGACCCAGCAATGTGCGCTTGCAGACCAGAAAGCCAAGCGTATCCTGGGCTGCATCACAAGAAGCGTGGGCAGCAGCTTGAGGGAGGTGGTTCTCCCTCTCTACTCCATCCTCGTGAGACCCCACCTGGAGTACTGTGTCCAGCTCAGTGCAAGAAAGACATGGACCTGTTGGAGCGGGTCCAGAGGAGGGCCACAAAAATGATCCGAGGGCTGGAACAGCTCTCCCATGGAGAGAGGCTGAGAGTTAGGTTTGTTCAGCCTGGAGAAGAGAAGGCTCCGAGGAGACCTTACTGTGGCCTTTCAATATATAAAGGAGGCTTATGAGAAAGACAGACTAAGACTTTTTACCAGGGCCTGTAGTGATGGGACAAGGGGCAACGGTGTTAAACAGAAAGAGGGTAGGTTTGGATGGGATGCTCCATCCCTGGCAATGTTCAGGGATGGGGCTTTGAGCAAACTGATCTAGTAAAAGATGTCCCTGCCCGCAGCAGGGGAGTTGGACTGGATGATCTTTAAAGGTCCCTTCCAACCCAAACTGTTCTATGACTCTGTGATCTGATTTCATTTTGGCAGTTGGAGGCAGGAATTACTTCATGTCTCTGAATTTCCAAGGTGTAACTTTCATACAGTCCATCTCACTGAACTAGCTCTGTTTTATAGTACTGTCTTCCATCCACATGTGCTGTTGAGATCTTATCTGGCTCTGTTAGGTTGTATGGTCTCCCATACTTAGCGCAATGCCTCAGAAGCTTTTGGACTTAGATACTTTCTTAGTCTGCTCTCTCATAAGTATGCATGGTTCGTGGAGTTGTTGTGATGGTGAGGCCCATGGTTTGTGGAGTTTTCCCTCCAACTCATTCGTCCCTGCCGTTTGGGAAGATGTAATGATGGCTGCCCTTCTCCTAAGCAGAAGCTTGTTCATACAGCCATGTTGCATAGGGCCAGTGCTACAGGGACATCTTCCATTCCAGGTCTTCCTTTAATGACCTGGAGCTCAAAATTATACAGAAAGCACACATGATGTTTTGGTCTTTTAGCCAACATCTGTGTGTCCGGATCAGGACGGACAAGTAAACTACTATATACTACTTCAATAGAGTAGTATTTTCTCACTATATGGGATTAAGATTTATGAAGGAGTTCAAGTTGTTTATCCATGTGAAGGACTCAGTCCTACACTGAGATCTCCAATTTTATGTGAAGTTTAGTCATCCTTTGAATTGCTGGCAGCTCACTTGACACTACATCATTCTCCATACCCTCCTATGAGAGTCCTGTTTCCTGTTTCAACTACCTCTCACATGTAAGAGCACCATTCTTTAAGATGCAAAGCTCATACGTTTGCTTCCTTCCCAAATTCCTCCCTCCTCTGAGGCCTCCTATGAGAGGAAAGTAAAATGACCCTGTGCATATCCCATTTCACATACATATCTGCGGAGCTTAAGAAATGGCGTTCATAAGCATGTCCCCCATGTTTGTGCGCTTGGGGCTCTAAATGTTCATGTAGGTTGTACATCTCACAAGCCTCTCCAGCTGGTAATGAATCTTGCACTCCATTTATTTTAGTGTCAGAGACCTGGAGCCAGGGGTGGAAAGTCTTTCAGTCTTTAAGAGCTCACTTCCTTCACTGACTCCTATTCAGAGTAAAAAACTCCATCATTTTCCAGCTATCTGTGGGTGGATTATCTGGATTGCATTTGACACACAGCTACTCAGCGGCCACTGTGCAGAAACTGAGTTCAGAGGTGTTCATTACCCTGTCTGCAAGTGCCCCTTGAATAAGATGTTACTGCTTACTGCTTCTGGAAGGAGTTAGCTGCCTTTCATGTGGTGCACTTTGCAAACTAGTAAGCTGCCTGGTGGTTGTGCATGTCCCCATTCTGCTCCCCTGTGTGTGCCCTAGGACCCAGGCTGGTGGGGAGGGGTGCAGAAAGGCATTATTTGATGTACCCTCCAATAAAAAGAAGACCAACTACATAAAAAATCACCTCTGCAGCACTGAGACCAATAGATTAGATAGTATGGGGAGACCAAATCTTACACTGTGCTACTGAAACATTAGCTGTTCTACTTTCTGTTCTCAAGTTATCAGTTTATTAGTCAGTTTCTGCTTAAAACTCAAAATTTCTTGGACTTCTGAAGACCTCTTTTTCTCCTTTCTCTCTCTCTCTTTTTCCAGCAGCCTCTTGAGCTTACACGAAAAATCCTCCGAGATAAGCAGAACAAGAAGAATTCTGGTCAGCCTGTTCCAGTATTTCCATCCTGGGTATATGAGAGACCTGCACTTATTGGCGATTTCTTAACTGGCACCAGTTTAAGCACTGACACAACAGTACCTATAGGTATGTGATATGCAGGGAAAATTGCATTAACTTTTTATGTTTTGTACTTGTTCAGAAGTGCTGTTCAGATTTCATGACACTCAGGATGAAAGCAAAACTTGGCTCCTTGCACTCTGCAGATGAAGAGCGGAGTTCCAAAAAAAAAAAGCCCCAAACTTATTTTCTTCACAGTGTTTCTCCTGTGCTAAATTCCAGCCCCACTGTTGATCCATGGGATCTAATCTGAGTTTCCCAGTCCTTTTTCTCTCTTGAGTCACAGCCTCCGTAAAATCCTACTGTAGGAGTATCACATCTGTATTCTCAGCTGAAAAAATCTGTAGTCGTACCTGACAAGGGAGTATTCATCAATCCACCCAGCTTAATGTCCTCTCCAGTAAGACTATAGCAACCTCCCTGATTTGCTCTCTCTCTCCTCGCCAGAGCAGCAGGAGACTAATCTCTCCCCATTGTATTCTAGCTTTAGGCTGAGCTATGTATAGTTTCTTATTCATAAATTAAAGAACTTTTTTTGGAAGAGAACAGCTGAGTTAGAGACTCATGTTTCCATTCCCCAGAACTGTGGAGGCTCCTACAAGAAACCTGTAGCTTCTTCCTGAATGTGGATTTGGGCTGCGTCTAAGGGGGACATGAAAACAGTAGGCTTATTCTTGAAGGTGCCCTTAAATAGCTTGTCCACCAGTGCATTTCTGCTGGGGCCTTTTGGGATGTGCTGTGAGGGTATGTTCCTAGCAAGCTCAGAACCATTTGTTCTCTCACATACGATCCTACAAATGGAGAGGGGTTGTTGCCTTGTTTCACGAGACAAGCTTTGCTGTAGAAACAAGAACTGTTTTCTTGATACCTGAATATTTCAGTGGAGGGGCGGTAGGGGGAGTTGATGACAAGATGGGAGCTCCTCGGGTCCAGTGTAACTGAGCCCTTTTGGGTGGAAGGATCAGCAGCACAAGCTGTGGGTGATGTTCTCTTGGCCACAGGTGTTGGATGTATAGCCCTGTCTACTTGGTTTGCTTTGGGTATAAATGAGCAAAGGATTCTGTTTTCCTGGAAAGCAAGGTAGATTATTTCGGAGTTGACCTTAACTCCGTTTTATTTCTCGATATCTTGATTCAGCTTTGTGTCATCTTCCTTTGTTCTCTTTGAATGGTAGTATGCCTTCCTTTCAATCTTCAGGTACTAGATTGAAATTATATGAATGGACAATCAGGTAGTACTATGACATGTTCCGATTGTGTTCTTTTTTTGTCTTCTCTTTGAAAACAGGTACTTTGCCATTAGCCTCCCAAGAATCCATGATTGTGGAGGACTTGCTGTACGTTCTGATTGGTGTGGATGGAAGATACATCACAGCACAGCCTCTTGTAGGCAGGCAGAACCGAGCTTTTTCAGTCGATCTAAACTTGGACTTGTCCATCAAAGAGCTGGTGACCAGGATTCTTCCTGTAGCAGCAAGTTACTCTGCTGTCACCAGGTACCAAGCTGACTTTTGTCAGAAGAGGATGTTTTCCTTTGAGCATCAGGTTGTAGAATAGAGAATCTGTTATTGTGCAGATGTTAACTTCCAAGCTTAATTTAAACCTATGGGGATATAAAATAAGAATGACAATTTCTTTGAATTGGTTTTAGCTACAATTTCTTTTTGCTGGGTTTCTCCTCTGTGCTGCCAGTTCACTTTTTCACTCACCTCACCTTCGCTTTGTCCAAACTTTGTCTTGGTACATTCAGGCAAAGTGCAAATAGGACACATCTGCTTGTTCTGGCTTGTCTCTTCCCACTCTGCTATGAATTTCTCCATGTTTCCTGCTTTTTACTCTCCTCTCGGCAGCCAGGACTGAGACAGCCTTTGTGTGCTTCTGAGCAGGACAACCTACTGCTGTCTAGTTTCTGGTAGCTACCTTAAGTAATTGTTAAAAGGTCTTAGTATAAGGTACACCTCACTAACAGTGGATGTTTGTTATGTAGATGTCTGCATTTGTTTCAAAGTCCCTAAAAGATCAGCAAAGAGAAAGAAGCATTTTAGGATGTGATTCATCCGATCTCTTTTACCTGTCTCCTTCCAGATGATATGATTTGTGTTCAGAAGCATCTGTCTCTCTCCACTAACATGTATGGAGCCATCTAAATCTGGTCAGATGAATCCCTGCTGTGGCATGTGGTGTCAGAAGCTAGCAACAGTGCTTTCCCCACATGTCTGGGTACACATTGCTTCCTTTTGAGATCTTTTCCTGTCCTCTAATCTGTTGCTTATGCAAAGGCTATCACCTTGAAAATCCTGGCTCTCGCTTTTTACATAGTGGTTTTGCAAATAATTCTAGTTCCCCTGCAGTTTGAGAGGAAACGTCTTCCCACAGCTTTCCATACTAGGAAATGTGGTGATGGAAAATAGGCAGGGGGACACAGAGCAAATGTGAAACCTGAAACTCCAGCTGAAAACTGGTGCGCTTTCCAACACATGATCTACTCATGTGCTCGTATAGTGTCCTGAAGATACAATTCCTGAAACTGGTAGAAGGTGCCTTGCCTGAAAGTTTCCATTTTGCTTTTTTACAGGTTTATAGAGGAGAAGTCTTCTTTCGAGTATGGACAGGTAAATCATGCTCTGGCTGCTGCTATGCGGACTCTAATCAAGGAATACATGATACTAATTACCCAGCTGGAACATCTTCAGAGACAGGGACTTCTGTCACTCCAGAAACTCTGGTTTTATATCCAGCCCACAATGAGGACCCTGGAGATTCTTGCTTCACTTGGTAAGTTTCAAAAATACAGTCATTACATTTTGACAGGTGCATGACAGTGGCTTCTGAAAACTGTACAGAGTAGTAATACAGGCAGGGCATGTGTCACTTTAATTTTATGTTAGAAGAAAGCCAAGGGGAATTGTACTTGTCAGAGCACTGGTCTTTTTTGAGAGCAGTGGGCTCTAGGGCTGAATCTGCCCCTCAGAGCTGTCATGAGGCAAGTCCATGCCTTTTACCTTGAGTCCATGCCCATCAGATCAGTTGTTTCCACCACTGCTGTCTCTACTCAGCTTCTTTCTAAATGCTTCTCCGGCTGTGTGTGGATGTATAACCACCAGCTGATTCAACCAGAAGGAACCCCTGGAAGTTTCTAGTCCAAGCCCTTGCTCACAGCTACAGCAGGTTGCTCAGCGTCGTGTCCAGGCGAGTCTGCACAATCCCCGGCAGTCGTGATCCCCCACCATTCTGGGCCCTTTCCCATGACTTCACCACCCTTTTTGTGAACATTTCTTTCTGTACCTCCAGCTGGAATTTCCCTTCTTGTAACTTTTGCCGTTTTAATATTGTCACTGTGCTCTTCCAAGAGGAGTCTCATACCATCTCCTCTAGAGCCATCCATTGGATAGTGAAGGAATGATGTTCGACAACCCCCAGCTTCATCTTCTCTTCTCTCGGATAACAAGCCCAGTTCCCTGAGGCTCTCCTTGTATGCCCTGGGCACCAGCCCTGCACCATCTTATTAACCTCTGCTGGACTCTTCATTTTGTCAGTCACATTGGGGACCCCAGACTGAATGCAGTGTTCAAGGTGTGGCCTCACTAGTGCTGGGCAAAGGGGAATAATCGCTGGCAGTGCACGCCTGGGTGCAGTTGGCATTCATCGCTGCAAGGACACGCTGCCGACCCACGATCAGCTGGTTGTCCACCAGGACCCCCGGTTGTTCTCTGCAGTGCTGCTCCTCAGCCAGCTGGTCCCAGCCTGTGCCATTGCATGAGGTTGTTGGTCACAGATGCAGTTACCTCAGTAATTTTGGTTAAACTCTTTGGCATGAAAATACTTGCACATTTCTCTCTACTCGGCCCAGAGAATTTATCTGGACATAAGTATCTGTTCTGTTTACAATCTGGAATTGGATGATCCTTCTTGGTATTCATGTTTCCTGAAATTTTCAATTTTTTGGAACACAGCAGTTAGCCAACTACATTAAGGTTTACTTCGATCTGAAACTCACGGCAGTACTGTATTCCTCCGTCCCTACATCCCTTTTGCGATGGCAAAGTACAAATTTCACTATCAACCTACCTAAATCCTGGTGTTCGAGCTATATGCATGGCTACCTCAACGTTACAGTTGAGAACAGAAGTGCTTTTGAGATCAGAGGTTTCTCAAGCACGTCACTGAAGTGTGTGTTTCTTCCATTACCACCTGGAAAGAGGATCTCTATACATGGTCCCCTCAGTGTAGGCGGCTTTTGGACTCTAAGCCACCATGTACCTTTTGTCTACCTGAGTTCAGTTCTCCTTCCCTGGAGGGTTGGGTTTGGTTATTGCTTTTTTAGATCGTAGATCATTTGGGTTTTCGTTTCAGGACATTTCAGGATGTAAGCTTTTGGTTATGTGGTGGAATGGCCTTGCATTGTCACAGCAGGGGGCTACAGCTGACATGAAGATCTGTGACTTAGGGTCATCAGCTAATCAACTGCTAACTTCATTATGTTTAACAGCACAGCTTGTGCAATTAATCTGTGTCAACTTTGTGTCTTATTTGTGTCTTATTTTTAAATTTTAGCTACTTCTGTGGATAAAGGTGAGTGTATGGGAGGATCAACCCTGAGCTTACTCCATGACAAGACTTTCAATTACACGGGGGACAGCCAGGCCCAGGAGCTGTGCCTGTATTTAACCAAGGCAGCCAGCGTGCCTTATTTTGAAATTCTGGAAAAGTGGATATATCGAGGCATCATTAATGATCCGTACAGGTAAAGAACAGTTAAGAAATGAAAATGAAATGCAAAAGTTAAGAAATACTGTTTGGGTCTTTGGCTTCTACTTTTTTAGTGCACCCATCCCTCTGCTCTGTAGAGTCTGCATAGCCTAGGGGCCTGGATCTGGCAGCAGTAGGTAGACAAGGCAGCATTGCAAGGAAGGGGAGTGTGTTTAAGTACATTTCTTATTTGATTCAGTGGTTATACAGTCAGAGACACTCTCACTTGCTTTATTTTTCCAAATTCAAGGAAATTATATGCAAAAGTTGATAGCACAACAGTTCAAATAATGCAGTGCACTCAAATTCCACCTTACCGTGCCTGTCCCCCTTTAAGTATTCTCGTCTCACATCCTCATCCTCTTCACGACAGGGGTGAGCCCTCTTCTCATGGGACAGGAGTGTGATAACTCAGTGAATCTATGTTAAATGTAGTCCACTAATATGCTAATCTGATATGATCTAACAACACTCTCTGAAGTTTCTTGGCTTTTGTAGAATCATTTGAAGCATTTTGCTGTGTTTAATAATTTATGCAGCATTTCTGTTTCCCACATTTTCAGAATCCTAAGAGGGGTAAAACTCAAGTTAAAATAGCTAAAATTAATGCCTTCCTGATGGTTAGATGGCAGATAAAGGCCAGCTTCCTCACCTCTACACTGACAACCAAATAATGTTTAGACTTGGTTTGTGAACCCTATAAAATTCTGTTTCTGTCATAATTGATTGCAGATTAGCAGAAACATTCTGCATCCTCTTAATGCTTCTCCTCTTACTACAAATACAGACTAATTTCAGGTCTTGATTGAAATGTATTTTCATGAGACCTTATTTCTGATAGATCATATTGCCAGTTTACAGGTCAAAAAAAGTAATCCTCATTGTACCAATTCCTGCTTCTAAACATCTGCTTTAACTGTTCAGTGAATTCATGGTGGAGGAACATGAGCTGCAGAAGGAGAAGATTCAGGAGGACTATAATGACAAGTATTGGGATCAAAGATACACTGTTGTTCAGCAACAGATACCCTCATTCTTGCAGAAAATGGCTGACAAAATACTAAGCACAGGTAGGTAAAGATATGCTTCTGATGTAAGAGGAATCTTGAGACAAGCATTATCATTCTTTGTATAAAGGTAAAGTAAATGTCATTGTGCTTTGCCAGTTTATGGGGTTGTCCAGCTGAACTTCTCAGAGGAGTAGAAGAATCAGATTTAAAAAGAACCCCAAATCCTATAAATAAACTAACATGTGGGACAGAGTCCAGCAGCAAAGGGAGCTGTCTGTCTTACTGCTCTGTTTCATGGGTACAGTTTTCTAGCAGCTAGCTAGATGGAGCTGGACAACTGAGGTTTGAACATGCCGAGTTTTAATTTGGGTCTTTAAATGAAGCATGCAGCCTGATGGCTACCATTGTTCTCTTCCATAAGTACAAAATACCCCAAAAGCTACTTCTGAAGTGCAGCACCAGATCTTCAAAGTTTCTGGCTATCTGCAGAGATGTTTTGCCACCACTGGGAAACAAAACCATTTCTAAATCTCTCCTTAAATGTGATACTAGGTACCTAATTTAAAATTTTGTATCATCTTTTGAAAGGTGTCTAAATCCTTTCCAGCTTTCAGTAGAACTTAGTGTAAACATTTCACAGCATATCTTCTGCTTGAAGGTAGTGGTTTGAAAGTTTCCCTGTGGTATGAATATGGGTCGTTCCTTCTTTTTCTTCTAGGGAAATATTTAAATGTTGTGCGAGAATGTGGACGTGATGTTACCTGCCCTGTAGCTAAAGAGGTCATCTATACTTTAAAAGAGCGAGCATATGTGGAACAAATAGAAAAAGCATATAACTATGCTAGCAAAGTTCTTCTGGATTTCCTAATGGAGGAGAAGGAGCTGGTGGCTCACCTAAGGTTTGATTTATTTTACTGAATGCATGTTAAATAGGTTGGTTCTGATAGTGAACATAAGTTTTTGAAGTTAGCTCTCTTTTCTTGGGATATTATTAATGTATTCTCTCTATTTCCATTAGAAAGGTTGACCTGAAAAAATAAGGTTTGGTTTTTTTCCTGAAGAAAAAAAAAGGAAAAGCGTTAAATCATAGAACTGTTGGGTGGGAAGGATGTCTGGGGGTCTCTAGTCCAACTTCCCTGGAAGGCTGTTGCCACAACTAGGTCAGGGCAGCCATAGCTTTGTCTAGGCCAGTCCCAAAACCTGCCCTCGGGGAGGGTGGATATCCCCCTCCTCTCTCATGACTTGTCCCATGGCTGCATGTCACTCCCACCCGGGAAAGGAGTTTCCTAATATAATCTGGTATGATCAAGAAGACTTTAATGTAAATAAGAAATAGTTTGCTATTGAGCATCTCACCAAATATATGTCATGGTTACTGTTCATGCAAACATAGGTAGTTGGAATAGAGTAAGTGGTTAGCCCCAAGTTCCAGTGCAGGATTTTTCTTAACATTGTCCTTTTTTAAAGTTCATTTTAATAACCTATATTTTGATTCTCATAACACATTCAGCCGATAGCAAATGCAAGTGCATTCTAGCACGCCAACTCCAGCTTCCTTGTCTGAATCAAGCTTTTTGTTTATTACTATCTTCAGAAAACACTAAAACCAGAAATCTTAACTATCCAGAAGACCAAGACAGCAACAAATATGTAGGAAATCGCAGCTGATAGCTGGTTGTAAGATAGTTTGTAATTGGTCTGGTACCAGAGGTGTAGGAGGTACCAGAGACCTGGTACCAGAGGTTCTCCTTCAAACCAGTGACACAGCGTGAAGGAAAGTGGTCTGAGCTTCATGGGACAAACCTGCCAAGTGCCTTGCACAAGAAGATGCCCATTGGGAGACATAAGCTGGAGCAGTAGTAGCAACTGAAGTGAATGTGCCTAGCAGGCCAGGTGGGATTGCTTTGGGCCTGCTTTTTACTAGGTCTGAAAAAGTTGTAGCCTCAACAAAGGTATCTGCTCCAGACCTGGGAACACTACGGCTCCAGCTGAGAGAGATTGTGGGAAGACCTGAAGATCCATGTTTCACTCCTTTGAAACTGACACGTGCCTTCCTGCCCTGTGAAAACCACCAGAGAACATGCCTTGTTTCATGAAAGGTTATGAGAGCTGCCTGAAACCTGCCAGTCGTTAAGGAGATTCGTCCTAGGCTTGCTAATGACAGTCATCCTTCCAAGCCTTCTTTGCTTACAGGACTGTTCAAAAGACACTGGCTTCCAAAGTTCTGGTGGCACATGTCCTCTGTTGGGCCCGTCTATTACAATATAGTTTCAGATTAAGGTGTTGCTCAGCCTTTCCAGCTGGGGTTGATGTCTATGACCTCCTCATCTTCAAAACAGGCTCTCTGCTAGATCATTCAGCAGCTGTCCTGTGTATATGTAATCTGCTAGGGTGCAAGTGCAGGGGCATCTGGTTGAGGAGAAAGATACTGAGCTTCCAGCGTGTGTGTGCACTTTGAGGGCTGAAGTGGCATGGTTGTGATCAAACCCCAGGGACCTGTGACAGATAACCACTTCTCCTCAGTGAAGCGGGAGTACTGACTCTCTCTACCATCCCAGAAATGTTGGTTGGAAGGGACGAACAACCTTGGCAGTTCTCTAGTTCAACCTCCTGCTTTAAATGGGATTGTCGCCAGCATTAGGTCAGGTTTTTATTTGGGTTTGCGCTCTAGGGTGTGTCAGCAGTAAGCATCTCGTTCCCCTACCTGTTGTGTCCTCAGTTAACCACTGACACTGTCATGACTTCCTCGTGACTGGAGGAGTTTTCTTAGTTCAAGAGAGTAATGACGATCAGGGAAACAGAGGGGCTGAGCATCATCTCAATTTGACAGTGATCAGGAGTCTGCAACCACATTGTGTTAAGGCTCTGCTGGTCCTATTTTTGCTCTGAAAACTGCAGTTATCATGTGAGATTTTTGGCCAGGTGCTAAGTTAATCCTCAAACTCTCCTCTGAGCTATTTCCAAGCTCCTGGCCCAGTGCAGTTAACTCTCCCAGGTGCCAAGTGACAATTAAAGTTTATGCATCCTACTATAGCGGAAGTCAACACAAGTACCTGGAGTACTTAAAATCAGCACAGATACATGTTCATTCAAAGGAGTCCAAGATTCTGCTCTGAATTGGCAACTGCCTCTTGGATGGATCCGCACGCCGTGGAGGTTGGGGTGTTGTTCAGGATAGCAGTACAAGCCTTCGCCCAGCAATGTAGTGCATATGGTTTGTTTTCTAAGGTGCATTTTTCAAGGAAAAAATAACAGCACCAGCCCTGATCTAACTGCACAAAAGCATCCTGACTGAGGTGGTAGGAAGGAAGGGACATGCATAAAAGACTAGTCTCCAGGTTATTTATGGCTTTGTGTTCTCTATGAAGATGAACATTTTGTGATCAAACCCAGCAGGCTGGCTGAATTGATTACTTTTGTTCCTTTAGGTTTAATGTAGATTAACTTGGGCTTTAAAAGACATAATCAATTGTCCCTTCATTTTCCTGAGCAGATCTATAAAACACTATTTCCTGATGGATCAAGGGGACTTTTTTGTTCACTTCATGGATCTCACAGAAGAGGAACTTAAGAAGCCTGTAGATGACATCATAACTACGAGGCTAGAGGCTCTGCTTGAATTAGCCCTGCGAATGAGCACAGCCAACACAGATCCTTTCAAAGATGATTTAAAGGTAAGAATGTATGTAAGCAGAAGATAATTGAATTTGAGCAGAAGGCCTGCCATGATTTGGGAAGATCTGTGTGCCTGTAAGAACCTGCTGAATGTACAGAGAAGGAAAAGAGGAATGCCTGTCCTTCTGTAGACCTTCTCTGGGTTAAATCCTCTTTCATCCAGATTAGCAACTGGAAGCACCCACCCTGGACAAGGGGCTGCATTTTCTTGCTGGCATCTGAACACGAGAAGGTGCTTTTGGGTGGCCTCAGGATGAGGGGGAAGCAGTAGTGTGTCTCTCATGCTTATTCTCAGCTTGGGTGCTCACCTTGGAGTACAAGAAAATACATGATTAGAAGTCCTGCCTGTTAAGAAGTCCTGCATATTTTACAGATGTGAAGCAGCACAGAGGCTGTGCCTGGGGAGTGTGAGATCTGAATAGACCTTACAGAGGCCAAGGGCAAGGGAGAGCGATCAGTTGAGTAGTATGTTGTATGCTGATTGTTAAACACTACAGTGACACTGCTCCAGTGTCTGCTGCTCCATTCCAGATCATACCATTCACTATTGCTTCCTAGGTTGGTCTGATGACTTGAGTGATTCTGATAATTTGCACTTCTGCCACATGTCTGTTGCTATGCAGTAGTTGTGAGTATCCTGTGGCTTCATTTTTTTTCCTGCTCTTCCTTTATAGATTGACTTGATGCCCCATGACCTCATTACACAGCTCTTGAGAGTATTGGCCATAGAAACGAAACAGGAGAAGGCCATTATCAGTGCAGATCCCACAGAGCTCATGCTCAGTGGTCTGGAAGCATTTTCCTTTGACTACATTGTTAAGTGGCCTCTGTCCCTTATTATAAACAGGTAAGGTATCAGTCCACTGAAGGAAAAGAAGGCAGAAACTTTTGCATGGGGTTGAAGCATGTTTCCACACAGCAAAATACTGGAAAGCCTGTATCTTTAAAGTGACATAAGTTGCTAACTAGTAAGGAATGCTTTGGGGTTGTTGAACCCTGCTTCCTCCACTTGTAGGCTATGGAATATGGATTGTCTCTTCAGTAGAGCCCTACTAGATCATGTCTAAGGCATGCTTGGAAAGTCAAACTTTAATTTCAAATGGTGGGAAGACATAGATCAAAGGGTGCTTTCTCAGCCTGATCCCTGGTTTTACTTGTGACTGGTCACCCAGTTTTCATTTGTCCATGGCTTTCTGAAGTATCTCCCCTGAGAATATGAACTCTCACAAGAGGGTTTCTATGCAAGAATCAAACATTTCTCAAACGTGGAGAGTGGAAAAAAATGCACTTTCTGGTATCCCTGGTTGCAAACTAGAAGGACACAGGCTGTTGCTAGAATTGCTATAGCAAGCTATTTTGCATTTAATTGAGTTATGAGGGACTGAATGTTTCGTTTTTCTGCAGGGATTTGCCTCCTGTTTCCTTGGAGAAACACTGGCAGACCTGCTGCTGTGAGCCACGGCAAATGGGACAAGCAGTGTTACATGAACAGGATGACAGATGTTGAACTGTTAAATGCCAACAATTAGTTTGTCCTTTAATTTCCCCTTTAAAAAATCAGTTGACACAGTGGGACTTTTCTAATGATGTGATGCTTTTGAAATTATGTCTCTCTCTTTCAAATTTAGTGTATTAGCTCTGATGGTAGCTATGGAAGTGAAAATACTATTTGGTAAGATTTCATGAACTATATCAACTGGAGCTCTGTAGACACCTACACTGAAGTGTCTGAATGCAGACTGAATCCAGTCCCTGAAGCTATAAATAAGCATCCCCATCTGCTTCTGACAGTGCATCGCTGGTGGGGTAGTGCTGCCTGTAGTTTGGTTACAGCTTTTTCTTCATCTTTTTGGAGAATCCTAGTGAATTGTTTTGGTCATTGTAGCAGTCTCAGTGCAGTGGGTACATGACCGCAGGCTTTCAGCCCTCCATCCCTCCCAGCATCTATGTGAACGACCTTTCTGCAGGTGGCTCAGGGGAATTGAAGGAGGCTGGTGATGTACCTGCTGGCAGGAAATATGGAGGAGGGACTCCTTGGAGGGAAATTCTTTGGGATGGTTATAAATGTGATTTGTTTTCTTTGGTTCGAATTGTTTCAGTGCAGCTCTGCGTGTGTCTGAAGGCGTAAGGAACATATTGTGTAAAGTCTCTTTGCCTTTGAGCAGCCTCAGCCTTCACAGCTTAGTCTGTCAATCAGAACAGGGCTTAATCTGGATGGGTTTCTTCTTTCTTTCCAGGAAAGCACTGACAAGATACCAGATGCTTTTCAGACACATGTTCTATTGCAAACATGTGGAAAGACAGTTGTGCAATGTTTGGATCAGCAATAAGACGGCCAAGCAATTCTCTCTGCATTCAGCTAAGTGGTATGGCCTTTTTTCTGCTGGGTCAGATGTGAAGTTTTAGTTTTCCTTCTTGCTAGTTAGATATGTCATGACATGGATCAGATCATTTTGATGTGAAAAAGATCCTTACAAATTTCTTACAGGCTGGGAGAGATCAAAATATAACATTTTAGGTTTCAGTAGGAAGTGTCTGCTTAATAATCTTTGTGCTGCTTGGCTTGGTCCTCTTTTTCCACTGAACAGCGGAGGACATCTGTGCACGTATCGTCTTGGTCACTACTTTAGAATTATCAAGATTACTAAGGACCCTAGTAGTTTAAAAGCAACATTCTTTTCTTCTGGCCAGACCACTAGCAAGGACTCGTGACCCTTGCACCACTTGGCTAATGTTTGGGGTTTTGGTGTGATACAAATTTAATAAGGTAAAATTGGTGGGGTGTTTTCCCAGAAAATCATTCTATCTTGTTCCATCTGTGAGGGTGGATTTTCACCTTTGGATCTGCACTCCAGGTGCTGGAGGTGCCTGTTTGGAGAGTGAGGCAGACCCCAGCATTGCCAGGTAGTACCTTCTGCCTTGCCAGTGGCACTTTCTTGTCACAAGGTAAGCTCGGCTGCCTTGGCGCTGATCTCAGCCAACAAGACTGTAGCTCTGGTTCTCCTGTAATTGTAGAGGTGTTAGCGGAAGAGACCTGTGAGGGTCTCTAGTCCAGCCTCCAGCTTACAGGACAACTGTGATCAGCAGTGGACAGGGCAGCCATGGTTGAAAACTCCTAAGGTGGGTATCCCCCACCTCTCCAGTGACCTGTCCCAGTTTGCTGAAGTCAGTTCTTAGTTTGCCATCACAGAGCCTGCATAAATTAACATTGAAAGAACCTCTATATAATCCCATCATTCTATTTTTAAGGTGAAATTGCATTAAATAGCCTAGGTAGCAGATGATTTGATTAAATATTTGGATCCCCTGAACATATTGATGCAAGGTGTAGAATATTTTTAAGTGTTCATTTAACAGGTAAGGCTGGAAAAAAACATGAACCATTTATCTCGTTAAATTTTGCCCTGGTAAAGAATGCATGTCTCACTAGATAGTTACACTAGTAAAATTGCTTTAATATTTAATATTAAAATTTTAGTTGAATATAAGCAAATATTCAAAGTAATTGTCCAGTCTACAGCAGGTTCAAAACTCTGACTCTAGCAATTGAGGGAAAGCCATTTGAATATGTGGAAAATAATCAGAGATGGTTTGCATTAACTTTATAATCCCTCTCACACTGCAGCAGTGAATTTGCTAGGACCGAAATATTTAGCTCTGTTTGACTGTGCAAGCCTGGTGATAGTTCTCCATGGCATTTGCTAGCTCTAAGTTGTGTGGGTGTGACTTTTCTCCTAGGTTTGCTGGTGCTTTCACATTGCGGCAGCGGATGCTGAATTTTGTACAAAATATCCAGTATTATATGATGTTTGAAGTGATGGAGCCAACATGGCACATTCTTGAGAAGAACCTGAAGTTGGTGAGTGTGTGTGCTTGAGAAAAGTTGGAATGGAAGTCTTGAGTTAACAAATTTAATATAGGGAAAAAATACCTAATTTCAGTTACTGCAGGTGTCTGTTAAATGTTTTGTTGGAGGCACTTAAGTATCTGGGAACTGTTGTTCTTATCACACCGCAAAGAGTGCTGCTATTCTACATCTCTTTTCTGCTTTACCAGTCATATATCCCTTTCTTCTGCTGCATCCTCCTATCTATGCCCAGCTTATACTCTGCACCCTGTTATGTAAAGGTGGTGTTCTGCTGAACACTGCCTTACATAGAAGAAAGAAAACTATGGAAAAGGAAGAAGGATGCAGGGTGCAAAGATCACAAACAGATCCAGACATCTTCAGTTGATTCCTTGGCTGACTTACAGTGTTCTTAAAAGCCAAGTCTGTGCTTTCTGTTCCATGAAGCTGCCAAGGACTGGCCTGTTAGGACTATCTGTTATAAAACAGGGCCTTTCCTCATTCAGATGGCTATTCCTCATGTATATTCCCACTGCAGGTGGGCAAGGCTGGAGAACTTTTCCACTCTGGTGGTATCTGGGAGAGGCTAAGCTCACTTCCCACTGGTTTTTATGCCTGACGAGGGGGCATCTGGGTAAAGCATGCCTGGCATCATTTTGGTTCCTTTCACAGAGATGTAATGTTCTGAGCTGTGGGATTTTCCAGATGTGTTACAGAATATTTCTGGTTCAATAATCCAAGTCAGTGACTTCTCCAGAAGTTAACTTTTTGCTGTAGCAAAAACTGCAAGAATCAGTTTTCATTTCCTGATGGGCATGTGATATGCCTTTATTATCTCACAGAGGAACACATTCTCAGCTAATGTCCCACCTGCCTGTTTTAAACCAAGAATGAGAAGTCATTGGGAGTTTACGTTTCAGAACAGTCTGTTCAAGAAGCCCGTAAAGGCCTTCTCATATCTGGTTTCATTCATGTCAGATTTGTTGGTTCCATCCTCAACAACAGAGAAAAAAATCTGTCACCAACAGATCAAGGGCTATTCTCAGTGTGTCTAGAGCAAACCCTTTTCTGCCTTCCTTTTTTACCTGACTGTGGTAAGGATCTAGACTTCCAGGGCATACAGAGTTACTGTGGAAGTTCATTAGACAACCGGAGGATGATGCTTGAGCACTGGTGGATCTAGTGAAAGCCACAGCAATGCTGCAAATACATGTTGTCTTCCTTGCCATCAGCCTGGGCCCAGCCCATAGCTTCTTCATTCCCTAGGAACATGTGCTGGAGCCAGGGCACTGGTTGCCTCACCTCTCAGCACCAGTGGACCTGCCTGGCTCCTGCTGGTTTCTGGCATAGAAACAAGTCTTTGTGGGAGGAAAAAGAGAGCAGAGATGGCATCTTAGGTTACTTCTGTACTGCTGCCTAAAACAAGGGCAGAGACATAGGCTGTCTGCTCCACATTACATAGCAAATGTCTCCACGGGGTCCCATGTGGTCCTAACATACAATCATTTTGTGTTCTTCTAGTTTCAAGTGTTTGTAGCAGTCTGGGGAGGGCTGTATTGTAGCTGTTTTCATAGCATGAAGCTGCAGGGATGCATTGCATGGGCTAGGGTATGTCATGAAGGCCTGTGAAAGTGCTCGAGGGTACAAAGCTTGGTGGAGTAGTCTTGGAGGGCTTCGCCAAGGGAGGGAATCTGACCTACTGCTATCTCCTCCATGCCAGGAGACAACTTGAGAAGGCCCTTAGGAAGTGCTATCCCTGAGCTTTGTATGACGGTTGTCTTGGCGTATGGCACTCAGCACAGGCAAGGGCTGTGCCAGGCAGTGAACTTGTGTTTATTTAGAGCAGATGATCAGTGATCCATTCCTCGAGCTCCCTTATTTTGCAGCATAACCTTTGTGATGGCTGTAGTAATTTTCCTTATCCTAACGGACACTGCGTTCCTCATGGTCCTTCTCAGCTTCCTTACCCACTGTGGTGCTGCTGTGTTGGGGCTCGTGTTAGGGTGCCCCAGCTACTGTGAGAGAACAGGAGGCAAATGTACATCCCTCTGGTAGTCATCCTGTGATCAGATGCTTCTGGGTTGCACATCTTTTTCCTCTTACACAGTGGAAAACATTTATCTGATGTACCAAACAGCCCAATACTCCTTCTGCAATCTGCATTAAGCCACAGCAGCTCTCTTGGCAGCTCTCTGATGAGCCTTGTGTATGTTCAATATGAACTGACCCTGTCTTTGTTTCTACTGTGTACTGGGGAGTTGTTCTGGGGTCAGCTAACCAGCGTTTTTTGATGCCCTGTGATCCTTTTTCCTGGAGAATTCACAGGAGGTATCAGGTCTAGGATTGTGAGCATCTTTACATATTCTTGGTGAGGACTTCTGAACAAGAAGAGGTTATATGTCAAGCTCGTGGATGATCTGAGAGAAGTGTACTTGCTTCTTAATTTTGTTGTAAGTTTACATTTGCAAAATATAATACTCAGTTTACTTTACTTGAATTGAGGCACTTGAACAAGTTATCCTATCCCAGGTTCTTCCATACTGATTTCAGGTAGCTCTTTCTTTCAGTCTCTGCTGATTCCAGATGTCCTAGAAGGGACCATTAAACGCAGTAGGCACATGGTCTGTATTGATGGCATCCCCTGTTCAGAAGAGGCAATCTCCTGACTCCAGAGTTTTTGCAGAGACTTTCTCTGCAGGAGACCTCTCTCTACTTTGGCTCTGAGCCCTTGAGTTTCTCTGCTCCTTCAGAGATACAGAGGTGCTGAAGCATTTTTATTTCAGTTCCAAAGAGGAATTTGCCAGTTTATACTGTTTCTTGGAGGAGCCCATTCCCAAGAAACTTCTATAGACCAAACCTCTTTGATAGCCCAAGTGGGCAGAATTTTTCCCTCCCTGTGAAACATCTGTGAGCCTCTTTAGCCTGCCAGAGATGTTGAGATAGCAGGTGTAAAGTGACTTTGCTGGCACTGGGGAAAGGTGTTTCTGTGGCTGTATGGCAAGGAGGAGATCTGTCCATGCCTTCACCATACACTTCTTCATTTCTGAAACCTTGAAGGCTGCTGCAGCATTTTGTAGAGCATTTCTACCATTGCTTTACAATGCATGAAGGGCTTCTCCAAGTAATAGTGCAGCAGTAACGACTCAAAGATGCCCATGATGTGAATATGTACACAAGTTGTCACTTGAAACTGAGGAAGTTTTTCGGCAAGTTACCAAAGTCTTTGAGACGTAATCCAAATGTATGTCTGCTTCCCATCCTCCTTGGTGTCCTTCAAGGCTTTTAAATCTCTGAGAGATGGAGCATGCCCTCTACCAGTGCTGGGGCAGGAAAAGTCTGGCTCTAGGCATTGTTGTGATATGGGCACCTGTGAGTCAAACATCTCAACACTGCCAGCTGTTGAGAAAAGGAAGAAAAGAAAGAAGCTGTTTCAGCAACCACTTTGTTATGCAGTCCTTTAAAAGAGCTGCTCACCAGGGATGACATATCCCCAGCTACTGGGTAAAATCTTCCTTGATATAAATAAAAGCATCATTTATTTCCAAACAGAGGATGCAGAACTGGCTCTTTAACCTCCATAGCCTCCAGTCTGGGGTAGTTTTTTACTTTCATTTGCATTTTAGGAGGGAAAAGGATGATCCTCACTGATCTCATGTAGTGCCTTATGCTGTTTTTTTATTTGTTAGACTTCTGTCTTGTGCATTTCCACTTGAAGTTAAGGTGCTTTCTTCCTAAAAATATAACTAGTATCTTCATCTTCACATCATCATTGTCTTCATCAACACAACTAGCATCTTCATTGCATTAGAGAGTGGCATTTATCCCTGTTCGTACTAGTTGTTTAAAAGATTGGGGGGGGGGTGGCATTAATCCTGATGGAGCAGTGTCAATACCTTGGCAATTTTAGTCCTGTGGTTCTTTCCTAAGCTTGACTTGTGTTCTCAGCTTCAGCACATCCCATAATTGTACAGAGTGAGAGGGGGTTTTTAATCTGTCATTTAGAACTTGAGACTGAAACAGCCCATTGAAGTAGCAGAGCTGGACAAAAATCTTACAGAATCCTTGCACCACTGCATGTCCCTGTTCCTTATTGTGCTCCTAAAACATGTTTCTGAATAACTTGTATGTTTAAGCCTCGTAAACGTACTGACATTTAAGGTTCTTTGATTTATTTTTCTCTTTTCCACTTATTGTAGCTGACTTTACTGAGATTGTGAAGGTGGGAGTGGGCATGACAAGCAGATTTAAAAGCAAAGGAAGTGCATAAAGCAGGTAACTCCATCCTGAGCCTCCTTTCCAGTGGAGGGTTTGGATGATTAAAGAAAGCGTAATTTGGTTGAGAAGGTGATGTGGCAAATCAAAGGTAAAAAGCCTGTGAAGGGCTGTTGAATGCAGTAATGCAAATACAGTCTCCATCTCAGGATGTTTCTCAAAGCTGGAAGGTACATGAGAAGTACCTCAACATGTCCTAGAGCATGTCTGAGAGGTCATTATCAGAAGCAGGATGCTGGGTTAGAGCTTTGGTCCGGTGCAGCACAGCAGTCCTGGTTTGGTTTTTCATTATTGTACTATCCTGTCACAGGCATCTAATATTGATGATGTCCTGAGCCACCACACAAGCTTCCTGGATAACTGCTTGAAGGACTGCATGCTAACCAACCCAGAGCTGCTGAAGATCTTCTCCAAGCTGATGTCTGTCTGTGTCATGTTCACAAACTGCATGCAGGTATGTACAGCCTCCCTGCATTGACCATGCCACTGCCAGCTGCTTTGGGTGCCAGCCAACTATGACAGTGCCTTTTTTCAACTCAACCCTTCTTGTCCTTGATGCACATGGAAGAGCCTTTGTTCCTTCCGCCAGCAGGCTTTAGAGCTTGACTGCTCAGACCCTCATCCTTTCTCCCAAATGGTTTCTGTGGGTTTTCCCTCCACAAAATTCTCTATGCTCTTCTTTTTCAGTGTTGGGATCAGGTTCATATGAACCAAATTACCTCTCTTCAGCCAGTCCTGCAGGAGAATTTGAGGTGTAAGTTGTAGGGCTCTGCAGTTTTTAGCATGCTCTTTTGAGGGTCAGGCAAGGACTGGTGATTGGACCCATGGAGACTGATCTCCATGGGCACTCTAGCCAGCATCTCAGGGAGCCCATAGCTTAAAAAAAGCCCACCTTCCTTTGGGTTTAGGGAGCTTTGTGTAATAACATTGTAAATTTAATCTCAGAATTAGCTTTCATGGGAGTTAACTAGCTGCAGGGCTAGCAGAACTGAGTCAGCCTCATGCTTTGCCATAATTGAAAAAAAAGGGATCTAACCATTTCCCCAACCCTCTGCCGTTCCAAGAGGTTCACCCAGAGCATGAAGCTGGATAATGAGATGGACCGGCTCACCTTAGAGCACGGCACAATGCTGGGCCCGCCAACAGAGGAGGAGCGTGCTGAAGAGACTGTGAAGAAGAAGCTGACTAACAAGGTGGGACACAGGATGGACAGCTGGGCCCTTTCCTCTGTGAATGCTGCCTGGGTTGCAGTCTGGTCAGAGTGGCTGTCCTACCTCTTGCAGATAGACCTTCCTAGTTTCTAGAGCACCTCTAGCCCCAAAAGCAGAATCTTTGCAGAATTGTGGGCATTTTTGAGGGCAGTGTGGAGCGCTGATGGTGTTCTCAAAGTCTGCTTTGAAGACTCTGTCTCCCACAGCAGTCGCTGCACTTGTTTTTAAGTTCTTGTATTTTCAGCTGTGCAGTGGGTACCCACATACAGGCTTTCTGCAACTCAAGAACTTTCTTATTTCCAGAACTAGCATTTTGTGATGGATGAGCCAATAAACTGTCGGCTGTGACTCTTTGCAACCCATCCCCTTCATATATGGGGTATTTGTCTTGTCCATATTTGTCTATTTAGATGCACACGTACTAAGCAATTTGTTTGGCATGCTCTGTGGTTAACAGGCTGCCTCCTGTCCCACTGAAAGCACCTCTCTGGCACACAGCTGGGTAGGTCCATCACACTGCAAGGCAATCCAGAGTGCTCCAGAGGTTACAGCCTGTCTTAGGCAACACTCATTTTCTGCTTACTGGCTTTTCCTCCTACTTGAAAATAAATGATAGCATGTATTTGAGGATAACTCTACTGGGATCTACCCTGGGGTTCTCCCAGAGAGGCATAGCAAGGTTTTTAAGTACCAAGGACCTTGCAACTGTTTTGAAAGATTTATTTTAGCAGCTGAGCGACTGTTAAGTTTTATGGCAGCATTTTTGAGCAGGTTAGGAAATAGGGAAGGAATAGTTGCATCTCTTTGACAAGTGTGAATCAGCAAACACATGGGGCCATTATGCCTTTGTCTTGATAGCTTTTAGCAGAGCATGCCGACAACCTCCACATGACATCTGGCTTTGAAGCAACAATCAACAAGTTTGATAGCAATTTCTCAACACATCTACTGGACCTGTTGGACAAACTGAGCATTTACAGCACCAATGACTGTGAGCACAGCATGCTCAACATCATCTACAGGTGAGCCAGTAGTTTTCTGTCTATAACTTCCCCTCCTGTGGCTCCCAAATTCAGCTCGGGGAGAATAATTGCTGTTTATAACTGTGCATGTCTGCCCCATCAATGAAAACACTGAAATCACAAGAAATATTGCTTTGCATTTCAACCCAAGGCTTTAAAAAAAAAAACTCATTCATTTGAATTATGTGAAATTAGTCTATTTGTCTATTGTAAATGTAATGCAAGTGTTTTCTTGGGGATTATCTCAGTGTGTAGAGAGTGAATAAACTGATTCCTGAATACAGCATAAGTATTCCAAGATGAGAAAACCATGCAAGGGATTGATCATAAGTGGCTATTTTGTTTTAAGTTCACATCTTGTATTTATTTAAATAAGCATCCCTTAATATGTTTTTATTGTGGCCTCACCCATACTTACTAGCTTCTTAGAAATCAAAATTCCTCCAGTAATACCTAAAAGTCAGGTACACAAAAGTCAGGTACACAGGACACACTGCAGGAAGAGAGAGAGAGAAGGAGATCTAGGTTTTGCTGCTAGATTTATAACATCTGTGTTTCTTTTTCAATAAAATGAGATGCACACGGCCTTCTTTGGAATGATTAACATTTGTTTTTGCTATAAGAGTCATACATATTAGTGTTGCTAGGCTTTTTAAGATCTGTGTTATAGATTGGTGTAGCATGGAGGGACCTGCCGTGGTACTTCTAGCTTTGAAGAACCACAGATAATGCTCTAGGAGCATTATCCCCACTTGAGCACGTGCTGTGCAAGCAGGATGCTTCTCACTCTGATCCTGCTACCAGTGCTTTAGGAGCAAAACAGAAATAACTGCAACTATGGAGTTTGCTTCTGGGAGCAGCTCTTAGTGTTTGTGGCTGGAATATGTTTTTCAAGAGTTAAGCACCCATGAAACATAGCATCCTGCAGATTGGAAATGTTCAGCTGAGGCATGCATATAACCACAGAATAAGAAGGCAAGCAAGGGTCAGGAGCTGACATCTCTTAGTTCAGAGAGTCACCTTGGTGTGGAAGTCACATGTAAGACCTGCTTGTCACCAGCTGCCTCAGACATGGCAAAGACTGTTAACACTTCAGAAATGCTGCTTGCAGACTGTTAGGCACATATGAAAACCAATTCATTTTTACAGTGACTTATTTTTTCCAGTGAAGACACGGGATATATATTGCGTATAGGCATAATTTTAAGAGGCTAGGATTTTCATGAATATAAAATATTTCAACACCAACACTTTTTAAAGCGCTTGTCCTATGTCTGTAAGCCTAATAGACACATTTGAACTGTTACAGTGTGTGTGAGCCTAGAACACTTGAGACTTACCTTCTTTGTCATTGGTGTCAGCTAGGGCACAGAAAACAAAGCCATCCTAAACATCCATTAGTTTCTTCATGCTGTCTGTAAGCCGGTGTGTAGCCTTATTTTCATGTGTAAGCAATTGTAAACAGCTCTTACAGGACTAGCCAGAAAGTAAGGTCATTTTTAGGTGTTGTTTCCTTTCATCTTTTTCTGAGGAAAGCCCTTGGTTTACCAAGGACTACTCCCTACTTTTAAGAATGTTTTTCATCTGAAGTTGTAATGCTTTTCAGTGGTAGATATGCTAGAATCAGTTGTCGGTGATATGTAATTTTTTTCATAAAAGTGCCTGATAACTGGTTGATCACATACATTTTCTTTCTTCCCTTGGTGCTGTAGGGATTCGTGCCCCAGCCCCTTTAATATTTAGTACAGAACAGAGTAGATCCTTACTTAGTTCTTTTTAACCACATAGGACTGAAAGGTACTTTGAGCTTTCTCCTAACTGTGCTTTGTCCTCTGTTTTATTTTGTTTTATTTAAGTGTAGTCTTATTGCTCTTCTGCTTTATTTGGTCTTTGTGAACTGTACTTTTTGTTGGTCATTTTCATCCTTTAACTTAATCTTCAGGAAAACCATAAGAATATTAATCTGCAACCATTAAAGTTCTGTTCGCTGCCCTTCTGTACCAAATGTCTTTTATAGCTGGCTGATAACCCTTGTACCTCTGTTGAGATGTGCTACACCTGAAAACAGAGAGAGAAAAGGTTTTAGAAATGTGTTTTTGAAGCAGGTTGTTGTCCCCTCCTCATGCCGTGTCTCTTGAAGCTTTCATTGTCCTTTTCTAACAGCATCTGACAGGGCTGTCCAGAATTCCTGGTACCAACCTTTGCAAACACTGTTTTGTGAAGTATTCCAGCAGGAGACTGGGCTTCCAGTTGTCCTTTACTTCTGAGAACTTCTTGACCAGCAACTACCATGCATTTACACAGCCCCTGGCCTCCTGTGTTAGCATCTGCTGCTCTGTCTGAGATGTGGTCACACAGCTGAGTCCAAGGTTGAACTCTAAAACCTGTCATCCCTGTTACCATGGGTACTTCCAGGAGTGGAGTCTAGCCCACCAGCTCCCACAACACTGTAGAGAAGTACGTGTCTTGTCTTCTTCCTTGTAGGATTGTATTCGTTATTTAAGGAGGACAGGGATACTCACAGGCATCTGAAAGGAAATGCAGTGCCACAGGACTGCTTGCTGCTCTGAACTCTCCTGCTTCCATTCCCTGTCAGGGTAGGAGCTTATCTTCCTACCACCTACCACCTACCGCCCTTACTGGTTGATACTCAATCCCTGAAATGGGAAGGTAGGCAAGGACCCCTTCTCCACAGTCCTAATAATTCTGATTCACTCCATCTCTGAAGTGACCAGAGTCAGAGGTCTCCTTCTCATCTTGGAAATTCTTTGAAGACTTTTTTTGTGGCTGAGTGGAGGCCCCAACTGTACAAGTGATTGCTGTTCCTTTCAGGACTAACCAGGACAGCTAAGTCTCTGCAAATCCTTTTAGGAAATGATGGTGCAGCTTATCAAGGCCTTCTGGACATTTTATGTCAACCTTCATCTGCCTGGGCATCACTGTTTATCATCATTGGACTGTTGTAGGTTGCAGGCAGGATCCATCTGTGGAAAAATTGACAGGCCAAAGGAATTAAGCTGTTACGCTCCCCTTGCTGCCATCACTCCTAGGTGTCACAGTAGCATACAGAGTCAGGCTAGATTCAGGGATTGAGACCACAAGCAGTTGAGTCATCCAGGCAAGAACATTTACTCCTCCTCAGTGCTCCAGCCCTGCCTCCTCCTTTATCAAGTGCTTACATTTTTATCATTACCAGTACAAGTTCTAACAGATGGGCTTTTTTATGATGCTCCATCCAGGAGATCTTAATGGCAATTAACTTCATGATCCAGCTGCTTGGACATCATGGCAGGTGGCACAGAGCATGGCCAACACAGTGTTGAAGACCAAGTTGCCTGCTCTTCTAATAGAAGAGCATCATGACCCGACAGTCCTTGAGTCTTGTAAAGAACATGTGGAGATCATCCCATTGGTGGGATCACCCAGCTCAGTCCAAGGCTGGAGTTGGTTCTCAGCTTACTCAAGAAGTCAACAACATCAGGTCCTCGACCAGTCTTTACACCATGCAACAGCAGAAGTCCTGCAGCCTTCCATCACACTTTATCACATGTGATGCCAGACATTGATGTAAGGCCTTTTCTGCCAGTAGTTCAGGTGGTGTCCTCCTTCCAGCAGTGCTCCTACATTTAGCATCAGAGTTCACCCCTTTTATCATTGCCTCCCCACCCTTGTGTCAACTTTATTCTTCTACCAGGACAGTGGGACAAGCTGATGCTGCACCATGGAGACTGGCTGTGTATCTTGTTCAATTGTGGGTCCATGGTGCCATGGCCAGGAGCTATCCTCCACCAGATGGCTTTGTGTTTCACAGACCACACGCGAGTGTTAGCTGTGGCTGGAGGTGACATCTGAGCTGTGGAAACTCTGGAGCCAGTTCTTCCAAATATGGAGAGGTTGTTTTTTACAACGAGTACTTCCTGCTTCAGGAGAAAGGAGAAGTCTGGTGATTCAGGCGGATTGTGAGAAAACAAAATGCTTCCGTTAGCAGTTTGCATTGAGAATGGTGACCTAAGCTGCAACCAGCTGTTCAGAAGAGGGTCTGAGTCCTTTGCCCCCTGGTATTTCCATGCCCCAGTTCTGTTCAAGGGCTGCAGAGGAAATACTGGGTCTTTATGCCATCAGGACTGTCATCACTATCAAGTCCCCCAGTTTGGACTGTCTGGGACCAAGTGAGTCTTCACCAAGATGTTGGACGTAGCTGGACCTTTACTGACAAACCAGATGTCCCCATTTCCTTAACTGAAATACTGCATGTTAACAGGCCATGCAACAGAACATGTCTTTCCATTTCTACAGGCTGCTCAGTAATGTTTTAAAGAGTGGAAGTCCCACGATGAATGCCCAGACGTGACATTTAGCTCTCATTCAGTCTGTAGAGATTATTGGATCAGGTCCTGGACTCTATGGCAACAGGAACCCAAGAAGCAGAGCAGTTGCCATCTGAAATAACATATTTGACAGAGAGATGGAAGGGTTTATAAGGCATACCGGTCTTTTATTATAAATGATAACCTTTTTATATGACTGCTTTTCAAGGGTGATAGTCAACATGTAAGATAGATAACAAAATATCCCTTTTATTCATAATTCTGGTACTGTGATTTTATTTATTTGATCCTGGTTAATATTTATTCAGTTTACAGTACTAACTGAGGTACAACCATTATACTTGTAGCACCAAACAACAGCAGACGGAGATCCACAGGGTTTCCTTCAAAGCGGGGAAGCTAACACGTAACTCACAGATCTTCTGTGTGCTGAAGTCCTGCTCAGGTGCCTTGGCTCCATCAGTAGCAGTGCTGACAGAGGGTTGGCAACTGCAGAAAATCTCCAGAGTCACTCCTTCACATCCCAGTAGTGAAAAGGAGAAGAATTAAAGCTTAGAGGACTTTGTCAGAAGGATTACTTAATTCCAAATACTTAGAAATCTTACCCATCAAGTGCTGTTAGTATTCATCAGATATCCTTCCTTTACAAGTTTGGAGGAAACAGTAATGACTGAGCTTAGAGTAAGACCGGTAGGACGTATGAAGTGATGTGAACCCCAGTGAATAAAAATTCCAGCCACAAAACAAGAAACTGAAGTGCAAGCAGAGTTTGAGGAAGCACCACGCAAATTCTTAAGAGATAGTTATCAAAGATCATGTAACCCTAAAAATGTAGGGAAAGCACATCAAAATCTGCAATTCAAGAAGTTTGGAATAAAGCACCTTTAGAAATGGAACATATCCTCAAAGCAAGGATGTAAGTGAGTCCTGGCCTTATATTTGGATCAAAATTTGGTAAATATGCCTGCCTCAGTGTCATGTTTCCTCTAGAGAGATGTAAGCTTTTCAACCAGGAGAGAGCAACAGATAAATTCCATCTGTCGAGGCTCTGTTTTCCGCAGTCACCAAAAAATGTCAAGGAACAATTTGTTGCCATTTGTGTAAGGTTGTTAAGCAACACAAAACTCAAATATTGTGCCCATTCATTTAGTATTGGAGCAACTTAATTTGAGAAAAGGAGAGTAACTTTTGTGTGATTCACAGGCTTATATTGACTATTGCTTAGTGTTCCCAGGGCACATGTTTTTAAGAGCTGCACATGTCTTAGTTGGCTTCGTCATGCAGAATTCTGCCTAAGGAAGGTCACAGCAGGCAAGGAGCTGGGTGATTTTGTGGCATCATTTTGGAATATCAGGGAGACAGGATTATGATATTGGTGATGTTGCCCGCTTTGGAGAGGCATTTACAAGTATCAGCAATATTTGTGATTTTGGCTGAGCATCTTCCAGCCAGTTACTTGTCTTCTTGAATCATGAATCCATTTGAAGCATATTTGTGTTAGCAAGGAGGTGGTAGTAATGGAAACTGCAACATTTCGTGGTAGTTACAGTGGATAATATGGTAGATTTCATATGGGAGTTAATACTGGAGTTCAGTGGTGGTGAACTCTGGTATTAAGCAGTGGTGGGAAGTGGCTGGGAAGGTGCAGAGACTGAGGAGCCCTCACCCCTGGCACCTTATCCCCAAGTGACATGTCTCCAGGGTTGTGTGGTCAAGCTGTGGCTCTGGAGAAAAAGCTATTAGCAATTGGTCCTTCCTGATGTATTTTATACACCTGTAAAGAACAGGTGAAATGTAGCCTGTTGTCAAGGGATGAGCACAGAAGAGGTGTCACTGACAACACCTGTGGCATAGTGCAGATGTCCCCATCTCACTCTGAACAAGTTGCTGTGTCTACCCAGCCTGGGGCAGTCCCATGCGGGGATGGCAGGTCCAGAGCTCGCTGTGGTGTGGCCACGTTCAGCTGATGCTCTGGGAGAGGTTTCTCCTCCAGGGGCCATGTCTGGGTAAGAGCAAGACTGTGCTCAGCAGCGTGGGCATGGGAAGTGTGGCCGTTTGAGAGGTCCGTGCTGCGGCACAGGCCCCCTTGCTGCACGAACAAGCATTGTCCTCTTCTTCCTGCAGCGAGACTTGCTTTGTTTTGCTTCACAGCCTCATTTCAACCAACTTTGTCCTAAAAGTCGTCTGACCCTATAAAAGAGTTTATATATTTTTGGATCCCCTTGCTGCCTTTGAGTGCCTTGGCGAGTGCGTGCGCTCTGGCTGTTGCAGCACTGAGCTCTCGGGGGCCCTTGGCAGTGTGTTTGGCTTGCTGCATGCTGCTCTTGGGTGGCGTTGAGCCAGTGGGCTGCTGAAACCTCGGGGTTTTTTGTCTCTCAGGTTGGACTTCAACGGGTTCTACACAGAGCGCTTGGAGCACATGTCTGCCGAACGCAGCCAGAAGGCAGCTCCCCTGCTTCCCTGCCTAGCCGTACCTGCCCAGTGAAGCCTGCTGCTGCCCGTTTTAGCCGCCGCCGCCTCCTCTGCACCAGCAGAGAACCGGACACTCACTCACTTTGAGCTAGGAGTACTCAACCCTCTACATTCACAGTGCGAGCTGGAAACGAACCATAAGGGTTGTCCCAGAGAGACAGGGGAATATTCAGTCTCCTGAAATGTGTATGTAATGGATTTTCTCTTCTGAGAGTCTTTTGTTAAGTCCTTTTTTTTTTTTTTTACTACGTTGTAAAATAATGTATTTGTGTGTTGTAAAATAAATTTAAAAAAAACAGGGTTATTTTGTCTGTTAACAACTCAGGGTGCAAATTAGTCTTTTAGGTGACTAAATTTTGGTCAGCTCACAGAGAGCTGGCTCAGCTGCCATGTGGCATTATTTTGGGAGGAGATCCTAGTTGGGGGGTTGCTGGAATGAAGCTGATCAGCTGCTCTAGCTGATGAGATGAGGTTTGCAGCTGAGGAGGTATGTGATGTTCATATATTGGCCGAGTCCTCAGCAGAGGACTTTCAGGGTATCTTGCAGAGTTATGCAGCCATAAAAATTGCTTGAGCCAGTTTGGGAGCGGGTGTGGTAGAGGGTGGAAGAGAAGAAGTGTCCCAGGAACAAGTGGTGGCCAAGACACGTGCCAGAGACCCAGAGGCCTCAGTGGCAACTGTGGGAACCTGGGGAGACGTGCAAGGGCTGTGGATACAGGGCTGAGTGCTCCCGTTAATGACCTGCCCTTCCTCTCCCTCACCTCCTCCTTTGCAAGGACCTTCTAGGGTGCAGTAGAGGGGAGAGCCAGGTTCTCTTTGCTTTGGTGGCCTAAAGCTGGTCCTCCAGCTTGGCAGAGGGAAAGAGACCAAAGGAGAGGATGGAGACCACCAGTCCTGGGTCTGGAGGACTGAATTCCTTCATCTGAAGGTTGAGGTTGAGGACCGAGACCTCAGCCAGCATCATCTGGCTCTTCAGGGAAAGGATTTGTGCAGTTCATGGGGAAGGGAAAATTTCTTATTCCCCCCACCAAGGTGGCCTCTCAGTCCAGGGAGGCTTGGAGAAGTTGACCTGCCATTTCCATAAGTTTCTGTGAAGCTACAGACTTCATAGCCTGTCCCTCGAAATGAGGGTGGAGAGGCAGAGGAGCACAGGTCTTTGGAGGAACCTGGTCGCCTCTCAGTGCCCAACATCTCAGGCTTGAGAGACCCCCCTGGCACCTCACTGTGTCACAGCTGGTCACACACATTTTTTACACCAATGAGGAGTGTGGTGGCTGTTGCAGGAAAAAACTATGTTCATGCAATTTATATTAAGTCAGGATTGAAGCCTTTTATAGATTAATAACACACAATTAACCAGCAAGCATGGAGTCTCAGCAGAAGTAATAGATATGTCTGAAATGTTAATTTTTAAAATCAACAGCAAATTGCTAAGCACCCATCTATGAGTAATCCCAAGAAGTCCCACTCACACCCCCATGTGCACACATGCAGATGGTTATGTGCACCCCTCTCCCACGGGACACTCCCAGCCCCACTGCCTCCTGTGGCAGGCCAACCACCCCAGCCCCTCCACCACCTCAGAGCCAGGAGAGGCTTCCCAGTGCCCCCCGCCACCCTGATGCCCTACTGTCACCTCGTCAGTGCCCTGTGGACCCCTGCAGTGCCCCGGGACATGCCCCTAGAAGCCGTGGATCCGCCCTGATGCCCCTTGGACTCTCCCCGAAGCCACACAGACAGTCCCCAATGCCACGCGGACCCCTCCCCTGATGCCACATGCACACCCTGTGATACCCCACAAACCCTTCCCGATGCCCCACGGACCCTCCCCAATGGCTCACGGACACCCCCTGATGCCCCGTGGACAGACCCCAATGCTTTATGGACCCTTCCCGATACCCCACAGACACCCCCCTGTAACTCCACGGACCCGCCCCGCGCCCCTCCCGCCTCTCCCAGACCCGCTCCGCACGGAGGCCCCCGCCGGGGGCGGCCCCATCCCCGCCCCCTCCCGTCCCGCGAGTGGCGGTGAGTCACGACGGGCGGGGGCTGCCGGCGCGGCGCGGCGCGGCGCGGCGGCGCTTGGGGCAGAGCACTGCGGGCACCTCCGAGCCATGGCCCCGGCGCTCGTCCTGCTCCGCCGGCTCCTGCTGCTGCTGCTGCTGCTGCTGCTGGTCCACGGTGAGAGTGGGCTGGCGGGCGTGGGTCCCCGGCAGGGCAGGCAGCCGGCAGGCAGCCGTGCTCCGCTGACGGGACGGGCGTGAAGTTTTGGGGACGCAGGGCAAAAGGCCGGCTGGCTCCCCGGGGGTCTTCTGCCGTGGGGCAGGATTGGAGCTACTGCGCGGGGGGTGGGGATGCTTTTTCCCGCGAGAATTAAGGGGACGCGTGGGAAGTGGCACAGGAGGGGATGTGCAAGGCGGGAGCTGGGTGTGTGGTGGCTTTTTGGGACGGGTTACAGCTCGGCAAGGTTTTGGCTGGTTCATCTGCCAGGCTGGCGTCAATCCCCCTGGCGTCACCAGGGGATTAGGCTGGCATCGCCTCCCCAAGCTCACTCGAGAGTGAAGGATGGAGAAAGGGGCTTCGAGGACCAGGCTCGGCTCCTTCGGCCAGCTCCACTCACAGCTGGCCCTATGGCAGAGGGATGCTTTTGGTGACTTCCACCCTCTGCCCCGCCTTGCCCCCACTGCCACCCTGCGCAGATGGGTCACCCGCTCTTCTGTAAGAGCACCTAGGCGAGGAGGCTCCTGCGAGCAAGGGGAAATTTGTCACCGCCAGGCTGCGGCGTGCGGGGGGGGGACGACGGACTGGTGACTCAGCCGGCCGAGGGGGTGGTGATGAGGCTCCTGGCTCCTGCTCGGGCGCCGTGGGCGAGGGCCGCCAGGCACCCATAGACAGAGCGCCCTGCTTTGCCGCTGCCTCACTGGGGCCTCCACTGGCCCCATCTAACCCTGGGAGCATGGGCACAGCTGCAGCGCAAGCTTCCCGTTCAGGGCTCCTTGGGGAAGGTGAAGGGTTTCTCGCAGAAATGTCTCCCTTCTGATATCAAAAGAGAGGACAGGAGGAGGGCTGAGCCAGCCCAGACATGAGTCGTTCTCCAAAACACAACCCCCAGCAGCTGTCGGACTCCAAGTCACAAACTGTGGCACCAAGATGGGGAGCTGAAAATCCTCCATCTGTATTTATGCACCAGGGTCTCAGTAGGGTTCTCCAGCCTTGAAGGGACCCGCTTGCCCGTGGGTGATGCTGAGCACCCTGTGGGCACTGGGGCTGGGGGGGGGCCTGGAACATCCCTGGAGCACGTCAGGGAGTTGTGTTCCCAGCAGGTATTTCAGGACTTGTTATTTTAGCTCTTCTCTGTGTCTTCATGTTGGCTGCTTCCCTTATCCCCTGACTCAGTTGTTTCTGGGCATCCCAGCTCAAAGCCCTTTGACTTTTCCCAGGAGCCACTGCCAGGCTGGAGGAAAAGCTCGCCCATGTCAAGAAGTACGAGACGGTGACGCCACACAAGGTGCCAGTGCCTCAGGGAAAGAGGGACCTTTTTGCGCCACTGGTGAGTAGCATCGCCTCCCAAATACTGGCTCGGCACAGCTGTCCTCACTGCCCTGCAGGGAGTCCGGGGGAGGGGGGCGCAATCAGCAGAGACCCTTGGTCCATCACTGGGCTTGGAGCCAGACCCCCTTGGCCCACCGCTGGGCTCGGAGCTGGACTCCTTTGGCCCTGTGCCAGAAGAATGACCTGGTGCACCTTTTCTTGCATTGCTTCCATCCCAGAGGATGGAGATCTTGAAGTAGTTGGTCAGATCAGCTTTCCTGGACTGTTTTGGGTCAAAATAGGAACTGCAGATAGCACGGTGGACTCTTGGAGGGGGGGCTGCTTTCTCCAATGCTTTCTTTGGAGACATTACACAGCGGTGCCAGCTCTTGCAGCCTTGCAGTGATCTTGTGACATCTGGTCTTTGCTTAAGGAGGGATTTGCAAAGCCTCATTGAGCTGTAAGCACTTTTCTTGCTGTGTTTGCTGAAGTTGGGTTTTTTTCATCCTTTGGGACAGAAAGTTGCAGAAACACACATGAAAGCAAGCCAGTTTTATTTTTCTTTGGAAACCTTGTAATTTGGGGGAAGGAATGAGGTTTGACTCAGGAGTTTTGAGTGCTTGGGATTGACGTCCATAAGAAGATGGCCTTGACCTCAAAGATGCTTTCCTCATTGCCTTAAAGTGAAATTCAACCAAATATGTGGATTCATTTTCTAGGACCAAAAAGCACCGAATGTAGCACCTGATGAGATGGAGGGGCTGGGGACATTTGTTTCCTAGTAAACTCTTCGTACAGCACATTCATCTGTGATTCAAACCCTTTCTGATAAACTAGCTTCAAAAACACTCCCCAAAAGCATCTGTTTTCTCTGCTCTAGAAACCTAAACTTGTCTACGAGATAAACATTCCCCAGGCTATTTAGAGACACCATCTGTGCCGGGTGCACCAGGCGGCTCTGCACTGATCCCCTGGGGAGCTCACCCATCTTGGGGTCCCTCTGCTTTCCACGACATGGGAGAAGACATCTGCCTTGATTTGTGTATTTTGGGACAGCCATGGGTGGTGTCTGCCAGGTGGGCACCTGGATTCGGTCTTGGATTGGGTGGTGCTTGGACTTCCCAAACCTGGTGTGTTGAGGGTATGAGGCCTCCTGCCTTTCAAGACATTTTCCTCCTCTTCCACAAAAGTTGGGTTTTCTCTCCCAGTAACTTTGGTGGGGAGGAGGTTCTCAGCAAGGCTTGACCACCACCAAGCCTCTCTTTGGAGACAGGTAGCCGGACAGGCATTTTCTGCACCAGCTCCTCCTGTGGCTTTGCCTTAGCAGTCTGTGGCTGGGATTGGCATGGACCAAGAGCTGGTTCCTGTGTCAGAGCAGCTGGGACACGAGGTTGGTACAGCAGAGCATCTGCCAGATGAGGTTTGAAGCAGACGAGCTCCCCTCTAGCTTTGCTTAAATCAAAATATTCAGCCCTGCAGATAGGGTGGAGCCTGGATGAGGCTCCACCAGGATCAGGTGGACCAGGATCCTGGGTCCTGCAGCACAGGATCTCCTGGGATGCCAGCCTTCCAACAGGCCATGGTCTGACTCCTCCCACCTGTCCTTAGCAGGGGCATGACAGGGCATGTGGCAAACCTGGGTTCTTCATGGAAAGGGACCTGAAAAAAAAGAGCAAGAAGGGCCTTCAAAAAGATTTATAGTTACATGCTCTTGATTGCAGAAGTGACATCTCTCTGTCCCCTTGCTCCACCGTTTGTTTCAAAGAGCTGTACTGAATCGGAAGGGTGGTTTCCAGCCTGTGTAAGACCCAGTGTTGCAAGCTGCTGGCTTCTCCCCCAGTGCACCTGTGCTTGCACATCCCTGCTGATCACCCCCCACCTCATCCCAGAGCCAGTTGATGCAAAGAGGCAAGTCCTTTGCCTGGGTGGAGACAGCCCAGCTCCTGCTGGCCCAGCCTGGGGCTCTGCAGGAAGCAGCAGGACGTTGCAGAGTGAGTGATGGGGATGAATGGAGCAGGAGCAAGGGACGGTGGTGGCCCAGTGACCCGCCTTCTTTTCCTCCTCTCTTGTACTGCAGCTCCTCTGGGTGCAATGAGTCCCATCCCTACTGTCCTAGGGAGACCCATCACCTCTTCCCACCCAGGGAAGAAATACCCTGTGCTGGGGTGGGAAGGTGGCATCACGTCCTGATCCTCTGCAAGCTCTCTGACTCTCTTAATAAGACTAGCTGGAAGAAATCCCTCCTCTCTGTGTGCTGTGGCCACAGCTCTGCTTTGCTTGCTCAGCATGGTCAGGGGGCAGGGGGTCAGGAGCAGGGCTGAGCTGCCTGCACTTTCAAAGCCTTCCCATCTGGAGCCCTTGCAAAGTCCATGCTAATAAGGAAGGGGGTGATTCAGAGAAGCTTTATCAGGACTCTCTTTTTTTTTTATTTTGCCCTGTGGTTGTCTCCAGGAGACGGTCCCTGACCCACCATCCCCTTCCAAGTGCTTTCCTGCCATTTCTAAAGACCTCTTCTGGCTGCCAACAATAACAAAGCATCACTTTGTCGGCGGAGCAGAGATGGAACGGCCACGTCAGGCGGGAAATGCTGTTCATAAGAGAAGAATTTGCCTGGGACCTGTGAGCGTGCCTACACGCTGGCTGTGCCCGCCTGCAGCTGGGGCTGCCTGGCCACCCAGCAGGCTTGTTGCAAACTGCTCAGCATGGCGAGAGGATGTTTCATGGCCAGCAGCCCATCACTTCAGATTGGAAGCGCAAACTGGGTAGAATTAAGGGCAACCGAGTGATGGGCAAACCCTCTTACCTGGCCCCGCTAGTGCTGAGTCAGCAGGACTTTCCACTCAGCCCCAGCTCCCACCAGGTTGCAGATCATCCCCCTGGGAGTGCTGAGCCGTTGTATGACAGCAGGTGCTGTCATCCTCCCCAGGAGAGGCCGCACACCTCATCCGGGAGGAATGCTGGTCCTGTGGGAGACGCTTGCTTTGCCTTTTGCTCAGCTCTCCACCCCGGGATTCTGTAAGAGCTGAGGATGTGCCCTCAGGAGAGGGCTCTGTGCTGCGGTGGTGGCTGAGGAGGTCCGTGGTGCCAAGGGTGCAGCCTGATATGGGGCACCACGCAAGGGATCATCATTTCTCTCAGTGGCCCCAGTGGGGCCTCTGGAGGTCTGTGGCCTAGTCTCTGCAGATGGAGATCACAAGACATCCAGAGGAAAACACTTCTTCTGGAGGGACATCTCCATCCTGGGGGTTCAGGGCTTGACTGGGCTGAGCCACAGCCACCCTGACCCAGCCTTAGTGACTGGAGGTTGGACTTGAGATGCCTTGAAGTCCCTTCCACCAGCACTAGGGTGATGCTCAGGGGATCTGGCACATGGTGATACTAAAATCTACTCTCAGTAGCAGATGAGAATCAAGAGAAGGTTATTCTCTAACCATGATGTTGCATGTTAGCTCAGTCAGAGATAAGGAATTCTCTGCTGATGAGAGCCGTTGGGCACTGGAGATCTTTGTGGTTCAGCCTGTGAGTAAGTGCTGAACTCAGTCCCCAAAAAATGAGCTTTGTGACTGATGAGTAGGAAACCTCAGTTTCTGGCATGGGCATCTGCAGCCATGTCTCAGATGTGGAAAACCAGACTTTGCTGACTCTATTTCATTGCTGGTGACCTGTTCTTTATCTCAGGATGTGCCAGGGAAAGATTCTTTCTTTCTTCTCTTCTCATTTCCCATGTCTTTGCTGGATGCCTCCAGGGTGAGCAGCCAGGCTCCCTGTCCCACAGCTGCCTTCCAGTGGAGTGCATGCAGACCCCATCCCCTTTCTGGGCAGGTCCTGTCTTCTGTAGCTCTGGCTCCTGGTGATGGTGGGTCTGTGCTGTCGTCTATCTTTCATGCAGAGCATCTACCCAGACCACGTCCTCTACCACGTGCGTGCCGAAGGCAGGAACTACCTCCTGTGGCTGGAGAAGAACAAGTGAGTGCGGGTGGGCACAGCAGGACATCTAGGGGGAGCTCAATTCTAACCCTTGCCATGAACATCACTTCTCCAAGGTCCGTCATCATCACACCAGAGATCTAAGCCCTCAGCCCAGACCTCGCTAGCAAAATATCACATTTTCTTTTCCCTCCTTGCCAAACCCACCCAGGGAGGTCATGGGCCCACCATACCCAACCTGACCAACCTCATCCCTAAAGTTTTCCATCCTCTCCCCAAAACGGGGGTCACTGCTGACACCCCTTCCCCATCCTGCAGGGAGCTGCTGGGGCAGCACTACACCGAGACGCACTACTTGGCTGATGGCACAGAGATCACGGAGAAGCCGGACGTTCAGGTATGGGGCTGGCTCCAGGGAGAGCAGTTTTCCTGCTCCTATGGGGTCCTGCCATGCTGACAGCTGGTGCAGACTGCCTTTACACCTGTCCTTTCTCTCGGCAGCAGGATCACTGCTTTTATCAGGGCCACGTGCAAGGATACGCCAACTCAGCAGCGAGCATCAGCACCTGCAGTGGGCTCAGGTAAGACCTCCAACTCCCCCAAGGCACTGTGGCTGGCTGGAGGACAGCATAGAGCCTGGCCTTGGTTGCACGCCATGGTGCTGCTCCTGGCAGACGTGGTGCAGCGTAATGGTGAGCCAGTGTGACCAAGCCCCGTCTAGCTGGAGCTGTGCCGATGGAGGGACAGCTCAGCTTTCCCCGAGGAAAAGAAGAAGACATCGCTTTTCCTGCTGGCAGTGGGAGTGCTGACTGTCCTGGCTCAATGCCCAGCAGGAAGGGTGTGCGACGTTTTGCAGCTAATCTTGCTGGTTTTGGGGGGTTGACTCATGGCACGGGATGAGACTGGAAAGCTGAGCACAACAGGAGGTCCGGGCAGGAGTGCCCTCCCTAGGCAGCGAGGCACAGCTTGTCCTGGATCTGCCCTCTCTTCCCAGGGCAGACCGGACCAAACTCACCTTGAGTCCTGCAGCCAGTGGCACAAAGGTGTGCTCATGGCGATGCATCAGCTTGCAGGCAGCTGGCATCTCCTCCGGGCCATGCCAAGCTCCTAGAGCTGATGGCCAAGTACCTTTCCAAAAGAAAAGGAAAGCATACAGTGCATCAGGCCAGCTGTGTCTTCCTCTACCCACTGGCTGCTGGCCGTGCTGGTGCTCATTCCTCAAAAGCTGCCTTGGGTCTACCTGCATTTAAGGGCAGAAAGCATCCTTGCAGAGTAACCCAAATCACCAGGTCCATAAAAGGTTGCTCAGTTTACCGTGGAAGATTCGTACTCTGCAGTTCTCTTTCTTTTAAGATCAGCTGGCAGCCAGACATTGTGAGAGTAAGACAGAGAGGAAGGGGTTCCTCTCAGGGCAATGTGGGAGGAGGAGGGGTGGTCCCTGGAGCACCGAGGAACCTGCAAACACCCATTTGCAGGAGAAACACCTGCTGGAGCTGCGTGACAGCCATCTCCTCACTTTGAGAGTAGGGGTTGTGTCTGCAGAGACCTTGGCTCGCACAGCTTGTGCATACATGGGATACTTGATATGCTTGTATAGCAGGAGGACAAGATGTGCAAAGGCAGGACAGGAGACAAGAATGATACAGACAGGACACATGGGACACCTTACAGAAATAATCTTGAAGGCCAGAGCTGCTCAGCAGAAATGCCATGTTAAATCTGGCCTGGCAGCGCTGGGCAGTTCTTCTTGCTGAACATTCTGCTGCCTAAAGTACAAGATACTTCCCTTGCTACCAGCCACAGATGCCATGCCACGGTTTTGCTCCCTCCCAGCCCAGCAGCCAGGTTCCAGCCTCCCTAACAGTCCTTTTGTTCAACTGGTGCTTCTGCAGCCTCCGAAAGCAAATGCTGTGGACACATTTCGATTGCTTCCCATCTCCTGGTATGCCCCAGGTCAGCTCGGTCCTGCAGCACCTCCTTGATGTGCTCTTGGGTCAGGTGAGGTTGCAGGGAAGATGCATCCAGTCCCTTGCATTGCTGTGAGCTCCTGCACCCTGTACCTCTGCACAGCGATGTGGGGCTTCATGCACTGCCCAAGGGCTGCCTGGGGCTTTGCATTGAGTGTGGTTTCATGCGTGTGGCCAGAAGGACCTGACTGTCACATCCTGCTAGTGGCCTGTAGCTCATCCAAGCTCCCTATGGGAACCATGAAGGGGTAGGGTGGTTTCCTAGCTGGGATTTGGCAGCTGTATTTTGTATCATCACAGGCACTTGCAGGCGTGCATGTAGGGTCTGTCCGTGTCCTGCCAGATATGTCCCCAACCTGACGCCCGCCCTCTCTCTTGGCAGTGGGTTTTTCCGAGTGAATGAGACCACCTTCCTGCTGGAGCCCCTGGAGGAGAATACGGCTGGCCAGCATGCAGTGTACAGAGCAGCTCACCTGCGGGGGAAGCGCGGCACATGCCAAGAGTCTGGTGCCACCCTGGAATATGACCACGAACCAAAAATTCCTGCAGCCATGAAGTTCTACCGCTGGGTTAAGGATTGCTTTGCTTCTCCTTTCTGTAGCTGAGTTTGCAAAAGCCTAGGTCCTGTGAAGTCCAGGAGAGGAGTGGGGCCATACTGCATCTCTCAGAGATGCTCCTCTCTCACGCCTTGTTGGTTGGGTACCCAAACACAGGTTGCTCCCAGTGGCCTAACTCCTGGTGGGAACAAGTCCTCAGACCCTGTACTGTTAGCAGGAGCATCCTCCTACCCCATGAGCTCCACGATGCCCACAAAGCCTCTTTCGTGCCTTATCCCAGTAGCAGGCTTGGGTTTTTCCTTGTGTGTTGGAAGATGTTTGAAACACCCAGTAAAGTAAGATCAGAAAGCAGACCTAGAAGACCTACTAGCCTTGAATAACATTGGAAGGTGCCCCAGGATCCAACACATCCCACAGGAGGGTCAACCACAGGGCTTTGTGCTCACTTTCCTCTTCCCTTCCAGAAATCAGCTCTGTTACACAAAGGTCCCCGATACGTGGAGCTGGTCCTGGTCGTGGACAATGAGGAGGTAAGCGTGGGGCAGGGGTGAGCCAGTGCCTGCATTTTCGCTGTCATCCACTGCAGTGAGGAGGTCAAAGCCAGCCTGGAAATTTCTCTGTGTCCTTCCTGTAGTTCAGGAAACACAAGGACTTGCGCACAGTTCAGAACCGCATGAAGGAAATCGTGAACCATGTTGACAAGGTAAGCCCAGGGGTCTGGATCTGCCCTCCCTGCTCCTACACGTGCCCCACAGTGCCAGCACAGGCATGAATGAGGCAGAGAAGAGATTGGTGTGGGTAGGGTAATGGAGCTGGAGCTGATCTCAAGGTGGGCTGCCACAGGGTGACCAATTCCCTTGGCCAACGGGGTGTGCAAAGTGGACTTGCCAAGCAGCTCAGCCCTGGGTCCTCAGGAGCACAGGATGGCTGCCCCCCAGCTCTCTCATAAGGGAAGGGGGGAGAAATTTCTCCTCGTAACCCCCAGGAGCACATCTCATAGCCACTCTCAAGCTCAAGTGGGTGCTAACAAGGGGAGGGTGATGGATGCAGTGCACCAAGGCGGGGTTTCTGCTTGCCTTGCTTCAGTCTCATTCTTTGGTCAGCAGCATGGAAGCAGCATCCCAGCCTTCACTGGCCAAGAGGGAGCCCAGAGGTCCCGGGGTAAACCCTGTCTATGTGGTCACCCCAGCTTGTGTTCTTTATTGAGGGGGTGACAGAGCTGATACTGCACAGTGAGGTGGGGTCCTGGGCTTGGTTGTGGTTCCCCAGGGGAGGTGGGACCTTCCCTCTGCTTGTGTAGCTCAAATCCAAGTGCTCCCTCTGGGCTGTCTCCCGCCCCAGCTTTATCAGCCTCTTCACCTGCGGGTGGCCTTGACCGGCTTGGAGGTGTGGAGCCACAAGGACAAAATTGTGGTCAGTCCCAACCCAGAGGTGACGCTGGACAACTTCCTCCACTGGCGGGAGGCAGAGCTGCTGCAGAGGAAGCCACATGACAATGCCCAGCTGATCACGTAAGGACGGGGAACCGCCACCTCACCAACCTTGCAGCCCTGCTGCCACCCAGGCCACATGGCCATGGTGGCATCTCAATCCCACAGGGGCATAGACTTCCATGGCACGACCGTAGGGCTTGCCAAGAAGCTTGTGATGTGCACCAGGGACTCAGGTGGTATCAACCAGGTGGGTCCCGCTGCCCAGGCATGCGCCAGGAGGGCAGCAGTGGTCCCACGGTCTGCACTCCCTGCATTGTATTTTCCAGAGCAGGTTTCACCTCCACTGGTCTCCAGCTTTCCCCCTCTGCAGCCTTAGTGCTGGATCTGGTTCCTGGCATCTCCAACCCTTGAGCGACTGACGCCCAGAGAAGTGTCGGCACCACAGCAGAAGGGTAGCTGTGGAAACCCAGCTGGGTGCCTGCAGAGGACTCTGATATACCTGAGCCCTAAAGAGCCTCCCAGAGCAGCTCCATGGACACAGAGTTTCTCCCACCACCTGTGAGGTGGCTGGGACTTGGTTTGCAATTGCTCCTTGGCCATCTTGGCTGTGCTCCTCATCCCTCTCCAGGGAGGGCATCCTTTGCTGGAGCAGGAGTGGTCGGCCATGGGACCTGAGGCTGTCCAGGACCACCACAAAGCATCATTTCAGGGTAGCCGCTATATCTAAGCTCACTTACACCCCTGAGAGCCCAGTTTGGAGGTCTTCAGGGGCCATGGGACCAAGTCCAGCTTTTGTCTTCCTTTACCTCAGCATGGCAGCATTAGGGAACGAATTGCAGACAGCAGCGAGACCTGGCACTGAGCAGTTGAAGGGCCCCAGTGGTCCCCATGGAGATGCTGTGGAGAGCATTTGAACCACACTGCACTTCTTGTCCCACAGGACCACAGCATGAATCCTATTGGCGCTGCATCCACCATGGCTCACGAGATGGGGCACAACCTGGGGATGTCTCATGATGAAGATGTTGCTGGCTGCCGCTGTCCTGTCCCCAAAGCTGATGGAGGATGTGTCATGGCAGCGAGTGTTGGGTGAGTGAATGAGAAAGGGAAATATCCCTGGGCAGCAAATATCTTGAGGTGTCGTCTGGCACTGTCCTGATGGAGTGAAGCCTCTGAGATGGTCAGGTCTGGGTGGACACTTCATCTGCAGCTGCACTTCAAAGGTTTGTTGGTGGCCCTCCAGCTTCTCCCTGGGCTGGTAGGTGCGAGGGCCCTTGGGTTCTCATCTGTGCTCATGACTGCCTGTTTTTGTGCCCCTTCAGCTTGGTTTACCCCAAGCTCTTCAGCCACTGCAGTGAGCAGGACATGTGGCAGTTCCTCGGGGACCCCAGGACCAGCTGCCTGCTGAACGTCCCCAGGGCAGATGAGCTGTACGGGGGGCCGGTCTGTGGGAACCAGTTTGTGGAGCGGGGAGAGCAGTGTGACTGCGGCACGCCGGAGGTAGGGATACTCTCTGAGAGCCCGGGAAGAAGAGTGGGTGGCAGGGACCTGAGACCGTCATTCAGACTCGGAAAAGGTTGTGCAAGCCTCTTCCCTGGACATCATGCTTTGCAAGACTTGTCCTCCTGATGCTTCTGCTGAAAAATAACTTGCGGAGGATATTTGTTAACTTGGATGTGTGCCTCCCCTTCATGTAGCTGGCTGTGATTTTAGTGGGAGTATGCCTAGGAAAGATGGACATCCCCCAGCATATCCTCCAAAGGGGTGACCCAAGGAGGGGGAACATCATGGCATGTTGTCCTTTCAAGAGCCTTGCTCAGCTTTTCCTTGTCCATACGGCCCAACACTGCATCGCAGGGGGGAGATTTGAGACAAACAGCCAGGTGATGTCTCTGGGATAAATCCCTGGGTCACAGCCCTGCTCTGGGATCTGAAGGGATGCTACACCGATGCAGAGAGCACAGAGATCCTCCTGTTTTCTCCTTCCTGGAGATGTGCAAAGGGTGCTACCAGAGAGCAGGGGCCCAGCTCAGGCCCCATCTTCTGAAAAATCTCTTCTGGTCCTTTGGTTTGGTGTTGGTAATGGGGGTAGAGAGGCAGCAGGAATGGTTCACACCTGGGATGATGCTGTGTTTTTGCCCTGTGGTTCAGCCCGTGGCAGCTACACTGCCTTTGGTACCTGGTGACATGGCAACTGGGTCCCCCCAGAAAGGAAGGAAAGGGTCTTTCAGGGGGCTTTTGGGAGGGTTTCAGTCCCTCCCTGTCTCACAGGAGTGCTCTGACCGCTGCTGCAATGCCACCACTTGCCAGCTGAGAGAGGGAGCTGAGTGTGCCCGGGGGGACTGCTGCCAAGACTGCAAGGTACTGCCACTGCCGGAGCGACCAGCTTGGCAGGGAAGGGAGCTGGTGGTTGCGCAGTCCTGTGCTGGGCTCCTCCAGAGCTTCCCAGTAGAGGCAAGGTGTGTCCATAGCCCACTAGAGAGCCTGAAGGACCTCTGTAGCAGCCTGCCCAGAGCCAAATGCACCAAATGGTTTTGGAGGGAATCACGCTTTCCATTCGATGCTCTCACTACATGGACAGTCAGCCTCTTGGGTGGGTAGTGGTTGGGAAGGTGAAGCAGCCTGTTTCTGGCATCCTGGAGCCGAGGTCGCCTGGCTCTGTTGGGTTAGGTGCAGGATGAAAGGTGTTGAAGAACTGGGCAATGTTCAGAAGAGATCAGCGTGGCCCATTCCTGATTCAGGAAACCAACTTGCCTCTTCTGCTCCCTTTGTCCAAGAGAAAGTTGTTACATGCATTTGTTCCTGCACACAGGCATAAGAAATGCCTTGATGTGAAGAGAAACAGGGCTGGAAGAGGACCCCGGGGTAAGTCCAGACTAAAAGCAAAGCACAAGGCGTTGCCCACAGGGAGAGACTTAACTATGGGAAGACCCAGTCCAAGACCTGATGGTGTCTCCATCCTCTGCAGTAGCTCAATGTCAATAGCAAATGTCTTTGTGCCAGAGCAGCACAAGCTGCCGTGTCTGAATCTGTGGGGTGCCGGGAGATGTTTTGAAGACCAGGTTGCTGCCAGGCTGTGGTGCCTGCATGGATCTGGGGATGCGAGGGCATCGAGGCAGTGCCGACACCCCTTTTCTGTGCAGGTGAAGGCTGCCAGTGAGCTCTGCCGGGCCAGCAAGAACGACTGCGACCTGCCCGAGCACTGCACTGGCCTCAGCGCCGAGTGCCCAGAGGATGTCTTCCAGGAGAATGGCATCTCCTGCCAGAATGGCAATGGCTACTGCTACAACGGGGCCTGCCCTTCGCACAGTGAGCAGTGCCGCATGCTCTGGGGCACAGGTAGCTGCTCCCCCACCCTCCTTGCCCCATGTGCTGGGTGTTGTGCCTGGAGCCCCAGCTCCTTGGGCCAGGACATTGCTCAGCTGTGGTCCCCTCCTGCTGTGGGCACCCCTAGCTGGGCTGCTGGCTCTAAGGTGTGGCCACTGGTGCCAGTGCCGCCAGCTTGCTGCGGGCTCTGGCTCCACATGACCCTTTCCGTGTGTCCCACAGAGGCCCAGGTAGCTCCTGATGTCTGCTTTAAGCACAACAGCGAGCAACACCTTCACCTCCACTGCCTCACCGAGTATGGGAAGCAGCCCTGCAGCCCCAAGTAAGGACCTGGGGTGGGGAATGGATGTCGTCGTCCGTGTCCAGCAACAGTACCACGGGGCTAAGCGAAGCTCCCCAGCCCCATGCCACCCGCACCACTGGTGCTCATGGCTGCTTCTCCTGCAGGGATGTGAAGTGTGGCACACTGCTGTGCCTGAGCGACAATACCAGCCCCGTCCTCGGTGGTGGCTCCTATTCACTCTTCTTCGGCCACTTCAGGTGCAAGGCAGTCATTGCCAGCAATGATGCCAACGAGGTGGTGGCCAAGCTCAGGCTAGTGCCCACTGGTGCCAAGTGCGGAGAGGAGATGGTGAGCGCTGGGGTGGTGGTGGTGGGGTGACTGCTGGCCACAGGGACCCAGGGCAGCCTCAGAGCCCCCCTGCCTGCCCCCAGGTCTGCTACGCCGGGCGCTGCCAGAACCTCCTGGTCTACGGCAACAAGAACTGCTCGGCCAAGTGTAACAACCACGGGGTATGCTGTGGGCTCATCCTCTCCCACAGCAGCCGTGGGGCCCGGGCAGTGGTCCCAGCCCCTATGGCATGTCCACCACCCTGACATTTTCTTCCCTTACCTCAGGTGTGCAACCACAAGCGGGAGTGTCACTGTGAGCCAGGCTGGGCAGCGCCCTACTGTGAGCAGAAGATTTCAGGGCTGGTGGCAGGTATGGCATCCCCTGTGTGTGGCTGGCACCAGCTCCCTCAGCCTGATGTGTGTGCCGGGGAAGGAGCTTGGGGAGGGGGTCAGCGCCCTGCCACAGTGCTGGTGGGTGCCGCTCCATCCCCACAGGGCATCCCTGGTGCAGGGGTGCCCATTCTGATGCCAGCCGGCTCTCCACAGGGAGCAGCAGCATGGTCTTGGTGGCTGTGCTGGCAACGGTGGCACTCTCTGGCATCCTGCTTGGCAGTGGCGTTGTGCTCCTCAGAGGCAGGGGGATGAGACACTTCCAGAAAGGGTAATTCCCCTCAGGAGAGCCCACAGCGGGGCTGAGCCAAGGCTGCACAGGCTGAGCTCGGGGGGTTGCCCAGAGCAGCCCCTCATTGTCCCTGTGCCCCACAGGAGGACCTCCAGGGGGTCTGCTGCCGGCCTCGCCAATCCACTCTTCCAGGAGGGTGGACGGATGCGATCTCCCCGCCGCCAGCTGTCCTGCCACGACATCGGCCACCCCAACCTGCTCAGCAGCACAGCGGCCCTGCAGGATGCCCAGCCCCTTGGGCCCTGCTGCCTGACCCCACAGGTAAGGGAGCTGAACAGAGCCCCGGCATGGGGCAACCTTCACAGCATGGGCAGGAGGGCAGCCTCTCACCCCATATTTTGCTGACCCTGCAGCTGCCAGTGCCAGTCCCCCAGGTGACATCTCCAGCCTCTCCAGGATGGCCCCTGCAGGTAACCACCCCTCCAAAAGCCACCGCTGCCTCATGGCGGGGTGGCCTGTCCTTCCTGCGGCTGGGGGCCACTCTCAGACATATCCCCCCCCAGCCCCTCCTGGCTTGACCAACCCTAGATGTGTGGGGCACATCCGTGGGGTGGGCCCAGGTGGCTGATGACTTGGGGGGGGCCCTTCTTCTGCCCCTGTCCCCTTCTGGGTCCCTCCTTGGTGCCCAGGCAGGGGACTCGGGTCTCTCCTCTCCTCCTGCCAGGTGAAGCCGAAGCCACCCAGCAAGCCTCTCCCAGCACTGAAGAGCAAGGCGCCATGCTGTGGCAAGGGGCCGCCAGGACTGGCCCTCCCTTGCCCCCTGCCGACACCTCCCTCAGTCTTTCAGCGGGGCATCCCCTCAAAGGTGGCCCCAAAAGCAACCCCAGCCAGGAGGTGACCAAGGATGCTCCATCTGCCACCGTGGCTGAGGAGCTGCTGGCTCTGGTGCTTGGGTGGCACAGCTGGGGAGCCGGCATCTTGCTTCCACCCTTACTTGAATCACTTGCCGGACTCTCCTCCGGGAGGGCACCAGTGTTTACAGATATTTGAGTTGTGCCTTAACAGACTTCGTAGCCTCATGGCTGGTGCAGGGAGAGCCGACAGCTGCAGCTTCATAAGGAGACCAGGAGCAGGGATGATGCCAGCTGTGGTTTTGAGGCCAGCCCCAAGTTGGTCCAGGCTCTCCTGTGTCCTGAGAGCTGCTGCCTTCTCTCTCAACATCCTGAATGTGTCCTGCTCCTCCTGCCCCTTCCCTGCTGGGTCTGCGGCAAGGAGCTCCTGGCATTGCCCAGCGGGCTCACTGGGGCAGGAGAAGTGCTGCACCGAGGGAAACATACCCTGGGGCTACTGCCCTGGCTGGGGACAGTCACATGGCAGGGGGGATCTCACCAGGGGCTTTGGCAGGTCCAAGCCGGGCTTGGCCTCCCTGCTGGGCTTTTATCTCTGAAGTCATCACTTGAGTTACTGTTCTCCTGAAAGGGAATTTCCTGGGAGCCTTTTTACTGCAGCCATTAACTTATGACCCTTATGTGACCATTTTGAGCCATCTGTTGCGGAACCAGGCCTCCCCATTTTTGATATAATTTAGGTTGAAGGCTTTTATACCAATAAAGACTGAAGGTAGTGGCATCATAGGGTGTGTCTCAGCAGAAGGGGGCAGCACAGGCAGTGGGGCAGGAGGGTGGCAGCAGGCAGGGAGGTGCCTGTGGCACAGGGTGGATCTGGCATGGGTGGAGCCAGGGGAAGAAGGGCTTGAGCTGAGCTCCCAAATCCTGTGTCAGAGCCATGGGACCCAAATGGTAGCACTTCCTGCCAGCTGTGCAGAGCAAGTCTGTCACAGGGGCTACAAGATGCTGCAGCAAGTCCCTGTGACCCCCCCCCAGCACACTGCCAAAACAGGCCCCGGCTTGCTCTGTGACCAAAGACTAGCCACTGTGACTCCCACCAGCAGCTCAGCTCCCATGATCCTGGTCCAAGACAAGCATTCATGCTTGCAGGCAACATTGGTACTCAGGGACCAGCCCACAGTCCACAAGGACACTGCTCACACACAGCAGCCATGCCTGCTTGGGAAACACTCCCACATTGGCCACACGTGAGCAACAGGGCAGCTCAGCTGGGGGCCCAAGGGCAAGCAGGGCTCAGCTCCTACCCACAAGCTTCAGAGGATGACAGCAGAACTGCAAGTGCTGTCCCTGCTGCTCAGCACCATCCTGTGGTTTTCTAGCCCATGAGGCTCCTAGGGTGGCAGTCACTGCAGCTGGGGACATGCAACTACACAGTGTTAGTATGGGGTGAGAAGCATAGGTGTCCCCCCTCCACATGCCTACAGTGACACTGGCCCTAGGACACATAAAACCACCAAGGAAATGGTAAGAAAATAGTTTTATTGTGCTTTATCAAAAGAACTTAACACTGTGCATGTAAACTTGAACATATGTATTGTGTTTCCTTAAAGGTGCAGATCCAGTGGCAGACCCCTTTAGTCACATGAACACATAGGCCTTTTGAACAGAGAGAAAAAACAGTTCAAACCCACATTCCCAGTTGCACCCATGTTCCCACTCTGCAGCTCCCAGCTCAGAGAGAAGCAAAGCCCAGACTGGGGTGTTAAAGCCATGGTGAATCCCTCCTCTTGCACACCTATGCAGGTTTCTGAAGTGGTGGCTGGGGAAGCAGAGAGGGATGGAGGAGGTTTTGCAGAAGGCACTGAGCATCATGCAGATGTTGCTGCAGGACTTCAAACCACAGGAGCAACCCCAGGTGTCCCTCAGACCACATGGGTAGGAGGTGGCTGATACATACCCAACCATAGCAGGATGACATTTAGCCAGAGTGACAGCCACTAATGGCAAAGTTACGCATCCACCTGGACAGCTGCAGGGAGGCCCAGCAAGGTTCAGATCCAAAGGGAAGCGCCCTTCCTGCAGGGGCCTGGAAGGCTTTCCTGCTCCCTGCATGGGATCTCACTCCAGTCACTACAGGAGAGCTGAGCTGCCCTATTATTGCTTCTAGTGGTTCCCCTCATGGCCTTAGCTTCTTGGCATCTCCAGGTTGGCAGAACCTACCCTCTCCACCCAGCCTGATGCCCAGGGTTTAATGCCAGTACTAGGTAGCACCCAACCCCAGTGAGCACCACATGGAGACAAGTCTACGTCTCCTCCAGGAGTGCTTCTGTTCTAAAAAGCCTGCCTTCATCTCAAAATTCAACCAAAGTGGCTGCTGCAGGCCAGCAACACTGAGGAGGTGGAGGGTCAAGGAGATTTGAATCCACTGGGTCCTCAAAGCCCTTCCCACAGAAGAAATGGGATCCTGCAAGTCAAACAGTACTTCAGGAGACATTTCAACCACCACAGCTACAAAATATACTGCCATCCCCTGTCTGCCCTGGTACCTTTCCCCTGAGGAGGGCACTGCAGGGTCTAATGGGGCTAACGCTGTGCCTACCCACTCCTCTCCTGCCATCAGCCATGGGTTTCAGCTCTGCCCTGACTGCTGGCTGAGCTGCCTTCCAGCACGACACGCAGACATTGTTCCTGCTCCTCTGCCCACCAGTGTCCTTCAAAGGCTGCTCTTCACCAGGAGGGCACTGTTTGCCCAAGCCTTTGGCAGGTGAAGACATAAGCCCCCCCATACCAAACCTCGGTTTAGTGCTCCCCAGACTGGGATCTGCAAGGCACATGGCTGTGCATCAGGTGTGTACAGCAAAAACTGGAGAAACCTCACCTCTTGGCAACAGCACTACCCTTCCTCTCATCCTCAGAGCACAAGGAAGCATGCTCACTCACAACCTCCCTGGAAGCCAGCATTGGTGCTCAGCACCTTCACAGCTGGCTGCTCACTGGGGCAGGGTTCTGGTCCCTGGCTCCTGCCATGGCCGGGATTGAAGAGGAGCTGGTATCCTGTAGCAGAGCACCAACTGGGCCTTGGGAGTTTGCAGACAGATGGAGGAAAGAGAGACCACCTAAAACTGCTGCGAAGTCCCACAGTCATGTATTACCCAAGCTGGCCAGCAGTGGCAGCAGGAGAGGCAGGGTCAATGCATCCCTGCTCTGCTCCAGAGATGGAGGAGAGGCAGCCAGAGCAGGAGCTGAGACAGCGTAAGGCACCGTATGTTACCAAACTTCCTTGAGGAGAGACACTGCCATCCTCCGAGTCAAGCCAAATAGGATAAGAAAGCAGCACTGGAAAGCCTGAAGCCCACACAACTTGTTTGGGGAAATCATTAGCACAGGTGAAGTTCAGGCCATTAGTTTTGGGTTGAATGTTTCACCAAGGCAAAATCTAAGCATGTTCCTCCCCTTGCCATGAGGCTGCAGACGGTGCCAGGGACCGAAGATCTCAACGCCAGCATCAACCGGCCCATCAGCACCAACCAGCCGAGTGCCCGGAGTGTCACCACCAACCAGGCCATCCTGCGAGCTGCGCCAGGACCGAGCACTGCACCTGGCTGCACCTGAGGGGACAGGAAAGCAGGATGAACATACAGATATCCCAGGCTGGCGGAGGAGAGGCGGTCTCTGAACATGTAGTGGGTTCAGAGGCAGGCAATGCTGCAGTGCTACCAGCTGGGGAACGGCATTTCAGCTCAAGCTCTTGCCAGTTGCTTCCCCAGCCATCATCTTCTGGGATTGTCGCAGAACACAGCAAGAAACAGGTTCTGGAAACAAGCATATCCTCACAGGCAAAGGGGAGGACAGAGGAAAAGAGAGGAAAGCAGGTGGTACCAGCAGATTTCCCCCCTGAGCACATCTCTTTCTCTCACCCTGCAGTGGCACACAGGGAGCAGGGGTTGGATATATTACAACGCACACCAGGAGAAAAGGTCATCCTGCCAGCACCACTTGTGAGTCAAAAGTCCCGCAATGCAGCAAAGCCTGGCCAGTGAAGAGAGGACCAGCAACAGACTCCCCACTGTGGCTGTTCAAGGACACATGAAGCAGGTCCCACTTCTTGGAGCAGTGGATTTTGCACTGGGGAGCAGTGATGCCTCACCTGCTTTGCAGCTGAGATGTCAAACATCTGATCTGCTGCAGAGCAGGGTCTCTTCACTCTTCTCTTCCCCTTCACTTTGCCAGCAAGGCAGAGCAGTGGAAATTCAGCCCCCTTTCCCTGGTGAAAACACCTACACGGAGGCTGGGGTCTGAGCAAAGATTTCCCAGCTCTGTTCCCAACCAGCTGCTCGGAGGTGCTCCACACACTCTGAAATCTGGTTTAGGGTGCAAGGTGAGACCCAGCCACCCAGCTGAAATGTACTAGTATCAGTCATGGGCAGCCAGCATGAGGCTCTTGCTTGGTGAGGGGAAATTACAGAAGCCCGTTAAGAGATTGCTTGCTCCGAGTCGTTACCTAGTGCCGCTGCCTACAGGAAAGGAGAAGATTATGGCTATGCAGATCCTATTCAAATAACCTATTCCACACCAAACCGCTCCTCACCAGGCCTCGCCCTGAGCAGGAACACGGCAGCCTCTAAGGGCCAAGGAGACCCCACTCCACTGGAGTCCTTGAGGAGAGTTAGATCATGCTGGTAGAAACCTGCCTCAGAGTCCACAAAGCGAAGCTTCATCAGCAGGATGAAGGAAACCTCTTCACTCGGCCTCAGCGAGAAGCACTGGAGAATGACCAGCATGCAGCAACATAGCACTCAAAGCCACGTCTCCTACCTCCAGAGTAATTCTTGCTAAATAATTGCACCTACTGCAGAAGGCTTTCCTGGTGTCTGTCTTTTAATATTCCAGTATAGGCATGTTAGTACAGGATTATCCCTCATTTGGAAGCACCAATTTAATAGGGAAAGAAATAGAAGAGGCAGAGCACTTGCAATGTGTTGCCAGAAGAAAATCAACCCAACTGCCACCTATATACAAGATGTCCATGCATGCGCTGCATCCACCCCACCACCACAGGGCAACATCCCTATTCACAGCTGGGCTAGCCGTTGAGCTATACCAGGTATCTTTCTACCTCTGTCAGCCAGTGCTTCCCTTTGCTCTGAGGTGGCCTTCTCCAGAGGTCTCTGGGGCCTCCTGTGAAGGAAGGCTGGTTTCTTGGGCAGTCCTCCAGTTGGCTTGCTGGAAGGCACAGGAATCCAGAAACACATTGGGGATGCGGTCACCAAAATACAGCTTGCTGTTCGCAGCTATTGCTTGGTATTTCATTAGTTCCAGATACTCGGGGGTAAGCTTCAGCTACAAAAAGAGAAACCAGAGACTGTAAGAGACAACCTTCTGGGCCATGCATCACTAGATTTCATCTCAGGCAGCTGCTTCCTGGGACATGGACTGTTAAATCAAGTGTTTTTCCAGCGTTGCCCACCTGAACCTAATCTGTGCAGAGGAAAAGAGTAAGCAAGTCGAATTCTGACCAGCTTTCAAGTGCTCACCTTGTTGGAGTCAGCCAGCTTCTGAGCAGTGTAGTACTCTGCATCAGCTTTTGCTTTCTCTCTTGCTAGGAACGCAGCATCTAACACAGCAACAGAGGACGGACAGGAAAAGAAGCATTAGCAAGTGAATAGCCCCATCACATCGAGCACCTGAGCCTTTGTCCCATGGGGACGAGCTGACCCAGGTGTGCCTGTGACACAGCCTGGCTGGCTGTGTACCTGCACTGCTGGCTTCTTGGAGAGGTACCTGCAGAGGGGAGGAATGACCCCAATGCATAACGTTGCGCTACTGCACACTTTATTATTTTTTCAGGATGGCAATGCCTATCAGCTCAGTTCTGAGGTTCCTCTACCTGCTACCACCCTTAGCTGGAAGATGACCCCAGCAGCACCCTAGCACCACAGTTACCTTCAATCTCAGAAATTCGCTTCTCTGTTTCTTTCTCCATAATCTTCTGTTGATAGTGAATCCTGGCCACCTGAGCAGCCTTCTCTGCCTCTGCAATCACAATAGGCTCAGCTCAGACATTCGCTTCTCAGGGCTTGAGGATCAGCACCCTGACCCCAGCACCTAGTCGCAGAATCTGCCACACAAATAGTTTGCTTTCTGCTCAGATCCTACAGTGCCAGTTTGTACTCCAAGCAATACAGTTACAGAAAGAAAACACAGTGCTGATGTTTCTAGAGTTGCACTGGCTGACATCCCTTTTACAAGCATGATTCCCCCTGGCACAGGGATATTTAGCTTCAAGCCCCAGCAGTTTTTCTGGCAGAGCTGTTACCTCTTGGCCTGCTCTAACAGGAGCCCTGCTGTAGGATAGAGGTGTTTGCTGCTCTGCTGCTATGGGGAGGGAGGTGGGACATCGATACGCAGCACAAACATTGATACTTTCTAAATGACTGTTGGTTCAGCCTGGCCGTGCTTCCTTCAGGGAGCTGTCAGCAATGCAAGACAACGTCCTACCCTGGCTTACTGGAGGATGTAGGAATGGAAATTCAGTCTGGCCCCCATCCGCTAGTACTCCCAACTGGTGACATACCAATAAGTGCTTTCTTCCGGTCTGTCTCTGCCTCCTTCTCTACTACCTTCTGCTTCTGGGCTGCAATCAGCAGCTTGGTCTTCTCAGCCTCCCTGCAGGGTGAGAAACGTTATCACAGGGAAATGGAGCTGGGGAGCAGCTCTGCAAACCAGGGCACGAGAGGCCAGTGGGACAAGAAGCCAACCAGTTGCCAGCATCATGTCCTCACAGCCATAAGGACTAGCTCTGTCTTCAGCTGTATGAGCACATATGTAGCCAGCAGCTCAAAGGAAGGGATTATTCCCCCATCCTCTGTTTGGCACTGGTGAGACCATATCTGGATACTATATACAGTTTGAGGCCCTCAGGATGTGAGTCCAGCACAGGGCTACTGCAGATGTGGGGTGGAAGCCAGGGCATATGAGGAGAGGCTGCAGGAACTGGGCTTGCTCAGAGACGAGGAGGTAAAGGGGGGGCCAATGGTATCTCCCCCTGCCCAGAGGGGTCCCAGAGACACCAGGGCCAGACTCTGCTCAGAGGGGCACAGCGAGAGCCCCAGAGGCACCGGCACAAGCTGCAGCATGGGAAACTCCAGCTGGCCCCAAGGAAACAGCCTGTCCCTGTGCAAGCAGGGCATCCCCGGGAGGGGGCCCCAAGCAGTGGGGGATCCCCATCCCCAGGGATGCCTCGACTTGCTCGGACAGAGCCCCCAGCGACCTGCTGCAGCTGTGGCATTGGCCCTACTTTGGGAAAGGGCTTGGACAGGAGATGTCCACAGGTACATATCAGACTAAAATCTGTCTGCAATTCTGTGAGTTTGCTGGAGGGGAGCTTGTGGGTGAGACATCAAGACCCCTGAGTTCAGTTTACGAGTCTTCTACAGGTTGTCAATAGCACATCTGTGTTCCCTCTACATAAAGGAGTAGGGACACAGCCTTGATATGGACTCTGCACATGCTAACAACCATCTTTGTGAAGGGCTGAAAGGCTTCAAGGTAAGAGAGCTGTGGAAATGGAGAAACAGAATGCACAAGTGCACCTAGCCAAGCGCACACTGACTAGAGCCCACCTCTCACCTTCTGAGCACCAGGTGAGAGCTTGCTAATAGCATTATGCCTGTGCTGGACCCTCAAAACCAATGCATACAATTTTATGTACAGCTACTCACATCAGCTCAAAATTTCTTCGGATGGCTTCTGGGATTTTGGGTTTTGTAACACGCACAGCCTATGGAAAAAAAAAGTGAGCGCATTTTAAATTAAACATTTTGACGCGAGCTGCATAACTAAGAAATGTTTTTGCAAAACCAGCTGTAGTGCTCTGGACATCTCCACATTGATCCAAGACCACACATAATGGCTCCCAATCCTCTTGTACAACACAGCTGAGCACAGCTACTCTCACAGAGGTGCCTTGTATTTGTATTTCCTGTCTTTGCACCTTTTATGGCACCCAAGTGATCAAGTACAGCCTGTGCAAGACTCCTAAAGAGGTCCACCACCTTTGTTAGAAGCAGCTTAGTTCTCCACCCCAAAGACTCTTCAAACATCACCAGACAACACTTCCCAAAGTACTGCTCAAGAAAGGGGCTCACAAACCCAATGAAATTAAATTGCAGGAGCAAGACTTGCAAAACAGAGGCAGGGCTAAGAGCTCAGGAATGGGTTTTCCAGGAGAAAAGCTTGCAAAAGAGACAACACAATGAGACACATAGTGGTGAAGACAGGGGAGAGCAGCAGGGCATGGGTGGCAGCTGGGAACTGCTGCTGTTTGCAACTGCAGATCTTCAAGAGTGATATGCATGGCAATGCTGACACCACAAGTCAGCTAGATGCCAGAGACAGCTGCTAAGCTGCTCGGTGGAGGAGTCTCTTTGAAATATGAGGGAAACACCTCCAGAGGCAGGACCAGGAGCTACTGCTGCTCAGCTGGCATGTTGTGTGGCTCATTACTGAGCTTTGGGAGATGCGGATTGACAGTCCACATCTGTACAATTGCTCTACAACCCTCCTGCTCCATCTCTACTGTAGATCTAGTGCTGAACCTGCTGCTTCTCTCTGGGGTCAGTAAGTCTGCAAAGAACCGAGGGGAATTCCACAGAGGGGAATGGGATACGGACACATCCAGGCAAGTCTTCATATGCAGTGCGAAAAGGGAACTGTTTCCATGTGACAGGCACCCTGGCCCTGGCAAACACACCTGGGGAGAAGGAGCCAGCCTGTCATCAAAGCAGGACACTTGGGAATCATGATATGGTTTGGGTTGGAAGGAACCTTCCAAGATCATCCAGTCCAACCCCCTCCCGCCATGGGCAGGGACATCTTCCACTAGATCAGGTAGCTCAAAGCCCCATCCAACCTGACCTTGAACACTTCCAGGGATGGAGCATCTACCACCTCCCTAGGCAACCTGTTCCAGCATCTCACCACCCTCATCATAAAACATTTCTTCCTTATAACCAATCTAAACCTACCCTCTTTCAGTTTAAAACCATTGTCCCTTGTCCCGTCACTACAGGCCTTGGTAAAAAGCCCTCTTTCTACATTGAAAGGCTGCAATAAGGTCTCCCTGTTCAGCCTTCTCCAGGCTGAACAACCCCAACTCTGCTGCTTCTCTGAAGAAGCAAAGAAAGCAGATTTATGGGACATCAGACCAGAATATCCTTCAGTGAAAGCATTTTTCTAAGCTCCTACCAAGTCCCTAGAAAGGTACCGCACGCAGAAAGCTCACCTCACTAGCCACTGCAGGGTACGCAGGGGGATTATTCTTTCTACCTCCATAATACCCCCTGCACCAAAACAAAGATTGGTTTCCAGAAGCATTGCTTTTCCAACACAGACAGAGATTCCTCTGTAATCAGGAAAGCTGCCAGGTCTTTGAAAAACTCCACTAGCTGCTTCTTTTTCAAGCCAATGGCTCAATCTATTTAACAGTGAAATCTGCTTAAATCTACTAGATGGAAACACTACTCTGCACTATCAATGTTGTTAATAATCAAATGTTAAAGCATTGGGAGATGCTGAGACTAACTGGCTGAGCAATAGCTTTGCAAAAAAGAGCATGAAGGAATCAAAAGACAAGCTGACTATATGACAGCATCTTTTCCCTGTGGCCATGAAGTCCAGCCACATCCTGAGCCACACAGGCAAAGCTCAGCAGCAGGTTGAAAGCAATTTTTATACCAGCGTGGGGAACCCAGCATAAGGGATATCAAGAAGCTGGAGAGTGCAGTTGAAAGCCACTGAGATGGCAATGTAAAAGTTGCAGAGAATGGGAATAGGCTGATGGTACAGCACACCTCTCTCGTTGATCCTCCTCCTGAAATATGGGTGTGACATTTGCCTATTTCCAGTTATTAGGGACCTCCCTTGACCACTGCCATCTTTCAAAGATAAGAAAGCAGTTTCACAATGGTGCGGGCCAACAGCTCAGCATCCTGAGATGCATCCCACCTGGTTCCACAAACTTGTGTCCATCTGCTCAGTTGTCCTCTGCTGTGGGTAATGCTTCACCTCTGCAGACTCTGCTGCTAGGGTAAGGAACAGGGAGGCCCAAGGGCAGACCTTGCCAGAAAGAAGTCAAACAGGTGTTGAGTACTTCAGCCTTTTCCACATTCTTGGTCACTATGTCCCCTGCTTCACAGCTTCCTTGGCATTCCTTTTGCTGTGGATGCACCTCAGAAACCCCCTGCACTGCCCTACATAGCCATCACTATGTCCAAGTCTAGCCGAGCTTTGGTTTTCCTAATTCTGTCCCTGCGCCCTCAGTTCAACTAGCTTTATTCCTCCCAGCTCATCTATCCCCACTGCACCTTTTGTCAGTTTCCTTTCTGCTTTTCAGCTCAGTCAGGAGCTCCTTGTTCATCCATGCCAGCCTCCTGTCTCACCTGCTTGACTTTCCACATTTTGGGGTGTCCTTGGCAATGACATGGGGCCTCCTGGCCTCCTTTGCTGATCATGGCAGTCTCCCACAGGACCCTGCCAAGCACATCTCACACAAACAGAGTTCTGTTCTCCTTAAGACCAGGCCCGTAATTCTCCGGTTCACCTCGCTCCTCCAAGGACCTTGAACTCACCACCTTACAGCTGCTACAGCTCACACTGCTACCAGACTTCACCTCTCAACCAGTTCTTCCTTGTTTCTAAAAGGTCCAGCAGAACATCTCCCCCAGTTAGCTTTGCTCACCACTGCCAAAACCTGTGTTCAACACCCTTCAGAAACATCCAGCATGGCTTGCACCCACCCCTATGGCCCATCCAGCGGACACTGAGGTGGTCAGAGACCCCCATGAGTACTAGGGTCTGTGATCATGAGGCTTCCTCTGGTCTTCAGGCAGCTTTACCTACTTCACCTTACTAACTGGGTGGTCTGCAGCAGCCAAGGACCATGTGGTCCTCCATGTTGATCTGATTCTTAGCTATATTGGCTCTTATCTCAGCTGTTCACCATCCATCCCAAAGTGAAGCTCCACATGATTTGAGCCAGTCCTTTGCAGGCAGCACAACCCTGTTGCCTCAGCTTCTCAGCTCATCCTCCCTAGAGAGCCTATACCCATCCACAGCAGCACTGCACTCACACGAGCTACCCCACCAGGCCCCGGGACTGCAAATGCGTATGGATTTCCAGTTGGTCAGGTTTGTTTCCCAGGATGTGTGTGTTTCTGTCCAGACACTTGAGACAAGCCCCAGGGTGCGCTGTTTTCACAGGGAAAGTGCAGGAGCCTCCCCCTGTGACGCTGTCCCTAGACACTTCTTACCATCCACTGGCCTCCACTTCTCTTCAGGCTGTGGCCACTGTTCCAGTTAGGAAATAATGTTTTGCATCAGGCAACCTGGAAGACTTGTGAAGCTTTCACATACGCTACTTTTAATAAACCTAAGAATAAGCACTGTTAATTCCCTCTAACAGCATCTTTTCAATAATGAGTTGTTTTCTGTATCACTTCTTTCAAAAATGAATTGTTGGTGATCTCTGAAGTACTCATGAGTGTAAACATGACCTTCAAGAGGAAAGCATTATGCCCAAATACAGAACTATTTTCCTTAGAGCTCACAAAACAATTCAATTCTAGGTACAGTTAAATTAATCTGGGTTATACGCATGTGGAGAGTTTAAAGAAAGCTCAGCTATTCACCAAAGGAGCAGGATATTTCCTGACAAGAGACATAGCAACATGGCAGAGCTGTATGCTGAGGCACAATTTTACTGGAGACAAGGGTGCAGCTCTGTTTTAAAGGGAACAATAGGAACACAAGGGCAGGATCACACTGTCTCTTAAGTACTACAGATGAACTACTTTCCTCACTAGTTATGGGACCTCTTCAAACTGCTGGTCCTGTGAGCTCAGTCTGGGCTGATGCAGGCAGGATATTGTTCAACTTTTGACCAACAGTGAAGACTGGACATGCCAAACTGAGATGGGATAGCATATGCTCAAGATCAGATTTAGCTCTGTATTTAACATCTCCCAGCAATGAGCTGTGAGCTTTGCTTATGCCCTTCCATACTCTGAGATCTAAAAGGGCCTTTACATTATGACGATAATTTTGATCGATGATGAACTTTTGCAGGAAATCTCTCTGCGATGCACAGTGCAAGTTAACTTGGATATTTGGAAGAGTGGTGCCATCTCAACTTCTTTGGATAAGATACTGCCTGTGGTTCACCCTCATCAAAACAGAGCAAACCCATGCACGAATGAGCCACAAAGCAGAACAGTATTTATCATAGCATTTTACATAGGGTCAACAAGAGGTTTTCCCTCCCTGCATGCGGCCAGCCAGCCTAGCTAAATGTGGCAACAAGAACAGCAAAACAGATTTGGTCTCACTCTTCCCTACAGTGGAAATCTCCAGAGATTTCCATCTTAGCCCGTGCGAGCCTAAGGTATATTGTTCCCAGTTGATTGCCCTGAACTTCAACATGCCAAAAAGCCAGTATGTCCCATAGCCCGGCTAAGATTAAATGTGATTTTCTAACATTAAGTGTAAGCAGAAAATCACTTAAGATATAACATCTTTCCCTATCTCTGGTACAAGCGCAGAAAAGATGAAGATCTCTTTTCTTTTGCAATTACCTGTAGGCACCGTTCTGGCACACTGGAGCGCCCAGCTCTGCAGAGGTGCCACAGGTAGTTTAAAGAAAAACGTTTTCTGGCTCTTTGCAAATTAAACCCAATACCTGCAGGTCTGCGGCCTAAAAGGTCCTCTTTTCTATCCTGCAGGTCTCCCCCTAACGTAAAACTAGCATTTAGAAGTGGTCGCTGTCATATGAACAGTCTTCAGCTGACAAACCTCAATTCAAGGCTCAACTATTTCACATTACGTGGAAAACCGAAGCAAGAAACCTCATCAACCTACTGAAAGGTGAGCAAATTAGAGGTGGAAAAAAGAATAATCTTTGTTAGGGAATGAACCTACCTGGATAGTGAGACCTGGTGCCATGACATTGAGATCTTTCTGCAGGGCCAACTTCAGATTCTCATCTATCTGATCTGTGTTTGGAGGACAAGAGAGAGATTGCTTAGCTTACCATCATTTCTCCTACAGCTTGCGTGGCAGAGAGTCAGCTGGCCTTGAAAAGCAGGTCTCTCTATGGTGTAAGATAAAGATGCTTTTTGAGATCATTCAGTACATTGTTTCCCTTCCTGTGCCTCCTGGAAAATGTTCTCAAGAGGAGAGCCACATGCTAGTGTCTCTAGAAAGGTTCAACTATTGATGAACTCATGGTATCTGAGCTGAGGGTGCTGAGGCTTTCAGCGCCTCAGCAAGAAAAAGCACCCAGAGCCTGCAGTAGAAGTCTATCCCTTCCTAGCCAGAGCCACGCCAACCCCACTGCCACCAGCAAGCTCTGCCTTAAGTCTCTAGGGACCTGCAGGATCCAGTACTTGCCACTGAAAAAATTCATTTTGTCACTTCCAAGCTCCAGGAAGATCTTTCTACGGAAATGGCCAGTTATGAAGGGATTAAGCTGCATGTATGACCAGGAAACTCCTCTCTGACTACAGATATTTGGCACGTCTGAGTACAGCATTCAAAGATTGACAGTCTCTTAATATTAAAACTCTGACAACCTTTTATCTTCCATAAACCCATTTTCCCCTGCTCTGCCACTCAAGAAGGAACGTGATGCTGTTATGTCTTTGGGGGCACAGGTACCCCCTTTGGTACCAAGAAGCAGAACATTAAATTTGCTAATTCCTCAACCACTGCTAACCCCATGTGAAAAAACTAGAGCATTGCAGTGAACTGCGAGCATGTCCCTTCTGGCTCTCACTTGCTAAAAACAGCCAGAAGGAAGCTTTTAAAGTAAAAAAGTCAATTCAGCAACAGAACAGGGGCCTAAAAGTAGAAGTAGACAAGATAAAACCATCACCATAGTGAAGGCAACAGGCATGACTGCATGCACAAGAGCAGAGTGGCTACTTTGTGCGTTCAGAATTCAGTCCTAAGCAGAAAAGGACTGAAATCAAATTCCCACATGCAGATGTGGAAAGGCAAATAAATCATAATCATTAAAGGGTAAAGTTATGCGGGAAGTGACATATGGATATATAAGGAGCTGGATTCTAGACTGCAACTCCAGCACAGAGGCTGTTTGTTCACAGGAGCCTGCTGTAACATAATCCACAGCAGAACAGGGAGATTACACAGCCCTTGGTGGGTGCATCCAGCTGCCATCCACTTACCGAACAGCTCAATGTACACTTCCTGCAGGGTATGGGCACTGCAGAACTGATTCAGCTCATGATGAATTTTATTGAAGATCAAAGTCTTATCGTAGTCTGCAGTGTAGTTTCTCACAATATCATACACTGAGGAAGTAAGAGAATTATCACAGGTCACCACTGACATGTACTGCTTTCTGCAATGCCACAACCGCAAAACAACAGCTCAGGGTATTAGGAAAGTAGTGCAGCACCGGGACAGGTGGGTAGGGGATCTCCATCCTTGCGAGTTTTCAGTACTTGGCTGGACAAAGCCACAGCTACCGTGCCCACCTGTTAGTGAGAAGTCTGCTGTAAGTGGGAGGGAGGTCAGAGGAGAAACCTGCAGAGGTCCCCTCCACCAGTGCTGCTGGGATTATATGACTTCAAAGAGCAGAGTAATTACAGCAAGATATACTGCACGGTCCTTTTTTATGATCTGCATAAACAAATGAAACAGTAAAGCCTGTCCAGGACCTGCATGCATAGGAACAGATACTACTATAAAGTGAAAACAAGTATGATTCCCACAATTATAGCATGAATTCACCCTTCAATGCCTTAGTAATGCTAGCATTTTGCATTAAGGTATGCTGCTGAAAAAAAAAAAAGGTGTGTGGGTCTTAGGTTTGGCAGCTGGTGAAATAAGAAGGTAAGAGGCTCCTATGCAGGCTTTGCCTTTGTAATTTTCCCAGGAGCTGAGCTAGCAAGCACCTGGGGGCTTTGTCCCATATATTTAGTTTCACAGGTGGTCTCCCCTTCAGCAGCAAGAAATAGGACTGCTTGAGCACCCGTCACATTTCTAAATGTACAGGGTAGAAGCAATCCTAGAATTTATTTTTGTCTTTGCAAATCTGTGGCTCTTCATAAAGCTCGCAGACACATGCATGAAACTAAATGCTACGGTACTGGGAACCATAAGGGTAACAACGCAGAAAATGGAAGTCTTGCAAACCAAGACAGAGTGGCTACAGGAGGAATGAACACAGTCACAGCGCTGCTTGTTGAAACAGGATGGGAAATACCTGCATACGGTGCCAATTTATTCACAACTTCTATCCGGTCAATGTAGATCATAACACCGCCACTGTAAGTGAAAAAGAGAATTCATGAATTATTACTGCAACTGTTAACAGTGGTCTATACTTAAAGCAAAGTCATCTTTTTCCCTCTTTTACTAAATTCTATTAAACTTATCCAGAACAATTCTGACTTCTTGAGCATTTTGCAATTAGATGGCAGCAAACCCCAGCTCTGTACAAACTGGTCCCCCTCGCTGCATAAATCAAAAGCGTGCTCCAGCAAGTCTGCAAAGCCCTTTCGCTTCACTTTGCTATCTCCTACTTAGCCAGCAAAAGCAAAACATTTTTGAACAGGAATATAGCTGCAACTATCAGAAAAGGGAAGTCCAGCACAATGAAGGGAAGGCAACAAGGACAGCAGACGACACTTGCAAGCAGCAGAGCAGATACAAACCGCAGATGCACTGCAGCAATTCTAGGCAGCAAATACGTTCTAAATAGAAAAGCCCTTAGTTTAAGTTCATGCATTTACTGACCCCAGCAGGAACCTGACAAGGCCCCTGCTAGAAAGGAAGAAACAAAGCACTTAACAGACTTTAATTCACATTCCCTGCATCAATGTCATGTTACAAACAGCTCTCCAGTAACACTGTAACCATGACCATGCACCCAGGCATGTGCACTGTCAAGAAGTTCCAGACACCTCATTGGAAGAAGCTTGCAGGCAGTCCTCTCCCCAAGGGATCACGTGCTGCCGGACTGGCAGAGAAAAGAGGGAATCAGAGGTAGGGCTTTACCCCAGCCTCTGCTCTTACTGATGTGGCTTTCAGCAGGTCATGCCCACCCCTGGGTACCTGTGGCACTGGGGAAAAGCACAAACTCTACAGTGAAGAAAAAAACCCTTAATTTTCAACAGTTCATAAGTCTCTCAAGAGCGTATTTTTAAAGCACTCTTGTGATTTTGTCCTCAGAGCAAAGGCAAATCACAAACAAAAGAAGCTTTAGCAGAAACTGTTTAGAAACAACTGATCCCCAGAAGCAGACCTCACACATTTCCAAAATTAGTCTTTGTGGTGTTTTAACACTCAAATGTATCCCCCATGACAAACTCTGTTTCTTATCTTGCAGATTTTAATCTCTGGCAGTTGAAAGCTAAGTCTGCAGAAAAGTCACCTGAACTTTCCCCTATCTATGCTCTTTTAGAAAAGGTCTCCCGGGCACAGCCTGCATTCGCTCTGCAAACCTGCCTGCTTCATGGCAAGCTACGAGCTAAAAACATTGGTGATGGACTGAACTTGCCTGCTGGAAGGGACAAGCCAGCAGAAAAGATATCTGTGGCTAAAGAGAGACTTATCTCCCAGTGAGATACTACTATTAAGAGTATTAATCTCTTTTTCACTCAAGATTTCTCTTTAGGCCATGGTCATTCTTGCTGGCTCTCTCTTAAGAACCATTACTATGATTTTTGAATAAGATAGGCTTATGGATCCTTTACAGGTATGTCAGGCTGCACAAGCAGTTATAATGGCATGGTATGTGTTTTTCTCCATCTCATCTGTTCTGCACTCTGTCCCACCACATCCAATAAAATTACTATTTATCATTGCAAGTGATGTCCAACAGCATTCGTCATGATCTTCTGAACCTGCTTTCATCCTCCTGATTTGTTCCAGTCACCCTATGACATCTCCACCAGGACAGGGAAACCCAGCTACCGTCTTGGGGTATCTTCTAGATATCCTGGTGAGGAACCAAAGCAGAGCGCGTGGGCTTCTTCCACGAGCATCTCCTCCACTGTACATCCTTATGTTGGGGTTCTTTTGGCATTTCAATTTTATGGGGATGTTAGAAGGAAAAAGAGAGCACCTGAGACAATCTACCTCCTATGCAGGACTCATCCACAGCCCCACAGGTCCCACACCTCACATGCAAGAAAGGCTGGTACCTCAGACCAGAGAGAACTGCCTGCTGCCCATCTGACTCAACCAACACTACCCACAGCAATCCTGCCAAGGATCTCAGCCAGCGTGGGTCAACAGGGTGGACCATAAGTGAATTATATCAGCCCTGTTGGTCAGGCAATGGCTTTGAGGAAACAAGTGCCACCCAGAGCCCAAATACGCTGGCCACTTATTTCCCCACTGAGGGCTTAAGTTTAAACCAAGCCTACAAAGCACTCACACTGCGTGCTGGACGGATACATCCATCCATCCAGCTGCTGGAGCCATCATCATTCCACACTGTGCAGTGGGGATGGCCCTCTGGACCTTGCTGCTGTAAATACAGGAGCCAAACTGAACTGTAACACTCTGATCTTAACGTGAGCATCTCAGACAAGTCCTCCTCTCAAACAGCATGGTCCAGAAGATGTTAGTAAACTCCTGGGGTGCAGGAGATACTGTCCTGGGCAGTTTCAGGACAGTTGCTCTGGCAGAGCATCATGCACTGGATTTGGGGAGATTCACATACCTTGTTGACCTGGAACTGTACAAATACCCTCATCATCCACAGCTGCTTTACTTGCTCTTTGACACCTATGGCTTCAACATGGGCTCAGACAGTGCTCTTTCCATTTCGACAAGCCACTACCACTCTCAAAACAACGCATCTGCCAAAGCCTGCTTCTTGACAGATGCAAGGCAGGGTGACTCCCACTGGGAGATCTCCAGTGCTTGCAACTCTCCACTGCAGTTTCCACAGCCTAACACCAGCATTTGCAGATGCTGTAAGGGCTACTCGGACCCCCCAAGGTCCTCACTGCAGAGCTGCTCATGAGGCTGGTCAGGCAGAGCAGCACTGACTTGAGCAGGCTCTTTGGTCAGGGAGAGAGGAACAAGAAGAAATCCACAGGAAGTCTGAAAAGAGGATCAACAAGTAGACTATGTGCACCTGGGAGAAGCTTAAATATAATTAGGCAGCAATAGTGCCTAACTTTACAGGACAAAGTGGAAGTGTACAGGGGACTAACATACACTAGCAAGCATTTCAGTAGACCTTAGAAAGCCTCATACATTTCAGGATTTTAGCTTATGCTAGGCCAGGAGACGATAAGGGAAAAACTGAAGGACGTTGACATAAAAAAGGGGCCGTAAAAAAAGGTGAAGGTTTAATGCTTATTGCTTGTTTGTGGATCAAACAAGACCAGACCAGGTTGGGCAATCAGAGCATGTAAAAATTGGGCTTAAAGGTCCCATCTGGTCTGTCTAGAGATACAAGGATTAATGCAATACATCCACTTGCAACATTCATGACACGTTTTTCCACATGACTGGCTATCAAACAGGGATCTGTCCCAGAACAGCATTCCTCCAGTGCTCTGTCTGCATTCCTGCCAACAATCTGCAGCATGAGCACAAGATGACTCTCGCACCTTTGCAAATAAACATCCAATGCTTGAGGAATGTTACTGCTTAGTGCCCTGGCTATTTACTATTTCTTGGCATTGTAAAAACCTGTACAATATTTAGCATGATTCCTTCCAGTTAAGTTTATAAGAAAAATGCTACTTACCTACTCTCTCAGGCAATATTTGCACAACACCGTTTTCAACCCATTTACTGTATTCCACAATTAATATACTCGTGAGTATATTAATTCTAGATTAATTCTTCGAGTCAGCCCTTTAGAATACTTTGTTCCTCTAAAACTAGTTTATTGAACTGATTTTCCATCAGTTTTTGGAGATTAGCAGACCTGCCATGAAGAAACTGCTGAACTTTCCAAGGAACCGTGCACACGTTTTCTTGTTGGGGAAAGCCAGAAATCTCAGACACCAGAGGCAATTCTCAGCTTAGAGCAGATACATATTCTGCCTGCTGTAATGAAATGGTTTTCGTCTCTGGCGTGACAGCCCTTTTATGAAAAACAGTCATTTGGTGCCAAAGTATTTTAAAATCTGTATTTAATGTATTCACCTAATGCTGTGAAGTATAAATGGGACAGGTAAGGCAAAAATTGGGGATGGGACACCCACACAGCCATTCAGAAGCTTCCTAATGTAGATGAGGATACAGGGAACAGGAGTATGAATATGGCAGAAGAGAAACCCAGCCTTTAAAATCTGATGGCTTAATATACAATTACAGAACTTTAAACTATTTAGGATCTATTCTTGTAATGAAGTTTGAAACAGGATAGTGAAATTTCAGATTTGATCCATTTGTTATTTATAAGCTAACGTTTTATTATGGAAACGTGGATTCAGAGCTTTGGCATAGAGCAGCTGCAGACTTTGATTCCAAACGCAGCAAATGTAAAGGCTCCTGCAGTAACACCTTAAAGGGCTACTGGGAGCTTTGGTCTGAAGTGTATTCAATTATTAACTAAGAACTGCTTCACCAGCTGTTTAGTGTTATAAGGCATGTTTATTACCTGTAACTTCACAACCACCTGTATTGCACAACTGAATCCCGCAATGCTGAAATGTAACAGGAACTTAATGAACTAACTATAAAGAATTAAACAGAATATTTGGCTCCTAAGTCACAGATGGACAGAATCGTCAAGGCTGCTAGGGACCTCTGGAGGTCATCTTGTCTTACCTCCCTGCTCAATCAAGCAGGGTCAAAGCAGCACAGTAATTTTGACTGTGTTAGCATGTCTAACGCGGTTAAGCTTCAGCAGAAAGCTTTGCTTGGTCTGTTGAGAAGGCTTGCAGGACAGCAGGACACCATCCCTGGCCCAGAGATGTGATGCTGTTTTACAACGTCCAGCAGGTGAGGTATTGCTATTTATGCTACTTATGAGCTAAAAGTTGCCATTAAACACATCACTAAAACTCTGATCTGACAACTTGTTTTTAACTGTGCCATTTAAAAGATATGGATACAGAACATAATGAATCTTACTCCTCCTTCCTACAATTACTTTTTGCTTGACTTAAAGACTCTTCACCTGACCACAAAGCCCTGGAGGCAGCACTGAACACTAGAATTATTTACAGACACTCCTGAAAGAGGTTTGAGATCTAAAACTAAAACCAGCTAGGGCCCACAAGAACTTTATGTTACTATTTAAGCCCAAGGGATGTCTAATGAGTTGCTATAGGAATAATCCAAGAACTCATTTCAATAAGGGCTAAACCAGACCAAAATTAACTCTGCCTCATTAATGTTGCCACTAACATACAACTTTTAATTTCAACATGGTCGTTATGTGTTATCATTCAAGTCATACTGACTTTTTTTTTTTTTAAACAGAAATATTGTTGAGTACCCTAAAGCTAAAAGACAAGGAGAATCACCAGTTTTGTTTTTATCCTGAAGAAACAGATTCGGTCATCACTAACTCGTGAATGAACCAACACAACAGGATGTGCAACCGAGCTCAACTAGCCCTCTCCTTCTGTTATTGCTCTGCTTGTTAAAACTATACAGATCTGTGCTGACAAAAGGATCAGCTTAATTATGAAGCAGGCAGGTGCCACCCATGCATAGCATTCTTCTTTATTCTTTCTCACTCTTTCTTTACTTCAGGTGAAATGTCGATTCCAAAAATGCCCAAATGATACATTTTCTTGAGCTGTTTTTGAAATGGACCATCTCCCACCAGAGGGATTCCCATTCACCATTTACTTTTGCCCACTGCTGGGGTCAACACTTGTATTAGCCGCAAGATTCAGACCAGAAATACTGCAAAGCAGAGGGCAGACCAAAGCACAAGCAACGGGCCATCAGAGTAATTGACGGAAGAAACCAAGAAAAACCAAGAGAATATCACTATAAATGCAAATACTCTCTGAACATCAATTCCAGCAAAAGCAAGAGCACTCCCTCCCATACCTCCTGCTCTACTATTTCCAAGTGTGATATACGTGTGTACATTTGGGACTAATTTTAGGGTATGTGCCTTTACTTTTCAGCCTCTGTGTCGCAGCACTATAAATGACTAGCTGCAAACTACACGGTAAGAGTGCATCTGCTCATCACCAGAAGACATACAAAGGAAGAACATACCTTGTCCCACAAGGCACATTTTTCACTTCGTCAGTCTGCAACGTGGTCTGAAATAAAAAGATAACCAGTGCTCACAAAACCTCTCTGTTCTTCAGGAAGATCATGCTGTGCCCAGACTCTCACAACCATTACACAGGAACATGGAGCCAAAAACATGCCCTCTGCCTCCCTCCTGACTTTTGCAGGCATGGGCAGAAGACAGACTTCTTTTCAACTTGCCTTTTGGGAGACAGAAAGGCAGCTGTGCTCATTTCCCTACTCTCAGCTCCCACAGCACTGAGGCCTGCAGCTCTCCTGGGAAACAATTAGGGCCATAAACAGACCGTCCTCCCAGAGCGAGACATCTCCTGCCCCAAGCAACACGCATACTTGTTGTGGACTTTCCACCAAAAGAACAAGTCCCAGCAGGCAGCTGGGTCTGGCACCTAAGGCAGAAGGAACCAAGAGCTTCCTAGGAGCTGCTGCTCTGACTACCACATTAGTGAGCTCCTCTGCAAACATCAGTTGCCCAAGTCACCCCCATCCAGCAATATCCCTACTGACATCTGCTCCCGCTCACCTTCTTCCCAGATGAGAAGATACTAACCTGCACAGATTTGAACGTGGTAACGAATGGGAGCATGATGTGGTAGCCCGGTCCACTCGGACTAGTTAACAATGCACCACCCCTACAGAGAGAAAGAGAGGAAAAATAGGGAAAAGGCTCAAGCAACTGGAAAATAGTAAGCGCTAGCTTTGAGTGCAAGCAAGTACATTCAAACTGCCAAGGGTCACAGCTCTGGTTATGTTACTGACCACATGAAATCTGCCACCAATTCCCCTACAAAAGGGCTGACTGCTTACGATAATTGGCCTGCTGCAACTCGACAATCATTTGCTTCAGTCCTGTGAGCAATTAACTTTTAGAGAAGGCAGATATTGCTAAGTTCTTCCATCATTGCAACATTGCAGAGCACTTCAAGAACACAGATTTTCCTCTCTAAATAGTTCACTGGTAACCATGGAAAAATCCAGCAGTTGATGCAATACCATCAGTTTGGATTTCCACAAGGCATTCGGCACAGTCCCTTACCCAAAGAACAAAGAAAACCCATAGTCTCTTGTGGGGACTGGCAGGTGGTTTAAAGACAGGAGACAGAGAAGAGCTCTAAGTGATTGATCCTCATAGTGCAGTAAGGTCTCCTGCAGTATCCCACAAGGGCCTGTGTTGTTCAAAATACTTGTAATTAAAGGAAAGAGCAGCACAAAGGAAACTAGCCTGTACTGGTGAGTGCGAAGGGTAGAAAAGACAGGACAGCAATATAGCAGATACAGCAAAAGATGCAGAAAGGCTGGTGCTGAATTTCTCTGTTCCCTTATTCAAATTTGAAGAAAAATCTAGTCAAGAGGTGGCATTTAGTGACTGTGACCACCCACTATTATGGACTGGCAGTTGCTCTACAGATGCTATTCAGGGCAGCTACGAGCCCCAGGTGAAACTCAGCCCAGAGAAGAGCCATTTCAAAGCAACAACGAAGGTGGCCGACAGTCTTGACACCCCTCAATGTAAGAGAGAGAGATCAACAGACATGAAAAGACTGGATGGACCAAAAGGTTTGGTCCTCTAAGCTTTGAAATCCAAATTGTGACTCAGAAAAGGGGAGGAAGGAGAGGGAGGAAAAGTAGCCGAGGATTCGGAAAGACCAAAACTTGTAACGGTTCTGCACAGAGCCAAGCTATCCAGGCCTGTGTCATTTCTGGTACAAGAGAGCAGGAACAACATGGTCTGCCCACCATGGGGCAAACCTGGAAGGAAACACAGGAGAGAGCAATCACATCCTGAAGTGATTTGGGGCCAGGGATGAATCCCAGCTGAGAGAAACTCAGGGAAGGCTATAGAAGCCATCAAGGCACTAGCAGGGAACAGTACCTGTAATACACAGCCAGGTGCCCCTCCTCAACCCTGTGGATGGAGGAGTACAGGAAGAAGATGAGGAGTCCCGTGGCAGCTGCAACTACGGCTCCAGCCTGGGCCATGGTCATCCTCACATCACCTGCGGGACAGAGACCGTTACCACCTGGACCAGCATGTTGCCTGGACGATGGGGCGCCGTTTATCCACGGTCTGCATGAAGATCTTCACTCTCTCTCCTCCCTAACAGCGTCTCTGCTCCTTTTCCAACAACAAAACCTTCTCAGCTTTTGGACGAAATAGCCAGGGAATACCCGCAAAGCACCCAGCGGACGTCGCTGTGCAGTGCAGTTCCATCACTCCCTCACGCTAATTACAGCGGGCGGAACGCCGCCACTAAAGGCGCACAGCGACCTCCGGCTGACGAGACCCCCGGCGCCGGAGGAAGGGCGCGGGCGCACCCGCTGCACCGGGGCCGGCAGCCCACTCCCCGGCCAGGGTGGGCCCGCCGGCGGCTCCTGCAGCCCAGGGTTCCTGCTCCCGCCCTGCTCGCACCTCAGGCCGCTTCGTTGGGCGGTGACAGCCCCCAGCAGGGAGCCCCCGCTCCGCCCCGCGAGCCGGGCACAGCCAAGCCGGGACGGGGCTGGGCTGGGCCGGCACCGGGCACCCGGGGCCGAGGGCCCCGCCGCCGCTCCCGCTCACGGCCCAGCCCCCCGCCCCGCGCGCCCCGTACCTGCCGCCACCGCGCTCCCACGTGCGGCCGAGGCCCCGTTCCCACCCGGCCGCGCACGCGCGCTGCCCCCCCCCCCCCCCCAGCTGCGCGGAGTGGGCTGGGGGGCGGGTAGGGAGCGCGCGCCGCGCGGCGCCTACTGATGGCGTCACAGGGCGCAGGGCCCCGCTCTGATCCCGGCAACGGCATGAGGGCGAGGGAGCACCGAGAGCCTCTCCACAGCATTTATTGCAGTTAACTCTATTTAAAATATATATATAATCTATACATTCGTATTACACACGTGAGCAGTCGTGACAAGCGGCAGGAGGGCCGGGGGTGTGGGGGGGTGGGAAGCAGCAGGGCCCTGGCCCCGAGGCAGCCACCACCCTTTGCTCTCCTCCCTTTCTTTCCAGGAAAGGTTCTGCGCCAGCTCCTCTCGGACATGTATGACTGGCTGCCCCCACGAGTGCCCACCACAGGTGAAGGCAGAGGGCACCGCAGGTGCATCTCCAACAAGCAGGTTACTTGTTTAGTTGAAAGCCCAACTAGGGAACAGCCTGTAAAATGCTGTTTGCTACTGCCCATGGTGTATCTGCTAGTGACCACCACCACCTTTGTAATCAACACCACTAAGGTTTACAAAACACAAGGTGATTGATCGACCAGTCCCTTCCAGCTCATCACATCGAAGGCTGCCAAGCCACCTCTCAAGCATGCAGGCACGTTGCAGATAGCAGCACGTCAGCTCCTTTGGCTATTTGAGCCAGCTCCAATCAAAACTCTGAAAGAAGAAGCAAGGAAACAACTGAAGTGCAGGAAATGGCTATTGAATGTACATTTCCAAGGTGGTGACCAAAGGACACTCAGTATCCAGCATCTCTCTCTTCTCAATGAATTGTGTTGATCTAAGAGCTAAAAAGTAATCTCACAATTTCACGACTTGTTTTGGCCCCAATACAAAATCATCCATACTTATGGCAGTGCTCAGGCACGTCACAGACTGTATTCACTTTGGAAATTACATTTTGTGCCTGCACAAAACCTACCACCAAGGTTCTTAGTGCACCATGGGACATACTGGTAGTGCAAGAACACAAAAAGAAAGTTAAATGTATGCAAGAATAGAGAAAAGGTTCTTAGAGTTACTCATTCTTTTTTCCTCTGTTTTTTTCCCCCAAGCGAATTGAAGAGGACAAATCCCATTTTCTGGTTCTTGCCTAACTTTTGTCCCCTGACACAAGGAAAAGGGGAAAGAAACCAAACATAACAAAACAGGTGCTGATCTGCAGAGCATGATTCCACAGCAATGCATAATCTTTCTGGGCTAAAACATGCCAGAGACAGATGCTGCAGCTTGGAATGAGATACAGATGACAGAGACATGGATGATTAACAAGTAAGAAGCCAGTCATACAGCTTCTCGCTCATCTCCAGCCACAGCAAGGAGACAAGACAGGAGAGAAGATCGTATTATACAACTGATACCAACCCTGTCAGAACTGAACAAAGACAAACAAAGCATTCATCAACCAATGGATGAAGACCAGGGTATGCATAATTAAGGCTGTTTTCCCCACTAACATAATTACTTTGCCTTAATCAGTAGCTAATTTCATTTCCCCATTCATATTGCTCAATCCCTTGCTATTACAGTGTTACCTGCAACTCCCACTAACAAGTTTTCATTTCCCCATCCCAAATAACTTAGTAACTCCAGCAAACTCTCACTTCACTGCTTACTATTATTCATAAACATGAGAACATTAAAATGTTTATGAATTATAAGAGCTCCATTTCATCACCCACCTCCATTTCCCCAACCCTCTGTTCTTTGTTATTTCAGCAGTTACAATTGATAAACAACTTCAACTTTATTATCCCATGAGAATGGAAGTTATCCCTATAGAGACCTTTAAGAAGCTTTTTGAAAATCCAAGTTACAGCATTATCAGTAGATCTTTGACTTCTTTACAGGACTGCAATAAATCTGTGAGACAATGTCATGCTAACAGAAGCTGTATTGACTCTTATCCATTATAAACAGGTCAATCTACATGCCTAGCTGTCCTTTTCTCATTATATTTATATAGGTGCTTCTATGATACAGCCCCCTAAAATCAGCTGAGAGCCTCTTCTAAAAGACCGGTATTCCGTGGTGCTCTTAATTCTTCTGGTAACCAGGCTCTTTTGAGCAGTAACTTACTGGCCTCAATTAGTAGTTCAGGAAGAGAGTTTCAGATTGCATCAAAATGTCTGGGTGGTCATTATTTACTTTTGTCATTTCTTGCTATTTCAAATACCAATTTGTGCAAAGAGCCTTCTTAGGACTCTCTAAATCCCCACTTCTGCCAGAAGGAGAGCTTCAGTCAATGATCAGGAAAGGGCTCTGGAAATGGAGAACCCTGGCCACTCCAGTGCAGGGACACAAACCAGGACTCTCCAGTTGAGAATGCAACCAGCATTCAGAGCAAGCTCTACCAGCCAGGGGGTCCCACAGAACAGCCCACTCCACCACACAGACCACTCGGCTGACACTAGCACCAAGTGCTACCTTCCATAAGGACCGGCATGTTAGCAGAGTTCAGGAGGGATGACACATGCCAGCCACAGCAATTCACATCATCACAAAGGACCCTATTTAAGAGGTTCTCCACACCCCCCGAGGACCCTGATGTGGCTCTTAAAAATCAGGTCCTCAGAGATACATCAACAGACTTACCATCATGCTGTTGTTCTGCTCCTGTCTCGCCTCCTGCAAAATACTGCTAAAGAGTTCGAGGTAATTCAGATTCTCTTCTATCACATGGACAAAATGTTCCCTGAAGGGAAGGGAAGGCATAAGACGACAGATTTAAAACACTAACACCAATATCAAAGGGCTCTGCACTAGGGGAAAAAAAAACCCAAACCAAAAACAACCAGCCAAAAATAACCCCCAAAAAACCCACCCCAAAAAACTGATTTGTAGGAGTTCTCTGGAATTGTAGGAGCTACCTTGTAGGGCACAAAAACATGCCTTGAGGTGGCATCCTGTAGATCGCCACCCTGGAAGTGTGGATTTGCTCTCCTTCCCTACAGAGGAACTGCACAAAACACACTGAAATTCAGCCTTAACAGAACCTCGGAAGTGAGCTGAGTACAAGGGGCCTGAAATCACTGTCCGCTCCCCATAAGGTTTACATCTCTTGACTCTTTGTACAGTGAAGTCATGGTTCAAAGAGGAGCTCTGAGGTGATCCAAAGGCACCTTGCTCAGGAAAGCACCTATTTAAAGGTGATCACCCCACATTACTCAGAGGCGAAAATTGCCCCACAGCAGCAGACAGAAAAGAGGAAGCAGAAAAGGTTGCTCAGGGTTTCAGAAAAATAAACTAACTTCCAGCAAAAGCTTACTTAGAAGATGTGTATCTTCAGAACCTAGGTTATTTCCCTGACCACCCAAAAAGAAAGTGATGGCCAAATGGTTGTATGCAAATGTTCACAACCCCTGCCCCAGCCCCCACAAAACCAGCACTGCTGTGGATCAAGGGCTGAGCAGTCTTTGAGGGGCATCTTCCCTTCTGTTATGCTGACTGGAAGTAAAATTGCTAATGAAATGAAGATAAAAACCCCGCAGCTCCTGACAACTCTCTTACTCAGCTACGGCTGGCTGAGAGAGAGGGGCCTTAATAACCAAATCCCCAAGACAATAATGTGACATGCAAGAAAGGAATAGCACAGTGCTAGCTGATGGAGATCACAAGCTTTAGCTAAGAGTGGTATGTGGAATGCTCAGGACCAGAGAGCAGAGGTTTCTGAATAAAGAGTTCCACCTAATTCCTGATTTTTTAGAGCACTAGTAACATATGAGCTACTGAAACATGTTTTGGAAGGATTAAAAAAACCCAGATATTGAACCAGATGGATTGCTTACTGACTCCAACCGCAGACCTCCATTTGAATTAAGACTTCTTAAAATCGCTGAAACTGTAAGAAGCACTAAATATGGCCTGATTTATCCGGGACTTGCATCAGAACTTGGGCATGAAAAGAAACTGCATTTTGGCTCAAAATCTCATTGCTGCATTTTGCTGTGGTATGGCCAGCGGTAAGTTACTAGAACTCCAGTCAGGAGTTGAACAATGTTGCCTTCAGAGACAGTCTAGTATGCCCAAACTCTCCCTGCTCAGCATATCCAAAAACCACCACAGGGGACGTGGTGAAGACATGCCCCTCAGGCCCCCTTAGCACTGGAGACTCCAGTGGCAAAGGACAGGATTTCAGAGTGTATGCGTACAAAACGGCTACACCGACTTCTCTGCAGTGGCCTCCTTTCCCAACAGCTCTTACCCATCTTCGGGAGTTGCCATAGATGAGAGAGGGTGAGGTACGTTCCCCGAGGAGCTCTGTGGGAGCCACGTGGCTGCTGGAGTTGAGGCTGTCCCTTCCAGGCTGGAGCTTACCAGCGATCGAGAAGAGCTCTGAGTCTAGAAAAAAGAAATTCATCTGCTGCGATGGACACAGGAAGAATTTAGTCAGGCTTAATTATTTTGTACGCAAGACCTGCAATTAAACATAAACCCTGTTTGTAACATATACACACAGGCCATGCCTGTGGCTGGCAAGTCAGCTGATACAACCCTCCACAGTTCTGCAAATAGCTGGTACCAAATGTCTCTGCATGTAAGTCATCCGTGTTGTACATGGCATATCTCCTACACCGAAGAATTAGAAGGTGGTGCCATGTCCTAAACTGTGAGTCACGCACAGCAGCAACTCTCCTGTTGGGGAAAGACATACACGTTTCCTATGCTGATCTTGAATGTAGGCATGCGGAAATCAGGAGATCGCTTCAGCTGTATAGTCACTATAACTGATGCAGAAAAAGCAGTGTAGTCTTAAGACACCCTAACCTAACCATGAAAGCACCTATTTCACTTTTGCAGCACTAAAATCACGATAGCTTTAATACATCAGGCTGAAGTTCACCATTCTCAGTGTACACCCTCCAACAGCAGCCAACACTAGATGTTCAGGGAACGCAAGAACAAGGCGCATGGCATGGCATGTCTACCGCACTCCAGCCACCAGCGATTCACAGTTTGATGACTTACTGGGACCAAGGACTCCTCTACTGGGCTCCGTTTCCATGAGTTTGTCTACCCCCTTTCTAAACCTGTGTCGACTTTTAGCATCTCAAACTTCCCTTCTCTACAGTGAAATCAACCATTGTGTGGAAGTTATCCCTTTTTGGTCTCTTCAGAGTTTCATTTGATGTACCCTGGAAGGAAGAGCAAATGAATAGTCCAAAAGCTACTTACGCAAGCAATTTTCAGCAAATGCCATATCTCCCTTTGTCTTTTGCCCTGCATCTGCATCACTGAGTTGTCAGCTTCCTTGATGTTATTTAGAGCCACTTCAATCTTTGGAAGCAAGTCAATGATCTTCTGCTTACAGCCCAAAAGCTTGCTATAATAAAAACCAAACACAAAGTTACTTTCCAGCTTGTGTGGCAATGTTTTGGCAAAACCAAAAGCCTCACCTTGGGATTCAGGAAAAATTCTGTGAGAATACCCCTTTCTCTTAGCACAGCATTGCAATAACTTCAGGTACAAAACCTGCAAGACTGGAGGGACCCCTGGACTTTTCCAAGTCCAGTTAAGACTCAAAAAAGCAGGCAGACAACACTACTATTAATACCCACGATATAAGCTCTTCTTATTTGAAATGCAAAAATTGATCCTGATGACAATGGACAGCACAGCAACTCAACCATGGTATTTTATTAATCTTCTCTGGTCTGTGCTGGTCTCTGTGGGCTGACCATACCATAGCCAACAACTTTCTTTATGGGATCTATGAATCATAAGCCACACATGAAAATAAAACTAAATCATGCTTTGCTGACTACTGAGATCTGCATAATGATATTTGTTCTGAGCTACTTGAAGAATTAATGAATTAATGAACAGATCACTGAGGTATCTTCTCAGTTGTTATACTATTTCTTTTTTTCTTTAAGATTTTAATCCCAGCCTAAACACTGGCAGAATTTGTCTCATTTTAAATAAACTCTTGGATGCTAACAGTACAAGCCGTTGCATTCTCCTCCCCTTCCCTATTAGCTATACACATTAGATACATGTTTTAAAAAAGTAGGAATTCAACACAGACACCAAGGAGCAGAATTAATATTGCTGTAAGAAACATATACCTGTGGATGGAGCTTTTGGGCTCCGATCTGCATGGTTTTCCCTCTCCTTTCCTGCTACAAAGCTACAAATGCTGCAAGTTGCATTTGTTTGGGGTTTTTTTCCTGCATAAAGTACCTGAGATGGCCGAAGAGCTCCTTGAGAACTCGGTCTTGGCTCTGTACTGTCTGCACAATGATCTTCACCATGTCTGTGCTGTCACTGTAGGCATGATCTGGAAGGGCCATCAATCACCACATTAGTAAATGCTCTTCAGCGAGGAGCCACTCTGGACACAAATGCCCAGAGTTAAGGAAAGATGTGACTTAACAAGTACAGCCAAACAAACTGAAAAACAACGAAACATCTTAAAAATCTGTCACAACCTCTCATTAGGCACAGCTTTTCCTTAAGGTCTCTTCTCTCCGCAGTAACGTATACAATTCCAGCCACTCTCGCTGTCTAGATAATGGCTTCAATAAGGATTGCAGCCAGTTGCCAAATGCACAACTAACTCTTTCTGCTCAGCAGTTACAATGTTCAGACCATAATAATCCCCAAACATGGGGCTCCATCCAGTATAATTAAAAGAGAAGAGGAGAGGCAGAAAAGAGACTGCCCTTAGGTTGGAGCAACGACAGAAGAACAACAGTTCTTGCCATGTCTGGGTGGAGTAAAGCAATAGTACTGGGGGCAGGAAAACAGGTTGAGAATGCCAGAAGGCAGACATGGGTTCAGGGAAGATGCTCCAAGAATGAAAACCAAAAAGACAAACCCAGGGCTGAGGAACAGGACTACAGGAATTTGGGAGAGCTCTAGGCTCAGCAAAAAGAAGAAAATCAGCTTAAGGTATGCCCTTGAATCTGGTTAACTTTAATATAATCATTTGCCTTCTCCTACTAAACAGTATTTTCTGGGTTTGTCATGGGGTATGAGCGTGAAACAGTCTTTGAACCATCTCCTTCCATACCTGGAGGTCTTGTTTTTAATTGCTTGTACAGGTCTATGGCTCTCTGTTCCCTTTAAAAAGAAGAAAATGATTCATACACGTATCAACAAGCAGGTGACTCAAGAAAAAAAGCATTACAATTAAGTTATGCCTTGCCGAACCTCATACATTGGAGCTGCCACCTTCTTCTACAGCTACGGAGCTGCCACCTTCTTCTATGGCTAGTATACAAGTACGACATTTGAAACACAGGGATGGTCTGTCTGATGGAAACCAACTCTTCCCTAGAAGCTGTCTATCTTTTTCTCTGATTATGCATTTCCTTCTCAGATAACCATACCAATTGGAAGTTATTTTCAGTTTCAAATTTTCACATGGCTCAGTTGTGTTTTCTTTCCCTGGCATCCTTAATTATGAAACTTCATTTTTGTAACTATAGGTACTGCTACACAACTGCCTGAGAGATTCTTGTTCCTGTTCTGCATTTTTTGCCTGAATTTTACAGTGATACTCTGCAAATGGCAAGAGACAGCTGCATCACAAACAAGAGGATGGTGTTTCTCTTCTTCCCATTAAATAAATGTTACTTCTTTCAAATATTTCAAAAGCAGCCAAACACTGAAGCTTCCACCCTGGAACAAATCTTCACTGTTCTAAATCAAAAGTCTGTCAGAAACAAGTAGCAGTTTAGCCAGTTCTAACTCTGCTTTTAGGCCCTCACCAGGCCTCTTCTTCCCCTTAGCTGTCCTTAGATCACCCCAATACTGTATCAAGAGATCATGCAAGCTGCTTCTGCCTATGTAAGTCAGCATTTCTGGTATGCTGATAGTTATCCATCTTGAAACTCCTGCATCAGCCAAGGATAGGCAGAGAGGTGCCATTTACTCCTGCTGCGCTGGGAAAAACAGAACATTAGCATCCAGCACCATCAGGTAAACTCGAGACATCACCTAGAATCCATGTGTGCCTCATGGCTGTGTACATCAAACCTTAAGCTAGCGCTCTGCAGTATGCTTTGCTACAGCCCCAAAATCTAAAGAGCAGGAGACTCAATCTGTTCTCCACTTCAGTCCTCATTAAAAGGAGTAGCTTTACTAGAATAATCAACAGCTTAGGGCACACTTTGAGCACAGTACAAAGAGCTGATACAGCCTTGGGTTTGCAGTGGTGAAAGTGCTTAAAAACAATGTTTTATGGGGCAGGTTCATGATTAGTTTAAGCTGCTCTGAATGTGGGCTCCTGCTGCAAGAGGCGGTTTCTCCCTTCCACCACTTCCTCCCCTGTGCACCAGTTCTGCAACTTAGCTGATCTAGCTCTGCAAAGAGGGAGGGGGGAGAACATGCCAGGAACAGGCACGTTTCCTCCCAGAATACTCAGAATCATTCAGAAGAGCTTGTATTAACAACAGATTTAGTGGCTATTCGATCTTGGTGGCTATTTGATCCCTCTCTTTTATAATTGCCACTTGTGCTCTCAGCAACAGCCCAAACTACAATAATTGCTTCCTACATTTTCTTAAGATCAGTAATACTACTTAGCTCTTTATTTTTTTTAAAGTATTAAAATATGAATCAAGTTTCCAAATATTCAAGTATTCATGAATTGTTAATTATCCTTGCTTTGAAAACACATTGAAGATATTTAACAGGATTTTACAATGATCTCATAATTTTCTCACTCAACACTGTAAAATTCACTCTTCTCCAATGCAAAAAGAAATCCTCTGCATTTTTCAGTTCAGACAAAGATATATCTTAGGCCCATCCTCTTCTAAGATGAGGTTTCATAGTAAGTGACAGAGAAGCGTCCTGTCCTCCCCAGCTGTGTTTTCCATGTTTCCCCAGGTCTAGTCATTGTGTGACTGCAGGGTAAGTTAGGCAAGTTAGATGAGTTTACTCCTGCGACTGAATGTTAGTCTTTCTTGCACAGCTAGCTTTCAGACAGAGCAGTGTCCTAGTCTGCCTTATAATGCTGCCAAATGATAGTTAGAACTTCAAGAGGAATGAAGACTGTACAGCCACAAGTGGTGGGATTTTCCCTTTTACCAGCAAAATGGTCTTAAACTGACTGCAAACTACTCAGTTTGCAAAAAGCAAGGAGTGCATTTCAAAAGCACTGATGGAATCACCAATAGAGAAAAAAGAAACCCTCAGACACTGAAATACATGAAATCCATTTATGTGCAATAAAAATAATAAGCAAAGGACTTACAAGCTCTCCATGACCTCTCCTTGGCGCCTTGCGTACGGACTCTTCTGAAGCTCTACAATCTCTGTGTGCAGAGCCATGATCTGCTCATCCAGGTATCCAATATCTTCAGCCTAATGGGGAAATGTAGGTACAAATCGAACTGAAGGAGGAGAGCAATAAAGTAGATAAAGATCTCCAGAATACTTGTTTGGATAATGGGCTAACTCCATGCTGAGTTTAGGAAAAAAAAGCTCTTTGAGATGACTGCTGCTACAATAATTGAGGTTACTATCTTCTCAGTGCACAATATCACCTAGATCCAAATCTCCAACACCCACACTGGATGACAAAAATCAGCTTCTTCATTAATTGTATCTCTTTGAGATGCACACTGCAGACACACACTCTCTGGCTCTACGTACATTCCAGCAGTGAAAGTTTATTATCCTACTGTTACAGTATGGACAAGAGGGTGCTCTCACATGTTATGCTCCCATATACACTTTGGTTTGACATTTTGCTGGTACTTCACATCTTCCTCAAAGCAATATAAAAGATACCAATGTTATGCCAAGCCCCTACAGTAAGTTAGGTGAGGCAGTCAACAACAAAATTTCTGAGTGTGACGAGTAGCTATGTGGTGCCAGACATGCACTGGAGATCCCCAGCATGGTTAAGAAAGCACTGGTCACCGTAATGGGTCTTAGCACCATGGACTGTGGGCACTGATCTGCCTTCCTGAGAAAGTATTTTGAGATATTTCAGCTTTTCCTTTCTGACCTGGGGCTGTAAGACCTGAAAATTGAGCATTTTCCAGAACACACCCTTTGCGGAAGCTGCAGAAGTACTTGATATGAGGCTATATAAATGTGATGTGACCCCTTGACCAGAAAGGGATGTCTGTAGGTCTTGCAGGTAAAGAATAAACTAAGAAGCAGCAGCAAGAAGCCACATAATCAAAGGAGAATCAGGTTGTGAGAAAGATGTGAAGTAAACTCTGTTATCAAAAGAAATGTCTTTATCTGGAGCACCATGACTCACCACACAGCATAACTGTGTCTATTGAATTCACAGAAGTTAAGCTGCCTGCTAGATAGACTGAGATACCACTGCGTATTACAGAGTAAAACATTTTCCATTCCTGATAAATGGACACGGCGTGACTATACACGTAGACTGCACAGCTTGAAGACAGAACATAATTCTGATGGTCTGCTAAGTAAGTATTTGTTGAGGTTCCCGGTTTTCTGGAAACAGCCACTGACAGCTTTGAGTTATTCTGCTAGAAGCAGCCTCCCTTTTATCTTTCTTGCTTTCTAACAGGGAGCAACAAGATCCCAAAATTTAAAGAGCTAAACAGAGGTGAATTCAGGTGGGAATCCCAATTCCTGTCTCCACCATCGGAACAAGCAGAATCAAGGCACCAAGAACCTTGTGACCTAGATTAAGACAGGTAATGAATCCCAGAATTTGAACTACCCAGTTTATTCCTTCATAGGGGGAAAAAAATAGGCAATATAATTTGTTGGTGTTTCTAATGGCATCTGGGATTTTTATGTATTAATGACTGTGCTCTGTATTACTATGAGAGCCAACACAAGAACTCCCCGCAGGGGAGAGCAGAAACGTGAGACATCAGCCCAGCAAACCACGCAACAGTCCTGGTCAGCAGAACATGCGTTGTTCTTGGCACTCCTGCAGCTAGCTACTATCATGGAGCACAACAGAGAGACTACTTTTTGAGGTATTTTAAAGACCTCTACTCTGAGAAATACATTTACAAATGTGCTGAATTTCCTTGTGTTCTTTCTGAAGAGGACTTCTGATGCAAGGACTTCTGAACACTCCCCTCTGAATACCTCCTCCCTCCCAAGCTTTATTCAGTACATCCAGTAGAAGAGAAGAAACAAACAGCTTTTGACAATGAACTACGATCACCCTAACTCTGTCCCTAGTTTTCACAGCTGAAAGCTTACTTCTTCCCAATAAAGGTCTGGACAGAACTGCAGGCAGAATTATTCTCTGTCAAAAAGCCTCTGTCTCCTTATCGTTTTTAGTGGAGGTAAAATTAAAATGCTTATTCCCAGAAAACAGAGATCAGAATTCTAAGCAGTTGATAAATTTCAACTGGCCTTTCTCGCAGAACTAACTCTCCAAGAAACAGAATGCCATTATGTCAGCTCCACTGTCCATAAACCACAAGTGAAAACATCTGTTAACTATTAGGACTACCCAGAGTAAGAACTGGCTCTAGGTCTGCTCTAATTTCTTAAGGACGGCTCTTATTAAAAACTAAGTTGCATATTTACTTGCAGAACACCAGAAATTTATGTCTGTACTCTTAAATGAAGCACTACAATTTTGAAATCACTGCACAGTAAGTGATTGGTATTATTTTCAGCTTTAGCAATGGAAATTTTTGTGTGCAATAAATCCAGCCACGAAGACTCTTGGCTATAGCAACACCATTTCTTTTGGGCAATAAATAACGTGTCTCTGTAGTGTACTTTCCTATATAGACAACTGAGTCCAGTGACATTTGTGCTAGTTTTGTTCAAATCACTAGATTCAAACAACCTGGTGACTGGGGACTGTTTCTTTTTTAATGCATCTGCGATGATATTCTTATTCCCACAGCAGACAGAATATGAAACACACTGAAGGGACAGGGCAGTGGCACATATAACACTACGTTCCTGTCATGATGTCCTTCACAGAGAGATAATGAAGCTTCTTTAATATCCCCTACCTCTGCACACTGAGAAGCCTTCTCTTCCATCTCCTTCCAGGCTTTGAGCATCTTTTCTGAAGCTTAAGAGAAGAGAGTTGTTAATTTATAAAAAGATACAGACACAAAAATAAAGCATGACCTGAACTTTACAAACGACAGTTGAATTTGAACACAAAGAGCATGATGTTGAATCTCCAAGCAGGAGTCATGACGCAGAGATCACAGAGAGACAGCAAAGTTGCAACTTAACATGCAACTCCATGCTTGACCTTAACTCACATACAAACCATTTGGTAGGATTTCACTGTTGGCAATCACCAGCCTAAAATTAGTTTGAGTCTTTAAACTCCACCATTAAGCTCAACAACTGCCACTTTTGATTAAACACAGACCGTCCAAAACTAGCTCACTGAGTCTTTCCATTTTCCATCATCATCCTTCAGCCCAGTCATAATTTTTGACTCAATTTTCAGTTTTTAGCCATATATCCAAACTATGCATAAATCTTGCTATTATCCCCCAAACAGTATTTGTAAGATCCAGACATTTCTGTGATATTAAAACTGTAGCTGGTGGTTTTTCACCTCATCTCTCATCCTGACTCATGCTACCTCCTGATATCAAGCACAGCAAGATCACTCCCTTAGCGCTGTTTAAAATGGTGTTTCTACAGTCACCATGCCCATTTGTTCTGCCATGAATGGTTAGTGGTCCTTCCACTATACATCTATGCAGCAACTCTGCCCTGCACTTTATGACCAGTGACAACTCCAAACGAATCAGACTCTGAATGAATAAACAGCAAACACGTAAGTCACCAGTACTATTAATACTCCAATTTTCTTAGCTTGGTGTTCTCAGTGGGAAATGGCTGACCACCTGTTTCACTGTCACTGAAGGTCTCAGAAAACATTTTATTTTTTATCTATCTGCCCTTGCTTCTGCCAAACTCTCCTCCTCCATCTGGCCCAGCTAAAACATACCCATAAAGATGCTGAGTAACACAATGGCAGCTCCCGCATTCATTTTCTTTTAATGCTAGTTCTTATCCACAACCCTTCATGGTCAGTCTGATCCTTTATAGGATCAGACAAGACACCCAGGCAAGTATTACACAATACGTACATATGCCATAAGCCATCTGGTCGCTGTATCTCTCCAGGTCGAGGCGAATGCTTTGATGAAAGAATTCCAGCTTTGCTTTCAGTTGCTGAGATGCTGACACCATATTGTTTTTCATTTTGATTAGGTTGGCATTATACCGAAGAAGACTGAGCCTAACAAATGAAACAACAACAGCACGTTAGTTGAAAAGTGTATCTGGACTTATGTAGTCAGCGCTGTCACATTACCTGAAGGAAAGACATAGCGAGCAAAAAATTTTGTAAGATGCTTGGAACACGGAGTCTCAATGGGATCATAGACTCCATCTCATGTCCTCAGAAGCTGCAGGTCCTCAGCAAGCAAAAGAGAAAGTCCTTCCTCATTTCCCCATTTTTTTGTCAAGCTCAATTAAACAGTCTTTGCAGTGTAGAGTGTTTCTTAGCATTTACGGGGTCCTGTAGGGCATGTTGCCCCTGGTGAATGCTGGCACCTTTTTTATGACTCGAGATATATGACACTGCCCATTCTGTGATTCAATCACAGGACAAAACCCTACAAATATAACAAACAGTTCCACTCATTCTACCACTTGTGAAACAACTATCCTGGGCTGCATTAGGAGGAATGTTGCCAGCAGGTCGAGGGAAGTGATCCTCCCCCTCTATTCAGCACTGGTGGGGCCACACCTGGGTGCAGTTCTGGGCTCCCCAGTACACCAGAGACATGGACATACTGGAGAGAGGCCAATGAAGGGCTATGAAGATTATTAAGGCACTAGAGCATCTCTCCTATGAGGCAAGGCTGAGCGAGCTGGGACTGTTCAGCTTGGAGAAGAGGAGGCTCAGGGGGGACCTTATCCATGCATATAAACACCCAAAGTGAGGGTGCATAGAGAACAGAGCCAGGCTCTTTTCAGTGGTGCCCAGTGACAGGACCAGAGGCAATGGGCAAAAAATTGAAACACAGGAGGTTCCCTCTGAACATCAGGAAACCCTTTTTTACTGTGAGGGTGACCAAGCACTGGCACAGGTTACACAGAGGGGTTGTGGAGTTTCCATCCTTGGAGATATTTAAAAGCCATCTGGACATGGTCCTGGGCAACCAGCTCTAGGTGACCTTGCTTGAGCAGGGGGGTTGGACTGGATGACCTCCAGAGGTCCCTGCCAACCTCAGCCATTCTGTGAATCTGTGACTATATTCAAGGTTCAAGTTTTTTCAGTTATTATCAATGTCAGGCACTACACAGTAAAATTCCTCGAGTGGAATAAGCTCCCACCCCAAATGTTTTATAATGTAAAAGTATAGAACAGCAGAGAGCTGTAAAACTTTGGGTAACCAAAACTCCCTGAGATGCACATTTCCATGCAAACAGTCTCTGTATTTGCATAATGAATCTTCTGAATAAGGAATAACAACTTACATGGCAGCTCTCTGGCCCTGGAAAAGCCTGCTATAATCTTCTTTTAGCCCAATTACATAGTGAACTGCTTCTGCCCACACCTTGCGCAGCTGAGGAATTGGCAGTTGGATTTTACTGTCCTGTACTGAATGCAAGAAAAACACAATTGTACACAAATGAAAGGACAACTCTAGAAAAGGACTTCAGTGCTTACAACATTCCTAATTCCTGCTTCAGGTGCCTAAACTAAGGGATCAAGCCACATAAGACCTGCTCAATTTTTATGTGATGCTGCCTAAGCATGTATAAGCTTTTCACATTACGGCTCCCCAGGTATTTGACAGCCCGCTACTGGCCAGGCAACAGCTTATGTTTGAACTCACAGCTATAAGAGTACCGATTTCTTTGAGCACTTTGGCCTATTGGCACTAGCAGACACCAGGGAACACTGCATGAAACACGGCACAAGGCAGGACCAATGGGTGGTTTTATCCAAAAACTCTAAAGCACATCCCCAAGCTAGCAAAGCAAATTTAATTGCTCCGTTTACTCAGTTGATATTGGTCACTGTCCTGACACGTGTTTCATTTGAAAATGTCTTCAAATCTTTTGTACATTTCCTCCCAGATTCCTGATGTAGATGTTTAAGGGGAAAAGATGCAGGACTTATGTGTTCCCCTATAGAGACAGGGAACTGTCGGTACATTGGCATATCAATAAACACATTGTAAAAAGCCTTAGCTCCAAAAGACTCAGCACGCTGATTATCACACAATGAGATTCACCAGAATAAAATAGCTCAGAACACAGAAAAAAAACTATCAGAATAAACCTGAGTGACAGTAAAAGGAGAGACGGAAAACCAGCACAACTTCTGCAGAGCCAGGCCAAAGAAAATAAAGCTACTTAACAGTAACTATACGTCACAAGGCATTTCCTTTACATGCAGTATCGCAGCACACGTCTCCTCTCAGTTGACACTATTTTTTCTTTCATAGAGGTATACAAGGTCCTTCATACAGGTATACTGGGTATATACATACCTTCATAGAGGTATATTAGGTCCTGCAGATGACTGCTGTCATTTCAGGAGACATGTAAGGGAAGCTGTAAGCAGAGAAGTACCTTTCATGCATGGTCTAAAAGTATACTGATGATGCCAGGGCCAGGCAGCAGCACCAGAACTAAGAGGGACCAACTGGAGCAGATCCCACCAGTATCCATGCAGCAATAGCCAGGCTCTACTCCTAAAAACTCAAAAGGAGGGGCCTGGACTTTCTCAGACACTTGGCTCTGCTTGGTGAGATCAGAAGTAGGATCAGTGCTATGGGGTTATGGACACATTATCACTAGAGCTGAAAACTGTCGGGGAGACAGTACAAGAGTGCAGGTTTTGAAACCCTGCCAAGTGTCTCTGAAGACCAGCCCTAACTTATAACCTCCACAGGTGAATGACAGCAGTTCTGCAACTGGTAGAACATGGCCAAACACACTGGCTTGGCTCTGTGATCAGAGCAAGGTGGATTTCCTCATACAGGGCCTGAATGATCAGTAGGATGAGGGACCTATTTTTTCCACTTAGGCAAGACACAAGAGATGGATCACAGCTGAAATGCAGCTATCACAGACAGTACAGGGCAAAAAGGTAATCTGTATCCTCAGGATGCTGATATGGGGTTCAGAAGCCTAAATCTAGGACAGCTGTAGAAGGAGGGCAACTGCTCATGAACATCCAAAGCACCCAGTCTCAGGAGACAGGACTGCAAGGAGCTGAAGCCTGTACCTGTGCACAGGGAGGTGGGGAGGAGAAGGAGAAGGGATATGTGCACAACTTCAACAGATGCTAAACGCTAATTAAGAAGGTTCCTTGCTACCACCAAAGGACATCTATGTGGGCTCTCACTAAAGTTTTGCAAACATCTCCCAGCATGATGTCACTGCAACACTCTGTGGGTGTGAAGGGACAAGACCCTTTAGCAGAGCAGAAGGCTGTGCAAATGAAATCACAGTCCCCAAGTCAGAATCTTCTTTCCAGTATGTAGCATGCAGACATAACCAAGTTTCCCTCTCTAGGCTACAAGATTAGGTTGCACGTATTACCTCCCAAGCCTTCATTCACATGGTGGTTCTGTTTAAGTGGGGCAATGCTTAGGTTTAGGTGTTTAGGTGGAGTAGATGCTGTTCAGTACACAGAATTTAATACAAGGGCAAAAACCTTAAATGAATTCTTAAGTTGCTCTATAGCAGAGTTCCCAAAAGGCAGGCAATAAATTCTCTGAACTGTTACATCTACTAAACGTGGAGATACAGCACTGTAGATGAAACTTTGTTAGCCTGCTCCAGGTTCCTAAATGGTCCTCTTTGAATTAGAGTGCCCTTCAAGATAACACAAAAAGATTTGTAAGGCAGATCTGCTTTCATATTACATGAGAAGCAGTGCTTTCAGTTCCCAGCTGTCCTCCAGCATACTTACCAATGTAATTTACACAGTCAGACAGACTTCGAGAAGCAAAGGGTCCATCATAGACAGTTTTGCTTTTATCAAACAAATAGACCATGTAGCTATCCCAGCCTCTCTGGTAGAAAAAAATAAGAGAACATAAACAAGAGAAATCCCAAACATAGCTTCTACTAACCCAGAGCGTCCTGGTTACATCATGAACTAATTATTGTGGGCACTCTTCTTATCACATGCCTTAAAAAACTGATTTTGATCCCACAGAAACACAGGGCCCTTTGCTAGCAAGTTACTTCATTTAAATATTCAGACAAGAGTATAACTATAGGAATCTACTTACATTACCTGATAAAGGAAATAATGCTAGACCTTAAGAGTTACTACACTTACAGACCAAACTGTCTCCAGTGGGAGAAGATTAAGGCAATTTATCTTCCCTAAGATTTTAAATTCCCTGACAATGGGAAAGACTTTAAACAAACAGAATCATGCTTACTACGCCATCAATAACACACTGGGAAGCAGGTTTCCGAGGGTCCAGGCAAATCCCTGTTTCCAACAGCAGTTCCTGATTTCCAGTACTTATTCCAGTTTCAAACTCAATCCGAATCTGAAGGGAATGAAGGCTTTCCTCGGGATGCAAGAGAAATGAAACAATCTTGGCAGAGGTCATATTTAGGATGTGTACTATCTGTAAAAAGAGTACAAGTTGATTAAAGTCACTGGCTATCAAAGACAAAAGACACAAAGGCCACAAAGGCCTAGGAGGGAGTATGTAGTAATTAACGTTAGACTGACAGCATCATTTGGGTTTTAGTGACAATAATCAAGTTCAGCAGTAAAGCCCCACATAATAGAATTCAAAGTCTGGGCCTGTAACTTTTAACTTAACGTCAGAGAAAAATTACAATAAAACCCACCAATAGCCTTCACAAGCCATGCTACAGCTTAATTACATCAAAAGAATGGTGACAAGCTAGCCTAAAGGTCATCTTGAGCCTTGTTGTCTCTGATGCTGGCCAGTACTGCTCCCAAGAAAGGGAGTCCCATTTCCTTTAATCCCTCCATACAAAAAGCTGTTACATACCAGTGCTTGTCTTCTCACCACTCTCATGGCCCTCTCTATAGTTTCATTATATCTGGGCAGAGCCCGTAGGACCCACACCACACCACAATATACAGATTTTGACAAGTCCCAATTATAGGCACAATATTTTGTGTTTTGGATTTTAATTCCTTTGGAATCCTTCCAGATCAGACAAAATTATCCTCTGGCTTCTACACATGCTTGCCTTAGCTAGTCTTACTCCAGCAAAGCTCCAATAATTACTTGAAGTGGAAGAGTCAGGTGAACATAATCTCTGTTCTACTACAGGTGCTACTATAGTACATGGACCTGGAGGTCACAGAACTAGTAGAGGACTTCAGGAAAACTGTTATTAGCAAACATTAAACCATTATTTGATCTTGGCGAGTCCTTTCTGAGATGACAGACAGGAATATAGGGTCATTCTTCTACTTCAAGTGTAAAGCTAGAGATTAATATTGCTGGTGATGTTTTGCGTTCAGGTATGTACTGGACAGGCTGTATATCCACTCCCTGATATCAACAAAAACATTCCTCATGACCTTGCAGCTGGATGATGCCAGGATTACAGCTTTGCTCCGCACACTTTCTGTCCTCTAAGATGCTTTCAGTAGACCTTTAAACCCAGTAACAACCCAAACTCACCTTCAAATTCAGTATGTGATCCATTATTAGGAAACACTTTGGACGACTGCTCTCAGGATCTAAACCTCCACCCCTCTGTTGTGGATCCCAGTTCAGCATCAGTTGCAACCAATTTTCCACTGGTTCTACAATTAAACTAAAACAGAAGGGCCGTAAGAAAGAGAAGGCAGATATTCTACAGCACTCAGCCCACTTAGGAAACTAGGGTCTCACAACAGCAATAAGGTCACAACTCTTTGGTTAGAGACCATACATGTGTAACGTCTGCTGAACATGTGTGAAGAACAGCCATTTCGCTGTAGTTGCTTATCCTGACAGCAGGGAAAGCCTGGAAGGAAAGTTCATACAGAGTGAGCATCCCCACTGTAACAACAGTCTTCACTGACCTCAGCAGGAGCACATGCCCAGCCAATATACCTTGCATTACACTTCTCCCTCTTCCTGACTCCTACTGAGTCAAAAGTATCCTGACACATCAATAAGGTTTGTCAAAATGGATAAGGGGAAGAATTTTTTTCTGGGTTTTTTTTTCCCTCCAAAACCCATCTGTGATACACAAAGTTGAACAGTTTTCAAAGCCTGGTCTGCAGAATAACTATCCCCGTGCTGCAAAGCTGCCTGGAAGCTGCCTCCACATTTATCCACACAAGAAGCACGTAAGTTTATTGTCAAGAATGTCTTTAAAGACAGTACACAGTGCAAAAAGCCCAAAGCGCTGGCACAAAGCCACTTATTTCATGCTGAACTCCAGTACTTTTCCTAGAAATCTGCCAGTACCCATGAGTTGCGCTGCGCTGCTGGGCACATCTAAAGACACAAGTGCTAAGTAAGTGACAAATGATCAGAGTCTGACTTCTGACTTGGTACAGACCAATTCATTCAGGTTGAAGGCCCTCCTGGACATCTTTGGTCTGAGCCCTAGCCCACAGCAGGGCCAATGTTACAGCTACAGCAGGCTGCTCAGGACTGTGTCCAAGCAAGTCTGGGCAGACCCCACAGGTGGAGATCCCCCACTGCTCAGGGCCCTGTCCCAGGGCCGCATCACTAGCATGGGGAAACCTTTTTCCTGTGCCCAAATTTTGTATCCCTTGTTGTAACTTGTACTGTTGCCTTTGGTCCTTTCGCTTTGTCCCTCTGAGAAAAGCCTAGATCTGTTGCCTCTGTAACGCCCAACTAGACAGAAGACAAAATTAGATTCCCCTTTGCCTTCTCTTCACGAGACTGAAGAAGCCCAGCTTCATGGGCCTCTCCTTGTGTGCTCTATTCAACAGGCCATGAGCATCTTTGTGGCCTCTGCTGGACTTGCTGCAGTTTTCCCAACACAATTACTAGAAGCTTCTGCTTTCGTGGAGCAGACGACTCAAGTACTTGGTTTATGAGATTCAATACCATCACATTATTGGGTAGATATTACCCAGTGGCCTTGTGGTAATGGGTGAAAAGCAGTCACAGAGTTGACATTGCAAGGTGAACTGCCATCATCCCACAAACTGCAGAGTGAACTGTCATTGGAGAGCCCAAAGGATCAAACAAGAGCCATGTGGCTACGGGCTATTCCTTAACAGCAAATGGTAGCTTGCCAGGAGCTTGAAATAATCCTTAGGAGAAAGAAGGAGGACCCCTCAGTGCTTGGGATAAGGACTGAGGGGCCCTCAGTTTAAAAGACAAGCCAAAAATTATCACACATAGCCACAAGGACACACTTACCCACAGAGGCTGTGAGGCTGTGGCAAATGGGTACTAAAGCGAACCTCCCCATTCATCTCTTCAGAAGCAAAGATGTGCTTTGGATCCTTCTTTTTGATTTTTTCATGCCTAGAAAATAAAATCCTTTGTGGATATACTGACAATGTTACTTTTGAAAAGGGCCAATTGAATATGGCAACAGCAAAACGCGCCACAGCCTCGTAGCTTTAGAAAACAAACTTTTCTTTCAAGACAAAGACAACATTTCCAAACAATCCACCCAGAACATCGCCAAGTGGAAGAGGGGAGTCCTTGCAGTTGACTCTGTCTCTGGAAACATTTTTGCACCTGCTTGCAAGGAGGTCTGGACAGCATCAAACAAGAGGATCAACAGGTAACAATTCACTGACCACAGAGCAAGTCTGCACAACAAGATCAGCCTCCACACATTAATGAGACAGATAAGATTTGCAAGAGTCATGTGGCAAAACCACTGCCCTTACCTTGATCTGAGTGAAGCATCTAATAAGTGTTAGAAACGCAGCATGCTATTGGATCCAGTACCAGGGAAACCATCACCAGCAACTCTGCCTCAGTTTCCTTACCTTGGCTCACTTCAGCACTGGTCTGAACCTTGCCTACAGCTCAGCTGCTCCCAGAGCAGCAGGATTTCCTAGGGCAAGTCGACAGTCATCAGTCAGCTGTGAGGCAGTTGAACACTTCTAGCTCCTGGAGGCTGCCAGCCTGCTCTCTTTCCCAGTCAGCCCCAAGTGGAACTGAAGCTACATGCGTGTGGCCTGCACTGTTCTCTTCCTTCTTTTATGGATAGGGAAGAGCTGTTTCTAATCTCATTCATTCATTAGTTTTCTACTACTTACATTAGGAAATCAAGTTTTCCTTGTTGGAAAAAATGCAACAAATACTGAACTACTAAAATAATAAAATCCCAAGAATTAGCAGTTAAAAGGGAAACTACTGCAACATAGTTGTTAAAGTTATTTTTTGTTAACACATAATAATTTTTTAAGCTAACACTTGCGTAAAAACTCAAATTTACCTTTTTTCCTGTTATTATTTCAATGCTAACAGAAAAGCAAGTATTTTTTCTGTTGCAGAATCACCCTTTTTAAAAACCAAGCTTACATACACTCCTGGTATTGCAGGGTAAGAAGTGGAAATATGAAAATACATATTTCTGCCCCTTCTTCTAGCCCTCAAAGAGCAAGCAGAAACCTCCATATGCAGGTTAAAGTCTTTCAGTCATCACTTTTGTAAAGTTACTTACAAACACATAACTATGTGTTTACTACACAAAACATGCTCTGTCTTGCTGTGTGTCATTGCTAAAAAAAAACTAACCTCGCAGCCTAGGTGAACAAAGGACTGTATCACTCCTTCCCATTACATTTTTCTGGCACTGATACACAGACTGGTTTATAATTATATTTTTTGATTCAAATTTCACTTTTGAAGGAATTATTATGACCAGAGGCTACCACACAATGTAATAAACACATACTACAATATGTATAAATAGCCAATCAAACTGACATTGATAGTACTAAAGTATTAATGGTTTCTGCAAAGCTTAGCAGACCACCAGCACCTAACTAACAAATTTACCATTCTGGTTCACACTGTCACCTCACCACACACAGTAGCTGTCATTCCTATTGCCTGGCATCACCACTTGCAGAATAAGTGTCTTACCAGGTGAACGGCTGTAGATTATGCAAGAAAGGCCTAAATCCTGCAATGCATTCAAACACCATCGTTCCAAAGCTCCAGTAATCAACAGTAACTGAGTAGGATTTATTCTCAAAGAGTTCTGGAGCCTAAAAAGGATGATAAAAAGAGACTTTGAAAGTGGTATTTCAAGTAATCTATTTTCTTGCATTTCTGCAGAGACAAAACTGCGCCTAGGTGTGGTCCCCAGTTCCAGAGCGGCACAGGGTCCCTGATGTGGCCCTCCTTAGGCTGCCCAGTGGGTCGGGGCCTGGAGCACCCAACCTATGAGGAGACAGGAGGGAGCTGGGCTTGTTGGGTCTGTCTGTGGGGAGGCTGGAGAGGAGGGTGGGCTGAGAGCAGCCCCCGACCATGGCACAGGAAGGGACAGAGGGGATAGATGGGGCCATCCTGGAAGCAACAGGTGATACAACGAGGGGCAACAGCCCCAGATCACTGTCTGGGAGGTTCAGGTTGGACATGAGGAAACTTTTCCCCCTGGAGAAGGAACATCCTTGGGACAGGTCTCCAGGAAGGTGCGGGATCTCCATTTTCAGAGGTTTCAGGGCTTGGCTGGGCCAAGCCATGGCTGCCCTGACCTAGTGCTGGTGACAGCCCTGCTGCGAGCAGAAGACTGGACAAGGGACCTCCTTCTAACACACACTTCTGTGATTCTATAAAATGTGGCAATACCACATCACTTGTATACATAAAAAAAAAATCTTACCAAATATTGTAATGTTCCAACAAATGAAGTGCATAAACTTCCTTGATCCAGATCCTTTGCATATCCCAGGTCTATTATTTTGTGAACAATCTGTAGACAGTTTAAATAGTTGATCAGAAGATTAAATAGTTCATCAGAAGCTGGTGAAGGGTCTGGAGCACAAGTCTTATGAGGAGCGGCTGAAGGAACTGGGGTTGTTTAGCCTGGAGAAAAGGGAGCTGAGGGGAGACCTTATCGCTCTCTACAACTACCTGAAAGGAGGTTGTAGAGAGGTGGGGGTCAGTCTCTTCTCCCACGTAACTAGTGATAGAATGAGAGGAAATGGCCTCAAGTTGTGCCAGGGGAGGTTTAGATTGGATATTAGGAAATTTTACTTCACTGAAAGGCTTGTCAAGAATTGGAACAGGCTGCCCAGTGAAGTGGTTGAGTCACCATCCCTGGAGGTATTTAAAAGACGTTTGGATGAGGTGCTTAGGGACATGGTGTAGTGGTGGACTTGGTAGTGTTAGGTTTACAGTTGGACTCGATGATCTTAAAGGTCTTTTCCAACCTATTCTGTGATTCCAACGATTCTGTGATTCTGTAAATTCAGAGAAAAAAACCTCACCAAACAATCCAAAATCTGTGCAGCGACTTCCACAGCATACAGTCAAGAAGAGGAAAGCCAGAATGGAAATTCTGGAGAAAGTCCATGGCAAAGCTTTGACATGTGACACAGCGTTAAGGCTCGCTGTTTCACCACATAAGCTGGCGTTGTCCACCTACCTCAAGTTAGACTCAACTTTATTTAAAGCAGCTTGCCAGTTACAACTTGGCCGAACAGAGCATCTAGCTTTTTATCTGGAAATTTGAAGTTATTTGTTTAAAGAGTAAAAATAGAGAAAACAATTTTCACTAAGAAATCCATTAGGCTGACTCTCTGAACTAGCTTGATTTTACATGCAGCTCTCAAAGCCACAAACACAGGGATATGCTACAATCTCATATCATTCATATTCTGTTGCAGGCAGGGCTCTTGAATGGAAGCAGAATTTGTTTTTAATGACAAGGATTTAAGAATAAGCAGAGTAGGATTTGTGGCTTCAAGAAGACATAAACTTTCAGTAATTTCACCATGCAGTTTTCAGCCCAGTTCACTGCCACAAACCACTTGTTCTCTTTTGTTTCTCTCAGGCAAGACGAAGTTGCTGACAACTTCCAGAAATGACAGTGGGAACACCACTGACAGAGGCCACCTGACTTACCTTCCCACCTTCATCCTGAAGAACAATATTTTCAGGCTTTAAATCTCTGTGTATAATTCTATTTTCATGCAAATACTGGATACCAGACCCTGAAAAACACGTTTGATTTAATAGAAAATAACTCATATTGATTAAAGATACATCTGATAAAAATTTAGTATCCCTGACTTTGGGGTTGACATTAATAAATTTTCATTTTAAAGCACCATTAAGAACTATTGACTTAAAAGATTCACCAGATTTATGCTAGGACTGAACTAGCTCTGTTCCTCTGCAGAAATGGAGGTTGCTACAGAGTTCAGACCTCATGGCATAACTGCAGGTCACATCTCTTGCCTGTAAGGCAAGAGAGAAGGCAGCTGAATTCTTTTCAAACTGTAGAGTTACAAAATGAACCACAGCACGCAGACGAGCAAAACAGGTCTCCAAAATGCACAGGCAGCTTGAAACAGCTCTGCATGTCCTCTAGCCTAAGATCTTGGTAAATTAACATAAGATAACAAAAGGACTCATTTATATATGTGAGCACATTATACAAGATGCTGATGGAAGAAAGCACTGAAATGAATTAAGCAAATGAAACAAGTTGAGTTTCCCTTTGACCTAAAACTACTGCCAAACACTGGCTTATAGAGCTTCTAGTAAACTTCCACCATTGCCAAAGCACCACAATGCAAACCACCCCATCAGGGAAGGGACCATCCAGCTGCGATGAAGCAGAAGCACAGCTGGAGCTAAAAACTGATTCCTGGGCAGCCTCTGATTAACACTGCATGGAGCAGCCAACCGAGGTGCCACCAGCAATGCCCCAGTCAGTATTAGCAACACTGAACTTAGGGGCTCCAGGCTTCCCCTCTGCTGGTGGAGGACTGGTATGCTCCAAGTAGCACCACGTCTGTCACTCCCACTGCTAAAAATGAAGTTCCATGGTTGCTTTAAGCCAATCTATGTGGGGGCTTTCCCCAGAAGGAACACAGGTTCCCAAACTCTCCTTTCCCAGAAGCAGTTTCCATGGCAGCATAAGCATTTATGGCACCGCATGATCAGCTTGATCCTGGGACCAATCCAGCTGGAAACTACTAAGAAAAAAATAATCAGGTTTTAGCCACACTGGTTTCCAGAACCTGCTCCTCACCTGGGTACGGGAGCGGCTGCAATAGAGGAGGGAATGGCAGGCAGCATGCACCCAAGAAAAGGCAAAGAGCAGGACTTTGCCTTGCGGCAACAGTCCACACTTATGCTGCCTTGGGGGGACTGTGGAGCAGTGAAGAAAAAAGGAACAAGAGAAATTCTGTCTGCAGGAAGGGGAAAATTCACTACTGGTCCACCCAAATAACAACACTGGCTGCTAAACAAAAGATTATGGAGCAAGTGTCTGCCACAGGACATAGGCGCAGACAAAACAGCAACAGATGACTTTTTTTAAGTCATGATTTTTCAGTCTTGGAGATGTGCAAGTGGAAACAAAAGAAAAGGTCCCATGAAAGGCCCAAGGCAGGTATTGTATTTTCTCATCTCCATCATGGGGTATTTAAAATTTTCCTGTGCAAAACATTCTGACTGCACATTGTGTAAAGCCTACTTCTAACCAGCCATGACAGTAAATTCATTACAGGATTATTAAGAGAAATATTCAATCAACATGCCTTGTCCACAGTTGGAACACTTTCTCCCATGAGGGAGAAAGTCCCCAGCCTTCACTGATTTACCACTCATTTATACATTTAACAGCCTCTGACTTGCATTTCTCCTCCACTGCCTTTTCAAATCTTTGTCACAGACATGCCAAAGACATTCAACTTACTATGAAGACACCAGACCCTGTTCTGCAGCTGGAAGGGGAACAAGAATGAAGGAACGAAGAGTTGCGCTTGATTTTGGGAACTCAACTGCAAGCCCTCTGAGCTTCTGAAAGGACAGAAGCCCATGCCAACACGTCCAAAATGCTTTCTCATGCCAATATGAGCTCCATTCCTACAAGTAGAGATGGGTTATCTGTAAGACAACTAAAAAACCAAGGTGCTCTACTGAGGAGCTCTCCTGGAAAGACTACTTGCTAGAGAAACCATCTGTAGGCATCACCCTCACTCAGATGACTTGCCCTCCCTGGAATGTCCAAGAAGCTGGACACTTCCTGATGGACAGGAAGGCCAGTTTGAAGTCTCACATCTTTTCTTAGAGTGCTCTCGGTGGTCAAGAATTTGGCATCAAGCAAGCTAAAAAGCTCAACAGTTTGAAAAATGAGATATTTGATGAAACACTTCTGGAGACCATCAAGTTTGTGTCACAGAATGATTTCCATGGATTACTACAGTCTTGGGAAATGGCTTTAAAGCAGACACCCAAAGGTATCAAATTAAATTGTTCCCTATAAGCAGTGCTGTCACCTTGGGCTACTTCCATCCTGTATGGATTTGCTGCCTGCTCCCTTTTCAAACTGCAGAATCTGAATATCCACATGATATCAGACACCTTCCGTAACGCAGATCAAGTTAATGTCTGGCTAATTCTCATCTTGTCATCACTCTGCCTCCCTGTAAGGCTGCCTTGGAACACTCCCTAGGGCCGTGCACAGCACAACAGCAGTGCTGGTGGGAAAGGAGGTTTCTTCTCCAACCTCATGCTTCAACATCCCATGGTGTAACACAGGGCTGGTGCCCCTTGTTACGCTGCTCACCAAGTACAATTTGGTCCCATCCATCACCTTTGCACCTGCCCTTTCTGCAGCCACAGGCTGCTATCAGACCCTCCTCAGCCTCCCTGCGGTCAGACCCAACAAGACCATCTTCTGGTGGGTCGGGTGCTCCAGGCCCTGGGCAGCCTTTGCAGGGCCTGGCCAGGATCTCCATGTCCCTCTGGAACTTGGGGCCAGATGTGGACAACTGTATCTAGATGTAGCCTCCCCAGTGCTGAGTAAAGGAGACAATGGTCTCCATCACTGTGCTAGCGACAACTCTAATGCAAACCAATAGAATTGCTCTTCCAAAATGAGAAGCTTCTCAACTTTTAGGCACACTTATTTGGGGATCGCCTACCTAATTAACCCTCAGTTGAGAGCCAGAAGATTGCTGGACTAGCCACAGCACGGTTGGCTTCCTTTTCTGCTATGTTCTTACCTACCTTGCTCTCAGCTCCACTCCAGTTTATCATCTCCCTGTACTGTCACCCTGAACAAACAAAATTTCCCTCCTAATAAGCAAATCCTACACAAAGAAGCCACAGGGCAACTTCAGCACTTCTCACGTTGGTTTTTGCTTTTTGGCTTGTAAAAGTACATTCCTTCAAGTGACATGCAGTTTGGCATCTCCAGAGCCATGAACAGAAACAGGGTTTGAACGGACAACCGTGACCTTAACAAAACAAAATGTTAAGGTCACAGTTACCTACTGTGTAGACCACTACACAGCTTTTCCAATCCCATTCCACAGACATGTTACTAGTGCAAGCTTCTTGCCTCTGTGATCAGCAGGGATACCAAGTCCTTCCTCCGGAATAGAAACCCGATTTGTTTTAACACCCTGTTCTTGTTAGTCCCCTTTTCAAGGGTCAGCAGAAAAGGCAAAATGCCATTACACGTAATAAAAAAAAAAAACAAAACCAAAAAACAAAACACAAGAAAGGCATTAGACTACATACCAATGTCACTAAGCAGAGAAAGTATTTGACTTTCCTTAAGTCCGCAGCAGTTTTCCGGTTTGTTTAGCAGCTACAGTAAAGAAAAAGATGTTTAGACCCACAATGCAACAGTTAACAGTCAAGAACAACGTCTTCCATCCCCTGCTGACACGACACAGAAAACAGCAAGAGCTCAAATATAACTCTAGTTGAATGAGGCAGTTGGCTTTGTGAAATAAAAGCATGGGGGTAAAAGAAAACAACTCAGACAAAACAAAAATTCATTGCATGGAGATGGGGTTGAAAAGAAGATTTGGACTGCTAGAATAATACCACAAAAGCATGAAAGCCATCAGAAAGCAAACAGGCAAGAGACACAAGCAGGGCCATATGGCTGCATGCAACGGGTATCTGGTCGTTCCTCATCTGCTGAAGTTTGGCTTGATGGGATTTGGGAACAACCCAAATACCTGAAGCAGGACTGCTGCTTGGAAGAACAACTCTCCAGTAAGGAAAAAACTGAGTGACAAAAAGCAAAAGGAATGGATACACACGTAAGCCCTTGGCATTCAAATGCAGGACAAGAAGGGAAACCATCAGGTTAACTCCTAAATTCAGTGTAGGCCACAGAAGAAAAGATGACTGCAGTCATTTACTGCTCCCAGACAGCCCAGCTGGCCCAAAGTAATTGCTGCTTTAATCTGAACAAGCTGGCCATGGACCATAACAGAGCCTGTTTTTCTCAGTGTGTTGTACCCAAGCGATACCCCGTGCTATGGAAAAGCCATCCAGGTATCAGCCCCCACTGCAAGAGGCTGCCAAACACTGTGCAGCCACCTCTGCAGTCACCTGTAGTCAGTTCCCACTCCCATAACGCTGCCTGAGCCCTGCAGGGTCCAAGGCACAGTACCAGCCACTCACCTCATGGTCAGGCACCTTAAAACCAGCAAAGGGCATGTTCTCCAATAACAGTGCTATTGCCGCAGGCTGCCCCACTCCACACAAGTCACCTTCTTCAGCTCAGAGCATTCAATCGCTAGCTAGCTCTGCCTTAGGACACTGTCTCCTTCCTGATTGCCCTCCCACAATGAGAAGAACCTGCTCAACACTTCAGCATGCTGGCTTCTAGGTCACCCATCTAGTTAATCCTGAGCTAAAAAGCAGATCATTGGCCTGTGGATCACTGGAGTGTCCACAGCATGGACCATGACCTGAACTCTCAACCCTGCCTCCACCCTAAAGTGCTTCTTCATCTCTCTTCTCCCTTGCCCTGAATTTTTCTCCTCTAGCAAAAGGTATGGTAGAAGCACTGTAGGAAACCCCCTCCTAATCACTGTCTTAATGATCTCTCAATAAGTAGTTTCAGCAATTTCCCACATATGCCCTGAGTCAATCAACATGTGATCTGGTTTCTCGATCACTACACTGAAGGCTTTTATAGATGACTGAGGTACACCTCTGCACTGCAGCCACCCCTCCCATGACCTATCCTCATGTTTTTGCCTGCCTCCCACACTTCAGGCACAACCAGTAGTCAAAGCTCTATGGGGGAGAGGCCAAACTTCAACGTATCACTCCTTAAGTTCTAGGTAGATGTGCTGAACAGCCAAGGAGAAGAGGAGCAAAGTCAGAAATCAAGCTCAGAGCCCAGAACGCTACCTGGAAAGAGCACAAGCATAAGAATGTGTGTGGCCCATAGATGGAAGCAGATGTTTTTTCCAGGTTTTATGGAAGATTGCAGATCTGCAATGAGAAATTAGTAGTGGTGCAAAACACAAATGATGCCAAGCAAGTGTAAGAGAAAAATTTAAAGAAAAGCAGGATTAGAAATAAAAAAAAAAATGCATCTTTTTTTTCTTTAAGGAACAAAGCATCACATGTGATCAAATGAAGTGAAGCACGTTACTTCCTAAATTGTCCCAGCATCTATGCAACATTTAAGGATTCATTAGTAATTAAATGACCAAATACTGCATTGCAAGTAGAGCTAATGTAACCCCAAATATCTTTGCCAGGGTCTCCAATTTACATTCAAGTAGCCTCAAAACTTTTACTGCAAAAATACAACACCCAAGTGTCACCGAGAACATGGTCAGCTACACGTGTTCGCAACATCCAAATGCTATTTTCATATATACCCACTTCCTTTCATTGCCAACCTTGTCTCTTAAAATTGTCCCTACTGTTTTAAACAACTCAAAAACATAAAATGAGGCTCGATAAGTTACTGATACACTAGCTGCTATTGCAGATATGCAGTTATCGCGTTCAACATTTGCTCATGTTTCTCCAGTGCTATTTAACACCAGTAACAAAAACAACAGAAAAATGAGCTTCCTGATCACTTAGATGAGGTGATTTCTAAGCAAAACTTAATCAACAGGGATTTGCTTTTTCACCCCTATACAAATGGCTGCTTCCTGAATCCAGCTGCAACGGAAAGGGAACATAAACTCTATCAGGCCATGCAGCCACTGCCTAGGGAACTACTGAAAGGTTCCTTTACTCTCAGGTGTTGCTGCTTTGCAGAAGGGCAGTTCCCAGTTCAGCAGGAAACAGGAAAGTCTCTGAAGCCCTGGAGGCCCCACTCCAGTACCAAAAGGATCCTCCCCCCATGCTGAGAGTGATACAACACTGGATACACATGAATCAAAACCAGATCAGACTCCAAACAGAGAGAGGCACATTGCAGCAAAGCCAAACACACTGGGTGCGAGTATCTAGGCTATGGGAAGTTGTATTAATGCTAAAACAGTTCCATGAAAGGACATGCTGCTTCAGGATAAAAGAGTATCTGCCCTTGGATTGCTCTCTTTCCTCTGGTTTCAAAAACACAAGCCTTATTTCCCATGCGTGTTTCTTTTCCACTTTGCATTTACTTCCCCACACCTGTACCTAAAAAGAAAAGCACCACAGAACTTAAATGGTTCCACAGACAACCACAGTTACAGAAACAGCATTAACTCCACTTATTTAGCTACATATTGCAAAGCAAAGCAGACATTACCTTCCGGAGGTCACCCCCTGAACAATATTCCATTGCCAGAAGAGGAACGTCATTAACCAGAAAGTTCATCTCCTCGGGAACTTCACAGGCTCTTACTACATTAGGATGGTTCAGCCTAAGCATATGGAAAGCTGGATGAAAACTCTGACTCGTCTTTTGGAAGAACAAGACAACAGATTGTCAACCAACCATGTTTTATGTTTCAGGTACAATTTCTGTTCCCCAAATGTATCCTTGCTAAGAAGTACGCTCTTCAACTGGTACCTACCAGTATCCAAATGTATAAAATCCATACCTTGGGAATACACAAACCACTGATGAGCAGAAATAACATCTCAGAGTCAAGGTACAGGAGTTTGATGATGGGGATCTGGGCTCAAGTTCTGGATTCCTACACATTCCTGGCAAAGTCATTACATATGTGTCTGTTTCTGCATGTGAGGACAGTTTCCCCCTGGCCCAAGGGTTTCATAGGAATCCATTAACACTTGTGTAACTGTACTAGGGAGGTAGAACCAGGCAGGTGAAATCCATGTACATGGGGAAGGATTCCTTTCTGCAACTGAATTCAAACAGTTGCTTCCTGACTGTCTCTAATATACGTTACTCTTGGGACTAAAAGACACATCCAGAAGGAAGCAAAGACAAATTACTTCTGTGTACACCTTCCAAAGCCTCTGGAAGCCACCACAAGAGCAGCTGTAGCTGTGCAGCTCAGCGCTTGTACACAGAAAAGAAGTAGGGTGAAAACGCTAACAAGAACAGTGATCACCAAGCCTTGACTTACAAACTCAGGCTGCCTGCAAGTGGTTTCCTCCAATGTTAGTGTATACAGTGAGCAGGTGAGGGTAATAAGAAGGCAGAGTAGGAGCTCAGTAAAGCTCTATACATCAGGGGCACTGCAGGGCTTGTTGAGGACAACTCAGAATAAAATACTGAGCAGCACCCCTGCTCCCACCAGTGGGGTGGAGCATTTCATGCTCCAGGATTTCTCTCAAAAGGGAGGAGGGATTCTCAGGATGAGGGAACAACTGTATGAGACCCCAACCCCACAGCTACCACTCATCCACGAGGACAAACCTGGCCAGCTCTAGTTCACAGGCACCTCAGAGTGTCATGCTGGAGAGAGGAATGGTGGAAAGCATAAAGTATGCACTTTCTCATGAGAAAGCATTAAGAGACATTATTCTGTACATGTGGAAGTGTAACAGAAAAAAAAAGCAATTCCTAGCTCCCTGGTTGCTAAATCAAAGATGAACGCACTGCACGGTATGGGAACATGAGAGTGTTCTCACGTCACCACATTAAAAACGCATTGCGTGGTGTGAGTTTTGAGGAATTCAGGTATTACTCGAGGACAGACAAACAGCCCAGGCAGCACAAGACTGCAGAGGGTTTGGATGTCGGTAGGTCCCAAGCCAAGGCATCAGCTAGTACACCAGAGCAGAAGCGCTTGGCAAGAAGTGCAAATAAACCAGTGCAGAGCTGCCAGGCAAGAGGCAGACCCTCACCCCAGCTGGCTCAGGGGCTGACACCCTGGCTGCCCCCATGCACTGGTCCCTCACTCCCGCTGGCTCAGGAGCTGGTGGCTGGCTGCCCCCACGCCCTGGTCTGTCAGCACAGCTGGCTTAGGGCCGCTGGGCCCCGGCTGCCTGGGCCGACCCGTCTGCACTCACTTCTTCATGATGTCGATCTCGTGGCACCAGCGGTCCTTGTTCTTGACGCTGAGCTCCAACCGGCAGGACTTGATGGCCACCCGGGCGCCCGAGTCCTGCGGGACACAGCGCCGTCAGCCGCCCCGGCCCTGCCCGGCCCTCCCCGCCGCCGCCCGGCCCAGCCCTGCTCCGCCCCACCTGGTGCTGGTAGAGGCAGACGTTACCGAAGCCGCCGGTGCCCAGGCGGTCGCGCATCTCCCAGGGCCCGCAGCCGCCCGCCGGCTGCCCCCGCAGCGCTGCCCCGCCGGGGGCCCGCTCCACGCAGCCGCCGGGCCCGGGGGGGGGGGCCCGCTCCATCGCGCCCGCAGCCACTCGGCGCCACCGGCACTCCGCCTTTATTGCCGCGTCACCGCGCGCGCGCCCGCCCGCCCGCCAATAGCCGCGCGTCCGCCGCCTCCGTCAGCGCCGCCGTCAGGCCCGGAGAGCGAAGTCGAAGGGCTGGAAGTCGCGGCGGAAGGCGCGGGCCTGCGCCGCCTCCTCCGCCCGCTCCGCCGCGCACCGCCGCCAGTCGGCCCGCTGCGGCAGCGCCAGCAGCGCCTCGCTCGCCAGCACCTCCCTGCAAGCACAGGCGGCGTCACCGCCGACGTCACGCGCCAGGCGTGCCGTCAGCGCCGCGCCGCGCCCCGCCCCCCGGGGGGGAGGAGGAGGGGCGGGGAAAGGCACCGACCTGCCGAATTGCAGCGGGAAGCGGCCGCGGATGCGGTGGAAGAGCTTCTCCCCAGTGTCCAGCTCCACATAAAAGTAGGGCGTCCCCGGCTGCGCCACCTGCGGGGTAGAGAGGCGAGGAGAGGGGGGCCCGCTGCGGACCCCCGCACCCTCAGCACTGCCACAGCCTCCTGCCAGCTCTGCCCACCAGCAAAGAGCACGGTTTTTGGAAAAGAGTAGATGCTTCCTAACCAGAGAGGCACTTCTTTAGGAGAGGAAACTCGGGAAAACAAACCAGCCGACCCAGAGACACCAAACTGCATCAGTGGCTAATGTCAAACTGTAATTTCCAAGGGACAACGAAGTGATGGATCGCTTTCCACTGGGATCACCAGCTGAGGATGCATACAGGACACTACTATAATATTTTTTGTGGTTTAATTCTGCAGTTACCACTACAGAGTCATTAAATGAGAGTGCCAGGCAGTTGTGATCATTCTTAACCTGAGCTAAATCATCCCGTACTAATACAGCATGATTTTAGAGGAAGAAAAGCACGTGAAGAGATTACATTCACATTTCTCATCTGAGAAATGAGCCTCTAAGCTTGCCAACATGGGTATCAATAGCTGCAATGGCTTAGAAAGAGACAAGCGTGCACACATGCTATTTCGACTCCTGCTGCAGATCAGGTTTCCCTGTGACCACTGAGCACAAAGGAAAAAAAAAAAAACCCTATGTCACTACTGACTCCTTTCTCTGATATAACAGGAAGATTTCTTTCAAATTCTTATCCAAGGGAACCTAAAACTACCTAATGTGCAGCAGCACTGAAAGAGGGCTGGTGTTTGATATCAAAAGGAATTAATTCAGCAAGCCCTACACACAGCTGGAATAATTTTCAGATAAGCAATGCATCTGTTTTTCACAGGAACTTCACCCAGAGCAGAATACATCTGGCACACCTCCAAAGCAGATCTACAGCGGTCTGCCTCCAACAGCTTAACCCTACCATACAAACTGACCTCAGAGGGAAACAGCAGCCTAGACAGAACAGAGGGAAAGTAAATAACAGGGGAAATCATTTCATACTTGCGTGATATCTGAGTGCTCTGGGATTTCTAATAATTCAATCTGTTGTTCCTGTGCCTGTACAATAAAGGACTCTTTAATGTCTTCAGAAGTACAGTGGTCCAATGGGACAGGAATCACCTGGAGAGGGAGGACAACATTTCCGTAAAAAGAAGAAAAGACAAACCACTTGCAGAAAGCAATCAAGCCATCACTGGAGCTGGTATGCTCCTCAGTACCGCTCAGCATCATCAAACAAGACAGGTGAGCACCTGTCTGTACAGGCTTAAACTCATGAGTTTTTTTCTGTAGGAGCTGAACAAAAAGCTGAAAACTAAAAGCTTGAAAAAGTTCTCAGCGCAGCCTTCTCCATTCTGATCTCTGTGGTAGTTTAAGGCCGCTCTGATACAGTTACAGATCTGCCAAATACAGAAACTACCACAATAAACCCCTAAATGATTGACACACAAGGACCAAAAAAAAAAAAATCAAATCAAAGCGCTGGTACTGGTAGACAATGACCAGAGTTCTGCATGTATCTTTAGATTTTCAGCCCACTTCAGTTACAAATGCAAGCACCGCAATTTGTGTGCCAGTGTGAGCCGATCAGAGTCAGAGTGAGGTCTTGCAACTTATCTGAAAACCTTGTGGGCTTTTTAATCAGTTCCATGCAGGGAAAAGTTTTCCTTGCCCACTCAACACAACCAACGCTGTACTGCTGTAATAGGACAAATTAAATGACGGTGGCAGGACCAGCACACCGGTTTTATTTTTGCTCTGACTCTATCTATGGGTAGGATGACTTCTCTCCATCCTCTGGGAAGGCACAGAATAAACAGGGACATTTGAAGGTGAACTTTCTCTTTCAATTCATTTGCAGATAAGTGCAAGTTTATATTCTCCCAGGGTGACACTAAAACCATACCTGTAACTGCAGATGCTGACTCCTATAGTTTCTTTCAAATAGGACATATCTCTTTCCCTTGCTTCTGAAAAATTCCTTTAGGGCAGACTTGTACTTGGTCACTTCTTCCACCACCTCTGGAGACAAGTCAACCACCGACTGATAGTGCCCAATAGGCAAAATCAAGACATGATCAGGTAATAAGCCACCTTTGGCCAGGGCAAGATAGCACTAGAGTGAAACAATGCACACCAGTTACTCACTGCAAGCAACACTTACTTACCATGCTGTGGAAATTTACTCTCCGACTGCATTCTGAGTATCCCCCAGCCTAGCGATTTTGCCCCAGGAACAGGAAAGTCTTCTCCTCTATGTCACTTATTAGGGACTGTTTATTAGCAAGTTATTAATTACTAGAGGAATGAGAAAGAGAGAGGGACTGCTAAAGGACAAAAAAAATTAAAATATTTTGAATGCCAGAGAATGCCTTGTCTGCAGGAAAGCAGCTGAGTGAACTTCACCACTGTGGCTAGAATTTCTTACTATGACAAGAAAATCCACTTGAAAATTGTTAACAGCTTTTAAAAGAAGCCCGTGGACAAACCTGTCCCTGTAGCAGTTTGAACTGGATTATGCTATACAGGAGCAATAACTTTAAGCAAAGTGAATATACCAATGATTGAATTAATCGCAAAGATGTACTTTGACATGTCAACTTTAAAGCTATCTTATCTTCTATTTAATCTATATATAACAAAACTGGAACCAGTCATCCCAGGGAGATCTGGCATAACTCCAGACAGTGCATCCTGCTGCCAAAGCAGGTCCCAGTTTACACTGAGTTCATGCTGGCAAGTTCTACCAGATAGTAACATAAGCAAACCATGAGGGCTGGCACGGTGTTCTGGCACCATAACCCAGCTCTGCTGCCAGAGCAAAAACTGGGCCATGCTTCATTTTTTAAAAGACGCTATCTATATACTTATGTCTTTTGTAGGGGAGATGCGAAGAAACTGAAAATAAAACCAAGAGTCATCTTCAAATAAAGTTTGGTTTTTTTAAGATTTAAAAGTTGAGATTGATATTTTATATTGCCGTGTCTTAGCATGATTCTGCTGTCATGTATCAAAGAACGTGCTACAGGTACTTACATGCGTGCCAATACTAACAACCAAGTGCTTCTCAACTTCTGGGCTGGCAAGGCAGAACCAGCAGGGCCCCAGGGGCTGTGCTTTATTGGGAAAGGAAAGAGAAACAAGTGTTAGCACAAGGCTTATTTGTCAGAACAGGGAATGGAACAAGATCTGGAAGAGCTGTTAATTTTCCAGTCACCCTTCCCAGCTGATAAAGTGCTGAAGATGCAGAAGGACACAGCTCCTGGAAGCAGATCTGGTCAGAGAACTGGTGCCTCTGGGAAATTACAGCAAGGGAGGAGGTGGTGGGCAGTCACACCCTTGCTGACTGCCATTCTCATCGAGTGCTCTAATTTCATGGAAGAGCACTAATTCCAGGAATTTAGTGGTTACAGCTCACTCATAAGAAAGCACCAGCAAATTGAAACAAACACATCAAAATGAGGTAAAATTACAGACAAGGACAGATGCTGTCAAACACACTTGTCAGTTCTGGCCTATTCATCACAATCAAAAGACCTGGATTCACACCCAAATTGAGATACCTGAGCTGACCTTTAATATAAGTTGATGGCATTGATAAACTAGGCCTCTCCTTAGGGTCAAACACTATTCACATCCTCTGCAGGTTGCGCAAGAATAGACAAGCAGCTTTGCAAATGCAATAAACATGATGGGGCTTTCCCAAGAACTGCAGGAATCTGAATGTCCAATTCTGGGGTTCATTTCTGAGCAAAACAGTGTAACAAGGCTCTCCTCTCATAACATCAAACTCCAGAAGACTTTGGAAGTTATATGAATATACACAATGGCACACTGTCCTACAGAAGCAATGGGGGAAAACAGGGAAACCCACACACATTCTTTCGTCAAAACTGACTGCCATTACAGCCAGTTGTGCCTCTGCAGGCATGCATAAAGCAATGACACTACACTCAGCATAAAGTAATTTAGCTCATCGAACTGTTATGTGCAAGGACTATGCAAAGGGTTTGGAAATCTAATAAATAAAAACCGAACAACTTAGTCTCACATAACAAAGGCAACCAGACTTATCTACCAGAGGCATTTTTGAAGAATGTCTTCTTGCCCACTGGCAGGGGGAATAGCTTTCATAGAAACAAAGGGGAGGCCGACACCTGCATTTGCATTTTAAGCCCAAATTTCTTTATAACCAAAACCAACATGTCTACAGATACATGCTTGCAATAACACTGTCACTGAGAAGTCACAATCCTTAAAGATTTCATTTCAATTTCTTCAAGTCAAACAAATTCTAGTGACATTTACAGCACAGAAATACAGAAGTAATAGAAGGGCTTCCTCCCTTCCCAGTTCATTAATACTTCGTAAACTCACAGCACAGAACAACTGAAGTAGTGTTTCAAGAATGCATCAGCAGCGTGATTCCCAGTCTCTTGCAGTCCCTCTGAATGTAAACATGCTGCTTTGTGAAACTGCCTGTTGTCATGTTCCGAGGCCAGTCTGGTTCAGAGGGTAAATGGCATCAGCCCAACTCTAACCACCACAGATCCAACTAACTTTTAAATACTTTTGACTTTTCTTTCACCTACTGATTGTCAGGTTTGTAGGAAACAAGGGACCCTTCATTCCTCTGTATTCCCACAGCATCTAGCATAGTGACAGGGCGTGTTGGCAAGCTCACATGTACAGCTCAACAGCTTGAGAAAAATGAAGAATGAGATGGTCCAATGCCTCACAGGAAGAGCTCAGGAAAAAAGCATCCACATACTTACGGGGTTTTTTGGCTTGCTTGGGTTGGGAGTTCCCTCTTTCTTTCCCATCTGAGGGACGTTTCTTTCCCTGACACTTGTTCAAATCAAAGAAAAACTGACAAGCTGTTTCTTCCTGTTTAGAAAATGAAAACCAAAGTCCATTATAAGTGCATCACAGAGAGCCACAGTATGTACAAGAATTTGTTTTTTCCTGAAGAGGTGTGTAACCACCTTCGAAAAGCATCAACAGCGAAAGCACCAATATCCTGGAACAGAATGAATGAGCTCTCCTAGTAACGCAGCAGACTGCCTGCCTGGATACACAGCCTCAGCCATGGAAAAAATTCTGGGAAAGCTGCCCCAAATTGCTACATTCTCCTATTTAGCCTTATGCTGAACATTCAGAATTGCTTGATTTTATGGATTATTCAAATATCTTTTTCACTTGACAGCCAGTGCCAAAAGAATACGTTTATTTCTTAGAGATGTTAACCTCTCAACAGACTCACATAGAGGCTGAAACCATTCGACTAAGTTGTCATGTACGGAAAAACGCCACTAGAAGGCTTTAATGCTACAGAGAAAAGCATTTGGGAAAAGGATGAAAAAGAGCAGGGCTGCTCACGCCAGCTTAGCTTGGCTCCCACACAGGAGCAGAACTGCAGTCTAAAATCCAACTCATGCTGGAAGAACTGGCACGTACAGTGGAAGCATTTTTCCCAGTAAACTTCACAAGCTTTCGTGCCTGTCTTCAATTGGATATTGAAGCTCAAAGGTACAAGAATTTTTGCTTTCATCAAGTTACTGACTGCTTGGTCTTTTTAAAGCCTTACTGTCAGGGGTTGAACACCACGGCAAGTCTCAGCTGGGGGTGGGGAGGTTGTCACAGCTAAAGGAATCAGGAGGTGTCTGTCACCCTCATGCCCACCCATGCTGTCAGGTGGAAGGAGCCAGCCCTTTGCTCTGTGTGCATGCTCCAGGGAGAAAGGGTGGAGAGCAGTGTTTGCACTTCCTACCTGACACACTGGTTCAGCAAAGCCCAAGTCAAGCCTAACTTCAGGCTGAGTATTTCCCGCCCCCTGCCAATGATTTCCCAGTTTGGTTTCTCTACATTACATTAAGATATACAGGCGTAGCTATTCACATGTCCACATTAGCGGAGTATCCCACAATGCTTAGAAGCCAAAACATGCTCTGCACAGGGAAATAATCTGAGTCTCTACATTGATGAAAACAATCCACTTGTCTGATGATCAGATTACGAAGTTGGGGATTTCAAAGCTTCTGGCACCAACAGCTGAGTGTTCAGGCCCCAGGAAGGAAACTTTCTGACCTCAGGTGGCAAGCAATCAATACTTAAAGGAGCACAGAGTTGGTAACTTAGGACACTTGAGAAAAAAATAAAACAGTACCCAACACCCAGCTCACCAGCATTGAGGGATACAGTGGACATGCAACATCAAAAACAGTAGCACCTGAGCAGCCAGCAGTCTAAGAAAGAAAACTGGGGGCCAACTGCAAAGGACTAATTTGTAGTCTACAAGCTTAGAAAGATGCGTGCTGAAGTGCCCGTAGGGAATAGTCCTGACAAGCAAGCAGATCTAACTACAGCATCACCATGCAGACCTGCAGGAAGAATCATAGAATGGTTTGGGTTGGAAGGGACCTTTAAAGGTCATCTAGTCCAACCCCCCTGCAATGAGCAGGGACATCTTCAACTAGATCTGCTTGCTCAGAGCCCCATCCAGCCTGACCTTGAATGTTTCCAGGGATGGGGCATCTATCAACTCTCTGGGCAACCTGTTCCAGTGTTTCACCATCGTAAAAAATGTCTTCCTTATATCTAGTCTGAATCTACCCTCTTTTACTTTAAAACCATTACCCCTTGTCCTATCGCTATAGACCCTACTAAAAACTCTGTCCCCATCTTTCTTATAAGCCCCCTTTAAGTACTGAAAGGCTGCAATAAGGTTGCATCCATCTCTCTGATAATTTTTGTGGCCTCCTCTGGACCCGCTCCAACAGGTCCATATCTTTCCTGTGCTGAGGGCTCCAGAGCTGGATGGAGTCCTCCAGGTGGGGTCTCACCAGAGCAGAGTAGTGGGGGAGAATCACCTCCCTCGACCTGCTGGCCACGCTTCTTTTGATGCAGCCCAGGATACAGTTGGCTTAAGAAGGGGCAAACTGTAACAAACTCCCATGCATTGCATCTATACAATTTGGTTGATGCAAATAGTTTACACAGAACCCTGAAATGTTTTGACAGAAATATTCCAAGGTTAAAGCCAAACACTGTTCTAAGCTCCCTGAACACAGAGAGTGAAACCAGAGCACACACATGGGGGAGAAGGCAGCGGTACCTCTGCACACAGGGGTGCTTTGGTCTTCTGTGCCTCCTTCCGCGATTTTCGGTACGGATTTTCAGTGACATCCTGTGGCTGTTTCACCAGCTCTGCAGGGTCCATCAAGCTCATCGGCACAATGCTAAAGGCATAGAGATACTAGAACAAAAACAGATGGCTCAAATGCAAGAAGCTTTTGTCATGACTGCAGCTCTGAAGAGGTCAGCTGTGAACTAAGCCACCCTGAAATGGTAACACACAACTCAGCACTGCAAGGACTCAGCAAATCAGTGTTGAAGCTACGGCAGGACATGAAAAACACACTCCCTGTGCCAATCTCCCACCCAGTGCAACCAAGAGTTTATGGAGTGCTTCCAAGTGGCTCACTCCTTTCACTTCAAGGAAAGATCTTTTTGAAAAGCAGCAGTGTATCCTACTTGAAAAAGAAATGACCTTGATCCTTGCCTGTTTCCAGGCCTTCCATCTGTCCAGAACTCCTGGACCTTTTTTTGTTACCAGGCCTAGTTCCTATGCCTTCTTAACCACTAGCAACCTGTCCTTCTATTGCAATATTCTGTAACTTTCTTAAGGGGAGAAGAGAAACAGGTTAAAAAAAAACAAAACAGCCCCCTCCCATCCCAGAAGTCAGTTATTTTCAGTGATTTGTAAGGGCTCCTTTGGAATTTCGCTTCCTTCTTAAAGCAGAACACACAAACAGAAAATACGTAAAGCAGCTGGGGAGGAGGAAGGAATGGCAGCTTTCTAACCACTTTCCTCTGCAGCTGTTTTCACAGCTACATGCCATTTGACCAGGCAGAGAAGAACAACAGTGCCTCAGAACACATCTTGCAGCCCTTACCCTTCTGACATAATGGGCAAATGGTATCTGTTACTCAAGTGAGACTTGAGTCAAGTCTCCACTCCACTTCAGTCAAGCTTTTAAGTGATCGACACTGTCCTCTAGCTAGCCAAAGCTGGGCTTACTGCCCTATTACTTGTACTTAAGAAAAGAAGAAAGATTCAAGAGTGTCAGTACCTTTTTCTTGCTTGTATTGCCAACATCAGCAAGTGCAATAAACCTGCTCACATGCTGTGGGGTCTCCTGTAGCACTGTGTGATTTCTGTAAGAAAGTAAAACATGACTGTACTGGCATATACAATACAGAAAAGGACAGTGGGAAAACCACATGTCCTCCATGAAGCTACTCAGACAGCATATCAGCCACATACAGTCTTTGGCCAAGAACAAGGACCCTTGAGGACAGACTCACTCAAGAGATCTAACAGCAAACAGCTGCACAGACCAAAATGACATCTCATCGCAGTCCAAATACAGAGATGAGAAGACAATTCACTAGCCTGAAAACAGCCACACCTTTAAAGCTACACCTTCCTATCCTGTGAAAAGGATGATAATCTTACCCAACATTAACACGACAGCCTTAGTTTTATTTGTAGGTTGTTCTGACACCTACCTTATGTCACTAGTCAGATTTTCTATACAAAGTTATGACTGAAGATACCAGTCTCTTCACCACACAAGAGCTCTTCCACGATACATTTTCAGAGATAGACACCCCTGAATTAGTCTGAACGTTGTTTAAATGCGACTAAGGGCAACTAACTTGGCGTCAGCAATGTACTTGGATTGTAAGCAGTGGCACAGTTTTCGAGGCAGCAGGAATTATGGTAATAAGATGCATCTGAGAAACAATCTTGACCCTGTGTTGGGACTGGATGACTTCATAAAATTATTGTAAAGTTGTCCTCCTGTGTTCTTTAAAAATTGAACTCTTATTAGAAAACAAATGAGATTTCACATGGTCTTACAAACCTGTAAGGAAGTCTTTCATAATAGGCCTTCTCCAGGGCAGCAAAGTGGTACCTTGGTTTGAGACTTGCAGCTAGATCAGATACTAACTTGGAGCCACATTTCTTGGTATCTATTTCTCCCTGCAAAATACAAACCAAGTTTTATTTAAAAAAATGTCAGATTGCAGTGAAAAGAAACAGTTTTATACACAACTGCATGCTGGAAATGTAGAGACTGACTATAGTGGTTGCCATTCCCTGGAAGTGGAAAAAAAAGTCAAAAGGGCTTGATCTCTTATTGCCAACCAGAGCCTACTCATTTATTCCATTCTGTGTACTCGGGGTTTACATCCACTCATTTCATCAGTCCAAGTTTGTTGCATTTTCCTTCTCTTGGTCTTGTGAAGCCAGGGCAGCACAGAGTGAGTTTGCTAAACACCAACAGATGTCAAAATCATTAAGACAAGTTTTGACCACATGCCCAGAGTGCCAAAGCTTTAGTGCATGAGTCAAGCGAATAGGAAAGCTCTGAGGTTTCCTTAGGAAGCATTTTATCCCACTCCCATCCCTGAGAAGTCAGAGCAAAACAAAACACAACCAAAGAGCAGACTTCAAACCATGTCCTTGGGTGAAGGCTCTTCTTGTGCTGTCTTTTCCCCATTAGCCTTAGAAGTGAAGTAGGGAAGGAAAAGGGCAGGAGAAGAGAGAAGTTCAGAAACAGCCCACATCTGTCACCTATAACTTGTTATCTTTGGTAAAAGCACGGGGAATGAGACTCTGACCTGGCAGGCATCTGTCACAGCCCTTCGTTGCGGCAGCAGGACAGGCACTAACACACCCTCAAGAAAGCAGTATTCCTCTCTGTGCTCCCTCCTGCTGCCCTCGCAGCAGGCATGGCAGAGGGGAACCCAGCAGTGTCTGCACTGAGGGCTAGCTGTTCCAGCCCCACTGAAAATGGCCAGAGCTACGAAGCATCTCAGGAAAAGGAAACCCACAGACTTCTCCAGGGAGTCAATTCTCATCCATTCGATTTAGCTCCTCACACTGCTTTTGCTGAAAGAGAAACTTCAGGTGAAAGAGCAAAAGACCTAATTGTCCATTCCTCAAACTTCCTGCTTTATTTGAGTAATGGGATTTCAGGGTCTCAGTGCACAAGGGAATCTCCAAGACTTATTACTGAAATCCTCAGGTGATAAAGTACACACTCCAACAAGACGCATATTTGAATATAATCACTATTATTATACTCCTCTGGTAATCCAAGTGAGTACATTCTCAGAAGATTCATGCCAAGGGAAGCCAAGTGTGGAATGATACACTGAACTACTACAGAGAATCCCCATGGTAATTTTGAGACACAAGTTTTATTTTTAAGCCAGATCATCCCTACAACTTGTTTCTCTCCAACTCTCTAGGCTAGCGGGGTTGGCCTGGGGGGGGTGGGGGGTGGGGTGGGGGTAGGAGGAGAGGGGAGACGAAGAAAGGTTCTTTATGCTGTTAGACTGAGGATCGTATCTCTGTTTGGATGTCAGAAGATACTGAAAGGAAGCAAAAAGTGTACTTTTGCCATGGTATGCGGCCTTGCTCTCCAGGAAGGTTTCAGATCTCCTGAACTTACAACTGGAAAGTCACTTCTACTGAGGAACATTAACAACAGAAAATTGGACACAAACAAAACAACATCCTCAAAATCCAGACAAAGGAAGAATCAGAGCATTTAGTACAGCTGACTGATACTTAAGGAAATAAACACCAAAAGACTTTAAAAGTTCGGAAGGGAGGAGAAAGAACGACTTAATGTCAAGTGGTACTGAAGATACTTAGAGCACAGCATCTGCAACCACAACTGCAACCAACTGAATTCAGAGCAACATTTGTGATCAGACAAAAGCTCTTGACTCTGATTTTTCAGGCAGGGACAGATAAAACACCCTGAAGTTTCACAAATCCCCCTCCCCATTGGTCCTTCTCTGAAGAACCGGAACATCCACTGTCCGTCTTTTTTAATCTCAGCTTTCTCAAGCACTCAGAGATGGCCCAATAGCCCAAATTGCCACAGCAAGCAGAAAGGCAATCCTTTGTTGAATCCATCTGGTAACCCATTCCACCAGAAAACAGAACACTTACCACACTGTTGGCAAAAGTCCCCACATCTCTGGGCCAGGGGGATGTCAGCAATATATCCACACCTTTGAAGTTTGGGGTTGATAACAAAGATGTTTTTAATTCTGCCACATCCTTTGCGCTAAAACTGTGGGCAGGAGCTGGCTCATCCTGGGACTCGGTACCACTCAGGTATGCAATCTGCAGTCCAGAAGCACCACTGTAAAGACCTCGACGGCCTGCATTAATACACCAGCATGCACTTGAGATGTAGACGTTGCAAGTAATCTCTTAGTCGTATCATAGACAGAGGACCAAATTCAGCAGCCCTGCCTTATGTCTACTGAAACTATCCTTACAGACAGCTCATCTTCTGTGCCCACAAGCTGCAGTAAAGACATGGTTTAGCACAATGGCTCAAACCCTGCCTACAGCAAAGAAGCTGTTCAGACAACCTCCAGTCTTCTCTCCTCACTGCTATCTTGCTTCCCAAAAATCAATCCATATCAAAAGCTCAGTATGAAGGCTGAGTAAAAAAAGCCAACTGCAAGTGCCTTTACTTGTTACATTTTTTGTCAGGTGGCATTCTAGAAAGAAACTAGTTTTTCCTTTTAGCTTTGCCACAGCTTCATTACCTTTAAAGATGACAATTCTTACCTCTGCTACTCCAGTACAGCCTCAGAGCATAGCAAAATCACACTTCAAGTAGGAAAACTTACCCATACAAAGACAGGCACGCTATGGGAATAAGATATTCTCAAAGCACAGGCTCTTTCAACCACTATTCCTTTTGGTTAGCAAGTTCAGTGTTAGAAAACAACAAAAAAAGCAGGGTTTTCTTTCACATTTTACATAGCAGATTGTATCAGCCTTTCAATATAGAGTTCAACTCCAGTCTGAACCCCAGAATAAGACATGCCACCTTAAAATTTCCAGAAAAAGGAAGGGTTTTGAAGTGGGAAGATCAGAAAACGTTCATGAAAGCACCATTGGGCAAATGCACATCCCTTATCACAAACCACCTGCAGCCTTACCTAAATAAGTGATGTTCTCAGCTAATTCGCAGCCACTGATGTCTGGAAAATAGCTCACAGTCTCTTGGTCATTAGCGCCAAGCACGTAGGTTGGAATTGGAGCTGAAGAAGAAAATCACATGCACTCAGTCTGCTTTAATTCAAGTACATTAGCACAAGTTCAGTCCACATTTACTAGGAATCGCAGCAGGTCCCATCCGTTCCTACAGACCCCAACACCACTCCTCTGCAGCATGCCGAGGAGCAGCTGCAGAGGAGCACAGAATAAGAAACCTTCCTTCAAAATAAGTCTCCAAGCCTGCTTGGAGATGCATATAGATGCATATAGCATCACAGATGTTTCCACAGATGCATACAGCACCAGCAGAGAATAACCTCTGCTTTAACTACAACTCACTCCACTGCCTACGTAAGAAGATCGGCTCTAAAATGATCCATATCCCTAAAAACATGGGTCTTCCCTAGAGCAATGCTAAGTAAATGCCAGAGCACAGGGACACCTGGTGATTCAGTTTGAGCTGATCTAAATTCGTACGGCTATCAAAAAACTGCAAACCATTGATGTTTTAGGGGAAAAGCTCAAGTTTATCAGCTCTTTGATTCACTTGGTAGAAGAACTTGCTGCATGAATTCACCTAGAACTGGTGGATATAATAATAATTTAAAAAAAGCAATGGGAAGTACCAGTTTTAATTTCTCTATGGCTAGGCGATCAGTAAAAATTTATTTCTCCAAACAGCCTAAGTCAAATCTTTTCAAGCTATTAAAAGTTAAAAAAAGCAATGACCGAAGTCAGAGACACCTCCTGTAGATTTCCTGGCAGACCAGTACGCCAGGAAGCTGGTCAACAGTTCACCTGGTCAGAAGGTCCTAAGTTTTTTGCTGAATAAAAACCAGCAATAGTTTCCTATTTAAGAAGGGAGAGCAGCAGCAATACAGCAGCTCTGCCACAGCTGTTGTTAGACTGTTGCTTGAAGTTCCAGCTCCCACAGTCAGAAGGCACAGGAGATTGCTTTCAGTTGCAGAGCAGAGTTTGAAAACCTTATGAATGGCTTAAAACTAAAATGAAGTGACATGAATCTTGTTTGTACCTATGTGCATATAGGTGAGGCTATAAGCTACAGTTTTTTTCAACAGTTCAAAGGATAAACACAATTCAAGTGAGGATGAGCAAAAACGCATCGGTCCAGGGAAGACTTTGCTGTTAACACCCACTCTTCTCCCTGCGTGCACAGGAGAGCTTCCTCGGGGAGTGAAGTTTAAACCAGTAACAATTCTCCTTATATTCTCATAGCAACAGGAACACAAGGCAGCATGCCTCGCCATGGCAAATCATCAGCCACAAGCAGCAAATGGGACAGTCTTTGTCCAGATGGCTCACACAGACACACAAACAAGAGGGGGATAACTGGGGAATGACGCAGTAGCAGAGAGGAACCAGAAAGGAAGAGTCCCAGCTCCTTTCTAGCTTGCCTCATGCCAGGGGCGAGAGCCAGAGTAGCACTGAAGAGGAAAGAGGAACACTGCAAATGCTTGTGAGGTAGCATCCCCCTTACAAGAGGGGTGTGGAAAGAGGCAGAGAAGTCCACATAGGACTTTTCACATACATGGCTGGGAAAATGTCTTCAGCACAAGGGCTACGGGGACCGAGGACGAATGGGCAAACCCTGCTCCTTTGGAAAGCCTTCTGATCTCCATGGCTAAAGAACAGAGATGCTCAGCCCACCAGCACCTCTGCTTTCCCCTTTCTCCTCGGACCTTAATGCAGGGAGGGGAAGAATAGCACTGCTATAGACTGCGGAGAGGTCTGTGGTGGAAGTGTGAAGGTGGGTGTGAACAGGGAATGACCGGGAATTTCTGTGAGGGAAGCACCAGGAGTGCCAGAAGAAGGACGATACACTGGCAGGCGTGCTGGGATTCTCATGGCCTGCTGACTGAAGCATCATAAACATCTACGTGCAGCTTCTCAGGCTACCCAGGCTGAGAAAACACAGACCGTCCCACATGGCAGCCTGTAGGCTGAAACTGTAAGGAGGTGATGGTAGGAACAGAAGTGGAGCCATAAGATATCCAGGCAAGGAGAGGGAAGATCCTTACACTAATTAGAAGTATCCTGTGTCTCTCCTATGACTGCAAACAGCACTGGCCAGATGACCCAGGCACAGGCCTTGATGCCCAAATCATGGGCAGACCACTCGGACACATGCATCTTCATGCCCCCGAGTCTAAGAGCATGACAGAAATGAGTTTTGTTTTAAAACAAACCCATCTTTCCCTCCTGTGTGGAGTTTTCCTACTTGAGTTTAACTGCGACTTCTGGATTCAAAAGTATGCTGCGATGAGATAGCAAAGTGGGTCGCAAAATAGTACAATCACCAGCATCCAGAGTGGCAATGCCTTCCTTACCTTTCTTGGCCCCTGTGCGATACTCTGCCCATTCTGCCTCTGAAGTAGAGCCAAAAAAATTCCCAACGCACAAAAGCATCTAAAAACATCAGATAAAGCGAGAGTTGCCATTTGACCAAAGACATAACTTTTTTGCTGATATGCTGTATTGTCACAACACTGTGACATGCATCACTTCAAGAGCATTTTGTTTGGTATGGTAAAGAGGTTCCTCTATGTTTATGTGTGTCCAGTATTAAACACATAACAGCAACATTAACAGGTTTAAACGTGACAAAGTAAACGCGACAGTTGCTCTTTCGCACTCCCTGCCCACAGATTATGGCTCCTCCCAGCACTTTGGTGCTGGACAAGGAGAGCTGAGAGGGTGCAAAGCTCCTTCCACCGCCCCTTCATACACCGAGCAGAAAGAGGGTCACGACCCCAGAGGGACGAGCGCGGCTCCGGACAGCAAGACCTGTCCGAGCACCCCCAGCACATCCCTCCACGCGAAACCCACGCAGGAACTTCTCCCGTCTCACCCCGGGCAGGCTCCTGACCTGAGCCATCCCAACGCCCCTGCTCACCCGCAGGACGGGTACGGGAACCGCACCCACTCACCCTCGCCCGGTGCCCCGCAGGGAGCGGAGCGGGACACCCCGCCCCGGGTCCCCCCCAGCCCCCTGGAGCCTTACGTCGAAGCGGCCGCTCTTGCCCTGGATGGCCCGGACCCGTCCGAAGAGCGCCTCCAGCCGCCCCTCCACGTCGCCACACGCCAGCCTGCGGGACACAGCGCGTCAGCGGCCGGCACGGCACGGCACGGCACGGCCCCGCCACCCGCCGCGCCTCAGAGGCCTTAGCCGCCCCCGCCGCCCGCCCCGTCCCGCCGCACTCACACACGCAGCGCCTCAGCCGCCATCGCGGAGGTACTCGAGCTAGAGAGGAACCGCTCCGCCCCGAACCCCCCCCCCGCTTCCGGGTGCGCCGTCCAAAGCGCTCCGCCGCCGCTTCCGGGTGCGCCGCCGAAAGCGCTCGCCGCCGCTTCCGGGGAGATCGGCGGTATCTGGGCAGGAGTGAGCGGGCTCGTCAGGGACAGCGTGCACGGGAATGTGCCTGTCACCCACGAGGGCTGAGGCAGCTGCCTGGCGTCCGTGCGGGGCCAGTCTTAGTTGCCGTGGAAAGGTCCCAGCAACGGGAGAGGTTCCCGAGGGCTGGAGAAAAGCAAATGTTGCCCCTCTCCTTCAGAAGGGCAAGAAGGAGGGTCTGGGGAACTGCCGGCCAGACGGGCCTCACTGCGATCCCTGGGAATGGGTTGGAGCAACCAACCCTGGAAACCATCTCCAGGCACATGAAGGACAGGAAGGTGATCAGGTGGAGTCTGCAGGGACTTACCAAGGGGAAATCACACTTCCCCAGTCTGATTGCCTTTACAGTGAGGTGACTGCGGGCACCCTCAGCCAGTTGGCAGGTGGTACAAAACTGGGAGGAGTGGCAGAGACACCAGAGGGTCATGCTGCCGTCCAGAGAGACCTCAAGAGGCTGGAGAATTGGGCTGAGAGGAACCTCATGAAATTCAACCAAGAGAAATGCAAAGTCCTTCCCCTGGGGAAGAGTTACCCCAGGCACCAGGACATGCTGGGGGCTCTCCGGTTGGAGAGCAGTGCTGTAGAGAAGGACCTGGGGGTCCTGACTGACAACAAATTGGACATGAGATAAGATGATATGAGAAAGAAGAGGTTTCATCCTGACAGAGAATTTTTTTATAGTGAGAACAATCATTCCCTGGAACAACCTCCCCAGGGATGTGGTGGAGTCCCCCATCGCTGGAGGGTTTCAAGATGTGACTGGACAGGGTGCGAGATACTCTCATCCAGGCTCCCTTTCCCATAAGAGGTTGGACCGGATGATCTTTGGAGGTCCCTTCCAACCTGGGCTCCTCTATGATCTATGAGTCTATGAGCCAGTGGAGTGGGCTGACCCATGCTAACAGCCAAGCACCCACACACCTGCTCACTCACTCCCCTCTTCCACAGGATGGGTGGAAAATAGGAGGTGGTGAAATGGCTCGTGGATTGAGATAAAGACAGTTTAATAGGTGAAGGAAAAGCTGTGTGCACAAGCAATGCAAAATAAGGAATTTATTCACTGCTTCCCATCCACAGGCTGATGTTGAGCCACTTTCTGGGAAGCAGGACCTCAGCACACACAGTGTTCCCTTAGGAAGACCAACACCATCACCACAAATGTCTCCCCGTCCGCCTCCTTTTCTTCAGCCGGTGCTGTGGCAGGCTGGCTCTGACTGCCTGATGGATGCTCTAAGGGGAGGCAGGAAGGTCTGCAGATCCAGCCATGCTCCCTGTCCTAGAGAGGCCCTAGCCATGGAACCCTTCCCTCCCAGGGTACGCAATGGCTCTGCCACCATGACTACCCCTTGCCAGGCCCTGCCTGGCCCTGGACCTGGACCTCTGACTGGTGCCTGGGCCAGCACAGCCATTGCACTCCCACTGCTCTCCAGCGTCCCCTGGGGAGAAGCACTGGCAAGTGGGTCCTGCGGGCAGCAGGCGAGGAGAAAGCAGCTGCTGCTGTGGCCATGAAGGACGAAGTGGCCTGAGCAGGGCAGTGCCTGGCAGAGCTCCCCAGCCTGGCCCCCACTCTTCACACCCCACCTTTCCTCTGTCTGGACTAGTAAGCCAATGAGTTGGTTATGAATGATTTGAGCTCTCCCAGTGATGCAGCAGCCTCTGCCCCCCTGGATATACAGCCTCAACCAGGGAACACACGCACAGACGCACACATGCATGCCCACAGACACACACGCAGACATAGGCACACATGCAGACACACAGAGGCACATGCACAGACACATGCACACACAGAGACACACACACACAGACGCACACACACATGCAGACTCAGAGACATACACACAGAGAAACATACACAGACACACCGATGCACGCACAGAGACATGCACAGACACACGTAGATGTACAGACACACAGACAGACTGACACAAACACCTGCACACGCACACATGCACACAGATGCACAGGACTCATACACAGAACACTGGCACGGGCAGTGACACAGCCTGCCACAGCCCAGGCACTGCTGTCAGCATCACACACCAGCACTGACAGCCACATCCCCCCCCTCCTCTGGGGTGGCATAGCCAGGAGGTCACTTGTGCAGGCACACACGCACATGACACTCTCAGGGCTCAGAAGCACACACACATTTGGGGATCCCCCAGGTACCAGCACTATGTTTGAAGGGTGGGTGGGTGTGTGTCAGAGGTGCATGTCTGTGTGTGTGTAAGGGGTGTGTGGGTGTTATCATAAAGGTGGAGGGGTGGGTTGTTGCGGATGGAGTGATGCACTTCACTCGTAAGAGAGAAGCAAAAATATACTTTATTGATATAAAACAGTGAGTTAACAAGGTTCAATGGTAAATGTGACAGTGGTTTAACAAGATTCAATGGCAAGGTACACTTGATTATTTACTGCATAGAGGACAGGGTCAGATGAAACTGTCAGGGAGACCCTCCCATTGAGTCATGAGATTCAGAAAGGACCCCCTTGCTTTCCAAACTCCTTCTCAGAGAGGAGTCTAGGTGCGGCTGGATCCAGTCCCAGTCCCTGACTTGGTCAATGGTTTATGTCTAAAGGGTTATATATGCGCAATCAATTCTTTATATCGCTTAGCTAAGATTTCAAAGTTTAGCATGCTATTAGTCACTTATCAAGGATCTGTCGCTGCAAGGAATCTCTCAACCTCGAGGAGGAACCTTGAGAGGCGTCCCTGCTCAAGGGGAGACCCTGGTGTGCAGCCTGCTGCTGTGCAGGAGAGCTCCAAGGGCTCTTGGGCTGCTCACTATTTATGTGGGTAAGATGATTGATTCATAGTCATATTTGCATACCGACCACAGATTTTAGTTTTTTCACTGTGGTTAGGTGGGCGCATTGCACAATAGCCCTTGGCTATTGTGTTGTTATCCGTCTCCCGAATCCACTTTGAGCCAGATGCAGCCATCATGACCAGATGCATCCATTAGAACCGTCACTGGTGGTTATCACCTGAGCAATAACCAGGAGATAAAGGAGATACAGGTTTCTCTCTCTTACAGGAGATAAAAGTTGGGGCGGGGGCAGGGGGAGCACACTGTCACAGGTGGTGAGGGTACTCCCCAGGGAAGAGAAGCAACATCTGGATGAGGAATGACACCACCAACCCGGCAGTCAGGGCACTGGCTGCAGCCCCAGCCCTGCTGGTCCCCACTCTCTGCTAAAGGCTGTGTGCGAAGCAGGAGCTCAAAAGCCGCCCAAAGAGCAAAGAGTTGAAGGACATTTCTGCATGCGTGAGAAGTGCCCAGCTGAAAAGCTTCAGAAATGGGGCACTTGGATGCCTAATGCTGCCGCCTCCCCATTTCTCCCTGGGGAAGACTGCCTAGTTTTGTAGTGAACATACAGTACCCAAATAATAAGATGCAGCAATCACTATGCTATTCAAAATGCGAATGTAAAACTTGTAAAAGGCAGAAGATCTGCAAGACTTGTAAATCCTGCCCGTGAATTGTAAGGAAATATGCAGCCATTTTCCAAGAACTTTACAACTATTTTTCAGTAATCCACTTATTCTCTTTTGAACTGCTGTGTAAAAATTGCTTATGTCAAAAAACCTGTTAAAACAGAGAGTAAAACAAAGTTGGCACCAACTATTACAGAAAGGAAGGTGAAAATAACACCTCATGGTAAGCACCAGCCCCATGTAATTAGTACTGGAGACTGCTGAGGCCATAAACACACAAAAAACCTCCACCACTACACACTCTACACTTGCGTTAAATCTGGACAAGAATAAATTCATTTGTGACTTTCCTGTTTCCCCAGCATTAGTATTATCTTCAACGTCCATTTTCTTATTGCATCGACACAGCCCAGGGGTCTGGCAGACTCTACAGTAAAAGGAGGAGAAGCTGCTGCTTGAATTGGCATTCCATTGGTGTGGGATAATTGCTGGAGGTGACTTAGAAACTAAACTTATATTCACACTTTTAGGTAAGGCACAGCATTGAAGAAGCTTCCCGGGTGGAGTGTGGCTGACATGCAAGGAATCCATTCCACGGAAGTTCCCTAGGCCTGCAACCTTAGATCTCAATAACGCCAGGGGAACTTGGTATGCTGACTCTAAGAGGCACTGCCCAGAGGGTGGAGCAGTGTGGAGATGCCGCGGCCAGGCTCTGCGATCATATGGGAACTTAAAGGTATTATGAAACTGATAAGCTGCATATTTACTACCCTGGGCCAATAGCCTGTCACGTTTTTGACAAAATGCTGACCTTTTGGTGAACTTTGCTCATTATAACATCATTATAATACCAAAACACACCTCCATCCCAAAAGCTACCTGCCTCCAAGGTGCGACCACCCCTCACTGAGCTTGCGCTCTGAATTTTCCTAGCTTATACCTTTAAAAGTGAAGCAAGAAAACTTTTCACCAATCCTAAACAAAGGTATGTATGACCAGAGTCACTCAAGCTCTACCTGAAGGTGAAAGATAGTATAAAATGGCTTAAGAGAAAGAGAATGTTAGGGAAGACACCATCATGTACCACTCTGACGTTTGGGATCAGTCGACGGGCTGAGCCTCTCTTCCCCCCCATCGGGACGCCTTTGGGTAAGAGTCGAACACTTGGTTATACCAAGTGCCTCCCCGGGAAACTTAGAAATCTCTTAGAGTTGCTTTATTATCTTTTAACACATTTGTAGCTGGCAGTGTTACTCATATTCTTGGTATTTGCACATGCTTTGCAGACAGTGAATTTATCACCGGTAATCCAAAGAATCTGTGTGTCTGTTGCTCTAATAAACTGCACTCTCCATTGATCTAGCCGTGGTAGTTCTCATTGAACACAACCAGACTCTTTAAGTGTGGCCGTGATAGTTCATGTAACACAACTAGACTGGGGGTGTAAGCGCGTTATTAGTGAATCCGTAATCATGAAGTTCAGTACGTTGGACACAACCGGACTTAACGTTGTAAATTAATGCTGTCGCCTTAGCGAAAGCCCTGAGAGGGCTCTGGTTCTGATAAGTGGCTATACACACAGTCCTTAGAAAATAAACCGTTGACCAAGTCTGAGACTAAGACTGGACTTAGCCTCACCTAGACTCCTCTCTGAGAAGGAGTTTAGAAAGCAAGGGGGTCCTGTCTGAACCTCATGACTCAACGGGAGGGTTCCCCCCCCAGCCACTCCTCAGACTCCTATTTGTAACGCGACAGTAACTCTTAACGCAACAACTGGGCATCAAGTTCCTCTTGCTCACAAACCCAGATAGCTAGAATATCAGGCAAGTGTCTAATACCCATGTCAGACCACCGTCTCAGCAAGGGTCTGCTCTTCTCTGGTCCTTACTTCCATCTTGAAAGCTGATGAAGGAGATAAAGAAGCAGATAGAGAAGCTCACCCTCTCCTTGGCTTCTCTTATACTGGGAAGAAGTTAAGAAAACAGAACCACCTTGTAAGCTCTTCCTTCTACAAGAAGAAGAGTAAGTACAGTGGAACTGGCAAAGTAGCTTTTTCTGCAGTGTTTGAGAGATTTATTAACTCTGTCCGCAAGAGGGTGACAGTCCTCCTATGTCTTAAATTTTGTGCTTGCTAGAAGATACACTATTCTCTAGTTTACAGCTTGTAGGACAAAAATAACTGTAGTCCAGGCAACAGACAGCTACAATTCGTAACCTAATGAAATAAAGCTCATAGCTAAGAGCCGCTGATAAGGGAATCTATCCTATGAGGGCCTCCTGCATCATGAGTCCCACTGTTCCAGGCAACCATGCAACAGAACTGCTTCTCTAAACCAAGTTCCACACTACAACCAGCTGGTTTCGTGCCACTTTAAATGAAAAAGTTGTTCCAAAGTCAACCAACCATTAGGTAGGAGTCTTCTAACTTGCCAACAGATGTGTCTTCATACTTGTTTGCACCTGCATACTCTTGGGTCCTCTCTTACCAGTTCCTTTTACTGCGCCTCTTCCATTCACAGTTATCCCTCGTGGTCTATGATCCACAATCCAGCATTCATTTCACTAAGCTAAACATTCCAACAGACAATACTAACTTCTCTTTATTCATTGGATCACTGTTCCCCATAACACCTTAACAGCTCTTCTCCTCATTTATTCTTATTCTACTTCAACTCTTCCACTATGGTCCTACGGGATACCCCAGGACAACCACGGTAATGCCAACATCCCAGCCCCTCTGACACGTCTTTGAAACCTTCCCAGCATCGTCTGGTGTCACAGATTAGTAACTCGAGCAAGACTGACTCCAGGGACGCCTGGATCAATACGCAAGCAGCAAGAATGCTGCAGAAAGAGTGGCTTTGCAAAGTTTTACTGTGACTAGCAATTGGTAGCATGGGTGTTAGTGCTTAGTCCGATCGTGTTGTACCTGATCGTTTGAAGGGTCTAAGAACCCTGTGTAAAAGCACATTTGGGGTGCCCCAGTTTGGCTGGGACACCCTTGTAATTCTATACTTTGCATCCTAGCCTCTCTCCTCAGTTGGCACAGGCCAGTTGTGAATTTTTGCAAACGGGCAGGCGCTTCCTTCAGAAGCTGGGATGGAGCTGCAAGACCCCGCTGACCCCTGTCCCCCCAGGGTACACTGCGATGCCCCCACAACCAAGGACCAAGCCCAGGGCCGCCCCCATCACTGCCAGCCCTTCTCCAGGCACCCCATGCCCCTGACCTGCCCAGCCCGCTCCCCTGGGGGTGAGGGGCTGGCTTTCCCCAGGGAATGGGGGTGCCCACAGCCTCAGCAGGGCCTTACCTGCTGTGGGACAGGAGGCACTCAGGAGCCCCTCATCGACTTGCAGGGGGTTGGGTCCTGCCCTGCCCAGGCAACACCCAAAGGTGGGTGCAGCTGCACCCCCAAAGTCCCTGCACAGGGAGCAATGCACATTATGGGGCAGGAAGGGAGGCCGGAGGGGTTGGGCAGCCCTGGAGCGGGCAGGGGCCACGGCTGCAGTGCTGGGGCAGGGCAAGAGAGTGCAGTGAGCATCGCATGAATATTTGACAGGGGCACTGAGTGGCAGCGTTGGTGCTCAGTGGGTGGCACTGGTGCTGGTCCTGGAAATAGCGGCTTGGTGGCTTGGCTCCAAGCCTTGTCCCGCTCCTCAGGCCAGTGGAGAATGGCCAAAGGTGGTCATGGCACCTGCCCCCACGCACGGCCAGGCCAGGATCTGGGGACAGAGGAAGGGTTTTGCACTGGCTTGCAAGAGGGCAGTTACCGGCAGTGGGGGATCTTCAGCAGAGAGACCTGCTGCACCGCTGCCCAGACATCTGTTACCGATACACAGCCACCTTTGTGATCCTTCACTCCACTGCCATCCATTATATATGGCCAGGATGGCTTAGTGGGGCTCACTTACATGTGACAAATTCCATTGAGGGGCTGGAATAAAATCAAGAAGCAGCAGATCAAGACCTTTAAACACCGATTGCCCAGTTTGCACAGATTGCCAATCCATTACAGATTCAGCCTCTTAATCCCTCCCCAGACCCAGTGTGGGCTCTCATGGGCGGATGAACCAACACCACCCTGCAATACAGTCACAGCACCAGAGCGGGTTACGCTGTGCCAGTGGCAACATGGTGCCCTGCAAAGCCACTCACAAATATCCTGCCTCTGGCTCCCCTGGGGTGCCAGGGAAGGACAGAACCACCTCGATGCCCGGTGTGGCCTGGGGCCTCCAACAAGAGGATGCTGCTCAGAGGGAGCCTTTGGGAAGTACCAAAGAGCCACCTCCAGCTTGCCAGCGTTTTCTGATCCAAATCTCTGTGAGATTTTTGTCTTTGCATCCGTCTCTGGGGCAGAAGGCACTGACAAGTCGTGGTCGCCCTGAGCAGCCTCACCCCATGCTCGGCTGCCCTTGCTGGGGCAGACGCAGCCCCCAGAGCCCTTGACACCAACATTTGGGTCCCCTCACTGGGAAGCAAGGTCTGCAGGCAGGCAGATGTGGGCAGCAGCTCACCCCCAATGCTGGGAGCTCCCCAGCCACCTGGTCCGCAGGAGGGGACGGAGCAGGGCGGTGTTACGGAGGTACACTAAAACTAACTCAAACGAGGGACAAGCTCAAACAATTTTATTTCACAAAACAGCCAAAACCACACAACAGAAACAAATGAGAAACAGGGGTAAACCGAAACCAATCAACACTCCGATAACATTTAACACATAACAGGTTCGAGGTGTCAGTCCGGGTATTGTTACTAAACAGCAATACACACAAGAGTGAGGATCCAAAGTGCTCACACACACTCACTCACAAAGGGGGAAACTCTCCCTCTCATGGGTACCCAGAAGATATAATCGCTCATCCGGGGTGGGGGGTGTGAGGGCTCACGCAAGGATATATCCAGAAGAAATCACTCACCAAAGGAGGTGACGGCACTCAATCCCAGTAAGTTTCCTCAAGCGGCGTCCCAACCCGAGGGGAGAGGTCCCAAACACAGTCCCACTGCTCCGAGAAGACCACACTCGAAGGGGGTCTCCGGCGGTGCCCCATTTATACCCTGGGTTGGATCTGAGCTGTGGTCATAATTGGTCATGATCTAGAAGCTTCTCCGAGCCAAGGCGGCTCACTGGCTGTGTGGACTCTGTCTGGTGACCAAGGGGTCCTGCCTCTCCTGCTGCCCCTGCCGAGGTGGGTACGTGCCAGAGGATGCGGCAGAGCACAAAAGGAGTGAAAATGAGGCGTGAAAAGCCGGTGATCGCCATGCCAAAAGCCCCGATCTTTATCGGAGGGGTGAGGTGAAGCATACCTGTAACAGGCGGCAGCGAGGGCCTGGCACCCTTCCAGGCATGCTGCCACCAAACAGCTCTCGGGGATGCCCCGGAGTGCTCCCCAGCTGGAGGGAAGCGGGGAAGGGCTCCGTGTTTCCCTGAAGAAAAGACTCCCTAAATACAAGGCACATCTCAGCTGGGGCCGCTTCTCCCATGGGCAGTGCCAGGGCTGCCTCACCCAGCCTGGAGAGCCTCCCCCACGGGATCGCAGCCCTCTGCAGCACGGGGAGTGTGCAGGACCAGGAGAGGAGAGGAAGGTCTCCCCCAAACCTCCATCTCAGCCTTCTTCCTTGCCCTGGCCTTCAGGAGAGGGGCTCTCCTGACCCCTTCAGGGATCTGCCTGGAAGAGTCCCGGGGGACTCCTTCCCCTTCCCCTTCCCCTTCCCCTTCCCCTTCCCCTTCCCCTTCCCCTTCCCCTTCCCCTTCCCCAGGGTCCATCCCTGCAGGGATGAGCAAACCGGCATGGAAGAAACCAGTAACGGCCCCTCTCCTCCAGTTCCAACATCCACATTGCTCCCTCTCTACCAGTTCTTGAGGCATATCGCACCCTCTCCCCAGGTTCCCACAGCCATATTCCTCCCACTCCTAGTTCTGCAGTAATGAGCAAACTGGCATGGAAGAAACCAGACATGGCCTCTCTCAGCACCCCCGGTGGTTTTATTTCAGAGGGACCCTGGGGGTCCAGCCACCCCGCTCAGAAGCAGAGCCAGGGGAGGTGGCACACATGGTCCCCTGAGCGCAGCTTTTCTTCCTGGACATACAGCCACGATGGATCTTCGCTGGTCTCCAGCGGGTAGTGGATCCACCTGCGCCTGTCTCTGTCCCACTGCCCGGACAGGCTCCGGACATGCTGGCGGGGCATGGGGGGGGCTGCACACCCTACACTCAGCGGAGATTCTCTGGCAGCGGGGACCTCCGGGGCCCCGCTGCTGCTGCTCCTGCTGCCATGGCCCTGTGTAGGGATGGAAGCGGGCGCGGCGACAGTGGGCCACCCCAGCATGGTCATCCTCCACCTGCAGGCGGCAGATGGCCATGATGGGCCACCGGCAGAGTGGGCAGGTGGCAGCGACGGCGGTGGCAGCGCAGTGCTGGATGCAGGCATGGCAGAATGCATGCCAGCACGGGTCCACGCCAGCAGGGTCTTCAAGGGGACCCAAGCAGATGGGGCAGGTGTCCCCACGCCAGGAGCTCTTGACGGCTCCTGGCGCTGCCGGCTCATGCCTGGATGCCTCCAGTGCTGCTGCTGGGACTTGGCGTCCTGTCAGCTGCTGGCAGGACTTGATGTCTTGTCCGCTGCTGGCAGGACTTGATGGGTGCTGCTGGCAGGACTCGAAGGCTTGGGTTCCGCTGGTGGGACTCGGTGGCTCCTTGGCTGCTGGCAGGTCACAACATCTGGCATGCTGTTGGCAGGACTTGATGGCTGAGGTGCTACCCGCAGGACTTGATGTCTTGTGTGCCGCTGGCAGCACACCGTGCTGGCATATATAGCTGCCCATTGCAAGTGATGTCACAGGACGACTGTGACTCTCTGGTGACATCACACGGCTCTTAGGGGCGCACCTGGGGGCGTACCCAGGAGCTCCCCCAGCCTCAGAGACAGACCTTGTGATGCAAAGCCCATCTGGCAGCATGCTTCACACCTCCGCATTTGCTCAGGCCTCTGTCAGGCAGTCCTTCTTCTTGTTGGTTGTTGTGCCAGCATCACACACTCGCAGAGTGCTTGGGGTTGGCAAGGACCTCCAGAGGTTATCTGGTCCAAGCTCCTGCTGAAGGAGGGCCACCCTGAGCAGTAGTCTACACCAATGGTTTTGCAATTTCCCCAGAAGCAGCTATCCAAGGTTGGCAGAATCCTACAGCTCCTAAAAAGGCTTACATTTGCACTTAGTAACTAGTTGGGGAAGCTTTTGAATGGCTTTAATACAGTCCTCAGATAAACACTGCTTCTATTGTTGGAGAATGTAACCCAGATATTTTACACTTCTCTTACAAAAAATGTAACTTACGTGAAGAAGCCCAATGGCCCTTCTCAAGTGAATGCAAACAGTAAGGTACGGGTGTCAGCTATACAAGATTCCTTGGCTACCAATAAATCATCAACATATGGCATCAAAACGTATCCATTTTTAAACACAGTATCCTGCAAATCTTCCACTAAAATTTTTAGAAAAAATAGTGGAGGACCCAGAAAAGCCCTGAGGGAGCCTTGTCCATGTTAGCTGTATCTTTCCACAGGTAAATGCAAAAAGGTATTGAGAGTCCGGATGAATAGGCATACTAATTTAAGGTAAAAAAAGTTGCCACTTTATCTATTAGACAGGGGTAATTATGTTCATTGATTGAAAGGTTTAAGACCGGATTCTCATAAGAAGGGGAAAATATTTCCTATTCAGAGGCTCCTGTAGTGACTGCACCATAGGTCCCTGCTAACTGTCAATCCTGAGTGAAATCTAGCTGCCCCTGTTGCATAGAGCAGGGACAAATTGCACCACAAGATTGAGAGGTCCTTTCGGGAGGCTTTTTCTTTGTTTTGTTTTGTCATACCGGGCACTCCGGTTTCCAATGGCCTTGTTGCCCATGGTAATTACCTCCGTTTACAACAGTCTCCTGTTCTTTGAGATCCATTGCTTCTAAAATTTTCTCCTCTGCCACTACCTTGAAAACCTCCACATCCTCATCCTCTTAATCTAGGATTATTATTCAACGCTGCCACCAATAGACTAGCTTTCTGTTCCTGTTCTTTTTTTTTTTTTTTTTTTTGCTTGAGCTGCCTTTCATTTTTCCATTAACCATGAAAGTAGCAATGCTGACTATTTCATCCAATCCTTTGCCCTGCCATCCTGGCACATGTTTAGAAAAATATTTCTTAATATCTGGGGCGGACTGATCTACAAAGAAAGATACCATTAGAGTCCGATATTCCTAATTTTTGGGGTTGACCCCTCCAAACAAAACATTCTCACTTGTTCAACCAATCGGACATAATATTCAGAAGGATGTTCAGCATTTCCTTCCTGGCATCCTTGGACCTTAGCCCAATTTACAGTCTTCCTTCCTGCTAGTTCTAAGGACTCTAACAATCCCCTCTCACGCTTTGCAGTGTATCTCTATCGGCTCGTAAATTTGGGGGGCCAGCCATGGCTGGCCATGGGGTTCTGCCTTGTGCTTCCCCGGCTGATCTGTGATTTGTTTCCCAGATTTTAACTCTTTCCTCAGGAGTAAAGACAGTCTCAAACACTTGCTGCACGTCAGCCCACGTAGGGTTATAAACACGGAGGATGCCACATACAGTTTGTATCACCTTCTCCACATCGTCCCACAGTCTAGGCACTTGTTGTTGCCCCAAAACCGAACCAGCAGCTGCAAATGGCATGTGGACTGTTCCCACAGAAAGCTGGCCAGGTTCCGGTCCCGGCCCTATACTTTTCATCAGAGAGGTGCTTTCAAAAGCAGATGCAGGAGCAATAGCTGGAGCAGAAACCAGAGTAAAAGCAGAAAAAAGAGCAGTAGAATGGGCAAGTGAACCTGAATGTGGAACATCCCTGATTTTCCCATTTGGACAGAGATTTTACTCAATTTCTGACCCAAACGGGAAGCTTCTCTCTGATACTTATAAATTCCAGAATGTAAAGAGCTCTTATTTTTCCTGTTCATTCAGAGATCTTTACTTATACTCTGCTTCGGAGGGGAAAATTTTTAATTTTTTTTTTGGTACCTGATATGCCAGTAGTCCAGTAATTACCCCAGATATATATAGGTTCCCATCACAAATGGACTATATAGTCCATTTGTGATGGGAACCAATCCTCCAATTGCTCGCATAAATAGCTCAGCTTAATAACATCAAAAGAACCAGGCTGTGGCCACATTTGGTACACATCACCAAAGGCAGTCACTAGTGGCCAAATTTCCTGACACAGGGCTCAGGCTTTTGATGACCTAGCCATAGCATCAATAAATTTCCAGTGTAGCATCAATTCATCTACAGAGGACTTCTTCACTATACTTGGTCCGCCTCCCATTATAACAAAGAATCACCTCCTTACTGCCAAACAAGATCCATGCTTCACTACCCTGTGCCTGAGTATCTCGACGTGAACTCACCCACAAGCCAGCAGTGCAGATCACCAGGATCTGGGTGGTAGTGAGACGTTGGGTCAGGTGAGTTGGCTGTGTCCCATCTGGGTTGCCAAACTGCCACAAAAATTCACAAGTGGCCCATACCAACCAAGGTGAGAGGCTAGGATGCAAAGTATAGAATTACAAAAGTGTCCCAGCTAAATCAGGGCACCCCAAATGTGGTTTTACACAGGGTTCTTATACCCTTCAAACGGTCAGGTACAATATGATTGGACTAATCACTAGCACCCACACTACCAAGCCTGGCACCAACCCCCCGGTACCGCCATCTCTACCCCATCCTGCTGCTGACAGCCCCACCACTGACATTGCCACCACAGGCTGGAACCGGCATCCCCAGGAACAGCATCCTTACCCCGGGGCTGAGGACACCCCGCACCGACCTGAGGGCACAGTTGCTGAACTCCATCCAGAGTTTCCACCTGCTGGGGCAAAGAGTGAAAGTGGTGGGGCTGGTGCACCAACCGCCTGACCTGGAGCCCCAGGCCGGCCTCAGTGTGCCCCCCAGGGTCCCCAAGCCCCTGCCAGTGGCCTCGAGACCCAGCGCAGGGCCGGCTGCCTCCAACCCCCGCCTGATGGCAAGGAGATGGCATTGGTGACGGCATCAAGCAGCAAGGCACATACCGGAGCTGCCGCCAAACCCAAGCAGCTGAGCTGGCTGCGCTTGTCGCCCATGGGGAGCCAAACCCCATGGGAGTGGCTGCAGCTTCCGCGCCCTCCTGCTGACTCCCTGCTATCCCTTGGGCCCTTGGGGGCCTCACGGCTGCATCCACTCTGCTGGAGGAGCAGGAGGAGTCAGTGCCCATCACATCCAAGCAGTGGCCCAAGCGGGAGCGCATGAAGAAGCTGGCCCAGGAGGAGCAGGAGAGAGTGGGCCTGCAGATGTCACTGATGTCACAGATGTCACAGACCAACATGGAGATAGCCAACACATACAGCTACCCATAACCCACCAGTCCAGCACTGTGCCCCACAGCACTCACGTGCAGAGGAGATCCGGCAGCAGAGACCTGCACCCACCTGCTCCAGCCCCAGCCCTCTCCCAGATTCCTCTTTTTTGCTTAATTCAGTTTTGCTTAAAACAGTTGGGTGTTCACTTGGCGGCACCTCTCTCTGCCTGGGGTCATTTGCACATGGTAGGGGGGGTAAGGCGTTAACGCAGCCCCTGCCCACTCCGTGGGTGGCTGAGCTGGGCTGGGGATGGCCACTGAGAGGATGGGTACACAGAGCATTGCTCCCGTTGGTGGGTGCCTGTGGGAGAAACCACGCTGATTAGCATCAATGCTGGGAGGACAGAGGCCTCCATCACTGCCCCAGGACCGGCATCACCGCCCTGGTACCGGCACTGCCATCACTGCCCCAGCACCAGCATCACTGCCAGTGAGCTGGATCCCAGCCTTGGGAAGGAGCTGCGGCTGCCCCAGGGGGCCAGGCAGGGACTGGCTGAGTGCAGAAAACTCAGCTCTCACCTGGCCGGCGAGCGGGCATCACTGGCCAGGGCTCACACCCCGAGATCCCGGAGCTGACTCTGCACCGGCTGCCCTGCTTGCTCAGCCCCCTCTATGGCCTTGTCCAGCACTGCCTGGACCTCATCCGGCAAAACCCCCTGCCCACAGGTGAGTCCCAAGCTGGTGTCATGAAAAATTCACAACTGGCCGGTGCTGACTGAGGCTAGGACACAAAGTATAGAATTAAGAGGGCAAATACTTTTTCATGTGCATGCCATGTCCCAGCCCAATTGGGGCACCCCGAATGTGCCTTTACACAGGGTTCTCATACCCTTCAATTGTTCAGGTACAAGATGACTTGACTAATCACTAGCACCCACACTACCGATTACTAATCATAAACTTTGCAAAGCAGCTCAGTATTGCGGCATTCTTGCTGCTCGTCTATTGATCAATGTGTCCCTGGAGTCAGTCTTGCCCGAGTTACTAATCTGTGATGCCAGGTGATGCTGGGAGGGTTTCAAAGACATGTCAGAGGAGCTAGGATGCTGGCGTTATCTTGGTTGACCTGGGATATCCTTTATCCTTCATGGACAGCTCTAAGCTTCCCACAAGCAAAGTCTGTCTTTTCCAGGGCTGGGCTGTCCTTTAGTTTGCTTTACTTAAGCATGAACAATATCAAAGTCTCCAGTAAAAATACACTACCTCATCACATCACAGTGTATCATGTGAACTCTTCATATATCTATACAGACTATCCAGTCTGTGTAATTACACTTCCTTCCAGGACACATCAGTGATTTTTTTTTTTTACATTTCAGTGGAGAGGTTTACGTTAAAATCACTAAATTCTCATATGGAAATAGCAAAATGGTGTCTGTATCTCTTTGAAAAGAACAATGAATTGAAGGAAAACTGTTCATATAAACTGTAAATGACATGTTTCCCCTGTCAAAGGTTATAACACTTTTGAGTATCTTTGCCATCTTCTTTGTCTTCACTTTCTTCTGATAACATTGTAACTACCATACCTCAACATAACATTAAACTGTTCAAGTACTCTTGCAAATTATATGAAATACAAAATGTTCTATTGTACTGCTTTTGGCTGGGATAGAGTTAAATTTCTTCATAGTAGCTAGTATGGGGCTACATTTTGGATTTGTGCTGGAAATAAGTGTTGATAACACATTGATGTTTTAGTTACTGCTGGGCAGTGCTTACACAGCATTAAGGCCTTTCCTGTTTCTCACACTGCCCTGCCAGTGAGTAGGCTGGGGGTACACAGAAAGTTGGGAGGGCACAAAGATGGGATAGCTGACCCCAACTGACTGAAGGGATATTCCAGACCATATGACGACGTGCTCAGCAATAGAACTGGGGGAGAGGTTGGTGGAGGGGGCCACTGCTCAGGGACTGGCTGGGCATCGGTCGGTTGGTAGTGAGCAATTGTTTTCATTTGCATCACTTGTTTTTCTTGGGTTTTGTTTTCCTCTATTTTTTTTTCTTTTCCTTACAAATTTTTTTTCAAAATTTCTTTTTAATTATTAAACTGTTTTTATCTCAACCCACGAGTTTCCTTCTCGCTTTTCTGGGCCAGCTTCCTCATCGGAAGGGAGAATTTCCCTTCTGATTCTCTCCCCCATCCCACCAGGTTTTGTTATTGTCATCATGTTAATAGATCCTGCCAAACCTACAACCTGCAAAACCTGAAGACCAACTTATGCAAGACAGGTTCCGGAAATTACAATCAGCACAGAGGAGCACACGTATCTATCTTGTTCTGTCCTCGACGAAACTGCTGGGTGACTTGTCATCAGTCTCAGTGACCAACAGCAGGCAAGACTCTCTCATCTGGCTTAGCTCAGAAGCAGCTCCTAGGAAAACAGCTATTTCAGAAAGTCGTGTGTCTTGGTTTTTTGGGAAAGTGTTTCAAGGAAATGTTTTTAATACTCTAGAATGGCAAGACTAAGCATGGCCATCTCATTCCAAGTCCTAGCACTGCCACAAATTATCTCCCCCCCCCCCCCCCTTTTCACCAGAAGGGTGGCACTTCTTTTGGAATGCAAGATGAGTCACATGGGGTATAGAGAGAGCCCATGGAAAACTGAGAAATGAGTCTATGATCATGTCTATCCCCATTCCTTGGCACTCCAACACTCCTAGCACATTCCTTTCCTTGCCAGCAGTCAGGCCTTACGCAGTCTGCACAACACATACAAGAGGATGACTTTGCCAAGTATTGCCCAATCATCTCCTATTTGAGTTCTAATTGGCTCAACTACTGCCACAGCCTTTTCTGTGCTTATGTGCAGCCTTGCCCCCTTCTGGCCCACTCAGAAAGCTCCTACAAGGATCATCTCACTCACTGCCTTAATCACAACTAACAGTCTCCTTAACACCCTTAAGTTGTTTCCCCTCACTTCACACCTACAGTTAATATGGCCTTTCATGACTTAGCCTCCTTCCTTATGTTATTTCCCACCAAGTATCAAGACAACAGCTCCTAATTACAGGCCCTGAGAGCAGCTTCCACTGACTGTCACCTGGTAAACACCAACAGGAACAGCACTGTCTTCTCCCATGCCCATCTCCACGCTTGGGAGGAGCTGTTCAAACACCCTGGCAGCCAGCCTTGCTGCCTGAAAATCCTTGCTGTGCTGCTCAAGGCCATGAAAACTGTCATGCTACGGCTGTACCCACATCACTGTCCGTCATTCTGAGGGACACTGCCCGTTTCTGTGTATTCCCACCTGCTCACAGCCATCTGTTGTCTTCAATCTTGTAAGCACTTTGGAAAAGTACACCTTTTTTTTCTGAATACCTGTTCTGAGCTCACTACAGGACAGGCACAGTGTCCATAACTATGGCTGGTAAAGACCGTAGCAACGTATTGTGCAGGGATGAAAAATACCCAATATTTTAGCTTGTTTCAATTGCTTCAGACAAGGCTTTTGGCTAGAACACAGCCAAGAAAATTTAAAACCAAAACTAACCTACACTCCCTCCTTGATTGGTACCTCTTTCTTCATCAGTTCTTTGCATTTCTTTAGTTCCTGGGGAGTACATATCAAGATTTTCCTCACTAAAAGAAACAAGATCAGTCACAAATATGTAGAAAACCTGCCATTCACATACATGGTGCCCACACAGTAACATTAGCAAGGCCCTGCATATACACAAAAGATTAAATTAACGTACTGTTTTCCTATACAGGAAGCAATTAAGGATCAACTGAATACAACCACCACTTGTTACCTATTTTCACAAGAGGCACATGCTGCTTCAGCTTCTATCTTTCAGGTGGTTACCTATAAGAAAATGGAAGCATGTTTTATTGTAAGAAGGAAACCCTTAATTGGAAACTTAGTTCATGGCCTAATTTGCCTCTCTGTTCACACTTCTGGTCACAGTCCAGGAAATGTTACAGAAGTGATTAGCAAAGCAACATCAAGACTCCTCAAGAGATCCCGTAACTACACAAGTTTGTCTTTTCTTTTCACCCCTGAGTTCCCAAAGCACCAAGGCAGGAGCAAGCAGGGCAGTCATGTGCTTGGGTCGCACTGGGGAGGAGAGAGCAGGAACGCCCTCTGGGACCCAGGATTAGCAACAAAACTTTCTGCTCTGAACTGGGGCTTAGTCCATGTGCAAGTACAGTACTGATCCAGATATGAAACTGAGGGTGTCCGTTACACTGTACCTCCTTCCATCGCCTCCTGTCAATGAATTGTTTTCCAGGCTTTTCCATCTCATCACAGCTTAGATAACTGCACTCTGGCTGGGGTGCACAAAGAAGGGGGGGTCCTACCCTTCCTCCAGGGCCAGCGGCTCTCTGGTGGTGAGCACTGAAAAAATTGGAAAACACCCTGAGAGCACCCTTACCCAGAGTCACCGTGCCAGTAGGTGTGACACCAGTTAAGGTAAAGCAGTGTAACTCTACTGATCTGTTCTTCTCTCTCTAGTCTTCCCTTTCTTCTGAGGGTTTCCGTCAGCAGGGTTTGCTCCTGAGTTCTTGCAGATGCAAACAGAAACCCTTCTGTAAACAGCCTAGGAACTAACTCACCCATGAGCTGTTTTTCAGAAAGGGCTACAGTTACTTGTCTGACATAAGCAATGCCCAAACAGAGTTTCTGATGCACCTCCTGAGCACACGGACGCAAACAAGGGATTGCTAAGATGCAGAGTAACTCACATCATTTAAGAACCCACAACAGGCAACTGAATATGAAAATGAGCACAAAGAAAAGGGTCTTTTCAGAATCAATATCAATTTCTTTTTCACATCCATGTTTTCCTCACCATCAGGAGGAAACACACACTCTGCAGCCCCTGCAGTCAAATACAGTTCTGCAGGACAGGAGGGAGAAGAAAGTAGAGATACTTGAAAGAGGGAAATTTCAAATTTGTGAAGAATCAAGTAGAAACAGTTGCAAAATGTAGCATCAATTTACAGAACTTGGAGGCGAGTAGTAGAAGTGAGTATTATGGAGAACTAGAGGGGAGCATTGCAATCAAAAGGGTAAGCAATGCAGACAGCTCTAAGTGCACATTTTCACCTGACTGCCTCACACAAAACAGGCCTGGGATCCCAGTTGCTCACTTCACCCTGGAATAGTCCCATTGCTCGTCTGAAAGCTACTGTGTGCCTGGCTGAGACAGATACAATCCACACAAGGAGCAATCAGAGGTAAACACTGCACTTTCCTTGGTGAAGTTTCCTTGGAAAACATACCTTTTTTTAAAAAAAACTTGTTCCTGCAAGAACCAGTGAGAAAAAAATCCCTGACAGGTTGACTGGAACTTCCCGGCTGTGGTAAAATCATCCACCCTCTGTACCCCCATTTCCCAAGAGCTGGCAGCACAACTTGAGTTGGGGGAAAGGCACATATCAGACCTCAGGCACATATCAGGCTAAGACAGGAGCACAAGCATCTGCCAAGGGAGCTGCATCCAACCAGAATCACTCCCCACTTGCTTCTCTGATAACAAAGCCCCAGTGCATGCTCCCACCAGGAGGGAGAAACAACTTCCATGTCTGGAAATCCCCATTTATGAAAGGCTGTAAACAGACATGGGGTTGTCCATGAGCATGAGGCCCACATGAAGGCCTGGGGACAACAAAGGCACCTGGTCTGCCCCCACCAGAGCATGCCCCCTTCAAAGCCTGGAGCAACCTGTTGGAGAGGAGGCCACTCTACCTTCCCCTGGCCTGTGGACCTGAAACACTGACCTCCAGCTGTCAGGGCTCAGGTGGTGACCCTCAGGGCAGCAGCAGGAACCGCTCTGACGCTGGTTGTAGGGTTGTCCCTGGGGCTGAGCACTCAGGCCCAGGGCTGGTGAACTGGGCCATGGCAGGGCCCATGGGTGATGAGGTCTCCAGGTCATCCCCCCCAGGCCCATCCACACTGGGAGATGCCTGGGCCTGGGCCTGGGCCTGGGCCAGGCTGCCGCCCACCCACCTCTCACCCATTTCTCCTCAGGCCACTTGGCCTCTGCCCCCTCCAGTCCCACCCCAGGCTGGCTGTGACTGACAGGCTGCCTCTGGCTCCGCTGATTGGCTCAGCCATGGCCAATGGCACAACTGTTGCTGGGCGGGCACAGGCAGCTCTGGCCTCTCCATGCAGAGCCACAGTGTGCCCGCTGCCCCCTACACCAGAGCTTGCTTCTCAGCCAGATGGGCCACTGGGTCTGCGAGAAGGCCCATTGTACCTGGAGCTGTTCTCTCAGCAGTGCAAGGTGTGTGCACAGCTCTGTTGTCCCTAAGTACTCTCATGGGGTCTGGCCTGCTCAGGGAGGGAGGAAAGGGAAGGGGAGGGGAGGAGAGTAGGGCAGTGGGGAGGAGGGGAGGGGACACAACAGGAGGGGAGCTGCCCTGGATTTGCTCTGGATAGGCAAGTCTTTCCCAAAGTGCAGGTCTGTCTGTGCTTCCAGCCACAGCCCTTGGCAGGAGGAGCTGTGTGACGGGAACCACTCACATAGGCCAGGCCAGCACCAGGCTTTGCCCCCAGTCACACCGCCCATGCTGAGCCCAGCACCCAGGGCCTTCCTCAGGCCTTGCCTTCCCCTGGGTGGTGAGGAGAGACACCCTGTTCTGGTGTGGCCCAGGGCATCCTCCTGTGGCCAGAAGGAAGGACAGAGCCCCCATCACTTTCCCCATGGTGGCTGACCACTGTCATTCCCTTCTGTCCCTGGGGCTCCCCAGCACTGGCAGGCCCCACAGGGCTTCAGGGCCAAGCAAATGCCAGGGTGCCAGGTGGTCCTGGGGCTCAGAGCAGCTTTGGGCACCTCCAAAGCCGAGGTGTGGCTGCCCCTTTGCTTCTGCATATGCAGTTATTTGCTGCCCCCTTAGTGGTCGAAACTGTTTCTCTTCATGGCACATGGGCTAGACAGAAGCCACTTCCCTGTTAGTCTGGGAGGACTTCAGCGAAATAAGGAAGTCACAGCATGCACACAAGTATGAGGACAGTGAAAAGGAGCTGTATCAAGGTTTTTCTGCTGTTTCAGATCTGAACTCAGACGTTAGTGTGCATCCCAGCATGAAAGTCAGTTTTTTTCCTCCAAGCTTTACAGCTTTTCACCAGCGAAAGTGAGTTAGGCTGAGCTGGCCTTTGGAATAACTCGGCTCCTTTCTTTTTTAATTGTGTGCCTACACTTTTCCTTTTTTCCAGCAATTTCTTTCTTTCTCCCCACTTCCCCCCATCGCCCCCCAGTTCCATCGTCTTTCAAAGGTAATTATGATTTGACTTTCTGGACAGATCATCAAGTAGGTAGACACAGGATATAAGTATAGTCTGGTCTATACCTTCAGAGCTGTAGGCTGAGCTATTCTACCTTTGAAGGCTAGATAGATATGGGCTATGGGTAGAGTTACTGTTTGCCAGTTATTATTTCTTTTGGGGTCCTGTGATAGTGATGGTAAGATCATCAGCCTGCAGCTCTGCAGCAGTTAAAGCTACCACTGAAAGAGTTTTGATGGTGGATGCTGTTCTGTGTGTTTTATTTTCAATAATCATTTCATAGAGCTAGAATTATTTCTATGTGATTAGGTGATGGGGATCTTCTTGCACTGATCTTCTGTTTCTGGAGCGTGTCCTGACAGCCTTTGTCATCCAGAGCTTTCCCATCTGTTCCCAAGAGGAGTGATGGCCACAACGTGGAACGACTCCTGTGAGTAATGGCTTCACCAGTAGGCTTGGATTTAGTGAATCCCCATGGACAAATGGATGTAGCAGCTGCTCCATCCAGTAATTTTGATGTGCTGACACTCTAGAGTTAATTTGGAGGCGTTTTGTCCTCCTCCTCTCCTTCTTCCTCCTCCTCCTCTTCCTTCTCCCTGTTCTTCGTCCTTCTTTTCCTCCTCCTCTTCCTCTTGTTCTTCCTCCTCCTGTTCCTCCTCCTCTGGTTCTTCATCATCATCATCGTCCTCCTCCTCCTGTTCTTCCTCCTTCTGTTCTTTGTCCTCTTACTCCTCCTGTTCTTCCTCCTCATCGTCCTCATCCTGTTCCTCCTCATCCCTCCTCCTTCTCCCTCTTCCTTCTCCTCCTGCTCTTCCCCCTCCTCCTTTCCCCCCTCATCCTCTTTCTCTTCCTTCTCCTTCTCCTCTTCCTGCTGTTCTTCCTCTGCCTCCTGTTCTTCTGCCTCCTTTTATTCCTCCTCTTGTTCTTCCCCTTCCTCCTCCTGTTCTTGTTCCCCTCCTCCTCCTTTTCTTTCTCCGCCTTTTCTTCTTCCTCCTCATCCTTTTCTTTATTCTCCTCCTCCTTATCCTCCTCTTCCTCCTCCTCCTCCTCCCTTTTTCCTGTTCCTCTTCCCCTTGATCCTCCTCCTGCTCTTCCTCCTCCTGTTTTTCCTCCTTCTGTTCATTCTCTTCCTCCATTTCTTCCTCCTCTACCTCCTGTTCTTCCTCCTCTTGCTCTTCCTTCTTTTCCTTTTTATGTTCTTCCTTGTACTCCTCCTCTTCCTGCTCTTGTTCTTCCTGTTCTTCTTGTTCTTTCTCATGTTCTTCATCCTATTCTTCCTACGGTTCTTCCTCCTCCTTCTCCTTCTGTTCTTCTTAATTTTCTTGCTGTTATTCCTCCTCTTCCTCTTCTTCTTTCTCTTCCCCGTCACCCTCCTGTCCCCTCTCCTCCTTTTTTTTCCTTCTCCTTCTCCTTCTTCTCCTCCTCCTCTTCCTCTTCCTATTCCTGTTGCTTTTCCTATTTCTTCTCCTCCTGTTCCTCCTTCACCTCCTCTTCCTCCTCCTCTTGCTCATTTCTCATCTTTCTCCTCCTCCTTGTCCTGTTCCTTTTCATCCTTGTCCTGTTTTTTCCTCCTCCTTATCCTCATCTTCCTTCTTGTGCTCCTCGTTCTCCTCCTCCTTCACCTTTTCCTCAACTTCTCCTCATCCATTTCTTTTTGTTTCTCCTTATGCTTCTCTTGCACTTTCTCCTTGCCAATTGTATGAGGTTCAACAAGGCTAAGTGCCAGGTGTCGCGGATGGAGTGAGGGTGCACTTTACTCGTAAGAGAGAAGTAAAATACAGTTTATTGATACAGAATAGGGAGTTAACAAAGTTCAATGCGACAGTGTTTTAACAAGATTCGATGGCAAGGCACACTTGATTATTTACTGCGGAGGGCAGTAAATAGGGTCAGACAAAACTGTCAGGGAGACACTCCCGTTGAGTCATGAGGTTCGGAAAGGATCCCCTTGCTTTCTAAACTCCTTCTCAGAGAGGAGTCTAGGTGCGGCTAGATCCAGCCCTAGTTCCAGACTTGGTCAACGGTTTATGTCTAAAGGATTATATGTGCACAATCAATCCTTTATATCACTTAGATAAGATTTCAAAGTTTAGCATGCTATTAGTCACTTACCAAGGATCTGTTGCGGCAAGGAATCTTTCAACCTCGAGGAGTAACCTTGAGAGGCGTCCCTGCTCAAGGGGAGATCCTGGCGTGCAGCCCGCTGCTGTGCAGGAGAGCTCACAGGGCCCTGGGCTGTCCACTATTTAAGAAGTAAGATGATTGACTTATGGTCATATTTGCCTATCAGCAAGACCTTTAGATCCCTGCTTCAGGCAGCCCTTGGCTACTTTGTTGCCATTCGTCCTCAAGGTCCAGCATAAGCTGGATGCAGCTATCAGGATGACTCCCACTGATGTTACTGCTTGTACAGGGAGCAGGGCAGGGGGAGCACACCGCCACACCAGGTCGTGCACTTGGGTCACAACAACCCCAGGCAATGCTATAGGCTTGGGGAAGAGTGGCTGGAAACCTGCCTGGAGGAAAAGGACCTAGGGGGTGTTGGTCGACAGCTGGCTGAACGTGAGCCGGCAGTTTGGCCAGGTGGCCAAGAAGGCCAATAGCATCCTGGCTTGTATCAGAAATAGCGTAGCCAGCAGGACTAGGGAAGTGATTGCCCCCCCTGTACTCGGCAGTGGTGAGGCTGCACCTTGAATACTGTGTTCAGTTTTGGACCCCTCATTACAAGAAAGACATTGAGGTGCTGGAGCATGTCCAGAGTCAAGCAACGAACGTGGTGAGGGATCTAGAGAACAAGTCTTATGAGGAGCAGCTGAAGGAACTGGGGTTGTTTAGCCTGGAGAAAACGAGGCTGAGGGGAGACCTTTATTGCTGTCTACAACTACCTGAAAGGAGGTTGTAGCAAGGTGGGTGTCGGTCTCTTTTCCTATGTGACAAGTGATAGGAGGAGAGGAAATGGCCTCAAGTTGCACCAGGGGAGGTTTAGGCTGGATATTAGGAAAAATTTCTTCACCAAAAGGGTTGTCAAGAATTGGAAGAGGCTTCCCAGTGAAGTGGTTGAGTCACCATCCCTGGAGGTATTTAAGACATGTAGATGTGGCGGTTAGGGGCATGGTTTAGTGGTGGACTTGGCAGTGTTGGGTTAATGGTTGGACTTGATGATCTTAAGGGTCTTTGCCAACCTAAATGATTCTATGATTCTATTGATTCTCTATTGCTGTCTTCTTCCTCCTTTTCTTCCTCCTGTTTTTCCTTTTCTACCTCATTTTCTTCCTCCTGTTCTTCCTTCTCTGCTACTTCATCCTGTTCTTCCACCTCCTCTTGCTGTTATTTCTCCTTCTCCACCTGTTCCTTCTGTTCTTCTTCCTCCTCCTCATGTTCTTCTTCCTCTTCTTCCTCCTCAATTTTCTCCTTGTCCTCCTGTTCCTCCTTCTCTTCCTTTTCCTCCTCCTTCTTCCTCCTACTGTTCTTCCTCCTCCTCCTATTCTCCTTATTTCTCCTCCCCTCCTCTTTCTCCTCTATTTCTTTCTTTTCCTCTTCCTCCTGCTCCTCTTCCTCCTTGTCCTGTTGCTTCTGTTCTTCCTCCTCTTCCTTCTTTTCCTCCTCTTTTTCCTCATTTTCCACCTCCTTTTCCTCCTCCTCCTTTTTCTTCATCCAACTCCTCCTGTTCTTTTTGTTCCTCCTCCTGTTCAGCCTGCTCCTCCTTCTCTTCTTTTTCCTCCTCCTCTTCATGTTCTTCCTCTTCCTCTTTTTTCCCCTCTTGTTCCTTGTCCTCCTCCTTGTGTTCCTCATCCTCCTTATCCTCCTTCTGTTCTTCTTCCTCCTCCTCCTTTTTCTTCCTTGTCCTCCTCATGGTCTTGTTCATCTTCCTTGTCCTGTTCTTCCTATTACTTCTGTTCTACCTCCTTCCTCTCTTCCTCTTTTTTCCTCCTCTTTCTCATCTCATTCTTCCTGTTCCTTCTGTTTTTCCTTCTCCTCCTCTTCTTCCTTTTTATCCTTCTCCTCCTCCTCTTCTGCCTTCTTTTCCTGTTCCTCCTGTTCCTCTGTTCTTCCATCTCCTTTTCCTCCTTCTGTTCGTCCCTTTTCTTCCTGTTTTTCCCCTGGTTCCTCAAGTTACTACTCCTTTTATTCCTCTTCCTCCTCCTCTTGTTTCCTACTTCTCCTCTTTATCCTCCTCCTCTCCTTCTCCTCCTCCTCCTGCTCCTGTTCTTACTCCTCCTCTCTCTGTTCTTCCTGTTCCTCTTGTCCCTCCTCCTGTTCTTCTTCCTCCTACTCCTTATGTTTGTTTTACTCTTCTTATACCTCCTCCTCCTTTTCCTCGTTCTTCTCCTCCTTCTTCTCTTTGCCTGCTGCTCCTCTTCCTCCATTTCCTCCTCCTCCTGTTCCTCCTTTTTCTCCTCTTGTTCCTCCTCCTTCTTCACCTCCTGTTCCTTCTGATCTTCGTTTTCCTTCTCATCCTTTTCCTTGTCTTCCTCATCCTCCTTTTCTTCCAATCTTCTTCCTCCTGTTCCTCTTAGTCCTCTTCCTGTTCCTCTTGTTCTCCTTCCTGTTCCTCCTCCTTCTATTCCTCCTACTGTTCTTCCTGTTCTTCCTCTTTCTTTTTGTGTTCTTCCTCCTGTTCTTCCTCCTCCTCCTGTTCCTTCTGTTTTTCTTATTCATCATGTTGTTCTTCCTCTTTTTTCTCCTCCTCTTCCTCCTCCTTCTCTTCTTTATCCTTCTCCTCCTCCTTTAACATTTGTTCCTCCTGCACCTCCTCCTACTCTTGTTCTTCATCTTTCTCCTGCTCCTATTCCTCCTCTTCCTCTTCCTGCTTCTCCTCCTTGTCCTGTTCCTCCAACTCTCCCTCTTCCTCTTGTTCCTCCTCCTGTTCCTCCTCTTCCTGTTTTTTCTCCTCTATCTCCTTCTGTTCTTCCTCCTCATTATTGTCTTCCTCCTGTTCCTCCTCCTCCTCATGTTCATCCTCCCTATCCTCCTCCTTTTCTCTTATCCTCCTCATTCTCCTGCTGCTCCTCTTCCTGCTGTTCTTCCTTCTCCTACTCAGTTCCTTTTTGTCCTAGTGTTCCAGCTCTTCTTCTTCCTCCTCTTCTTGCTGCTCCTCCTCATCCTTTTCCTCACCTTCCTCCTCCTGTTCCTCTTCAACTTCTTTCTCTTCCTCCTTTTCATCCTTCTCCTCCTCTATCATCTTCTTATTCTTCCTCCTGTACTTCCACATCCTCCTCTTCTTTCACTTCCTCCTGTTCTTCTTCTTCTGGTTCTTCTTCCTTCTGTTCTTCCTCCTTGTACTTTTGTTTATTCTCCTCCTGCTCCTGTTCTACCTGTTCATCATTCTCCTTCTCTTGTTCATTCTCCTATTCTGTGTCCTTCTCCTGCTCATCTTCCTCCTTTTCTTTCTCCTTCTTGTCTTTCTTTTCTTCTGCATTTTTTCCAACTCTTCCTCCTCCTATTCTCTCTGTTCCTCCTACTGTTCCTTCTGTTCTTCCTCCTCCTGCTGCTTCTTTTCCTCCTTTTCCTTCTGTTCCTTCTCCTCCTTTTCTTTCTCCTTCTCATCCTTCTTTTCCTCTGCATTTTTTTCCAACTCTTCCTCCTCCTATTCTTTCTACTGTTCCTTCTGTTCTTCTTCCTCCTCCTCCTGCTTCTTTTCCTCCTTTTCTTTCTGTTCCTCCTCCTCCTCTTTCTTCCCCTCCTCCTCTCCCTTTTCCTCATCCTCCTCTCTTTTATCCCTCCTCCTCCTCAGTCTTTTCCTCCAACTCATCCTCTTCCTGTTCCTTTTTTCTTCGTCCTGTTCCATCGTGCTCCTTCTGTTCCTCCTCTTCTTCTTCCTCCTGTTCCTCCCATTCCTCCTGTTCATCTTCTTCCTGTTCCTCCTCTTCCTCCTTTTGCTGCATTTCCTCTAGTTCTACCAGTTCCTGCTCTTCCCCCACCCCCTTACTTCTCCACTTTTTCCTCCTTTTCTTAATCATCCTCCTCCTGTTTCTTCCTCCTGTTTCTCTCCCTTGTACTCATCATTCCTTGTACTCATCATTGTCCTCTTCCTTCTGTTCTTCCTCCTCTTCCTCTTCCTCCTCTTCCTGCCTTTCTTCCTTATTTTCTTTTCCTCAACATATTCCTCCTCCTCCTCCTCTTCTTGTTCATATTCCTTCTCTTTTTTTTTCCTTTTTCTCCTCTTGCTCCTCCTCCTCTTCCTTCTTTTTTTTCTCTTCCTTCTTTTTTTTGCCTCCTCTTCAACCTATTCCTCCTCTTTCCCATTCTCTTGCTCATCTGTTTCCTTTCTTTTTTCCTCCCTCCTGTTCCACCTCCAGTTCCTTCTCCCTTTTTGTTCTCCTGCTGTTTCTCTTCCATTTTCGTACATGTCTTCCTCTTGTTCCTCCTTCTTTCCTCCAGGTCGTCCTGTTTTTCCTCCTCCTGTTCCTGTTCCTTCTTCTCTATTTCTTGCTGTTCCTCCTGTTTATCCTCCTGCTGTTGCTGTTCGTGTTTGTCCAAGTCCTCCTCCTCCTTCTTTTCCTCTCCATCTTGTTCTTCTTTGTCCTGTTCCTTGTTCTTCCTCCTGCTCCTCCTCATCTTCCTCCTCTTCTGCCATATTTTTTTCTTCCTCCTCCTGTTTCTCCTCTTTCTCCTTTTCCTCTTATCCCGTTTCCTCAAGTTCTTCCAGTTACTCCTCTTGTTCCTCTTGTCAGTGGTCCTCTTGTTCATCCTTTTCTTCCTCCTTCTCTTCCTGTTTCTCCTTCTCCTGTTCCTATCTTTTATATTCCTCTTTCTCCTCCTTTTTTAAATCTTATGGGGTTTTTCCCCCCTTGGTCTCCACCTCCTCTTCCTCTTGTTCCTCATGTTCCTATTCCTCCTCCTCTTTCTCCTCTGCTTCTTTTTTCTCTTTCTCTACCTCATCCTGGCTTTTTAGCCTCCTGTTCCTTTTCCTCCAGTTGTTCCACCACTTCCTCCTAATTTTCTTGTTCATTTACCTCAGAATCACAGAATAGTTGAGGTTGGATAGGACCTCTGGAGGTCTTCTGGTCTAACCTCCATGCTCAACCAGGGCCACCTAGAGCTGGTTTCTCAGGACAGTTTTTTAATATCTGTAAGGATGGACACCCCACAACTTTCCTGGGTAGCCTGTGCCGGTCCTTAGTCACCCTCACAGTGAAAAAGTGTTTCCTGATGTTCAGAGGCAACCTCCCATATTTCACTCTGAGCCCATTGCCTCTTGTTCTGTCACTGGGCACCACTGAAAAGAGCCTTGCTCCATCCTCTTTGCACTCTCCTTTCAGATATTTAAATACATTTATAAGATCCCCATCTGAGACTTCTCTTCTCCAGGCTAAACAGTCCCAGCTCTCTCAGCCTTTCCTCATATGTGAGGTGCTCCAGTCCCTTTCATCATCTCTGTGGTCCTTCGTTGGATTGTCTACAGTATGTCCATGCGTCTCACTGCGGAACCCAGAACTGGACACAGCATGCCACGTGTGGCCTCACCAGTGCTGAGTAGAGCAAGGGAAAGGATCACCTCCCTCAACCTACTGGCAATACTTTGCCTAATGCAACCCAGGATATCATCTGCCGTTTTTGCAGCAAGGACACATTGCTGGTTCGTGGTCCACCTGGTGACCACCAGGACCCCCAGGGTCTATTCTGCTGAGCTGCTTTCCAGCTGGGTGACCCCCAGAATTTATTGGTGCCTGAGGTTGTTCCTCCCCAGGTGCAGGACACATCACTTGTCCTTGTTGTAACTTCATGAGGTTCCTGCCAGCCCGTTTCTCCAGCCTGATGAGGTCTCTCTGGGTGGCAGCCTGACCCTCTGGCACATCAGCAACTCCTTCCAGTGTGGTGTCCTCTGCAAACTTGCTGAGGGTACACTCTTCCCCATCATCCAAATCATTAATGAAAATGTTAAACAGGACTAGACGCAGTATTGACCCCTGGGGCACACTGCTAGTTACTGGCCTCCAGCTAGACATTGTGCTCCTGATGACCAGCCTCTGGGCCTGGCCATTCAGCCAGTATTCGGTCTACCCCACTGTCTGCTCACTCATCTGTACATCAACAGCTTCTCTAGGAGGATTTTATGGGAGACAGTGTCAAAGGCCTTACTGAAGTCCAGGCAGACAGCATTCACTGCTCTCCCCTCATCTACCAGGCCAGTCATTTTGTTGTAGAAGTTTATCAAGCTGGTCAAGCATGACTTCCCCTTGGTGAAGCCATGCTGATTTATCTTGATTTTTTTGTTATTCATGTGCCTGGAAATGGTTTCCAGGATTAGCTGCTCCATCACCTTCCCAGGGATTGAGGTGAAGCTGACTGGCCTGTAGTTCCCTGGGTCCTCCTTCTTGCTCTTCTGAAAGATGGGGGTGACCTTTTCATTCTTTGGACACTTCTCCCAGTTGCCATGATTGATCAAAGATTTTCGAGAGTGGCCTCACAACCACATCAGACAGTTTTCTCAGCACTCGTGGGCGTATCCCATCGGAGCCCATGGACTTAGTATGTCCACATTGCTTAAGTATTCCTGACCTGATCCTCTTCCAGCAAGGGTACATCTTCCTTGCTCCAGCCTTTCCCCAGGTCTCTGGGACCTGGGTTTCCTGAAGGCTGGTCTTGCTCGTAAAGGCTGAGGCAAAGAAGGCACTTAGTACCTCAGCTTTTTCCATGTCCTGTGTAACCAGGTCCCCTTCCTCATTGACCAATAGGCCCAAGGAACACATGTCAGTATTGATCTGTCTTTCTCTGTGAGAGTACCTGTGTTTCCCTGGTTTCCCTGTATGTCCTGCCTTTCAGGGGACCATGTAACAAACCTGTAATGAAGAGTTTGATTTCCAAGGATTTCAGATGGTTGTGTCTGTCCAGGATACCACAGTCCATGAAGACAGAGTGCTGTTAAATGTCTGGAGATGAGCTGTTGACTTCTTTGAGTTTTTAAATGTTGATCAATGAAGTATTTTGGAGATCCCATGCAGCTTCTAGTGCTGAGGACTGAGCTGCCTTCTTCTAGTTCTTCCAGCCTTTCTATTGCACCAGAAAGCTGAAGACGGGTTTCCAGGGCTTGAGTTTGGAGTAGCTCCTTTAGCATTGGGAAGGGTGCTACCCTGTGCTACGTTCTGGAGCTCTGCTCCAGCAAGAGATTTGTCTCCCTGCTGCGTTCGGAAGCGTTGGCAAGCCTTCCTTTCTTTTGACGTAGGCAGCCACCCATGGTCGGACACTTGCTGGGCTGTCCAGAGCCTCTCTGTCTTGGGTGTGTTGTGCTGTAGAGCTGTCCTCTTACATCCCACTGTCTTCTCTGTGCTTGCAAGCCTGACACACAGTGCATGAATTAATGAAAAGACAAACCATCTTATGCAAGTAAACATCGCTCAAGTAGTGCAGGCATATGTGAGCCATGAAAACTTCTGTGAAGTTTTGGGTTTTTTTGGGGGGGTCTGTGCTTGTTTTCCAGGTATAAGAAGGTGGTTTCTACATCCATGAGGTTTACTATACATCATTCCTCAAACGTGCTGACAGCGTGCTTGAAAAGATTTGAAAATTTCTCTGGCAGGAAGATCAGGAAGGCATATGGTTGAGGTTTAGCTTCAGTCGGCAACTAAGCATCACACAGCCACTCACTCACCCTCCCCGTGCCTGGTGGGATGAGGGAGAGAATTGGAAGAGCAAAATTAAGAAAACTCGTGGGTTGAGATAAGAACAGTTTAATAATTGGGAAAAAGAAAAAATACAATAATAATAACAATAACCATCATCATCATCATCAAAAGGAAAACAACGAGAGAGAGAGAGAGAAGAACAAAACCCAGGGAAAAAAACCCAAATGATGCAACTGCTCACCACCCGCCAACTGATGCCCAGCCAGTCCCTGAGCAGTGATTGCTACCCCCTGGCCAACTCCCCCCAGTTTATATACAGAGCATGACGTCATATGGTATGGAATAGCCCTTTGGCCAGTTTGGATCAACTATCTTGGCTGCGCCCCCTCCCAGCTTCTTGTGAACATGGCAGAGCATGGGAAGCTGAAAAGTCCTTGACTAGTGTAAACATTACTTAGCAACAACTAAAACATCAGTTTGTTACCAACATTATTCTCATACTAAATCCAAAACACAGCACTATATTAGCTACTAGGCAGAAAATTAACTCTATCCCAGCTGAAACCAGGACAGTATCCACCCCTTATCCTATACCGTCAACATCATGCCCAGGTTCTACCCTTTCTAATACATTCCAATTAATCACCACCACTTTCCCTGTCTTTTGATATATACACACAGATATAATTCCCCTGGTCTATGGGCCATCCTTCTAAAATGTCCGTTGAGTTCATTTAGTCCATGACGTTGGGTTCCATCTGTCATAATAGTCCTTCTGGGCAGGAAAGATCGTGTGTGGTTGTCTTGTCCCACTCGGTGGGTTGCGAGATGGGTGAATCTTTTTGATTCCCCGGGGATTTGTGTACTGACAAAGGCCAATCTCCGCTCGGCAGAGCCACAGGCCGGTAGAGTCACGACAATGACTCAGAGGAACAGTCAGACTAGCAACTTTATTAACTAGCAAACTACAAACTTAACGAACTAGCAAGCTCAGCGAACGAACAGAGGCAATTTGGCAAGGGAGCCATTTTCCGGGCAACCCGTCACAATTCATCCAAAACTCATATACCCAGATATATATATAGTGGAAAGGGAGAGGAAAAGAGAAGAGAGAAAAGGAAAAGAGAAAAGCGGAGGATAAAGAAAAGGAAAGGTATCACCACCCTTGGATCCCACGATGATGATGACAGACGTAGCAATCCTCCGGTGATGGGCGTGCACTGTTCCCTGGGGAAGTTGTCTCTTTATACTCTAATCCCTGCCTCAGGTCACGCCCCTGGAGGACTTATGTTGTTCTGGTCCTCAAAAGTTCGCAGGCAGTGGGGGAGGCGGGTGGTTGTGAGGAGTTTCATTCCAAGTTTTGGGTGGTTGCAGGCCCATTTCTTAGATAAAACTCTGTGTGACCTCTCGCCATATATGGTAACTGTGCATCCTCCAACGCGTTCTTCTCATCCCGTGCTAGCCGACTTGCTGCACCTTAACTTGCTACAATGTTTGAGACAGTACCTCTTTCAGTGTCTCACAAGACAATACCTCTTTTAGTGTCTCCTCCGAAGAGCTCTCCCCATCCCATTGTAGCCGACTTGCCGTTGCCAGGCTAATTGCGCCTCATCTCTCCACAATGTTTGAGACATTAACTCTTTCAGTCTGTCACAGTGGTGTTGGATTGTTGCATGCTGAAGCCTGTTCTGGTTCCATCACCACTGCACTGTTCTTGGTTTCATCAAAGTTCATTCTTCATTAATCTGGGCGATTTTTACTGTAATACCATTGATATGGCATATAGCAACCATAAAAGTGATGACATACAGTATTCCATAGCAATTAACATCATACCATTTAGTTTATTGGCTATTCTCACCCAAAATCAAATCCCCTTGAGGTACACAGTGGAATTCCCCATCGTTTCGTATTACCTACCAAGTGCACTCAGGTCCTTGAGCAAAAGCAATCCCACAAATGGGTTTTCCTTTGCCCAAGGCAGGAGTAACCCAGACTGTCTTGCCCAGCATATGTTTTATGTGCACTACAGGGACTTTATCCCCTTCTACAGTATGTAAAAGTTTTGATTGGGCAGGGCCAGCTCAATTGGCAGATTCCCTACTGTTGACTAACCAGGTGGCCTTTGCTAAATGTGTATCCCAGTGTTTAAATGTCCCACCACCCATTGCTCTTCGTGTAGTCTTTAACAGCCCATTGTATCCTTTGATTTTCCCGGAGGCTGGTGCATGATAGGGGATGTGATATACCCACTCAATGCCACGCTCTTTGGCCCACGTGTCTATGAGGTTGTTTCAGAAATGAGTCCTGTTGTCTGACTCGGTTCTCTCTGGGGTGCCATGTCACCATAGGACTTGCTTTTCAAGGCCCAGGATAGCGTTCTGGGTGGTGGCATGGGGCACGGGATGTGTTTCCAGCAATCCTGTGGTTGCTTCCACCATTGTAAGCACATGGTGCTTGCTTTGGCGGGTTTGTGGGAGTGTGATATAATCGATCTGCCAGGCCTCCCCATATTTATATTTCAGCCATCATCCTCCATACCACAGAGGCTTTAACCACTTGGCTTGTTTAATTGCAGCGCATGTTTCACATTCATGGATAACCTGTACAATAGTGTCCATGGTCAAGTCCACCCCTCGATCACGAGCCCATCTATATGTTGCATCTCTTCCTTGATGGCCTGAGGTGTCATGGGCCCGCCAAGCTATAAATAATTCACCCTTATGTTGCCAGTCCAGATCCACCTGAGCCACTTCAATCTTAACTGCCTGATCCACCTGCTGGTTGTTTTGATGTTCTTCAGTGGCACAACTCAGGTACGTGAGCATCTACATGACATACTTTTACAACCAGGTTCTCTACCAGGGCAGCAATATCTTGCCACAATGCAACAGCCCAGATGGGTTTGTCTCTGCGCTGCCAGTTGCTCTGTTTCCATTGCTGCAACCATCCCTGCAGGGTGTTTGCCACCATCCATTAGTCAGATAGAGCACTGGCCACTTTTCTTGTTCAGCAATGTCTAAAGCCAACTGGATGGCCTTTACTTCTGCAAATTGGCTTGATTCACAATCTCCTTCAGCAGTTTCTGCAACTTGTCATATAGGACTCCATACATCTCCAATGCTTTCCTACAATACAACAAGACCCATCAGTGAACAGGGCATATTGCTTCTCATATTCTGGTAGTTTATGGTACAGTGGGGCCTCCTCAGCACACATCACCTCCTCCTCTGGTGATATTCCAAAATCTTTGCCTTCTGGCCAGTCCATAATTACTTCCAAGATTCCTGGGCGATGGCGGTTTCATATTCAAGCCTGTTGTGTAATCAGTGCGGCCCACTTACTTCACGTAGCATCGGCTGCATGATGTGTAGAGGGGACCCTCCCTTTGAACATCCAGCCCAGCACTGGCAGCCGGGGTGCCAGGAGGAGCTGTGCTTCAATACCAACCACTTCCAAAGCAGCTCGCACCCCTTCATATGCTGCCAATGTCTCTTTTTCAGTTGGAGTATAGCAGTCCTCAGATCCTCTGTATCTCTCACTCCAAAACCTTAAGGGTTGACCTTGAGTCTCCCCTGGTGCCTTCTGCCAGAGGCTCCACGTAGGGCCATTCTCCCCGGCTGCGGTGTAGAGCACATTTTTTACATCTTGCCCTGCCCGGAGTGGTCCAAGGGCTACTGCATGAACTATCTCCTGTTTAATTTGTTCAAAGGCTTGTCGTTGCTCAGGGCCCCATTTGAAATTGTTCTTCTTCTGGGTCACTTGATAGAGAGGGCTTATGATTAGACTGTAATTTGGGATATGCATTCTCCAAAAACCCACGATGCCTAAGAAAGCTTGTGTTTCCTTTTTGCTAGTTGGTGGAGACATGGCTGTTATTTTGTTAATCACATCCATTGGGATCTGATGCATCCATCTTGCCATTTTATTCCTAAAAACTCCATCTCCTGTGCAGGTGCCTTGACCTTACTTTGTTTTATGGCAAAACTGGCTTTCAGAAGGATTTAGACTATTTTCTTCTCTTTCTCAAAAACTTCTGCTGTATTGCCCCACACGATGATGTCATCAATATATTGCAGATGTTCTGAAGCTTCACCCTGTTCCAGTACAATCTGGATTAGTCCATGGCAAATGGTGGGGTTATGTTTCCTCCCCTAGGGCAATCAATTCCAAGTGTACTGAACGCCCCTCCAAGTGAAAGCAAACTGTGGCCTGCACTCTGCTGCCAAAGGAATTGAGAAAAACACATTAGCGTTATCAGTTGTGGCACACCACTTGGCTGCCTTTGACTCCAGTTCGTTTTGAAGTTCCAGCATGTCTGGCACGGCAGCACTCAGCGGCGGCGTGACTTCATTCAGGCCACAATAGTCTACTGTTAGTTTCCACTCTCCATTAGACTTTCACGCTGGCCATATGGGACTGTTAAAGGGTGAGCGAGTCTTACTGATCACTCCTTGGATCTCCAGTCGACAAATCAGCTTATGGATGGGAATCAGGGAGTCTCGGTGCGATATTGCCACCGGAGCACTGTTGTAGTAGCAATCAGCACCTGTTGTTCTTTGACTCTCAACAACCCCACAACAGAAGGGTCCTCCAAAAGACCAGGCAGGGTGGCCGGCTGTTAAATTTCCTCTGTCTCCAAGGCAGCTATACCAAAAGCCCACCAGTACCCTTTTGGGTTCTTGAAATAACCTGTCCTGAGGTAGTCTATGCCAAGGATGCATGGAGCCTCTGGGCCAGTCACAATGGGGTGCTTTTGTCACTCATTCTGGGTTAGGCTCACTTTGGCCTCCAATACAGTTAGCTGCTGGTATCCCCCCATCACTCCGGAAATACAGATGGATTCTGCCCCTGTATAGCTTGATGGCATTAAGGTACACTGCACTGGTGTCTACTAGAGCCTTACACTTCTGTGGGTCTGATGTACCAGGCCATCGAATCCACACAGTCCAGTAAACATGGTTGTCCCTTTCGTCCACCTGGCTGGAGGCAGGGCCCCTCTAGTTCTGATTATAGTATCCATTGCCCATTTCTTGTACATATGAGTCAGGAGTTCCTTCATTAAAATCAGGAGTCTGGGGACTCTGTCTGGGGAACTGTCCACTGGAAACTGGAACAGCAATTTTCCTGGAAGAACCCCCTTGTGTGATTGTTTTTCCTTGCAGCTCACATACCTGTGCCTCTAGGATCTGAGGTAGGTTTTCCATCCCACTCCCTCATATCCTCTCTGTGGTCACACAGGTAAAACCATAGGGTGGCCCATGGTGTGTACCATCTATATTCTTTCTCTTGAGCAGAGGAATGCGGACTCCTAATAGCTGGGATACTGGTCTGTACAGGTGGAAAGTAGGACCTATCCTCTTCGAGTTGCTGGGTCTTCTGGACAGTTTCTGCACAGCCAGGATGAAGGAGGAAGAGATACTTTCTTCATATTCACGGAGTTGGCTAGCTGCTTCATCCACCATTGGACCCTCTCCATCTTTCCAGGTCAGTATTGCCATTGAGTTGACATACGATGCTGGTGCACTCCATACCAACTTCCACCACATGGGTTGTGGGCACATGACTTCATCTGGATATTTGGATAACTGCTCATTGTTCAGGTCACCATAAACTACCTCCAGCACAGCTAATTCCCTCAGGTACTGGATACATCTCCCCATGGTGGTCAATTTGCCTGGGCGATATAATAACATCTTCCTTGAAGGGGTATCTTTCCTTCATAGCTGACAGGAGCCAAAATAATAATAATAATAATAGTAATAAATTGTAATGAAAAGAAAAATAAGAAGAGAGGGAGAGAGAGAGGAACAAAACCCAGGGAACAAAAAAACAAGTAATGCAGCTGCTCACCGTCTTCCGACCGATGCCCAGCCAGTCCCTGAGCAGCGATCACTGCCCCCCAGCCAACTCCCCCAATTTATATAGTGACTGTGATGTCATATGGTATGGAATATGCCTTTGGCCAGTTTGGGTCAGCTGTCCTGGCTGTGCCCCCTCCCAGCTTCTTGTGCACCTGGCAGAGCGTGGGAAGCTGAAAAGTCCTTGACTAGTGTAAACATTACTTAGCAACAACTAAAACATCAGTGTGTTACCAACATTATTCTCATACTAAATCCAAAACACAGCACTATATTAGCTCCTAGGCAGAAAATTAACTCTATCCCAGCTGAAACCAGGACACAGCACAACCCAAAACTATTAGTGCAGAGCAAGTGTTCTAAAAGAAGCCAGGAACGGCTCTCCGGGGATGACTCTCATCTCTGGGGTGTGGAGGTTATTGCCATCGGTGTGCCACAGAGACACTTGTAAACATCTGTGGGTGCAGTGACATAGTGCTCACCTCCCACTGCCCAGTTCCCAGGACACTTGGAACCTTGCCTTTTGGGTAATGAGCCCATCTGAACCAGATTCGGGAGAAGATGGGTGTCGTGGTTTAAACCCAGTCAGCAACTAAGCACCACACAGATGCTCGCTCACCCTGCCCCCCACCCCAGTGGTATAGGGGAGAGAATTGGAAAAAAAGTAAAACCTGTGGGTTGAGATAAAGACAGTTTAATAGGACAGCAGAGGAAGATATAATAATAATAATAATGATAAAAGAATGTACAAAAGTGATGCACAATGCAATTGCTCACCACCCACTGACCAATGCCCAGACCATGTCTGTGCAGCGATTGCTGCTCCCCGGCCAACTCCCCCCAGTTTATATACTGAGCATGTCGTCGTATGGTATGGAGTATCCCTTTGGTCAGTTTGGGTCAGCTGTCCTGGCTGTGTCCCCTCCCAGCTTCTTGTGCACCTGGCAGAGCATGGGAAGCTGAAAAGTCCTTGACTAGTGTAAGTACTACTTAGCAACAACTAAAACATCAGTATGTTATCACATTATTCTTATACTAAATCCAAAACACAGCACTATACCAGCTACCAGGAAGAAAATTAACTCTATCCCAGCCGAAACCAGGACAATGGGAAATGTGACTCTTAATTGAATGTACTTCCCTCAGTACCTGCATCCCAGAGCTTGCTGTGAGTCCCTAGAGGACCTAGACACAACAGAGGGGGATCCCTCCTGTGAACTGACGTCCAAAGGGATGCACTGACTCGCAGATCTGGCACGGGCTTAGAGGGAACCTGTGCTGTCCTTCTGCTCACTCTGTGCCTGAGCCATGCTGAGGCTTTACTTTTCTCTGATTCTTGGCAGTGCTGTCCAACTCCGGCGAAGCCCACCACACTGGCATATATGAATTGTTTCAAAAGAATTCAGGTATTAAGCATTCTTGCAGGGGTGCATAAGTGGGAGACAAGTCCTGAAAACTGGGGGCATGCAAGTGGTGCCCATGGTGGAGAAAAGGCAAAGGGGGAGAGCAAGGTTCAGGTGTCTCCTGAGAGGGCCTGACTCCGTTCCCTTGGGGTGTGGAGGGAGCTGGGGAGGCGGAGGGCTGGGGGTGGCACTCCCTGATGCAGGGATGGTTTTTGTCCATCTCACTCAAAGGAGCGATTGGTCAAATAGCTGTGCTCTCCATCTGGCCTAGTAAGTTCTGTTCAGTGGGACAACTTGTTCCAGAGGGTCAGAGAGTGCTTCCATGCAGCAGCACTAGCAAGCCTGGAAAGTGAAAGTGGGTGAGCGCAAAAGAAATCTTGGAATGTGAAAGGTGACCAAGAAGGGGGAGCAAACCCATGACACTGGGAAAATGGGATTATGGCCATCCCAGAGTGTAAATGGAGGGGCAAAACAGAGGCTCCAGAGTGTATTGGTTTGCAATGACTTTGGGAGTTCCCTTTGCTTCTGCTGAAACTAGGGAAACGTTGCAGCCCTGGGATGGTCATGCATTCAGAGATGCTAAAAAAGTGAAACAGAACATTTTTTGGCAATATCAGACCTCCTGTGAGATTACCAGTAGCACACAGGACCCACTAACATACAGAGTTGTTCCTCCAGGTGTGGATGGCAAGAGAGGCGCAAATGCTGTGGATCCTGAAGATGTCCAGAAGTAGTTCATAGAAGGCATCATGGCAGTCCTGGGCTCCGTGCTGCTTGGGAAGGTATTGCATGGTGTAGTTACCTGTCTGTGGAGGAAGAGAAAATGGTGAGTAGTTGGGTGGTTTTTTTGCCAAATTTCTATATTAGATGGCTGCTATTAGCCATGAAGCATTTAGAGCTAGAGTATTCTGGAGTGCTGAGTTAGTTATTGGCCAAACTCTACTGAGGTTTCTGCTATAAGATGCTTTAACTGCCCTCTCAATGCATGGGCACTCTTTTCTGAAACATATTCTTACAGTTGCAAGTATTACTTAAAAGTGACCATGCCTCAACAAGAGCAGACCCAGCAGACTTAGGCAGAGCAAGGTCAGGAACAAAAACAAGGGATGAGATTGCCATAGAAAGTGAGAAGCGCAATAGTGACAGCTCCCTACCAGTGAACGTACCAGCAGAAATCACCCCATTAGGTGATGCCATGAATTCCAGGTGCTCACCTTGGCCAACGTGTCCTGGCAACTCAGACCATGATGATGAACATTCCCAGCTATCGGCCTTGCTTTGGAGAAGGAGAGTCAGTCTGTCCCATCTGCACCCAAACACTGCCAGTGTGTGTGTTCTCAGCACAGACAGGGGTTTTGTCTGTGCAGGGGTACGTATCTCTTTGGGTACGTATTCTGAAGAGAGGATGGAGAGCACCTCACCAAACAGTGGGCAGAAGCTGTCACCTTGTCTGGTCAGGGACAGACAGGGGAGCTAAGTGCTGGTCTCTGCCAGGCACGCTGAGAAAGGCAAACAGGAGGCTCTCCCGGCCCTGCAGTGCCGTGCCAAGCTTTGGTCCCCTCGGTCTGCCGGGGTCAGGTCTACTTCCTGGCACATGCAGAGCAGGCAGGTCAGGATGGTCAGGGCCGAGAGGAGATGAGCCATAGGCAGGCGAGCAGAGCCCCAGCTGAAGGGTGCGGGGTGCCCCGTTCTCTGCACAGAGCTCTCTGTGCCCACAGCTCCCACATGCAGCTGGGTGCCTGAACTCCACAGGGCACCCAGCGCTGCTCCTAACCCTTGCACCAGCCTGGCACCACAGCCGGGGGGGGGGCCTCAGCAGCCTCCACTCTCCACAGGCGCCTCTCCGCAGCTTTGGGAGCCCAGCTCAACACCAGCAGATGTTCCTCGTGCCCAGACAGTTGGACCACCTGCCCCAGCACCCCTGAGAGCCGGACCCGATGCCAACTGTGCCTGGAAAACTGTCCTGCCTGCCACAGATCCCCGGGGGACTGGCCCTCAGCAGCCTGCACACCTCTGCTGTGGAGAAAGGCTAAGACAGTTGGGGTTGTTCAGCCTGGAGAAGAGAAGGCTCCAGGGAGACCTTACTGAGGCATTTCAGTACTTAAAGGGGGCTTATAAGAAAAGCAGAGAGAGACTTTTACCAAGGCCAGTAGTGACAGGACAAGGGGCAAGAGTTTTAAACTGAAAGAGGGTAGGTTTAGATTGGACATCGCGAAGAAATGTCTTATGATGAGGGTGGTGAGATACAGGTTGCCCAGAGAAGTTGTGGATACCCCATCACTGGAAGTGTTCAAAGTCAGGTTGCACAGGGCTTTGAGCTACCTGATCTAGTTGAAAGATGTGCGTGCCCACTGGAGGAGAGTTGGACTAGATGGTCCTTAAAGGTCCCTTCCAACACAAACCCTTCTGTGATTCTAATGGGTGGGCTGATGTGCCCCCTGTCCATGCGGGTGGTTTTAGGGGGTAGTAACAGGGCAGACCCTTTGGCTTATTGCCCCTGTGAAATACTTCCCCAGGGCAGCCTGGAGCAGCGATCTCCAGGGCTGCAGCAGGATGCACATGGTGGGGTCGTTGGGGGCCTTGTAAAGCCCCAAGGGAGGGTCTGGGGCTGGGGGGCTGATGGAACCTGGGGTGATGCAGAGGAGCATCCACAGCCCCACAGGGTGGATGCAGCCACTGTGCAGTGTGGCGTGAGCACCAAGAGATGGTGCATTTGCCCCATCTGCAGCCTTGAAATCCCTCCTGGCAGTGCCGCACTGGAACTGTCACCCCCTTTCTTTGCTGTTGCTGCTTGTTCTGGACCATATGGGCCAGGTTGCCATGCCATGAAAGTCGATCCTCCACTGCATGTGGCAGAGGGAGAGGGACCCGCTGCTCTGAGCAAACCCACGGCAGGCATTGGCTCAAGGTAGAAGCTGCTGGAAATGGGATTTGAAATGGTAACAAGGAGCTTTCTTCGGAGCTGTGCAGATATTGGCCTTTTTTTCCCCTTCTCTTGTGGGGTTTTGGGGGTTTTTTTTTGGTCATTTCTTTTCTGCCACTTCCTTGTGAACCCGTGAGCCCCAAATGAAGTCTCTTGGGAGCAGCAAAATTTTGTGTCCGTGTCCCCCCTCCCAGGTCTGTCCTTGTCCTGGGGTGGTCAGTGCTGCTTTCTGCATGGCGCTATGTCTGTGAGTCATGCAGGGACCCGTCTGTCCTGGCTCCCCTGTGAAAGAGCTGCTTCTCCCCAGGGGAGGGGACAAGGAAGTCACCCCCCACCGTTGCCTGCCCTGCTAATAGTGACTCGGCCCTGGGGACAGCTTGGCACCCTTTGGGGCTCAGTGGCTCTGATTTGGGGCTCAGCAGTTCTTTTGCATCTCTTTGGTGCCATTTCCTGGTCCCCCCTGCACTCCCTCCCCCTCCCATGCAGGCAGGGAGTGGTTCTGGAGAAATGGCTTGTAGTGGAAAAGCTGAGAGCAAAGCTCTCATCAAAACTCCTATATTGTCATCCTTTCCTCCTCCCCCAACCCTCCCCTCCAGTCCATCTCATCCCTGCAGCAGGCCTAATCCCACCCTCCTGCCCTAGCACTGGCTGCAGGAGTCATCTGTATCATCTGATGAGTAGCTAGCAACACTTCTGGTGTCATTTACGAGTGCTTTAGGAATCTATGCTCATCTAACCCACTGCTTGATCTGCAGCGAGGAGGCTCTATGCCGATCCGGTTATGGGTGCTGGCCTCAGCTGTGTAAGACCTGGGGGAACTCTATCATGATGAACTGAATGGAAGCATCTCATAGGCAGGCATGAGTTGCTCTGCTTTCATCTTACAGTAGGGCTGAGCAAAGCCTGAACTGTTTCAGCCACAGGCTACATCTTCACAGTTGCTGACTTTTTGAGCTAAAATTTTCAACATTACCTCTTGCCAGTCTTCTTCATGAAATTAAATCCATTTAAGATCATGTCAGAAGAATGCCAGTACAACAAGTTGTTAATCCTACAGCTACACCACCTGGAGAAAACTACATGGACTAGAGTACACTCATGACATTAGCCAAGTACCAAAGTCCACAATTCGATTCTGCAGAGGAAATGGCTTGTTTCTCTGAAGTAATTGCTCTTCCAGTAATCTGACCAGCCCCCAGATTAAACAAATCAAAACTGCACTCTGACAATCAGAAGCAAGCTTAGCTCTTTAAGGAGGGTCATGCTTTGTATTGTGGTTGTTGGGCTCAGGAGGCTTCCGACTGTCTGAATCGCCTCTCTCCCACCCAGCATTAAGCAATCTGCTAACAGCACCATCACTCATCATTACTTTACTGCACAACACCTATCAAGCAACAAACCTTGGTATTTATTTAGCAGCAGGAGATCATTATTAAGAAGTGCTCTTTCTTTGTGTGTGTGTGCATGTATGACTGAGAGATGATAAAAAGAGAGATGAGAAGACTCTGTGTGTGCCTCTGGAGACGTTTTTGCAATGTCTGCTGAGACTTCTCGTTACCGTTACACAATGGGCCAGAGGGGCTGGAGTTCCCTGGGGGGGCTGCTGCTGCCTGAGGAGGGGCTGTGAATGGGGCGCAGGTGGCTTTGCAGCAGCTGCTACACATCTGCAGTCTGTGAGTTCAGTCTTACAGCACATTTAATTTTAAAGCCTCACAGCATTTCTTTATTGTTGTGTCTGCAGTTCATCGGGGGATCAGCCAGCCGCTGCAGGAGGTGATGTTTCTTCTCCTGATGGATTGAGTTGACACAAGAGAAAAAAGAAAACAGATGGCTTCTGCAGACATTTTCCTGAAGGTTTCTGCAGGGAAGCTGCTGTTCCTGCTATGAGCATGTCCTGTGCTGGGCTGGTGTCTGGGGAGACAAACCCTGTGTGTCCTGTCAGTACATCATTTCCCAGAGCAGGACAGCGAAAGTCCTCTCCTCTGACCATCTGTGGTCTCCCTGCGGACAGGTGGAGGCCTTCTCAAATGCATTTGCCAAATACGACCACTGATCATCTCTGCTTCATGAGTTTTTCAGTCCCTGAGCAGCTCAGTCAGGCATCTGAGATGCAGAACCCTGGCTGTGCTGAGGGGCTGATAGGCTGGTCTGAATGCATTCAGGTGCTCAACGTGTTTCTGTTCTCTGACTAAAGTGAGTGTGACCTCTACGTGTTTTGTACTTCTAAACCCAATGAGTCGTTAACATCCTTAGTAGTTGGCCTGTGCCTCAAGTCCAGAGTCAGGAGGCAGATTTCTACAAATACCTCTTGTAGTGGAGGCAATATTTGGTTACAATTAAAATGTGGATGAAATGGAATCCATGCTATAGATGACATTAGTAATATTTATAACCCATATATGTTTTTATTTCATACTCTTTTCCAGCCTTACTTTTTATTTCAATTATTTGTATGTAAATGCTTGTATTTTAACCTGTAAGTTGTTATTTACAGCTGCAGATGATTTAAAAAAGGCTAATACTCTGCTAGAGGTGTAAATTATGTTTACTCACTTTCAGCTGACAGTTTAAAAAGGTGGATTTTTTCAGTGTTTGCTGTTTATCAAATTCCAAAAGGATGTGCAAAAAGCAGTGAGGGCCTAGTCTGAAAAATGTCTGAGGCACATGAATTTACTTACATGTGCTGACTTTACAACATGTGTTGACTTTACTTAAGGCAATGGCATCCAGAGGCTTGAAACTAAGTGACTTCAGGCTAGAAATTAGCACAGCAAAGTTAATTAACTATAGGAGTGGTTGCCCAGGCATGTGCTGGAAGGTTGCATCTTAAGTGGAAGGCAGGAGCCAGGGGCAGGAGTAGCTGGATCAAGTGTGGTGGCATCTGTCATGCAAGAAGCTAGAGGAGGTGATCACAGTGATCCTTCTTGACCTTAAAAGTCTGCTAATGCAGGGCTTCACCAGGGGCTTCTCTTTTCATAAGGAAAGGGACAAAAGAGGAATTATAGCTCAGGACAGTTGCCTTTTTGTTTTTGTGGGGGCAGTACCCAGGGGACTGTAGGGGAAGGGCGAATGAAGGCTGAAGGCTGAACGCAGGCATGGAGCTTGAGTTATGTGTTGACCCAGCAACATGTAATTTTGCATGATGAAAGGTGCTGGAGTACCCAGGAGGCAGGGTAGGCTGAACAACCTTCCTGAACAACTCCTTCTCTGAGCTCTGAAATCCACAGCAGAGCTTTTTAGCTGAAGGGAGGTCCCCAGGAGATGGTGCACACGTGTGCATCTCTCTGTACACCCGTGCGGCTCTGGGGAGTGCACCTGAAGCCTGTACTCTGGTTAGAGAGGAAATATTGCTCTTTTAAAGCTCTGCAGCTGCTGCCCCTCCAAATGTGCAAGTTTTCCACCTTTCTGTGCCCTTCTCCCCTTCCTTTTCCCAGTAGCCCTCTGTGAGAGACTAAAAGAGTTAATGTCTCAAATATTGTGGAGAGATGAGGCGTGATTTGCATGGCGACGGCAAGTCGGCTAGCATGGGATGGGGAGAGCCTTTCAGAGGAGAGACTAAAAGAGGTATTGTCTTGTGAGACACTGAAAGAGGTACTGTCTCAAACATTGTAGCAAGTTAAGGTGCAGCAAGTCGGCTAGCACGGGATGAGAAGAGCGCGTTGGAGGATGCACAGTTACCGTCTATGGCCAGAGGTCACACAGTTTTATCTAAGGAATGGGCCTGCAACCACCCAAAACTTGGAATGAAACTCCTTGCAGCTACCCCTCCTCCCCCACTGCCTGCGAACTTTTGAGGACCAGAACAACATAAGTCCCCCAGGGGTGTGACCTGAGGCAGGGATTAGAGTATAAAGAGACAACTTCCCCAGGGAACAGTGCACGCCCATCACCGGAGGATTGCTACGTCTGTCATCATCATCGTGGGATCCAAGGGTGGTGATACCTTTCCTTTTCTTTATCCTCCTCTTTTCTCTTTTCCTTTTCTCACTTCTCTTTTCCTCTACTCTTCCACTATATATATATCTGGGTATATGAGTTTTGGATGAATTGTGACGGGTTGCCCGGAAAATAGCTCCATTGCCAAATTGCCTCTGTTCATTCACTGAGCTTGCTAGTTCGTTAAGTTTGTAGTTTGCTAGTTAATAAAGTTGCTAGTCTGACTGTTCCTCTGAGTCATTGTCGTGACTCTACTGGCCTGCAGCTCTGCCGAGTGGAGATTGGCCTTTGTCAGTACACAAACCCTCAGGCAATCAAAGAGATTCACCCATCTCGCAACCCACCGAGTGGGATGAGACACCCTCCCACCCCACATCCAGCATCTCTATGGAAGATGCACTGCCTCCCTTTGGAACAAAAGGAGATCTTGGATGCAAGAGTCCTGCTGTGGCCTTTGATGGCTGTAAAGAGGACAGAGTCCTCAACAGGGGATTTTATCTCCTGCATCCTTTCCTAGCTGTGTCAGCAGATAGATGTATGAGCAGTTCTGACCAAGTTTCACTCTGTGTGTGAAATGTTCACTTTTCCTAAGTGAAGCCCCTTTCCTTTAGACACATAAAACACATTTAACAATGAGGGGTTTGAACATGCTCCAGGCTGGAATACCTGTAGACACCATACCATGACTGGCCAGTTTAAATACGAATCTACAATTCAGAGCTGTTTAAACACTGGCCTCCGAATGAACTACTGAGTCTAAAGACCTGAACTTGGAGCACACTCATGTGAGCAAGTAGTGCAGGTGGGATCCTGGTCCAGATGTCGCAGCTCTGTCCCATCTCAGCTCTGTAGCTTCAGGGAGCCTGCTGGAGCATCTGTGGAAGCTGGTAGGAAGCCACCCACTAATCTCTCTGGCGTTTTTGGAGCACATTGTAAGGAAAGGCAGGGCTCTGCCTTCTTTAGGTCTCACAGGGAGTGACTGTCAAGTGCTCACTTGTGGAAGTGAAATAAAGCAAATAACTGAAAAGATGCCCTGGCCAGAGGTGTGATCCATGGCCAGAAGAGTTCTGGGTACCTCTGAGCAGTCTCCCTCCTCACACCACCTCCCTCCTCCCCTGCATCTGCACTCCTGCTCCATCCCCCAGCCCAGGCTCACTTACATTGCAGATGTACCTCTGTGCTAACACAGCAGCTTGCTAACTGCTTTGCTGTCTGTCCTCAGGGAGACTAAAAATTGAATTTGTAGCAGTGACAGCACTGGTATAAGATAAACCATTTGGGATTTGATGACTACTCTTTCCCCAGGCATTTCCAGCTAATAGGGGTTTTGTCACTGTGACTGCCCTCAGCTTTGTGAGCTGTCACTCCACAATCCTCTTGGCTGGGTTGCTTTCCCACACACTCCTAAGGTACCACTTCCAATCAGGAAACTAATGGCAGTCCATGTCTCTCCTTCACAGGAAATGGCACGATGCTTGCCCCTGGATCTGCTCTGATGTTGGAGCTCAGCTGGCAAACAACAGGGGCAACAGGAAGCCCCCAGAACCTGAAGAAATCTAATAACCAGGACTTCAGCCACCTGTGAGCATTAGTCTGAGCCAAGGACTGCTTTTTGAGGATGCCACTTTCCCTGCTCACGTAAGTTCCATCGGTCCCAGCCCTGCTCTTGGAGGACAAGCTGTCGCAAATACAGTGGAATAGGCCAACTGTGAGTTACGCCAGCCGGGGTGTTTCGTAGCCCAACTGCTGAATGGGAGTGCTGATGGCCAGGGGCTAAAAGCCTTCAACTTGGGGGATGAGATCTGTGCAAAGCAGGGAAGCAGAGCCCAAGGAGAGCACTGGGAGCACAACACTGCAAGGAAGGATCCTTGCTGTGGGACGTACAGGGAAGATAACCTCTGTAACATTAATGGCTCCATTAGGTACATTTTTGTAGGAAGTTTGTTTCCACCTGTGAACTTGACTAGAACTAGTGTTCCAACTTTGATCTGCTTCTAGATGACAAACCTGAAAAGCTGTCAAATTCTATTAAAGATCTCTGATTTCTGAAATTGAAGCCACCGATTCAGCAATAGCTGTTTTAAAGGAATCGGGACAAGGCATGAGATAAAATACATTTGTCTGCTGAGTCCCAGTTGCAGTTTAATAGGCTGTTGTCCTCTTTATCTGGCACATGGATGTTTAAATTGGGACGTGGAATCAAATACTCAGCTCTTTTATCCTAGGAGTTAATTTAGGGAATCTTTCTGTGGTCAGACTGCACTGTATAGCACTGCTGTGTACCATTTGCTGCTGGTGCAGGTACAGGATTAGCCACACACTGCTGCTCTTTTTCTGGGTTTTGCCGAGTGCACTGCTAGTGCCTAGGGCCTTTGGCTTCCCTGGGCTGGAACCAACAAGTTCACCTCCCTGTAGGCAACTCCCCAGGGTGTAGAGACAGTACATGTGAGAATGTAGAGACAGGACAAGAAAACTGGAGAAGATTTATTACTGAGAACATGAATCACTTTATTACTATTATTTATTTCTACAGTAATCTATTTCTAGCTCTGTGACACTGTATTGGCTTGGTACCTAGCATCTGCGCTTTCTCTAGCATACCTCGTGTTGGGGTCCAACCCTCTCACCTGCAGCTGCACTATTTGTACAAGAGGTGCAAGTAGGGCAATGAGGGTATGCTGGAGCTTGGCAGTGAGGTGGCCTTGGCATAGCAACAGCAGAAGCTGCTGCCAGCATGGACATTGAAAGCCACGGGTCACTGCAGGGAAGCAGGCTAGCCAAGGGAGCCTGCATAGCTGCTAAATGTGGATGCCCAAATGGAAAGGCGGGAAGCCCCAGCCCTGGTGTCAAAGGACTATTTGGTACAATGTGGTGTGGTGAAGTAGCAGATGGAGCAGAAGCAGCCTCCTGGACACCAGACAGGGTGTGGCTGTGGTGTTATGGTGATAGGGATGGGGCCTGAGGCTTGAACTTTTTCCTGCCCTCTGCTGCCGCAGGGCCCGAAAATGTCGTAGATGCTGTGTGTGCATATATACGGGCACTTCCCATATGGGTGGTTGCTTTAGCTCGTTGCTTGGTAAGTGTGGACTTGCTGGGTGCAGATGTCTAGGTGTCCTCCTGTGGAGCTGCTGCGAAGGGATGGTTCTCCTACGCAGAAGTAGCTCCCATCACAGGCTGGACACCTGGGCTTCTTCTCAGGCAGCCTTCCCTAAAATCCAGGTCCAGTGGGAATGCAGCTGGTGCTCTGTTTTTCACAGTAGCACTCGGCTTACACATTCTTAGCAGGTGAGGATAATCCCTCTTGAAATATGGGGTTATAGTACAAGAGTAACTAAAAAATGCAAAGAAGAGTTAGTTGCCACCATTTCCAGACTGAGAAAGACAAAGATAACTAAGTGTTAGAATCACAAAAGACAAACATGGATATTAGAAAGGAGTCTCAGGGATATTTTGAACATGAATAAACCAGAATAAAATGTTATGATATACTTCTGTTAAGTACTAACCACCCTTGCGTTTTTGCCATTTGGCAGCAGCAGACAAGCATAGGATTTTTCAAAAGCATAAAAACCCAAATACCGCTGATTTGGGGGCACTGCACTGTGGAATGAAAGGAGTGGATAAAAGCCTAAAGTTAGATTCTCAGTTGCTGTGAACTGGCATAAAGCTTAAAAAGACAATGTGAAGCCTTTCACTTTAATGTCTAGTTGGTTCATAGTGGCAAGCAATTTATTTGGGGGCATATTAACCTATCACAGCTAGGTTGTTAGCTGCTCTCCTCTTTGCTGTGGATTTGGGGATTTCAGCAGTGGGGCAGATGACCTGGCAGGGGCTAATATTGGTTTCACTGGAGCTGTTCAAGAAATGGATGAGGTGGACATCCATCTAGAAAGATGCAGCTATAGTTGATCTAGCCTGGGGCAAGGAAGTGGATGGGACTGACTTTGTTTGAGGGCCATGCCTGTGCTCCCGCTCCCGCTCATCATGTGCTGTTGATCAGGTCAGGGTAGGACAAGCAGTGATACAACTGTTTGGGAGAGTATCATCAACTGGTTTTATATGTGGGGATGGTGAAAGAAGATGGGAATGCTGAGAGCCTGACTGAGTCCTTGATGGCACACTATAGAGCTTGCTTTGCCTTACCCCTTCATCAGACCTGCATGAGTTTCTGAAGGAGCCATCGCTCAATGGTGAGATGGTGTCCATCTAGTCCTGTATTGGCTCTGATGGTGGCTACAGTGCATAGAAAAAGCATGCAATGCTATTCCTTTTGGTCTCCAGAGGAGATGTGGCTCGTGGTGTCCTGTGCTTAATAGCTTCTGATGGGCTGTCCTGTGAATTTGTCAAAATGTTTTCTGAACCTCTGTAAGCCCTTGATATCCTTGGCATCTGCTAGCAAGTAGTGGTTTTATAAGTTGTGGTTGAAGCCACTTGTAATATTTTCTTTTCCTGGGCTGAAGAGTCCTGGTGCTGGGTCTTGATCTGAAAACTTGTCTTGTCTTGAAATCAGTCTTGTTTTCTGGCAAAGCCTGTGCTCTTGAATCTTCTCATAGCCAGTTCTCCCTCCTTCTTCTTTTGTGTTAGAAAAAGGTGAACTCCACAATGTCAGCGATAAGATTGTTGCATTTGAAAGCAGGGGTATGAGTTAGCAGCACAGGAATGTTCAGATAAGCTTTTCCATGCATAAGTATATGGCAGGGGCTTTACAAGTCAGTGCTATATTTGACCAGCTCTGTTTCCTTAAATACACAATTCCTCATAAACACCATAAATTTCAGAGGCCTCTTTATCTTATCAGTGACTGAAATAGAGGTCTCTCCTATGGGAGGGCTGCTCCCGAGCCAGCCAGGGACTTGCCATGGGCATTAGGCCACCTTCTTGGTGCTGCATGGCAGGCCCAGCTCTGTCTGCTGGGTCTGGGGAGCTTTTGGGGCTGATAGAGCAGGGCCCCTGATGCCTGCCTGCCTGCACAGGCATGCTCTGGCCCCCATGGTTTAGGACGTCTGGGGGGAAGGTCCCTTTGGGACCTGGGCAACAGATCAGCTTTGTATTCCCCAAACCCAGGGGAAGAAGACTGAACCTTGCCAGAGCCTGCACATGAGGACTGGGAAGACCAAACAGGCTGATAGTGGGATGTCACAGAGGAGGGACACTCACACAGCCTTTCCTCCTCTTTCCAAGCAGCCACGTGGCAGTATTAGTTGGGGTGGGCAGGGATTGGGCAGCTGCCCCACACCTCTTGCCTGGCAGGGGTGGAGAGGCGCTGGCTTGCTGAGGAAGGCTTTTCTCAGTTTTTTTAGTGGATGTTCCTCACCCAGTGCAGATCCTTGCATTTCCCTTTTGCTGAACTTCATGAGATTCCTGCTGGCCCATTTCTCCATCCTGCTGAGGCCCCTCTGACTGGCAGTGTGCACACACACACTCCCTTTGTCAAGCACTCCTCCCAGTTTGCTTTTACCAAGCAAAACCTGCAGATTTGCTGAGCAGTCTGTCCCATCATTCAGGGCATTAATGGAGATTTTAAACACTGTCAGTCCCAGAATCAAAGCAACAGCCTCTCATAGCTACCCTCTCCCACAGCAGCAGGCACCCCAGAGCTCTTAGCAGAGGACTCCTCCCAGGAGTCCTCCAAAGAGCCCAGAAAGCCTTCCCAGAAGCAGCAGAAAAGTGGAAGTAGACCCTGGAAACTGCTGTGCAGGCTGCTGCATCTCTTGGCTGCCTCTGCCTGTGGCTCTCCAAAGCTCTACTCACTTGGGGTGAGGGTGCAAAACCCAACACAACATTCAATAGCAAAGAGACCGCATTTAGGACTTTTTTTTTTTTTTGATCGAACATATATGAAATTATACACGTTCCTTTTCTGGGTTAAGTAAAGGTGGCCCGTCAACCTACGTAAAGACCGATGATTAATGTCTTTTGGCAGGATAGATGATGTGTCATGATTCCGAGCCCATAACATCCCAACATACTGCCAGTACCCTAACACAAGCTTTTGTGACTCTCAGCAGCTTTTGGCACCATTTTTGTCACCATTGGCACTCCTGGGGGGGTCCAGCTCCTGCCTTAGATAGATAGAAAGAATCTTATTATTAACAATTCATTAAATTATATAGTTAAAATTCAATAATTCATCAAGATCTTACAATAGTCCGTGATTGACTAACAAGTATATGTATAACGTTGACTGAAGAAAATAGCGCCCAAGTCGATAAACGACGAGCTACTTTATCCTGTTGGGAAATGGAGAGTCCCAATTGTGTTAACAGCTCATAATTGCCTTGATACCATTTCCCATGTACCTCTAATGGAAATCCTATAAATTTGATAGTATGGGTATTTGTCAATTCTTGAATTTGGTCTTTTAGGTGTTGATATTTCTTAACTTTGTCTGCCACTGCATCAGCCAACGATGTTAATTTAGTCTCATACCTCACTGTGATGTCAACTACTGGAGCCTGATTCTCCTTAACAAATACGAAGTCCAGCTTATATAATTAATTTTGTTCATCTTTCAACAGCAGCCCCTGGAATACAATTCATTCTTTCTTTTTGGCCTCATCTGCCAATAGTTCACATAATTGATTATGTCTTTTAAACCTAGCATCCTGTACTGCCAGACAATATCCAATAATATGCGAATAGTTCTCATTCTCTGCCTGACAGTGTCGGTACAATTTAATTTGAGTCTCTCGTCTTCCCCTTGCTAAAAATTCTCTTGTGGGTAGACATTAGCTCTCAGCTGTAATGCTGTGATGAGCTTTCTATGGGGAATGCCTCTGTAAAATTCTAGCCAGTTGTTACTGATCTTATCCCTCTCAAAGTTGGAAATACCATGGCCCTGGGAAAACAACTTGCTCCAGTTCACAAATTCCTGTCTTCGCCAGTTACAGGGTCTTGGAAAGATGACTTTTGGAGCAGGCATCTCCCATTCTGAGACTGGTTCCTCACCGCCTGGTCCCTCTGATACCACCATAATTGCCTTTGGGTCCCATATAGATGGAGTTTTATCCTTGTCTCCACCTGCTGCAATCCACAACCTTTCAAATTCTTTCTGAATACCTTCCTGCTGAGCCACTGCTCTTACTGTCTCATCCGAAGACTGCGCAATTCTGTGTAGTCTTCAAGCTTGTACACAGGGAGTCAAACCCAATAGCCTGGTAATACCTAGACCTCCATCCTGTGTGCTGGAATACAGGATGGCATCACAAGTACTTGCTGGAAGATGTAACCATTCCTTGATGGCCACTCGACTTGCCAAGTCAAGGGTTTCCAGGTGCGTTGCTTTCACATCGGTCTGGTCTGCCAAGTAGATCAATCGCAGAATAGTATATCCTTTCAAAATGTCAACTTTCTGAAATGGCTTTAATGCAGCCTTCCCAATTAGTTATAACCATCTGTTCACTTTCTCCAGTAGTTCCAGTTTCGATATTCCAGTCCAGGGGTCAATACGTAAGCTCAGGTACTTCTCGGAGCTACCGGGTTCAATCATATTGAGGGGGGTGCACTACGTTCAATAGGAAAGGGGCCACATTTAGGCCAGAATGAGAGCTGAGGGAACAGTCTTGCCTTGTCAATGGGACAGGCAGCAGTCTGGTACTGTCTTCTCCACCTTTTGTGCATGGAATTCTGGGACAGAAGGAAGGAAATTACCATTCTTCAGGCACTGCACTTCATTCTTTCCACAACTACAAGCTTTTTAAGAAATGGATGGCTAGTATGTATAGCAGGAAAAGAAATCTGGGCAACACAGAGCCAACTGCAGGTGCTGGTCTGCCTAACTACAGCAGCTCTCCTGTGATCCGTGCCTTTTTGCAGCGTTGCTTTTCCATGTCTCTTACTCTAAAGGTAGAAACCTTCAGAGATTTCTAAAGGCAGATTCAGTAACCAAATCCATATAAGCAAGGGAACAACCTCCTCTAGGGTAAGTAAGTTTCAAACTCTTTTTTAGGCAGGTATAACCCAAGAAAATCCAGGCAGCTAGAAGCGAGGAAACTTCACATACTCTTTTGCTATGTTCAAGCCTCATGTAGTTAATGTGTTCTGAAAACCTTGTAAAATCTGGCTCAGTGACACACTCCAGTTTTCCAGACTTCCATTCCATCATCTGCAATGCTCTAGACCAAAACACACTGAGAACAAGGGACAAGGAGAAAGCAAAGACAACAGAAAGTAGAAACATGGTGTTTTGTGGTAAGGTTGTTCAAACACAGGGCAGTTAAGAGTAAGAAAGCATATTAGATATGGCCTTTGAGAACAGAGGACCATCAGGGCCTAAATGCTAGACCAATTCCCACCATGAGCTTTTGTGCTCAGTAAGTGCATCCATTCGTGCTTCAGGGAGACTTGGACACCCCTGAACCCCTTCAAGGGACTGTGAACTGGAGCTGAAAAGTGACTGATACACTTTTCTTGTAGCAGCCTGGCTCAAGTCTCTCCTAACACTTAACTTTGAAGTATGGCTATAGACTATGTGACCATGGAATCCCAATTCCCAGAGCACCTCGCTGCAGCGGGAGGCACCTGTCATCTGCTCCCACTCGTCTCACTGCTCAGTTCTTGATGTCACAATATTGTGCCTGCTCATATTTCCAGAATTTATGTTTTAAATCTAAAAAAATTACCTGTTAAAAAATGCAAAGGTCTGGAGCCCTCAGGACACATCAACAGACTGGGCCCACAGAGCTTCCTTTCCATTGTTTGAACTAAAAGAGCTGGCTGTGGCAGCAGGTTAGTTTTCCTTAAGCAAACGTTCAGTGCAGGCATCTCCCCAGCACACTTCCCAGTAACTTAAAGGCAGCAGAGGAGTGCTGGAGCTGGAGAATGAGGAGTTGGTTCCAGGCTTGCAGAGGGCTTTGCCACAGTCCCCCTCTCCCTTCTCATCCAAAACAGCTGTATCCTTTTGACTAACTCCATCTCCCAGAATTTGGGAATTAACCCTGTGTTCAGGAGCTGTGGCTGGTCAATCTCAGCTACAGGCATCTGGAGCCACCAAGAGATTAAGTAACACCATCAGCATAGGATGCTGGAAGGGATCTTAAACTGATGGATGTGACATCTCTTCCACAGAAGACACTTTCTCTAAAGTGCTTGGTGTCCCGGACACTTGAATTGCTCACATCTGTGCCATGAGGAGGGCTGGGGATGTCCATCATGTTGGCATCTGTTGTTACCACCTGTGACAGTGTGCTCCCCGTGCCCCCGCCCCAACCTTTATCTCCTGTAACCCTGCTCAGGTGATAACCACCAGTGACGGTTCTAATGGATGCATGCATCTGGTCATGATGGCTGCATCTGGCTCAAAGTGGACTCGGGAGACAGATAACAACACAATAGCCAAGGGCTATTGTGCAATGTGCCCACCTAACCACAGTGAAAAAAATAAAATGCAAATATGACTATGAATCAATCATCTTACCCACATAAATAGCAAGCAGCCCAAGAGCTCTTGGAGCTCTCCTGCACAGCAGCGGGCTGCACACCAGGGTCTCCCCTTGAGCAGGGACGCCTCTCAAGGTTACTCCTCAAGGTTGAGAGATTCCTTGCAGCAACAGATCCTCGATAAGTGACTAATAGCATGCTAAACTTTGAAATCTTAGCTAAGCGATATAAAGGATTGATTGCGCATATGTAACCCTTTAGACATAAACCATTGACCAAGTCTGGGACTGGATCTAGCCACACCTGGACTCCTCTCCGAGAAGGAGTTTGGAAAGCAAGGGGATCCTTTCTGAATCTCATGACTCAATGGGAGGGTCTCCCTGACAGTTTCATCTGACCCTGTCCTCTATGCAGTAAATAATCAAGTGTATCTTGCCATTGAATCTTGTTAAACCACTGTCGCATTTACCATTGAACCTTGTTAACTCACTGTTTTATATCAATAAAGTATATTTTTGCTTCTCTCTTACGAGTGAAGTGCATTACTCCATCTGTGACACTGTTGCCCGTTATGTAAAACAACTCCAGAAACACACAAAGTATGTTTAAAGAGGAGACATTGTTTTATTCTGTGCAGGGTGCAAGGTAGAATATTTCCACAAATCAAGCACACTTACTGTAATTCTCTTCAGTATTTATACATGAAAGTTAACACTCCATGCCTATCTAATACATAATCATTAGACTGACTAAGCATTCTCTTCTTCCATTGATCTGTATTTTCTCCGCTTTGATTTAAAGCTACCGTGTGATTTTAATTCACTGCACATGCTCACAAGTCCTTTCATTCCTCAGTTGAGTCAGTGGTCGCAATCTCCCCCTGCCGTCTTCACCTTTCCCCTAGTTACTGTGATTCCTGTTGTTTTCATGGTTGTTGTGGCATCCCTTTATCTTTACGACTTGCCCTGTAAGAGGATGTTCCTGTTATTGGTCCTTGAAGTGTTACAGCATCACATTCTTTGAGAAGAAACATATGCTTGTTAGTGAAGTATGCAGTGTCCATACCCTCTTATCTGGCTTGAGCATTATCCATTACCTTCAAGATTCTACAATTCTCATATTCTCATATGCTAGTTTCTACTCCTAACTGTGATCCCTTCTTAGCTACTAACAACTCCTATACTATTTCTATTTTACTCCAAAATGTATACACATATATATATGGTTTAAGGTGACAACATCACCTTCAGAAAAAAATCATCCCACCCTATCCCAGGTGGCTGTGAGAGCATTTAGGGGAAAACTTCAAACTTTGCTGGTTCGAAAGGCAGAAGGCTGTTCTCAAGTATGGCCTTTCCCTGGCCATGCACTCGGGCATGCTCTGGGCATTGCCAGTGTCCCCAGCCCTTGTCCTGCCCTGCCTCGCCCCCAGACACCCTGGGGACCCCTCCCAGTGCCCAGCAGGGAGCCCCATGAATGCAGGTAGCCGTGCTGAGGTCCCACTGCCGGGCTGGGATGTGTAGGGGGATAGCCCCACAGCCCCCAGAACTGCCGCTGAGGAGGGGAGGACGGGAAGGAAACACTTGTCCCTGTCCTTTTCCATCCCCTCCTACACAAAGTCTCCCCAATATTTCTACACTGACTCACAGATACCCTTTTCATTGTTTTCCCATTTCTTTCTCTTACCCATCTGCCACTCAGAGATGTGGTTTCTGCATTGTCATGTACTCTCACGGCTCAGTCCCATCTACATCTCAGACAGCAACTCCCAAGTTGCTCTTTGTCAGCTGAAGACACAGGCCTTTTGAGGGAGAGAATGACCTCATACTAAAGCACAGGTTTCAGAGACGTGAGACCATTCAACATCTGCAGGCCCCCATGCTTCTCCTTTGAGGAAAATGTTTGTTTTGGTAGAGTTAGTCTTCTTGTCTCTGAGAAATCCTTCTCGTGACAGAGAGCAAAGCATCTCTATCTCCAATACCTCTTGTGGGTCCTGGTAGGAGACTCCTAGGAAACAGAAAAGCAAAATATGTCAATGGGAGCACATGCACATTCTCTTTTCAGCCTGTGAGGACAAAAAACCACCTCTGTAGATGGTTGGGGCAGGAACAGCCCTGGGATTGTGCAGGTGCTGGTAAGGACGTGACCCACATGCTTGATCTGTCTCCCTTGTGTGGTTCCTCATTCCTTCCAAATTGCTCCGTGAGCGTGGACAAGTCCAAAGGCATATTTGGAGTCCGTCCATATATTTATCTTTTTCCCTTTTACCAATTCCAGGGCCCTAGTCAGGGCAATAATTTCAGCCTTTTGAGCTGATGTTCCAGCAGGTAATGATTGAGATTCAATTACTTTGCTTGCTGTTGTCACCACGTACCCAGCCTTTCAAATACCTTGTCGGACGAAGCTGCTTCCATCCATGAACCAGGAGTCTTGTGCATCTTCCAGGGGTTCTTCTTTTAAATCTGGTAGTACTACAGCTGCCACAGCTCGTAGGCACCCTGGCCACCCTTTGCTTACTTCAAGTTGAAAACAGCCAGAAGCATTTAGTAACGTCAGGTAGGCCCAGGGCTGGGGCCTTCATCAGTTCCTTTTTAAGTGTTTTGAATGCATTTTGAGCTTCTCTGGACCAAATCAATTGAGTAGGATTGTTTTTCAAAAGTTCATATTAATTGTAAATCCATAATCAACACCAGCCTGTCATTCCCAAGAAGGTCCTGAGTTCCTTTACCATTTGAGGGAGGGGGGTTCTGCAGATGGCTTCTTTTCGTTCCGTTCCTAATTCTCGTTGTCCTCCAGATAGCTTGTATCCAAGGTAGGTTACTTGCTGTCGCACCATCTGAGCTTTCTGTTGAGAGACTCAATACCCATTCAGTCCCAAAAAGTTCAACAAATTAATAGTCCATTGAATACAATCTGACTTTGTTTCAGTTGCTATTAATAAGTCATCCACATAATGTAGAAGAGTTCCGTCTCTGGAGGGAGGATCCCATGTCTCAAGTTCTCATGCTAATTGGTTCCCAAAGATGGTTGGACTGTTCTTAAAACCTTGGGGTAACACTGTCCAGGTAAGTTGGGTTTTCCTACCAGTAGTAGGACTTTCCCATTCAAATGCCAATAGGTTTTGGCTCTCCTTGGCCAGAGGCAAGCAGAAGAATGCATCTTTCAAATCTAATACTGTAAACCATACTTGTAATTTAGTAAGTAAAGTATAAGGATTGGCCACCACAGGGTGTAAATCTTTCAAATTGAGGGGTTTTAGAAAGAACACCTTTTCCTGTTGGCCAGTAGCTCCCACTACAGTCACTAAGTCTTTACTCACAGGTATCAATTCTTGATTTAAAACAGAGAAAGAAGCACCTGTGTCTACTAAGAATTCTACTTCTTTCTCTTGTCTCCCCAGTCCTCCTCTACTTTCAGAGAGCCTTCCTCTTCCTCGTCCTCTAAATCCTTCTCTATTCACCATTCCTCTCTGTTCCAAGGATGCCTCCGTGCGGCAGGAGGTTAACACCACAATCCTTCTGCCACTCCGGGCGATTCCGCAAAGTAAAAACCATATCCGCATACATAACCTCATCCCATTTTCCTTCTCTCCATAAGAACAACATTAACTACAATACAGTATTATAATTTAAAGATCCATTAAAGGGCCATTTTTCACCATCTTCTAATTTGTACAGGGGCCACCACTGATCACAATATTTGATTAATGTTTTCTTATTCACACTCCCACCTGATTGTCCCCCTATCTCTTTCCAGTGTGCTAAGATACATCCTAGGGGGCTTTTCTTTACAATACCACCACTTTGCTGTCCCCCCATTCTACCTTATTGATTCTGTACTTCCGTTATTCTCCCACAGATTATTTTAATAACCTCAACCTGTCGCGCTTTATTCTCCCACTCTGACCATGTTCCACAATTCTCACATTGAATAAACAATTCACAAGGAAAAGCGGTTCACATTCATTTTCAGGATGAGACACACAGGTCTCCAGGTTTTCCACACTCACTTTGCAGTCACACTGTGTCTCAGTCACTCACCAGTCACACCAGAGTTAACTCAGCTCATTCACGCTTAGTTGCCGATTTCGCAGTGCCTAACGAATATATCCAAATTCAATACCAATAAACCAATATCCGAGTTTGGTGCCAGTAAATCCATACTGCCAACAGTACAAACTCATGCGGGTTTCATAAGTGTACCAATACCAAAAGGCACGTTATTGCAGAAGTACAAGGCTTAACCCGTGCCTGTACCAACGTACCACCAGCAGTACAAACTCATGCGGGTTTCATGAGTGTACCAATACCAAAAAGCACGTTATTGCAGAAGTACAAGGCTTAACCCGTGCCTGTACCAACGTACTAAATACCAAATGTATACCCTCAGGCACTAGTAGCCTGGTATACGGCACTCAGCGTAGGACGTCTCCTACGACTTATGAGAACCTTCCAAATGACCGGTCCCAAATTCCAAAACAGAAAAGATTTAAAGAATACCTTTTTCCTTTAGATGGTCCTTGTCTGCTCCCGCAGTGATCCGATTGAGGCGAGGAGTCCCTCCGGGAAATCTCGGGGGTACCCTAGGGAGTCCTGTTCTCAGCGGGTCCTGCAGCTGAGCAGAGCGGGTCCCATCTGGGGTGCCAAACTGTTGCTGTGAAAAGCCGAAATCAGAACTCAATAGTCGGGATGATTATTAAGCAGGTATTCTTTATTGCAGCACTGGGGATCGCTCCGCCACAAGTGCTCCGCCAGGTTAGCACAACACATCAGTTCATATACAGAAAAATCATACATATTCATCAGATTTCTTGAAAAGGGCAGTTTTATGGTGATGAGTTCCCAGAATTCATTTACATAGTCCAAGCATGCGCAGTAAAATTAGGGTTAGGGTCTTTTCACCCTCCCGGTGGTGTTCCATAGTCTTCCTCACGTTGTCCACTAGTTGAACTTTGGGCTTCCTTTGTCCATATATAGTCATTGAGTTAGCTCATCAGTCCTTGGGCCTTGGAATGTTACAAGGGGGTCGATTTAAGCTAGTTCTTTGGTGCTTATCTTTGGCACAATTGTCCTAAGTTCCTCTTATCAGTGATTTAATTAGGAAGCCTAACGAGCTTGCTCAAGGCCTGCTTAGTCCTATCAGGTAAGAAGTCACAGGAGATGTTCCACCATCAACTCTGCTCAGCAGGTAACCAAAACTCAAAACTATCTGCAGGGGAAGAGAACAAAAGAAAACAAGGATGACAGTGAAACTAAAAAAATGCAAGTCTATGTCTTAGTCAGGGATTGTCAGGGATTTAACCCTTTCACTTGCATCTAGCAACTGATGGGGATGTGGATCCAGCATCACAGACCAGACAGCAGAAACACACGCAGGAACGTCCCACCTCCTCGCTGAGCCATCTCCTGTCTTCTTGGAAGGCATTAGCTGACACGTGACGAGTGAGAAGTTGCACGTCAAGTGAAACTTTACTAAAAAAGTTGTGAAAAAATAACTTGTTCAGTTCAGAAAGGAGACTGGGCGATGCTATGTACAATAAACCACCCTATGCACAGGGAGAGTACTTAGAGTCAGATGTGGTACCCAATAATGACAATTAATGGCCCTTCACATCAGTTTTCTGTATGCTCAGGTTAGTTCTTTCAGTCAGACACAGAAATTAGAAGTGATTTCTTCTTCTTTTGCTAAGTAATCAGTATTTTAGGTAGTTACTGCTAAACAATGCAGAAGCTACCAAAAAAAAGTTAAAGCAGTTTCATCCTCACAAGAAGTATATCATTGAAGCGCTTCTCTGTCGTGGTTTAACCCCAGCCAGCAACTAAGCACCACACAGGCGCTCGCTCACTCCCCCTCAGTGGGATGGGGGAGAGAATCAGAAGAGTAAAAGTGAGAAAACTCGTGGGTTGAGATAAAGACAGTTTAATAAGTACGGCAAAAGCCGCGCACACGAGCAAAGCAAAGTAAGGAATTCATTCACTACTTCCCATGGGCAGGCAGGTGTTCAGCCATCTCCAGGAAAGCAGGGCTCCATCATGCGTAACGGTTACCTGGGAAGACAAACGCCATCACGCCAAACGTCCCCCCCTTCCTTCTTCTTCCCCATTTTTATATACCGAGCATGACGTCATATGGTATGGAATAGCCCTTTGGTCAGTTTGGACCAACTGTCTTGGCTGTGTCCCCTCCCAACTTCTTCTGCACCTGGCAGAGCATGGGAAGCTGAAAAGTCCTTGACTAGTGCAAACATTACTTAGCAACAAACAGTGTGCTATCAACACTGTTTTCAGCACAAATCCAAAACACAGCCCCATACTAGCTACTATAAAGAAAATTAACTCTATCCCAGCCAAAACCAACACATTCTCATATTAAAGTCTCTTCTCTACTCTAAAGGGTCCCCATTTTCTCCGCTCCCAAGGAAAACTCCAGAGCTATTTATGGGTTTTCAAAGAAAGGAACATGTCCTTTACCTGCCATTTAACGAAACAAAAGAAAACAAAGGTACTCAGAGCTATGAATGGAGAACATTTAGAAAACACTCTAAAGACAAATTAACCAAAGAGCAAGCATTAATGGGAAAACCTGGGAGCAGAATGAGAAGCACCACACAAGTAAAACTATCCCAAGCACTTAAGCCTCCATCAAGGACCACAAGCCCTGAGACTCATGACAGCTGTTGGACAAGTTTCCCTCCTCCAGATGGAAACACCTCTCACTGCACTGTGCTAAGACCAAGGAAGGAAAAAGCAATACAACCCCTCCATCTCAAAGCATGCCACTCCATTCACAGGTAAATTTTGATTTCTTTAGATAAACTGCCTGGCCAGTTATAACACCTGCCTATAGAGTATACCCACTTCATCCACACCTACCCACAAAAAATTCTGAGGTGCTGAGTAAGTGTGGAGAGTCAGGTGGACTTAGATACACACACTGCTACCAGGGGACTGGTTTTTTAACCTATTTACAAGTATCCATTGCTTTGAAGCTGCCCAAGGGTCAGCATGCCCTTGCTACTGGAGGTTCTTGCTCTGTGCAAGCACTAAGAAAAACATTTCTGGCAACAGATTATTTTAAACTGGTAAAGCACAGCAGAAAATACCATTTATTACCTCCTGAGAATTATCTCCCAGAAATATCAGGAACAAGGGCAAAACTTGTATATTTAACACGCATTTGAGTTACATGACTGTTAAACATACACCACCAGTCATTTCACTAGACTTGTCACCAAAATCGGGAATCAAACTCCTTAACACCAATGAAGCAGGCATTCCTTATTACGGTGCTGGATGCACGGGGTATCGTTCCACCTAGCATGCATACCACAGGTTACATCAAGCAAAGCTTATATTGTCCGACTACATACATATGCATCAAACTTCCCAGAATGATCATGCATATTCATTCTATTTCCCAGAACTAATTATTATATTTGCATGGTCTTTACGCATGCGTCCTTGAACTCCAAGGGGCTTCCGTGGGAGTCTCTGGTGGTCCTTGGTGGTTGTACAGGTGTGTCCTTTAGTTGACCCCTTCTTATGGGCATGCGCAATATCATCTTGCTTATGTAACCTGCTTCCCTTCTTCATGGTGCATGGTCCCTAACAATGATTTGGCACCCTTATTCCTATTCTAACACAAACCAATTATTCTAACTACCCCTTGACTCATTGTCAAGATGGGCTGGGGCTGTACTGGGAGCATAGCAGCATGTCCATACTACTCCTCATCCTATTGTCTTTGGGCATAGTAGCATATCCGTAGCCATAGATGTACAAACACAACATTAAAGCTCCTATCTATGTTGCTTAGTTATAAAAGAACAAACTAATCACTTTGATTACATTTGGTTACAGACTGAAGGCTGACAGCAGTGTACCAGGACAGTCCTTTCTGGACACCTCACTCCTGGGTAGAAATCCTAGAGATTTCCTTTACTGTAGTCCATAAAACACTATCTGATTTAATGCCAGAAATCCAAAGAGCTACAGTAAGGGTTTGTTTTGGGGGGAGGGTGGGGGTGGTGTTTGTTTTTGTTTTGTTGTTTTTAACAGAGCATAGCAGATAAAAAGCAAGCAAACAAACAAAAAACCCCAGGTAAACCCCCGAGGCACTAATGACGAACAAAAGGTTGGGCTCAAGCTCAGTCCCGGGGGCAAGCAGGCTGGCAGAGGACGCTGCTGAGTGACCGGGCTGCGGGGCAGGAGGCAGCCAGGGACCAGAGCTCTCCTAGCACTGCGGCGCTGCTCCAGCCAGGCACGGCAGCTCACCCAGCGGGACCTGGCAGCGCTTCTCTCCTGCCGGCAGCAGAGCTGCAAACTCAAGTTTTCCTAAAGACCCGCTTCTACTCTCAACCCGAGCTACAGCCGCATGTCCACAGCACCCTGCCTCTCAGGAGCACCAGAAGGGGATGGAAACACCGACCAGGAGCAGACACCAGATCTCTCCCACCTGCTTCACACAGCATCCCTGCAATCACAGGCATCTCCTGAAAGGCTGGAGCATGAAATCACAGTTTTTAAACGTGTTTCCACGAAGACCAGGGAATTACAGAAAACAGATTCAGAGGGAGAAAACCAGGGAAAAGGAGGAGGAAATCAGTCTGCCTGGCTACATGAAATCGGTATGAGAAACAAAGAGAGATGCAGGGCAAAGCAGAACTGGACAGGATCCTGAAGGGGAGGTTAAGAAAAAATAGACAAGTTTAACTACACAAGTGTTCTCAAGAAAAGCATTATTTTGTTTAAATCTCGATTAATTCTTCATTATCAATTATTCTGATTATTAATTCCATTTTCACATGGGCATTTTTTCAACATTGAAGAAGATGCAGCTGTTACAAATGCACAGCACAGACCAGCCTGTGACATCCCCATTGCCTCCTTAGGATGAGGAGCAGCCCCAGGCGCTGCCCTTGGGCAGAAAGGCGGCACAGAAGCATGGAGCAGCCGCTGCAAGGAGGGAACCGGGGACTCGCCAAGGCTGCAAGGGATATTTGTCACTGGGGCAGGAGGGGTGGGTCAGGGTTTGGATATTGGGAAGGGGCAGCAGCAAGGCTGCCTTAAAAGCACAGGTGACCCCAGAGAAGCAACAACAGTCATCTAGTAACGAGATGACCATCTGCAGACTGACAGCACATCAGGCAGTACAAGGTTGCAAAGAAAAACTATGGCAATTGGTTACACCATATTTGTAGCAATCAACAGCCACAGCGTCACTGCAGTGAAGATCAACTACTCTGTGCAGAGCTATTGAAGAGGAGAGAGGTGGAGATGAAGGAGTATCTGACTTTGGAGGCTAAAGCAGGGCCACCCATGGTGTTATCCCAAAAATCAGAGTTCATTTACCCGGTGTGCAAAATGCCAATATACACACAGAGCAGAGGTATTTTATTGCATATTTGCACAGATATGGGTGCCTGTCTCAAAACAGCACACCCAGCTTTCAAATTAACAGTTATTTATACAGAAAGCATTAACATATTCAACTTTCTAATACATATGCAGTATTCTTCTATTAAATCATTGGTTAAAATCTCTTCACCCAGCATGTAAATTAGTACGCATGCTTAGCTGTTCTTCTTCAACTTCATCATTTGAGTCGGTGGTATAACTGGGGTCGGTGGTCTGTGAGTCAGTGGTTGCGGTCTCCCCCGCCGCAATTACCTTTCCCGTAGTTTCCTACCTTTTTGGCAGATCTAAGCGGTTCCTCATGGTTTACTAACTAGAATAGTAATACATCAGTTAAACTTCTGCTTTTCAACAGCCACATCCTGCTTATTAGACAAAGGTACATTGTCTGAGTTCCTATGGAGATAGGGTAGGGCTCTACAATGGAATTCTATAGCAGCATCAACATTATGTGAATTGTATACTTACATTTGATTATTACACCAAAGCAATGAGGTCCTCCTGCTATTTTCAGTCTCAGAGCTGCATGAGGTCCTCCTGCTATTTTCAGTCTCAGAGCTGCTGCCGTATTTCCCAATCAGAAGCACTCCCAGCTTCCAGCACATGGAAACTTGTACTTTAATTAGTTCTCAATTACTTCTTGTACCTTATTTACTTTAGGTTTCTGCTCTGCCTGCAGATGTAAAGAGATCATTTTCTGAATGTCGAGCAGGTCATTCAAACTTGAAAAAAACAGACTTTGTCTTTTGAAAACTGTGCAAATAAAAAGCTCACCACAGAAACGGAACTCACTTTATCATGAAAGCCAGAGGACCAGCAAGGCTCTGCAAAGGCGTTGGGTTCCACGACACCCCCCTGCTCACGTCCGAGCCTCTCCCAGCACCTACGAGCAGTGAAAACCCGTCCCACAGCCAGAAGGCAAGAACTTACCTGGGGCCAGCTCTTGTCTTATGGCTTAACACCGGTTTCTGATCGATGAATCTTGGCTCAGGTAACTCAGAGCCTCGGAAACAGCACTCTGAGGCTGTTTAATCAGATTAAAAAGACCCAATTCAAATCACCACAAAGAGCAGAAAACATTAAATACGGCACTTTTTTTCACATTTGAATTAAAAATAGAGGGCTAAAATGAACTTCCCCTGGGGTAATCATCTGATAGATAAACCCTATGGACACAACGGACCTTTACGGACAGCAAAAACCTGTCAAATTCAAGGTAAAAGGACAGCACGCATCAGCACGTTTGAACAGCCCTAGCTGTGATAATTAACTTTTTTTTTTTTTTTTATCGGAACCGTGTAAAATTTAGGGGTTTTAAAGTTTTCACCTTCCCAGGCCCGCCAGGGAAAGCGGCCGCGGCCCAAGCCCCGCTGGCCCCCCAGGCCCCACCGCGCTCACCTGTAGCTGGTTCCGGGCCGCTGCCGCCCGCCGGGGCCGGGGCCGCCCCCCACGGCCGCCCCCCACGGCCGCCCCCCACGGCGCCACCGCCCGGGACCGCCCAGCCCAACCGCCGCGGCCCTGCCCACGCAGGCCCCGCCCGCCGAACATGAATATTCATAAGGCACCGCTCGCGGCTGGGAGCCCCGGTAGGGCTGCCCGGTGGAGCCCAGCGGGTCGGGTGGTGCGACAGGGAGCGGGACTTAGGCTGGGGGAGCAGGGGGAACGGAGCACAGAGTTAGCCCGGGCTGCGGGGCCACAGGGGAGAAAGGGGTCGGTGAGTTGCCGTGGCGGGGGCTCCCGCAGGGACAGGCTGCGCTGGGGCTGCTGCAAAGAGCTGCGGGGCAACGTGCCACTCGGAAGGTGTATCTGGGTGGAGCAGCGGGGTTTAAACCCCGAGAGACTGCCTCTTCCTGTGGGTTTCTCAATATTATGCGTTATTAGATAATTATTAAATAATAACTGAATGATTAACAATGCTTAGTGAAATATTAATAATGCTTAAATTATTGAATTATTAAAATCAGCAGGTTTATTTTCAGCAGCTGCAGCAGTGAGCTCAGCTCTGGTGGTCAGACCCTGCTGCAACTAGCTGGGACCCTCCAGGGCTGCTCTGGGCAGGTGAGTTCCCCTCTCGCTTGGTGGCCACCACTGTGATGTGGGACTGATGGAGCTGATCCATGGTGTCAGCTGTGATAAAGCCTCCTCTTCCTGCTGAAGAGAGCTGAGTGTTAGGGATCTGCTCTGGGTAGGAATTAGACCTGTTACATTTCTTCCAGTGTTCATCTGGCTTAATTATGTAATTCCTCTGCAAAACTGAGGAATGTGCTGTTCCCACCACAATTAGCAGCTCTGCACCTGAAAGGGTTAAATCCCTGACTAAGACATAGACTTGCATTTTTTTAGTTTATCCTTGTTCTCTTTTGTTCTCTTCCCCTGCAAAGATAGTTTTGGTTACCTGCTGAGCAGAGTTGATGGTGGAACATCTCCTGTGACTTCTTACCTGATAGGACTAAGCAGGCCTTGAGCAAGCTCGTTAGGTTTCCTAATTAAATCACTGATAAGAGGAACTTAGGACAATTGTGCCAAAGATAAGCACCAAAGAACTAGCTTAAATCGACCCCCTTGTAACATTCCAAGGCCCAAGGACTGATGAGCTAACTCAATGACTATATATGGACAAAGGAAGCCCAAAGTTCAACTAGTGGACAACGTGAGGAAGACTATGGAACACCACCGGGAGGGTGAAAAGACCCTAACCCTAATTTTACTGCGCATGCTTGGACTATGTAAATGAATTCTGGGAACTCATCACCATAAAACTGCCCTTTTCAAGAAATCTGATGAATATGTATGATTTTTCTGTATATGAACTGATGTGTTGTGCTAACCTGGCGGAGCACGTGTGGCGGAGCGATCCCCAGTGCTGCAATAAAGAATACCTGCTTAATAATCATCCCGACTATTGAGTTCTGATTTTGGCTTTTCACAGCAACACAAGGCAAAAGTTTTATCCTCATTAAAATTACTTGTCTCATTTCAGAAACCATCCACATAGACTTCAAAATTAAACTTTTCATAATCTGTGCACTAGTAGAGAAGCAGTGGGGGCTTTTTTTCAGGTCTGTGCCTGTTAAAGAGCCTTTAGGAGATTGTGATCTATCCCTTGACTCTCAGATGGGGCAAGGAAGAGTTTGAGAAAGTCATGTATGTTTTTGATGTTCCCCAAAGCAGTTTGTTCTTATGTAACTTCTAGCCAGAGGTTGAATATTTGCAGTCAGATTCTGCATCAGCCTTTGTACAGTGCCTAGGAGCCTCTTTTTTCCTGCACAGTCTTTGTGCACAGGAGTTGTCTCTTCCATTGACATGGTCATCTCTGTAGGTAAATGCTGCACACGTTTGTACAGATGCTGGACAGACTAGAAGCTGTAATGCCAGTACAGAACAGCAGCTTGATGCTAGGGTCATCCTGTATCTCTCACAAGTAAAATTTTTGTTTGTGTGTTAATGTTGTGTTAGAGGAATTTCCCAGGTTTGGTATCGAGTGTGAAACCACAGGGATCCTGCAGTGTTTCAGGTCTGGTTAAATGGTGGTCCATATCAAGGTGGCTGCCTGAGTGTGGGGGTTCCAGTCCATGCTCACTAAATTGCCTGCAGGCAATTAGCGCCCTGGGGGGGAGTAATGCAGTTCAGGCTGTGTTGGATCTGTGCAAGGGAGTTCAGCTGCTGCAGAACCTGGACGTTCAAGCCTTGGGTGTAAACCCTGAGTAAGAACAGAGGCAGGAAGAAAGGGTTTTCACAGGCTGTAGTCATGATCAGTTTTCTTCCCAGGGGCTCTGCTGCTTTGTGGATGGAAAACTTTCCCTGAAACTTCTCCTCCTGAAAGGGCTGTTACAGTCTGTGCCTCCTGCTTAATTTTGGATCTTTCTTTAAAAAAAACTATTGTTTTTTTGGTTTTGGGTGTTTCCCCTCTCTCTAGGATGTGACATGCCTGTGTTTTGGAGAAAAGCAAGTAAAAGAGCAGAAGCTGGGACGGGACTAGGTATGTGGGAGGAGTGGTAGAATATAATGGGCAAAAGTGGGTTTGGATTTTGATCTGCTCAGAAATTTTCGTACCAGCCTTCAAACTCACTGGTTATTAATGTGAAGGTGACAGTGAATGAAGGGGGGAGGGGGAGGCAAAGAAGTGGAAGGAGTGAGGAAGGGCTTAGAGGATTTGCAACACCTCATGCTGTGTTAATCCATTCAGCAAGAGATCTTCCTCACTGCTCTGAGTATTAATGTGCCACTCCTCTAGTGTCACAAGAGGTGAATTGCTGGTAACACAGCTGTCACTCCTCATCCCTGGCTTCATAATTCCCTTGAAAAGCAGGGCTACAGCCTTTCTCTTAAGAATGTATCTTAGAGGTATGAGTGCACAGGGGCAGCAATGTGACCAGTGGGCAGTGAGAACAGGCAATGTCTCAGTCCATGGACAGGGAAATTGTTATTCCTGTCTTCCAATGGTGGGATGTCGTGGGCATCTTGCAGAAGATGCTCTCTTGTTCTTGAGAGGATGAGAAATAGGGAACTGCTCGTCTGTCTTCCTAAGATGCGGCATTAGGGAGGTAGAGTTGGATTTCCAGTGTATGGAAAAATCTGCTTTCATACTAATTAGTCAGTATATATTAAAATGAATTTGTCCTATCTTCATTTGCCCATGGAAAATCAAAGTGGACTGGTCCCCACGTGGAGCTGTTTCAGGCAATGTTGTGGCAGCCTAGTGACTTCATCACCAAGGCTTTTCATTATTTAGCTTTTTGGTTCAGACTTCCCACCTTGTTTCCTGGAGTTTAAGACCCATCCCAAGTCCATGTTGCCGTAACTGTGGTTTGAAGAATACCTGGTGTTCTTGCAAGTGGTTGCAGAAATCGTTGAAGCAATGTCAAGCTTCCTTGTTCGGTGCTGGAGTAGAAGGCGGAAAAATGTTTATTCTTGTCCTGAGTTTTCGTGGGGAAAGTTTTCAAAATCCCACATGTGAAGGTTGAAAATTTTCGCAGTGGAAATTCATTTACAGATAATCTGTTTCTTCTGAAATCAAAGTACTTTGTGCTCTTCCTCAGTTTTGGTGTCTTTCAATGTTGGTGAGTCACTACAATCTTAAAGGCATATTTTGGTTTGTGGCACACTTGCTGCCCTCTCATGCTTTCCCCTCCTGACCCCAGGCTGTGCTTTCCTCCCTGTTATCACCTGCGTGAGGGTCCCTGTGTTATCCCACAAGTGTGAGGTCGTTTACCCAGTGTGCGAGACGCCAGTATACACACAGGGCAGAGGTATTTTATTTCATGTCTGCGCAGAGATGAGTGCCAGGTGGTAGCTCCACAAAGCTAGCACAAAGTTCGGTCATATAGGTACAGTATTTATACAGTCTAGTTATGCATATGCATAAGTAATTACACAAAGCAGTTTTCTATTGGTCTACATTTCTCTTATTTCAACTTAAAGCTACAGTGCTACTTTAATATTCTGTGCATGCTCAAAGGTGAGGGGTCTCTGCTTGGGCCGGGGTCTCCAGCTCGAGGGGTGTGACTTTTAGTATTATAATGAGAATAGTTCACGTGAGGGTGCTTCTTATCACACTTCTACTAGTTGTTTCAGATGGTTCCCAAAACATCTTAATTGGCTTACCTATTTCTCCAGGATGTGCTTTACTCCCAAGGACAGTAATTCTTGATTAGACGTTCCACATTCCAGCCTGAATCCCCCTTATCAGCTTTATGTAAGCCTTGGCCTTCCACTGGCTCCTGTTAGACTACACTGTTAGACTACACCTGCAGCAATGTCTGAGGGAAATGGTGTATGGGTTTGTGTGTTGCAAGTCTTCTGGCCAGCCTGGCCCGCAGTGATGTGCAGGAGCCAAAACTATAATTTTCATAAGGCAGTAGAGGTGATTTGGGAAAAAAAACCACTTTTTCATAAAACTTGGTATGAAATTTTTCAAGCTGTTTCAGGAAAGGAAATAATTTGAGTTGGAGCTACTGCGTCAAGTATTTCTGATTGGTGAAAGTCTAATGATTTTCCCTCAAATTTAAAAATTTCCCACAAAAAGCTTAAACTTTGCAGAAACTAAAATCCCTGTCAGGAAGATCTTACTGGTTGGTAATCTGCTCCTGTGCTGTGCATATACACCCTCGTAGCACAAATTAGTTTATTCTATCATTCTGCATCCACCAGTTGAGGATTATAATATATTTTCAAGAGTAATTGAGCATGTGTTTATAAGATAAGCATAAGTGACATTATCACATTTGTGACAGCAAGTAACCCTGTCCTGGCCCTATTGCTTGGAGTAATTTGAATGGTAGACACCCTGCTTCAGAACAGGCATGGACACTCGGTGCATGGTGGAAAGGGTGGCAAGCTTTGTTTACTTCTTCATGTCTAAGCCCTGCAGTTGAGTTCCTGCCTTAGGGATGGCAATTTCAGTCATACAACAACTGCAGGACAAGGTTCTTTTTCTAGAGGTGCAGCAAGGTCAGTAAGGGACCCAGCCAAGTAGTGATCAGGGTGATCACTACCTACCTCCTTTTATTTATTCCCCTTGTCCTCTTTTGTCTGAAGCATTTTTTGTCACTGATTTGTTTTCCCTTTTCTCCTTGCCTTCTCTCACAGGCTTTGAAGTGGCATCGTGGCAGGTGAAGCAAGACTGGTGGATTCTTTTTTCCTGCATGTGTTTTCTTCTGCTTGTGACCACCTTTTTGTGCTGGCTGTTTCCCTGGCAGACGGTGTCATACACAGGGTGCCTACTTGCTCAGGGAAGACCTTACTCTAAAGCTTTACTCTGGAGAGAATTCAGCCCTTAGTGCCACATGCCTGTGGCATGCAGCTGTTCCTTGTGAAAGGCCATTCAGTTTTGTAGGATCCTCTCGTTTTGTTCCTTGGGAATGGGCTGCAGGGCACCCTTCTGTCTCTGCTCTCCTTGTGTCCATTTAACCAGCAGTCTAACCTGAGCATGAATCAAAAGTACTACAAAATTTTTTGGATTTGACCAGGATTTGGTGGTTTCCAAAGGAGCTGCTGAATTTGTATCCTCTCTGATTTAAAATTCAGCAGTGTCCTTACTAAATCCTGTTTGGTGCAGGCAGTGCCCAGACTGAGGACCCTTGAGCTGCCAGCACTGAGGGCCACTTGCTCCAGTGCTGGGTGCCTGGGATAACCAGTGGTAGGAGCGCAGGCAGAATGCCTGCTGTGACTTTTGGGATAGCATGTAGGCCATGAGTGATCGTTGACTTTTGCTTTGTTTCTCCCACCAGCTGGGACGATTCCCCAGTATGAGGGTAAAGAAAGAAAGGGAAAAGTCCGATGCAGGTCCAAGCACCTCCTCTGCCTGTATGGGCATCTCTGCTTGGGGACAGACATGTCAGGAAGCACTGGGGGGACGTGTGCTGGTGCTCTGTGAGCAGACACTGGTAAACTAACACTGGATTCCCTCTCTCCATGCACTAGCATAATCTGCTTTCTGTGGCAATTTCTCTGTAGCAAGTAGAGGAATGGAGATGATTTCTGAAGTCTGAAGCTGGCCTGCTTCACCTCTTCTGCTTCCTTGTGCCTCTTCTTTGAGGAGACTGCTTTTATAATTTGGCCTGCTCTTTCTCAGATCAAAATGAGCTGTTCAGTAGTGGCTTGTTTGGGACACTTCTGGTTCTTCAGGCTGAATCCTTCAATTTGCACTTGATTTGCTTAGGACAGTATTTAGGGAAAAGAGAAGAGTAAACTTGCCTCAAAAGGCTGACAGCAGATTTTGGTTAAGAGTCACGTCTCTGGTTCTGTTCTAGTGGATTTTAATTTTCTAATGAGACTAAAATCCAATGAATATTGGATGAGCTTGATAGCAGTCATATTTGCCACCACCATATTTTTGTAATAGGCTGTGCTCTAAGTGGTAAAAGTGTTTTGCTTGCTGAGCACTGCTCTTAGAGTAAGGGTGTTAAAAAGCAGGTGTACTTTTCTTCAACAGCTGGATATGAACCTAAGCAAGGAGAAGCAGCAGCCTCTGAGGGAGAAGGACATTACAACTATAAGAGACTGAAAGAGTTAATGTCTCAAACATTGTGGTGAGGCGAGGCACTATTTGCATGGCGACGGCAGGTCAGCAAGCACGGGGTGGGGGAGAGTGAGAGCGGGAGCAGGACGTGCGGGACGTGGAGAGTGCATCGGAGGATGCACGGAGATCACAGAGATGCTGATCTCTGGCCAGAGATCACAGAGAGCTGATCTGAGGAAGGGGCTTGCAACCGCCCAAGAGACCCCTCGCGACCACCCCCCTCCCCCAGTGCCTGCGCAAAAGATTGAGAACTTTCTAGAACAAGAACCATGTAAGTCCTGAAGGGACTGGAGGCGGGGATTAGCTTATAAAAGACACGCCCTCCAGGGAACCGCGCGCGCGCCCACCACTGGAGGATTGCCATGCCTGTCATCGTCATCATGGGATCCAAGGGTGGTGATACTTTTTCTTTCTCTTTCCTCCTCTCTTTTCCTTTCCTTTTCTCGCTTCGCTCTCCCTCTACTCTTCCAATACATGCAAGTTTGGGATAAATTGTGTCAGGTTGCCCAGAAAATAGTTCCATTGCCAAATCGCCTGTGTTCGTTCGTTGAGCTTGCCAGTTCATTAAGTTTGTCCATTTGTTGAATTCACCATTTAATAAAGTTGCTGGCCAGCCTGTTCCTCTGAGTCATTGTTGTGAATCTATCGACCACGCGGCTCTGCCGAGCAGAGATCGACTTTTGTCGGTACACAAACCATCGGGGAATCAAAAAGATTCACCCATCTCGCAACCCACCGAGTGGGACGAGACAACAACTAAGAGGGAGATGGTGTTCTGTAATCTGCACACATCCAGTGCTGTGAGTATTTCTCACCCTCGCTGCTGCCTTCTGTGCTGGGGTCCTCGGGAGGAGGCACTACAGGTTCTGCAGTAGCTCAAGCTCAAAACCTCTGGCCTGGTTTCTAAATAAAAATTTCAGAAGTTTCTTGAGTTAAAATATGACCTAAAATGGAGTCTGTCTGAGTTAAGTCAAAACAAATGTGCATACATGTTAAATCCTGCTGGTAGTAGTATATAACACCACAATTATTCATTTGGTTGCTTATGGAAGACTTGCAGGAAGCTTTTAGTGAAGTGGTTGATCATGCAGTAATTAAACCAATATTAAATAGTGATAAAGATTCAGCTGTTATATGTTTCATCATTTGGCCAACTTTCATAGCTTGGTTTCTACAGGAACAGAGGGAACTATAGTGTTCTGTAGCTAGCGATGGCTTCTTTTCTTTGAATACAACTTTTTACAATTTCCTGAAAATTAACTTTGTTATTCAGACTAAGGATTTTACTGCAAAGAAAACCTTGATGCTTTATGAACGCTTTTGATATCTCATAACATGTTCAAAAATCTCTCTTTGCAAGAGAGAAAACTAGTGGAGTACATTATATCTCACCAGGTGTCAAAATCTGAAAAATAGAATAGAGTTTTGCAGGATGACTGTATTGCCAAATACTGGGCTGGAGAATGCTGCTTTGCTAAAAGACACTTTAAAAAATGGAAACATTGCTTTCTGTTCTGCTAGCTATTTCACACCCCCCCCCCCCCCCCAAAAAAAAAAAGGTGAGAAAAAGCAAGCCAACTTAATTCAGGTTCTTCTAATTCTGTTTCTTGAAACTCAAATTTCAGAATTTTTTAAAATCTTTTTTTAGATAATAGGTAGCTTTTATACATATATATATATATAAAGAAAAGTCCAATGACAAGCCCACTGGCACACGTTTTCATTTGGGGTGAAGCCCTCTGCTCTCTGCATGCAAGTACCTTATGCCATAAACCTGGATTAAGCCTTGACTGCTGCGTTACCCTTTCAAAACTTTGGCTAGAGATCTTTTTTACAGAGGGGAAGGAAAAACGATGTCGTGGAATGAGATTTCTGGTGTAATTCTCAAGTATTCTGAGGTTGAAGACTAAGCTATTGGGTGTATCCTCTCTGAAATTTCACTTGATGTTTTTTTGACAGTCTCTCTGAGCAGTTTGCATTGAGATGTTGCATTTGAGAGCTAACTATTTATATGCTACCAGATGAAATACCTGCTTTCTTGACCCTCTCTGGTTACTTGCCTGTTTTCAACTTGCTTACTCCCTCTTTACTCTCTTCCTCTATAAATTCTGTTTTAACAGGTTCCAGCTCAGCCCTTTTGTCCAGCTCTTGAGTCTGGCAGGCAGTCCCTGCCCTGGGTGTAATCTTGGTTCCTGCAAGTGCTTCCTCTCCTCTTGCTGCTCCTGCCACCCCATCCCTTGGGATCTTTGCTTTTTAATGGCAACTGATGACATTCACACATCCTCTCTCCTGCAGTTCTTAGAGTTGACTTGCTGTCTTGGGATCACATCCTTTTTTCTCCACAAGACTTCTGGAAAGTACTAAGATTCTCAATTCCAATGTGGTGCTCTGTTCATGAAGAAAATATACCTTTTATCTTCCTGTTCCTGTCTTTTTGTGGTGTACGTGTGCTCAGTTAATTAAACCTGGCCATCTGACTTCTGGATCCCCAGTTTCTGAAGGTAGGACAGGGAAATTGAGGTTCCAGCATGTGAGCTCTGACTCTTCACTTTGAGATTGATATAAAAAGTCACAGGGCCCACAAAGTTTTGTGCAGTTTTGTTTCTTGCCAACCTTCCTTCATCTGTGAAAGTGCTTCTTAGAGGCAGAAGGTGACACAGGCAAAGTTAGTGACTGTTTCCCATAGTGCAGGGCGTATGCAATTGGAGCTGTGAGCTTTGACTAGGTGCTGCCAAGGCTGGGTGAGGTGAGGGTTAGGAAATAGGACTTGCAGATACCTGCCTCTATAGAAGTAAGAGTTCTTTTCAATATTACTAGAGTAAAATATTATATGTGTGAGAACAGTAAATTTTGGCAGTATGGTTATATCGTGTTATGGAGGAGGCAGGATGAGAGCTTTCTGAAAATACCAGGCTGAAGTCTATGGCTGATGGAGCACTGGCCATCTTCTGTGTATTGTTTCTGTGCAGAGCTGGCTTCTGACTTCCCAGCTTTAAAAATGACCGCAAGTAGGTTTTTTGTGTGTCAGTGCCATACTGCCTCCTCCCTGGCTCACTGTGCTGGCTGTCCGGGGCTAAACTTGAGCAAACACACTGCTATCAGTGAACTCTCTGGCATGAGGAAAAGCACAAGAGGAAACAGAGGCTTAAATGGCAAAGATGCTCCTGGGCCTCTTGTTTGTGGGGCAAGGGAGTACGAATACATTGCTGGATGTGGCATGTTCCAACTATCAAAGGGTGTTGGCAGTGTTGTTGAACACATCCTTTCTAAACACGACACAAACTGCTGGCCCTGGGGTCTGCATCAATAGGCAGGTCCAAAGGGGCTCTGGAGCAATCTGGGGGCTGCTTCTGGCTCATAATGCCTACAGGATGAGAAGAGCCCATGCAAGCAGCTCTCTAGTTAATGTCCTTGTCCCAGGATCCCATTCATGGCCATGTGTTGGGGAGCTGGCACAGCCTGTTTTCAAAACACCCTGTATATCTCATTCACGGGGCTTGCTACTTCACAGCAAAGGCAACTGATGCTACCAGTTCATGAAGGAGAATAAGGCCTGCCTGCCAGGGACTTGGATGATGGTGTCTGGAGTTGGAGAGAGGTTTCAGTTATTGGATGGAAGTGGGGATTTGTCTGGTGCTTTGTCTTTTAATGTGACTCCTGCATTACATGTCACAGCTTTTGGGTCCTGTTCAGTAGCTGCTTATGCTGGATATCATCTCAGGTAGGCTGGTGATTTTCTCTTTGACTGTTCCAGAAGCATGTACTTTTTTTTTTCAGGGTAGGATTTGGGGTTCAGTGCATCATTAGTTAAGGATTTTCCATGTTCGGTTTCTGAGATGCAGAGCCAATGTTGAGACACACAGGCATAGTGCAGCAAATTCTCTTCCTTTAAAGCAGACAGATGTCATTTGTCATATTTGAGGAAGACCTTCCTGTTAAACAGAAACTCATTGCAAGAATACTAGGAGAGGGACAAGTACTGGCTTTTTCTCTTGACAGAGAAATTGTTACACCTTTCATTATTATCAAAGGTAAGCTTGTGGTTTAAAAAAAGAAGAAGAAAAAAGATTCAAGTGATTTGGGAATCTGTGACATTTCAGGACTTGTAGCTGTGCTAGTTTTTAACCGAAGCCATAGACTGGCCGAAATCACAGCTGTTGGAAGCAGAATATGATTGATTTCTCTGAATACACTAGGAAGTGCTAGCCCTTTTCTAGCCACAAAAGCACCATAAGTCCTTTCCATATGTGATTTAAATACCTCATATGGTTAAATATAAAAGTTAGGAAGAGAAGAATGGGTCTTTTGGACAGAATAGTACTTTGCTTGCCGTGAAGGTGCTGTACAGCGTGACACCAGCACAGCCACGCTGAAGGCAAAAGAGGACTTCCTGTAAAACAGTGACAGACGTGGCTCTGCTCGCTCTTTCAGGTACCCATGGCGTAAACTCACAGAGTTTCCTCACCAAAAATTCCTTTATAGGAATAAAGAGTCCCTTGAAGCACTGCCTGCCTCACAGACCTCAGAGCAGGTGCTGGTTGAAACACATCCAAGTTCCCTGTTGTGTGTGCCCATTAAAATTCCTTTTAACAGCTCTCTCCCTGTTCCTGGTTCCCCAGCTGCAGTTCGCTCATGTAGGAGCTTGCTTCCTCCTCGGTGCAGGGCATGAGCCAGGTGGAGAGCTGGAAGCCAGTGGTGACGTGTGTCCAGGAGGTGAAATGGGACATCACGGGTGCGCAGGTGCTTGGCTGTTTGGAGTTTCTGTGGGTGTTGTTGAGCAGCAACCCCATCAGGTGAGGCCAGGAAGGGTGTGGGGTGGGAGTCCAGACAAAACTGGGGCTATCAATGAGACACTGGGAACTCTGACCTTGGGAACTGCACTGTGGCTGAGTAGAGATGAGGAAGGGTGGGGGCCGTGTTGAAACTGCTTGGGGTTTTTTTGTGTGCTGACAATTTTTTCTGTTCCTGGCAGCTGGGTGCAGAGCTTTGGTCCCGACAGCCTCACCACCCTGTTGGAGATCTTAAAAGGCTCCAGGAGAAGAAAAAGATGATGCAGGGTGAGGAGATGATCAAGTGGGTATCATTGCTGAGTGTCATGGTTTCTGGAAAGCCACAAGGCTCATCGTTGCTCTGTGCTCTTCCTGGCTCTCCTAGCACAGCCCCACAGATGTGGAGCTCTGTGTCCATCTCTGTTTCAAGTGTTCTTAATCTCCATGTCTGTTTCCATACTACTGAGTTTGAATTTAACTAGTATAATCATACAGAACATACTGACAACTGACCAACAGATAGCATTTACAGTTTGCCACATGGCCCCTCAGGACTGGTTACTCCTGGGATCAGGCCAAGAACCGTAGTGACTGGAGAACCTGTTTCAGACATGTTTTTTTCTGTGGTCTGATGGCAACCCTTTTCCCCTCCATGTGATTGTTCTCCCTGTGTGTTCAGCAGGGTGGCCATCCTTGTCCCAGGGTGTAAGGAGAATGGATGACGACCTCATCAGTGATGCACGCCACGACACTGTGGTGAGGCTGGGGAAGGCCGGTCCCTGGTGACCATGCATTTTTTAATATGCAGGGTTATTACTGTGTCTGTATGTGGTCTGGTCGTGTGAGGAGGGAATGAAATACCAGTTCAGTGTGGTACAGCCAGGGAGGGAGGGGAAAGGAGAGGATCAGGGAAGGTTGCTCATGTGGGGATGAGGCAGTGGTTTGTCTGGGGCCTTAAAGATCTCTTCTGAGATGGAGATGGGGCTGTGTGTGTTTGGGATTGAGCTGAGGGATTCTTGTGAGTAGTGGGGGCAATTGATAGCAGTGTGAATATTGGCTGTGTCGGAATTCAGTCTGGTGGTTTCCTGCATAAACAACCTTTTCTGCTGTCTTTTGGAGGTAAGAGTCATGGTAAGGTGGAATCTTAGTGTGACTGTTGGTGCTGAAGTTCTCATCATAGCCTAATCAGAGAGCTCTGGAGGAGAGAGGGGAGATGTCTTGTTCCAAAAGTTTGTCAGCTTGCTGATTTTCTTCCTCACAGTTCATACGGTACACACAGCAGACAAGAGATCATCTGATAACTGAAGGCTTTTATGCACAACCAGATAAGAGCCTTGTCCAGTGTCCAGAGACGACCTCACACAGCCACGTGGTGTCTGCCCAGATGTCTTGGGACAGTTGCTGGAATAGGGAGGGGAAAATGTCGGTGGAAGTTTCCTGCTCTTGAGTAAATCCTTGTTATTGTCTCATTGCTTGTTTTGCTTTTTCCCCTACTATACATTTCCTGGTACCATCATCATCATATACATTCTCTGGGACTTACAAAATACTTTCCATCTATTTGTCCAGGCCTGTGTGACTTCAGCTGCTCTGCCCTCTCCCATGGCTTACTCTGCTCCTCTCTGATTATGCCTGTTAACTTACCTATGGCTTGATGCACTCCAGTGTTTTTTCTTCTTTGTCTTTCTCTGCACCTGTGGGGTCTTTTATGTTTATTATTTTACACTCCTATGCAGTGGACACCTGTTTTCCCTTTCTTGTGAATGAGCTGGGGCACTTCCTCATCCCTATGTGTGCTCTTCCCTGCTCTCCTTGGCTAAATGGAGCCTCTGCTTCCTCCCAAGTCCACATGTTCCTTTTGTGGCTCCTGGGGTCTTAAGTTTTGCTGAAAGCCTTTCTCTTGCTGAGTGTGTGTTTTGAGATGCATCACTCCCTTTCTTGTCACTCCTTTGTCCCATGAGAAACAAGGGTAACATAGATGTTTGGACACGGTTTTGGAGTAAGTGTTTTCTCATGGTTATTTCTCAGAGCTTTCTCAATCATGAGGCATTTCCATTGCACTCTTCTTTAGATCTGGCCTGGTCTCAGACATTGATTCCAACTTTCTTTTCTCCTTAGTTTGAAAGCAAAACACTGCTGGGTACAAAAGAGGGGATGCTGCTGCTGGCAAGAGCTGTTGATATCAAAGTAAGTCCCTCGCATGATGATAGATGCTTGGAGCCCTGGAGACAGTTTTTGGGTAGAAGCTGCATATAGCTCCTAGGCAGTCACCTGAAGAGCCTTGTTAATGTTGTAGGCAGATCCATGCCTGGTAGCAGCCCAAGACTCCTCCCAGGCATCTCCAGGACCATTTTGGTTTCTGGTGGAGACATGCAAATTCCCAGATAACAGCCCCAGACTCTTCTAAAGTAGCGACCCAGGAACTTCTGTTGATGTTGAAGGCAGATCCATGCCTGATAGGTCCGCAGAAATTCTCCCAACATCTCTGGGAGCATTTTTGTTTCTTCTGGAGACAGGTGAATTCCTGGGTAGCAATCACCGACTCTTCTAAGGTAGCTACTTGAAGAGTAGCTAGGGAGAAGGTCCATGCCTGTTAGGTCCCCAGGCCCCCTCCAAGGCATCTCCAGGAGCATTTTGGTTTCTTCTGGAGACAAGTGAATTCCCAGCTAGCAGCCCCACACTATTCTAAGGTAGCTACCTGAAGAGCATTGGGTATGTTGGAGGCAGGTCCAGGCCCAGTAGCCCTCTGGGAATTCTCCCCGACAGCTCCAGGAATGTGTTTGCCTCCACCGGAGACAGCTGAATTTTGCAGGTAGCAGACCCAGACTCCTCCAAGGTAGCAACCTGAAATGTTTAGTCTATGTTAGAGGCAGGTCCATGCCTGGTAGCTCCTGTGGTGCTATTCAGGCAGTTCCAGAATGTTTTGGCCTCCCCTGGAGATAGCTTAATTTTGTAGGTAGCAGCCCCAGACTGCTCCAAGGGAAGCCACTTGAGTTTTGTGTATGTTGGAGGCAGGTCCATGCTCTGTACTTTGCTGGGATCCCTCCCAGGTAGCTTTGGAATGTTTTGGCCTTCCCTGGACACAGCTGAAGTCCTTCATAGAAGCCGCATACAACTCTTAGGCAGTTACCTGAAGAGTTTTGTTCATGTTGGAGGCGGGTCCATGCCTGGTGGCACCACAGGACTCCTTGCAGGCAACTCCAAAAGAATTTTGGTTTCTTCTGGAGACAGGTGAATTCGCACCTAGCACTCCCAGACTCTTCTAAGGAACTAGTCAAAGAGCATTGTATACGTTGGGGGAAATTACATGCCTGGTAGCTAGAAAGGACTCCTCTGAAGCATCTCCATGAGTGTGTTGGTATCCTCTGCAGATGGCTGAACTCTCAGGTAGCAGCCTGAGACTCCTCCAAGGTAGCTACCCAAGGTGTTTTGTTGATGTTGGAGGCAGGTCCATATCTTGTATGTTCCTGAGATCTCACTGTTAAAAAGAGTTTGGCCTTTTCAACTGTTAGATCGTAATAGAAAGAAACTAATAACACAGCATGCAAGAATATTAAGCTTAGTTAAAACAAAAGTAAAAAGGAAGAAATCTGTGACAAGGTAACATGGGCCAAAGGTGTGGAAAATATTAAAAGAGATTAGAAATGGTCATGCTGTTGGTGGAAATTCTTGAAAGAGATTAGGAAATGCTCATGCTGTTGGTGAAAGAACCCTCTCATCCTTGCCAGAGCCCTGGTCTAAAACGAAAGAGCACCACCTAAGGCTCAAACATAAAATTGGTCAGGAGTGAAAGGTGTTGGTCGCTGTCACCTTCCCTTGGCAGCCCCTTCACAGCCCCACCAACAGTGGGGCTCTGTGCTTGCTCTACCACCTAACCCTCACCTACCCCTCACCCTAGCCAGAGCCCAGCTGGGATTTTGCTGCAAATGGAAATGCTCAGCGGTAGGGGAAGTCAGCTGACTGTGCCAGTTTACGTCATTAGTACCGACTATGCCAGTCACATGATTAGCTGTTTATCACAGGCAGACAGAAGGGCACAGATAATTCCCAGTTGAGCGGTAGTTGTGGAAAAGTACCTCCAGATCTCAGAAAGCCCCCAAATATTTGATGCGTGATGGTAGTTTCTTCAGAAGAGATATCCAAGCTAGAAATAAATGGTAATTTGAGCTCTGAAGTAGGGCAGAGAGTTATGCCCTCCAAGAGTTTTGCTTTGTCTCCTATAAGGAGGGAAGAAATTGTACCTTCCTGAGAGCTCTCCTCCTTAAACTCTCAAAGGTGCTTATGCAAACGGCTCTTTGAAAATCAAAAACTATCTAAAAAGAAAGCCACCTGAATTGATTTACATGTAAAAGCACCTGAAATGACTTATGTGTGAGGACACTGATGACAGCTCAAGGCTGGATGGCACTGGCTGAGAAATGGAGGACCTTATGGATGTGCATTATGCACATCATGCAGAAGCTTTGCTGGCAACCTGAAGAAGGAGGAAGGGAAGGAAGCTTCTCAGGTAAGCAAAATATCTGATACAATGTGAAAACATTACAGAAGTTTTGAAGTTGTAAAAACAGTCTCCACTCCCTATTCTGCATCCTCTTCCCCCAAGATGCCAATGTCACAACTTGCTGCCATTCATCAGCCAGGCCATTCATCAGCCAGGAAGGTGTCTCGTCCCACTTGGTGGGTTGCGAGATGGGTGAATCTTTTTGATTCCCCGATGGTTTGTGTACCAATAAAGGCCGATCTCTGCTCGGCAGAGCCGCGTGGTCGGTAGAGTCACGACAATGACTTAGAAGAACAGGCTGAGCAGTAACGTTATTAACTGGCAAATTCAATAAACGGACAAATTAACAAACTGGCAAGCCCAACGAATGAACAGAGGTGATTTGGCAATGGAACTATTTTCCATCACAATTTATCCAAAACTTACATATATTGGAAGAGTAGAGGGAGAGAGAAGAGAGAAAAGGAAAGGAGAAGAGAGGAGGATAGAGAAAGGAAAAGTATCACCACTCTTGGATTCCGCGATGACGATGACAGGCATGGCAATCCTCCAGTGGTGGGCATGCATGTGGTTCCCTGGAGGGGATTAGTCTTTTATAGGCTAATCCCTGCCTCCAGGTATGCCCCTTCAGGACTTACATGGTTCTTGTTCTAGAAAGTTCTCAATCTTCTGCGCAGGCGCTGGGGGAGGGGGATCGTCATGAGGGGTCTCTTGGGTAGTCGCAAGCCCCTTCCTCAGATCAATTCTGTGTGATCTCTGGCCATGCATGGTAAGGTCCATCGGAACCGCGCATCCTCCAACACGCTCTCCACATCCTTCGTGTCCTGCTCTCACTCTCCCCCACCCTGTGCTTGCCGACCTGCTGTTGCCATGCAAATAGCACCTCATGTCGCCACAATGTTTGAGACATTAACTCTTTCAGTCTCTCACAGAAGGAGAAAAGAGGAGATAAGAAATAGTCTTGACAGATATTGCTGCTGAAGCCACAGCACAACCACTGTACAAACCACCAGGCTTACAAGCAGTCCAATGGTCTGACCTGCTGTTGCCTGCTCCTGAAAAGATATGTTTTACTATGCTTGCTGAAGAAGTTGACTCTTGGAGAATGTACAAGCGACCAAAGACTCCCAGGGAATATGGACAGTAGGTATGGAAATCCTTCCTATTTTACCTGAGCAACACCTGATTCCCATAGCAAAAATGCATCACCATCTAGGGCATTTTGGGACTGCTGCACTAGCCCAGACAGTGCTGAAGAATTGGTTGGTGCCAGGAACTTATGCTACAGTCAAATAAATAACTGTGTCTTGCACAGACTACCTTTAGCCTTAAAGAATATTTAGGAAAGACCTCAACAAAAAACAAAACTCTCTCCCTATGAAATCCTGCTTGAAAGACTGATACAACTACCTGGAACTGATGTACCCACTCATGTAATTTTATTAGCAGGAAATGAAAATGTGACCCAGTATATTTTACAGGTTCATCAATTATTAAAATACAGTCAGGCCCAGGCACAGCTAATACAACCAATGCCTCTAGAAGGGGCTCTGCACCCCTTCAATCTACGGAAATATGTTTGGGTAAAAGTACATAAAAGAAAGGATAACTTACCTGCTTGGTGGGAGGGACCATTTTTTGGTATTGCTAGCCTTTCTCATTAGTAAAGGTAGAAGAAAAATTGACTTGAATCCATCACTCCCACCTAAAAGCTGCAGCCAGTCTGGAATTGGAACCAGGAAACCCTCTTGCCACTAAGGGAACATCCACCACTGCAGAGACTGGTTCACCCACAGCTGGGAACTTACACAGAGCCAGTGGATTGGCTGTGAAACCACTGATCTTGCGTAAGAATTCAACAACAGGAAAGTAGAAAGTAATCTGATACTTACGAATTGCACATGGACTCGACCATAGCCTTACTCAGAATAAGAGTGCAACCAAGCGATAGTTATTTTTGCTGTTTGTATCTGTTTTTTTTTTCCTGTTAATAGTGATTTGGAAGCCTAAATGTTGTGGTTTAACCCCAGCCAGCAACTAAGCACCACACAGGCGCTCGCTCACTCCCCCTCAGTGGGGTGGGGGAGAGAATCAGAAGAGTAAAAGTGAGAAAACTCGTGGGTTGAGATAAAGACAGTTTAATAAGTACAGCAAAAGCTGCGCACATGAGCAAAGCAAAGTAAGGAATTCATTCACTACTTCCCATGGGCAGGCAGGGGTTCAGCCATCTCCAGGAAAGCAGGGCTCCATCATGCGTAACGGTTACTTGGGAAGACAAACGCCATCACGCCAAACATCCCCCCTTCCTTCTTCTTCCCCATCTTTATATACTGAGCATGACGTCATATGGTATGGAATAGCCCTTTGGTCAGTTTGGACCAACTGTCTTGGCTGTGTCCCCTCCCAACTTCTTCTGCACCTGGCAGAGCATGGGAAGCTGAAAAGTCCTTGACTAGTGCAGCAACAACTAAAACACCACTGTGTTATCAAGACAGTTTTCAGCACAAATCCAAAACATAGCCCCATACTAGCTACTATAAAGAAAATTAACTCTATCCCAGCCAAAACCAGCACACTAGATTTCAGTATTGTAGCCTTTCTTATAAGCCTGTGGTGGAATATGGTTTATATGTGTTCATTCCATTATTCGGCCATAGCAACAGTCCAAACTACAGTAGCAGAGGCAAATAAGCCCAACACTTACCTGGCGGGAGGTCTGCTTTGACGGCCCTGTGCTGGAAAGATGTGCACTGCACAGGTGGGCATTTATAGATGTGCGTGTGTTGAACCTCTCAGTGGAGTAATCACCTAGGACAGAGGACAACAGCACAAAAGCAGTGAAGCCTTTTCCTCAAGCCAAAGAGGCAATTTCACCCAGAGTGGCTCTCCTGAAAATCTGCAGAAGTGCCAGCTGTTTGAAAGTATGCACAACTCAAGGGCTGAGCTCAGTGTTTTGTGCCCTGCTAACATAGGGGGGAAAAAAAGTGTGCTTCTCTTCTGAGAACAAAGAGCTGGAGATGCATCACTCACCTGGTCCAGGTGTGCTCTCCATGTTTGCCATGGGACATCTGCAGGTGGGATACACTGGAGCCACATACTTCCCATTCCTGGTCATGGAGGGCTCCACATAGTCACGAGGACCTGGAGAGCACCTGTCATCCGCAAGAGGTTTTGCCATTTTCACATGTCTAAGTGGGGGCTTTTGCTTTTGTGGGATCATGTTCCACATAACCTATGAAGAAAAGGTTGTGAAAGGACAGCTGCAAGACACTGTGTATTTAAAGCTCCTTCATAACTGGAGGAAGAGGAGGAAGAGCTGCCCACCTCATGAAATTCCCTTCCAGTGGGACTTATTCGTCAAAGAAAGAGCTACACAAGCAAGCTATGCAGTGCCTTGTAGTGCCAAAGAGTACATCTCCAAGCACAAATGATTTTGCAAATGTATTACTAAATAATCTTCAAAAGAGAGTCCATCTCCTGCCAGCACAGTTCCAGTGACTATCAGGGAGAAGAAAAAAAAGAAAAAGAAGACTTTCTGAAACAAAAATATAGGCACTTGCTTACTGATGACAGTGTAAAGCAATGTTCTGTGGTGATAAAGTATTTTACCCCCATAAGTGGTTGCTAAGCTGACTTGAAGCAAATGTAAAGAACACTCCCATGATTTTTTGCTTTTCCAGGATCCCAGATGGGAACATCACCAGCAAATGCAGCACAGTAAGTTGCTTTTACTGGTAAGAAAACAGCCCTCTCTTAGCCATAGCAAACCAGAGCTTTTTGAGGAAATAAAGTCTGTATGTGGTTGTGGTTTTCAGAAAGCACTGCAGTGTTAAGTGCCTCTGAAAGACTAATTATGAAAGTGGTTTTAATAGTGTATAGCCAGAAATTTGAAACTTTTCTCTTACTACAAAGGAGAAGAAAAGGACAAGGTGGGAGCAACAGGTATAGAGCAAAGACACAAGACCAGCCTCCTCCTGTGAACACCCTTGTGCAATGTCAGTGCAAGGCAGACGCACAGCTAGTCCTGTCTTTAGCTGTCTGGAGAGCACCCACTCTCGGCTCTGAACACCAAGGCTGAGCCCTGCTCACACAGCAGGATGTAGAAGAGACATTTCACCATTCCCAAGGGGCAGCTGTCCCCAGTGCTAAACACTAGGAAAGACCATAATGCTAACTGCAATACAACTTGCTTAGAAGAATGAACGCTACCTGAGACTATGACCTTTTACCTCAGGGTCAATAGGACCCCAGGACCAAACATAAGCCAGCTCTTGGCAGCTGAGAATACTCCATACCAATGATAAAACAATAGAAGATTTCCCCTTCAATGAAACCAGGCATATAACCGCAGCCAGAACTGCTGTGGCTTTACAGAACTGAACATCATTTTTCAAGTGGGCACTTCTGTCTGTAAACCATACTCCTAAAGTATTACTGGGGTCAAAAGGGGGAGCATCTTGCATAGGAGGGAATGGAGCATCCCTCTTGAGGCAGTATTATTCGAGTTATGGTTTCAGTGGGAGTACTTCCTGAATGATCATTTCCTGAGAGGACAGCGCAATGATGGAGGTAAAGTGTCCACCGCTGAATGGTAGGCTTCTGGGCCACCCCTAGGGGAAATTCTCAGCCTTTGAGGATAACTTTCAGAATGGGGAGAGGGGTATTGTCATGAAAATTTTGCAACTGGCCTGTGCCAACTGAGGAGAGGGGCTAGGACACAGAGTACAGAATTACAAGAGTAATGTGTTTATGCACATGATGTGTCCCAGTCAAACTGGGGCACCTTGGATGCAGTTTTATATAGGGTTTTTATACCTTTCAAGCATTCAGGTACAACATGATTTGACCAATCGTTACTTAACACATACATATACTGCTGTTTTGCAAAGCAACTCTCATTCTCTGGCGTCATCATCCATCTGCTTCTTTCTTGATCTAGACATCCTTGGAATTGGTCTTTCTACAGTTACTTATCTATAATGCTTGATAATGGGAGGGATTCACAGAGGTGTTGGAGAGGCTGGGATGTTGGCGTGATCTGGGTAGTCCAGGGTTTTCCCTTCTTCTTCAGGGTGGGGGCTGTCTTTCTCCTCCTTGCAATGAGCCAGGGTCCTTTAGTCACGCTGAGACATGGCTATACAGTATACAATGTAAATTATATATATTTAGGAAAGTTCATACAATTTCATAGTATAAAGACTAATTGGTAATGTAATTAAGGAATGAGATTTTTCCCAACAGTCCCCCCTTTTCTTTTGACTGTCAGGGTCACATAGGATCATTATTTTAGTCCCAAGTTGAGTGCATAAGGTAATACAATGCTGTAAACACACATATATAATTACGAAGCAAAACAAGATATTGACAACCCAAATCCTTTTAGCTCACAGTCCTCTACCTAAGTCTGGGAGCTGAGAGATTACCAAAAGGTTAACCACCCAAAGAGGTTTAGGGTAGATCCCTGCTTTACTTCATGTAACATTTTAAAATGAGTCTCTTCTTTCTATCAGTTTCATTTTTCTGGTTTTAATTTACATAAAAAACCCAGCAGCTGTTCTACAACAATGCACATATTCTGTCCTGTGCTGCTAAAAGGTAGCCTAGGGACAATCAATTCTGTATTACCATTTGTGATAATAATTTGATTTCTTCCTGTAGACTAGAATACTGTCTGTGGTTTCATTAATGGTATTTGAAACATTAGTTGAGAAATAGTTCTTTCTAGTTTTGCAACCCCCTAACCGTGGGATAAAAGCTGTTACAGACAGGTGGAACTTAGTGCCATGTTCTATCAGAGGGCTGTAACACTTTTTCTCATATATACCAGTAGCTAGGAGCTACAGAGGCAGAAAAGATAGTGGTTCTAACCTGTGCAGATGGTATTAATGCAGTTAGAATACACTTTCCAGCTCAGTTTGAGGGTAAATACTTGAATGCCCTTTCTCCATCTATCTAATATTGCCCTTGTAGTTGTCTAAATAGGGTATTAAATCTTCAAATAAATCTGAATCATGTAAATTATTTCCTGTAAAAGGGTTAGCATGTGCCAGATTTGGTTGTTTAGGTACACCAGTAAGGTTCAGACTCAGGGTAGATGAATTAGAGCAATCGGGATCCTATAGGCCTGTAGTGGTAACCAAACTTTTAACATTATCTTTAATTTGATTAAGGCTTCCTGCAGAATACCAAGTTAATCTATCTGTGAATATCCACATTGTCTCAGAGTCTGCAGGGCCTGATAAACCCAGGGACGTGCCTGGATCTCTCCTCCCATGGTGTTTCTGGGAGCAGTTCTCTCTTCCTTCTTGCACATATCTCTGCTGCCTGGAGCTTGTCTTGGCCAAGACATGTTTCTCTGTCCCCACATCTCCTCCCTCTTCATGCTCACAGACCCCATCCCACCTGCTTTGTGGGAGCAGGGCACTGGCAGCAGGGCACTGCCCAGGGGCATCTCTGTGTGTGCAGGGGCTAAGGAGCAGCTCAAACAAGTCCTAACAAGAACTGAGGTCTCATTGCCTTCTTCAGAGCAGAGAAATAAATTCCCATCTCCCATGGCCCACCCAGCCAACCAAGAGGAGAAAATTCAAAGCACAGATTTCGACCCTTTCAGTAATCCCTTGTCTTGACGTCCATCTTTAAAATGACCCTCTGCAAATGTCCTCAGGGTGATGTAGAAGTCTGAGCAGCCCTGACCCACACTGCACCCTCTGGACAGCAGAAAGACCCTGCCCTGCTGGGGGTCACTTCTTCCACCCACAGCTTTTCCCCACAGCACCGTGGAGAGCTCCCCTGTCAGGCTGAGTGCTGACCCTGGCAGGTAGGCAGAGTTCCTGCCCAGGTGCACAGCCCCTTGGGGCACCGGGATCCTGCTTTGAAGGACAACCCTGGGTACCCCTGGCTGCACATGCACCATCACACCCCTGGAACGATCCCTGGGAGAAGGCAGCTGTCATGCCCTGTCCTTCTGATTGTGCTCCAGGGAATGCCTGCTCTGTAGCATGTCCTCCTCCTCTACACTAGGAAAACTGTGAGAGTCCTCCTGAAAGATCATATACACTGTGGCATGTACTAGCTTTTGGATATTCCTTCAAGAACAGCAGCTGCATTGTCCTGCCCCCCAGAGACTTACCGTGTCAAGGGCTGTGAAGATGTCTCTCACAGTGAGCTCTGAGCATCCTCCCACTCTGGAATGCACTTATGCTCTCCCTGCCTCACTCCTCTCCCCTTGGTGCCCTCAGTCCTGCTGCCCTTTGCAGAGGAGCTGCTCCTGAGCAGAGCTTTCTCCCTGCATCACTGCATGCTTGCCATGAGCTCCCCTCCACCCCAGGAGCCTGACCCAGCACAAGAGTAGAGGACCAGCCCAAGGTGTCACTTTACCCCCTCTGGGCTCCCTCCAGGTGTCCCCACTGTCACAACCTACTGTGAAACAGGCTGAAGGAATCACTGATGTTCCATCCCTCAGCTGGGGAGAGACACTTACTTCCATCAGTGTCATTTCTCCTATCAAGAAAGGACTTGGGCATGAGAATCACCTTTTTTTTTGTCCCATCATTAGACAGGATACCTGAGAAGGCGACAAGGAAAGATCTAATTTCTCCAAGCCGGGGGGGATGTCCTCAGTTGAATGAATTTAGTGTTTCATTCTGGGTCTGTGGTCCTAGGGCTAGAAAGACATTCAGCTCTCTTTTGTCCATGCCATGTCTCTGCTCTGAAGCAAAGCCTTTGCACAGATGGTCTTGCATACTTGGTACCAGGTTTCCTTATAGCAAGTATGAGCTTGCCTGGTTTCACAGCTGGGGTGCTTCATCCCAAATGTGCAGCAAAGCCCTCAGCCAGGGGCATAGGCAGGACGAGCTGGAGCCATTACTGTGGGAGACAGAGCTGTGACATGGTGGCAAAGCTCAGTACAGCTGGTCTTCAAGAACAGCATCCTTGAAGCTCAGCAATAGTCCAGATCGAAGTTCAGTCTAAGCCTGCAAGGCAATTCAACGGCAACATAATGAGTGTTTACTACTTCACGAACAGTTAAAGAAGAAACAAGGATACTGTGTGACCACTGCTGAGTTTAGTAAGTACAGCTATAGATAGATCTGAGATTCTCTATGTCCTTTTTGACAAAATCTCACCAGCAAGGTCTCCCAGGCCTCTGTGACTCAGGGCAGGACTCTGGAGGAGATCAACCAGCAGTGGATGGGGATCAAGTCAGGGATCACTTGAGCAAACACAGTCCTTACCAGTCTATGGGACTGGAGGGGTGGTATCCCAGGGAGCTGAACAAGAATAGTGGCCAGTGCTCTGTCTGACTCATGGATGGTGGCGGCTACAGCAACGGAAGCAGACCAGCTGGCAGTGCAGAGGTAAACCCATCTGGGCTGCTGCATTGTGGCAAGATATTGCTGCCCAGGTAGAGAATCTGGTTGTAAAAGTATGTCATGTAGATGTTCACATTCCCAAGAGTTGTGCCACTGAAGAACATCGAAACAACCAGCAGGTGGACCAGAGTGCTAGAACTGAAGTGGCTCAGGTGGGTCTGGACTGACAGTGAGCTATTTATAGCTCAATTAGGATACCTAGGAAGGGATGCAACATACAAATGGGCTTGTGATTGAGGAGTGGACTTTAATGGTGCCATTGCACAGGTTATCCATGAATGTGAAACATGCGCCATAATCAAACAAGCCAAGTGGCTAAAGCCTTTTTGGTATAGAGGACAATGGCTGAAATATCAATATGGGCAAGACTGGCAGATCAATGATATCACACTATCATGAACCCGCTATGGCAAGCACCATGTACTTACAATGGTGGAAATAAGTACTGCATGGTTGGAACATACCCTATGACCCATGCCACTGCCTGGAATGCTATCCTGAGCCTTGAAAAACAAGTTTTATGGTGACAAATCACACCAGAAAAAAATGAGTCAGACAATGGGACTCATTTCTGAAACAACCTCAAAAACACCTGGGCCAAGGAGCATTTCACTGAGTGGGTGGATCACATCCCCGATCATACACTAGCCTCTGGGAAAGATGAATGATAAAATAGACTGTTAAAAACTACACTGAGAGGAATGAGTTCTGGGACATTCAAGCGCTGGGATACACATTTAGCAGAAGCCACTTGCTAGTTAACACTAGAGGATCTGCCAGTCGGCCTGACCCTGCCCAATCCAAATCCCTGTGCACTGTGGAAGGAGATAAGGTCCTTGTAGTACATGTAAGGAGCTGGCTGGGAAAAACAGTCTGGGTTATTCCTTCCTCAGGAAAGGGCAAAAATATTGGTGGGACTTTTCTTTTGCTGAAGGACCAGGGTGCGCTTGGTGAGTAATGCAGAAGGATGGGGGAGTCCAATGTGTACCTCAAGGGGATTTAATCCTGGGTGAAAATACTCCATAACTTGAGTTTTATGATGGCAGTGTTACATGATGCTGTATGTCACCACTGCTGTGACTGCCATATATCAAAAGTATTATAACAGGAACCTCTCTCTACTAGCCAAGCTAGAGGCAAGAGGAGGAATTAATTGCAATGTTAAACCTTATGGCCTAGTCCAAAGGGACCAGGAGTGTAGACTGTAATGGATACACCTTTAAGCTGTTGTAACCTATGATTTGAGTTGCACATGATAGGAAGAGCTACAGCAGAAACCACCTGAACCAATGCAGGATGAACGTCACAAGAAGCAGTGCTAGTGCAGCAGTGATCTGACTTGAGCTGCTTTTGGTGCCCAGTAACCTGATGCAACACAACACCTCTCCTGTCCTGAGTGACCACCAAAAGAGATGGAGCATAAAGTCATGCACTAAATGGACTGAGTGAACATTTTATGGATATTTGTGGACATTTCACAAACATTTTATGGGAAAGGGGTGGCTAATGAGCCTGGATTGCGGTAGGGGGGGACATGAAAATAACATAAATGGTATGGAATAAGGAGAATGTACTCATTTTGGCTGGGATAGAGTTAAATTTCTTCACAGTAGGCTGTATTGGGCTATGTTTTGGATTTGTGCTAAAAATAGTATTGATAACACAGGGATGTTTTAGTTACTGCTGGGCAGTGCTTACACAGAGTTAAGGCGTTTTCTGCTTCTCACATTGCCTCGCCAGCGAGTAGGCTGAGGGTTGGTAAGAAGTTGGGAGGGGACACAGCTGGGACAGCTGACCCCAACTGACCAAAGGGATACCCCATACCATGTGATGTCATGGACAAAATTGGGGGGCGAAGTCGGCAGGGAGGCTGCTGCTCGGGGACTGCCTGGGCATCATCAGTTGGTTGGTGGTGAGCAATTGTTTTCATTTGCATCACTTGTCTTTCTGGGTTTTATTCTTCTCTCTCTGTTTGTTATTGTATTCCCTCTTTTCCTTACAATTTTTAAAATTAGTAGTATGAGTATTAGTATTATTAATGTTATTATTTATTTTTAATTATTAAACTCTTTTTATCTCAACCCATGAGTTTTCTCACTTTTACTCTTAGGATTCTCTCCCTCATCACAAAAAGGGGGAGGGGGGAGTGAGTGAGCAGCTGTGTGGTGCTTAGTTGCCAGCTGGGGTTAAACGACGGCAACCTGTTACCTCTTCCTCCTCCTGTTGCCACCTGTTACCTCCTCCTTGTCCTTGTCTTGCCTCCTGCTGCCTCCTCCTCCCATTGCCTGCTTTCTCCTCCTGTTACCTCCAGTTGCCTCCTCCCCTGCTTCCTCCTCCCCTTCCTCTTCCTGATGATTTTTATTGCCTCTTTTTGCCTCTATTTCCTGTTACCTCCTGGTGCTTCTTTCTCATCCTCCTGTTGCATTCTATTGCTGCCTCTTCTTCCTCCTCCTTTGCCTCCTCTTGCCTCCTCCTCCTTTTGGCACCAGCTCCTCCTCTTCTTCCTCTTGCCGCATGTTCCCTCCTGTTGCACTTTTTTTGCTAACTGTTGCCTCTTCCTCCACCTCCTTTGCCTCCTGTTAGATCCTATTGCTGCCAGTGGCCATCTTTTCATCCTCTGCCTGTTGTGTCCTTTTGTGTCTTCCTGCTTCATCTTCCTGTATTTTTACTGTTGTCTCCTGTTACTTCCTGTTGCGTCTTTTTGCCTCCTTCCCCGATTTCTACTTTTCTTTTCTCCTCTTGCCTCCTGTGCCCTCCTGTTTCCTATTGCCTGTTGCCTATTGCCTGTTGCCTCCTGTTGCAACACTGTGTATCTCACTCTCACAGAGCGCAGCTGTGGTTGAATACAGTTCCAAGAGACAGTGAGAACAGCAACAGCTTTCAGTGCTGGCACCTTTTGTGTGGAGCAATCGCTGGACATTTCGAATTTTGCAGCTGGGCTCTGGAAAGAGTGAGATACACAGTGTTGCACCCTTACAAAGATAAGCAAGTGTGCAGACTGAGTGTCTGCATGGCAGTGAATGCAGTTCCAAGAGACACTGAGAACCAGCTAAAGCTTTCAGTACTGGCACCTTTCATGTGGGCGCAATTGCTGGATGTTTGGAATATCGCAGCTGGGCTCTGTGAGAGTGAGATACAGAGTGTTGCACCTGTACGAACCTAGAAAACTGCACAGCCTCAATATTTGTGCGGCAGTGAATGCGGTTCCAAGGGACAGTGTGGACAAGCAACAGCTTTCAGTCCTGGCATCTGGCATGACTGAGCAATTGCTGGCCTTCCAGTGTCATGGTTTCTTACAGTATGCACAAGCATTTGGGTCCAATTTTCCTTTTGCCACACCTGTTCCTCCTTTGCCTTGTCCTCTCAAATTCTTTCCTCTTTCTGTCATTACTGGAATTTGTTCCACTGCTACTGCCAACATATTTACTTCCTCTTTCTTTCCTCTTTCCTTTTCTTTTTCTGTCCTGCTCTCATATGTATACACTGCCAGAGACACTATTTTTTTGTAGATTTTCTCCCTGCCATCCCGGAGCAAGCTTTACAAAATCTTTATGAATGCCCGGGGCTGCCTGTTGAGTGAATACACTTAGTGCCAATTTGTCATTCAAGTCTTCCTCAGTCATTCCTCCATATCACAATAGTATTTGCCACAAGTGATTCCAAAATTCTCTTGGGTGTTCATCTGATCTTTGCCTCATCTCGTGAACTCTTTCCCAGTTAATTCTTGTTTGTCATGCAGCCTTTTATTGGTATGACCATGTTATGGCAAGTTGTTTAACATGCATCTTTGTCATTTGCATTGTTATTATCCCAGTTAGGGTCTGGTGTTGGCCATGGTTTTCTGTTTCCATCATGATTTGCTACTGATCTATCTTCTCCCAATATCCAGTCTCTATCTCCCGACTGAAATATTTGCTGCAACAGCACTTGAACATCCCTCCAACAGGGGTAATGTCCCTCTATTATTGTAGGGAATAGCCAGGCAGTTTTTTCCAGGTACTCTCTTACCCAGGGCATCTGTTGTGCCATTGAGTCAAATCTCCTGGAGCCCATGCTCGATAAAGACATTGGAGGCAGTGGTTGCTGTCTTGCTGCCACAGGCATTCCTGTAGACGGATTAGCCACCACCGTAACAATCATAGGAGCTTGCAAAGCAGGAGCATGATTTTCAGGCGGAAGTGGCAAGTGCAGCGTAGGAGTCTGAGAAGTAGCAGGAGCAGGCACAGGCTGAAGTGGAGCCAGGACAGACTTTAGACTTGAGTCTCCTAGCATTTGTTGTGTTAGCAGCTGTCTTTTACCTTAGCAAAATCCCTATCCCCCTGGTTGTTTGGAAGCTCAATTATCCCAGACAAATCAGTAGTCCATTTGCTGTGGTTTCTGATCCTCCAAGCATTGACACAGGAAAGTCAGCTTGTTCATATCAAATGAACATTGCAGGGGCCACTGCTCGGAGGCCATCCCCTCCTGAGTTTCAGCAGGGCACTCATCCTGACAGAGAAATATAGCCCAAGGTTTACTGAGTTGTGAAGGATCATCAATTTTCTTCAGTTTTCCAAAATTGCCACCAGTGGCCAACCCCATTTTACCTTACCTATTGAACCACCCATGACTTATGCTGCCCCTGATTTCAGTGCCATCCCAGTGAATATAGATCCTGCAAGGACAATTGGGTGGGCTCACCCAGTGCAGACTGTGTCATATGCTGTAGCCATGCTCACCAAGTTGGAAACCTGCAGAGTCCCACATGGGTCACCAGATTGTTAGCAAAATGGATTTGCTTGTATTTTTCTTCACTTCTAGTTTGTCCATGTGTACCGAAAGGAAGGCAGCAGAAGAACATACTGGCTAAAACTCCTTTTATTGCTTGCTTGGAGCCCAAGATGGACCCCATGTTACACTCTTGATTCCTTATATACAATTTGAAGACTACTCATATATTCATTTTCACAATTTACATAACCTATTGGCTTTGGCCATGATACCTTGTATCAAGGCCATGACCTTGTACCATTCAGTTGTGAGTATCTGCACATGGGAACCCCCCATGCAAGTGTGCTTCATGCATATTTATTAGGTGAATTTGCACTATTTTGTTGCAACTTTGCCACTTTCAGATGGTTTGGTCTGGTTTCTTCTAACAGCAGACCCACTTGTACAGATGAGGTTACTCTTGGTCAAGTTCTACTGTGCATGTCTTCGAAGCCATCTTTACATTGTAGCTTCTTCTCATGTAACGTTAGCCAGAACTAACAGGGAGCATCACATTATATATAGGAATGGCAACAGGAACCAGCCCCCCCCTGCACCCACTTTTTTGGTGTACTTCTATGGACAAATGCATAGAATCACCAGGTGTCTGCTAATTAGGCATCCCATCTCAGTCCCATTTTGGTCATGTTTTCAAGTTCTTGTTGCCATTTCAAGATCAGAAAACTAGTAAAACTGAGGCTCGGTTTCTACTGCAGTCCCCTGCTTGAGCATAGGTGCAGATCATTGATGTTCCTGGTGACTTTTTCTCAAGAGCTTCCTTTGGCGACTACCTGGTTCTTCTCATCTGCAGCACGCACATATTGCAGACTCCTTTGTACCTCCAGGCAGATGGACCAACATGGCTACAGCTCCCTGCTCAACACAAGCATTAGCACATTACCAAAGAATCATAGAATCATAGAATGGTTTGGATTGCAAATGAACTTTAAAGATTTAGTCCATCCTCCTGCCACTGGTAAGGGACATCTTCCACTACATCAGGTTGCTCTAAGCCACATCCAACCTGCCCTTGAACACTTGCAGTGATGGGGCATCTGGGAAACCTGTTCCAGTGTCTCACCACACTCATCATAAAACATTTCTTCTCTATGTCCAAGCTAAACTTTACCTCTTTCAGTTTAAAGCGGTTGTCCCTTGTCCTGTCATTGCAGGCCTTGGTAAAAAGTCTCTCTCCATCTTTCTTATAAGCCCCCTTTATATATTGAAACCCAGCAACAAGGTCTCTCTGGAGCTTTTTCGTCTCAAGGCTGAACAACCCCTAGTCTCTCAGCCATTCTTCACAGGAAAGGTATTCCAGCCCTCTGAAAATTTTTGTGGCCCTCCTCTGAACCTGCTCTAACAGTTCCAAGTCTTTGTTATGCTGGAGCCCCCAGAGCTTGATGCTGTAATCCAGCTGGGGTCTCACAACAGCAGAGTAGAGGGGGAGAATCACTTTGCTTGACCTGCTGGCCAAACTTCTTCCATTCCAGAAAATATAGCCTTGATAACTACCCCTCAGAAGAATCAAGTGTTCAGTTGCTCCTTGGGGCAAAATTGCAAGCTGAGGCAGTCTAAGCCAGGGGTCTTGGAAACACCTGTAAGAGAGCATTCCTTTGGCTTAGGACGTGCACCTGTGCCCAGAGTCACTTACAGGAGAAGAGCTGAGAAGCCCGGTGTCCTGGGCACTGGTCGATAGATTTTGGTACCTAATGTCACAACAACTTAACCTGACTTTTATTGCCAGGTCTGAGATGCATGCTGTGTCTCTATCACGCAGATCCCTATGTGTGATCACAAAGCATCTTCCTTAGAGAATGGGCCATGGACAGCACTGCTTCTCCCAGCAGCGGCATCCCAGTTTAGTCTGTTTTTCTCTCCGTGTGAATGTACATGTGAAGTGTGCGGGGTGGGTGTGCGTGTGTGAGGTGTGCATGCCTATGTGTGTCTCTGTGTGCATCTGTAAGAAGTGCATGAGTCTCTGAGTGTGTGTGAATGAGGAGTTTATGGGACTGTTTGTGTTTCTGTGTGTGTCAAGGATCCATGGATCTGTGTAGGGAGTGAATAGATCTCTGTGCATGTGTGTGTGCAGGGTGAGTGGCTCTTTATTTCTGCTGTCAGAGATCAAACAATGAGAGCCATTTTGATTCATGTACCAGCAAGTGTGTGTCACACAGGCATGTGCTGCAGTCCAGGTCATGGCTGCATGCCAGCAGCATCAGGAGCTGCCCTGAAATTGAACAGCATTCAGCAATGGGAACAGTAGCCTGGAAGTGGCTTAAAACACCCAGTGAGACTGTTCCTATCTTTTTGGAATAGCTGGAAGGGATTTGTTGCCCTCTCCAGAAGAGCAGCAGAAAATACTTGTATTCATGTTCCAGAAAACCTGTCAGCATGTGCTTGGGAGGGCTGAACAGCCTTCCTTCCCTGCGGAGTGAGGAGAACTGCAAGGCCAAAGAAATGTTACCTGTGGCTCCCACCCAGTGCTCAGCTTAGAAAAAAAAGAGTGTCTCCCTGTGCTCCACCTGGAGGTGAAATGGTTGAGTGGGAACAATCTGTTGCAGTGATGCTGGGCAGGGAGCTGCTGTGAGACTATCTGTGTGTTGGGATGTGTTGTAGAGGCGAAGAAAAATGAGAGCAGATGAGCATGGCAGATGAGTTTGCTCCTCCAGCTCTTCTAGGGAAGAGAGCTGCCTGCAGCAGAGAAGGGAGGAGAACAGATGTGAGAGACTGAAAGAGTAAATGTCTCAAACATTGTGGCGAGGCAAGGCGCTATCTGCACAGTGACGGCAGGTCGGTGAGCACAGGGTGGGGGAGAGCGAGAGCGGGGCGTAGAGAGCTCGTCGGAGGATGCACGGTTCTGGGTTCGGAAGGACCTTAACATATATGGCCAGAGGTCACACAGGGTTTATCTGAGGAAGGGGCTTGTGACTACCCGAGAGACCCCTTGTGGCCACCCCCCTCCCCCAGTGCCTGCGCAGAAGATTGAGAACTTTCTAGAACAAAAACCATGTAAGTCCTGAAGGGGCATACCTGGAGGTGGGGATTAGCTGTTAAAAGACAAGCCCTCCAGGGAACTATGCACATGCCCACTGACTCCTATCCTGGCACTGCCCACATCACCTGGGAATTGCCTCTAGTGGCTTGCTGTCCCAGAAGGCTGTATCGACACCGGCATCACCTGTACTAACTAAGAGAAGTGCAGGCTGTGGATGAGCTGAAGCCCCAGAGCTTGAACTCTTAACCTCAGCATCCTTTTGGCTTAGTTCTGCTCTGTAGGTACTGCACACTGCTCCACCTGGGCATGCTTGCAAAAGTGGACTGGAACACACCAAAACCCACTTCCTACTGATTATTATTGCTCATCGTTGTTAACTTCTTCCCAAATGATTTCTTCTTGCCTCATTACAGAAAAGAGCAGCCAGTGGTTCTTGGCTTATCCAGTCTACAACTGCTGCCAACTCCTCCTGGACCACCATTGTCATGAGTGCTGCAGCACACAGCTCCTCATCACTGGCATTAAGTTCTGGTCTCACTGGTATATGCTTGAAATGTGTCTCTGGTACGGTTGTCAGCTTTCTCAGCATCTCCATGCCCACAGTGCCAGACACAGGAAACATTGGTAATGAAGGATTTAATTTGTTAAGGGAAGTTAGAAGTTGCTCCCTCCTCCTGCTCCTTTGGCCCAGGACTCAGCTGCTGGAGTCCAGCCCTCTACCTGGGGACCTGGGGTCTCTACCCAGGCTGAGGGACATGGCTGCTGCTTTTCCCTTTACAGGCTCAACCGGTAATGAAGCTGAGCACATATGCGAGAGACACACACAGACACACACACTCACAGAGGACACTGACACAGCCCGTCACACAGATGGCCACAGACAAGGCACTGTTTTCAACAGCAACTATATACAGCACCCACATAAAACACAAGCAGAGATGGCCAAGTCCCCTTCCTCCTCTTTTGCTGGTAGAGATAGAATACTACTAGTAAAAGCATGCCCACAACATTGTGAAAATTGCAGATCCCTTGAGTACTGGCACAGCCCCTCTATCCGCCTGGTACCTCTGTCCAGATTCCGGCCCTCTTACTCAACCCGCGGAACCCCTACTCACCAGCTGGTCCAGCTTGACGCTTACTAGCAAACGTACAGCACTCATGCAGTGGTCCTACAGTTACCCCACATCTATGCAACCCTCTGAATAATAGCATAGACCCTTGCTTGCCTGATACCCTGGCCTGGACCTCAGCCCCCCTACTTGCCAGTTGATCCACCTAGAATTTTGCTGTGAATCCACACATATGCCCCAGTGCACACCAGATTCTGCCCTATCAGAACTGGGATCATGGGCAGTGACCTGTGGTCCCGCTCCAGCCACTGTCTCTGCTCAACCCCTCACTTGCCTCACTCATGCTGTCCCCCACCGCAGTAGCTGGTTTTTGAGATGGACACTGTTCACACCCCAGTGGCTGGTGGCTGAGTCCCCACTCACTCCAGTAGGTGACACCACAGGCCAGGAGTGCAGACACCTGGGCTTGCCTCCAGTAGCTGGCACCAAAGCCACTCATGCCAGTCACTCAAGTAGCTAGCACCTAGACCTTGCAGCACGCATACACATGGGGAATAGAGTGAGATTACGCAGAGGTATCATTAAGAAAAGATTTAATAAGAAGATAGAACAGACTGCAGGCATCAGGCACAGGGCTCGCTCAGACAAGCATACTGACTAGCTGTGTTTTGCAAGTGACTGACCCATTTAACACCCATTTCTGCCTATACCTCTTTTGTTTCTCCTCAGTTCCCTTCTCCTGCACATTCCCTCATAAGTTTGGGCAGTCCCGCTGACCTCCTCCAACACCCAGGATCTTTAGGTTTGCATCCTGCAAAGTCCTCTTTTGCCTTCAGTTTCTTAATAGGCCAACAATTAGTGTGAGTGGCAAGGCTTGAGTCTTCTCTTTGTCTTTATGTTTGCCTATCACCTTCATGTCTCTGTACATTTTGTTTATGGTTTCCCCCTTTTCCTTAGTATCTCATTTGACAATGTCCTGAGTCAGATAACCTTGCTGGAATAAACGTTCTCAGAATCCCACATACCATTATCAATTAGTGTGACTGATCAGGATTGATTCTCATCACTGCGTCCTTATCAGTTGTCAGTCAGGTTTGTGTCTCTCTATGTTCTGTTTCTGGCTTCCTCTGTTTCCTATTGCCCTTTTTTGCATTGAAATGGTTTTTGATCAGACACCCTTAAAGGAGCAGACACTTTTCTTTCACATATCCTTACCTAATTCATCAGTGTCCCACACCCACTGAGTTCATCACTGGATGTTTTGAAAAGAGAAGAAGAAATCTCCAGAATGCCCATAACATGAAGAAAGAAAGTCATGTTTCTGGCCCACTTGTACAAGATAGTGCTTGTATGATAAAATTTCCAAAGTGCTAGTATCTGAATTGTTGATTGCCTGCCTCCTGTGAAGTACAGATCATGACTGCAAGCTCCACTTAGGGTTTTGGAAAGGAGGCAGGATTCCCTTGTGCTGATGTTCAAAGGCTTTGGCAGAGGCCAGGCCAAGGCTGAAACAGTCCCTATAAAAATGGAATATAACTTAGTCTGAGAAAAGGATTCATTTGTTGCCTGGCAGGGTGAATAACCTGTGAGGGAGAGGAATAAGTGGTTGGTGCAGCCCAAGGGCTGGCTGAGTGGATGCTTAACACCCCAGAGTGCACAGGCACAGAGCATAGCTACTGGCACCCAGGGCAGCCAAAAGACACAGCTGCTTGCAGCAAGGCACTCGTGAGGTTTAGAATTCACAACCTCTGGTTATGAGACCAGTACTCTAACCACTGAGCTACAGGGCCCACACCAGGGTGATTTCCTCAGACAAGTACAATTTTTGTCCATTCCTTTCCTTTTTGATCTACCTGGAGCTTCCACTGAGCCTGTAGAGGAAGATACCTCCCTTCTCTGTTACTCTAGGAAGACAGTGGGAGAAACTTGTTCCTAGAACAAGAGCACTACAGCGGTGGGTCCTGTGCACAGGAAATGCAGACACAATTCCCTCCATCACTGCAGGAAACACTGACTTCCAAGGCATCCTAAGCTGAAATCAGACATCTGGTGCAGAAAGGGAAGGGCCCAGTGGCTGGAAGGCATGGGACCATCTGAGGGTGGCCTGACAGCAGGGACGCTCCAGGTTACAGTCCCAGACAGTGTCACTATGTGCCCTGCCACACTCACCAGGGAATGTGCTCTAGATCACTTTCTTTTGTCTCTTCTCCCCAGGTATCGGGCATTTTCAGCCCAATAAACAAACCTTTCCAGCTCTTCCATGAGTAAGAGGTTCTTTCCCTCTTCCCAGAAGTTTGGGCAGTCAGTAATACAGCAACAACCCTGACACTCTGAATGGCACCACAGGAAGTGGCAGCACTGAATTTCCCTGTCATCTCTGTTTGCCTGCCCAGGTCTATCTCCTTCCTCTGGTGCTGTGACCACTTCCTGGTCCTGCTGTCTTGGAGCAAGATTCCCCTCGGGGTCGGAAACTCCCCTGAAATCATCATAACCATCCTCTGAGTCACAACTCAGAAAGCTGGAAGCTGGAAAAGCTGACTGGCTAATAGGGGTGGAGAGAAAGATATGCAGTCATCCCCCATTGTAAAAAGAGTACATATACATTCCTCTTTAAATCTGTAGAGTTAATGATATGATGAGCTCCATTTCTGCTGCTTTGTTTTCCCCCATTTCTATCTATCATCTGACCCATGGGCACCCAGGCAGCAGGGGTGAACTAAGCCTTTTATCACCCACAAGGGATATCTCAGAAATGAAAATAGAGAAGTGGGCAGAGAAAAAGAAAGCTATAAGAAGCTGGGGGAAATGGATAGAAAAGATATGCCTTATGGGGAAAATATTAAAAGCACACTTCTGGAGGGATAACTTGAAAGACTGGATTTCTGGTTAGGTGTACTGGAGACAGAATTGTGGAAGAACTGGATCTTATTTTTAGGAGCTTAGTGTAGACATCGTGCAGAAAGACCATGGAGGAGATTTAAAAATCATATTCGCTTCATAGGTTTCCAGGTGTTCTGAGTTTTTTTAGTTCAAAAACTGGGAGTACAGTTTTAACACAACTGTTTCCCAGGTTGAAATCCTACTGTAAGCACAGGGACTGCCATGACTTATTGGCAGTGGATGGGGACAGTGCATAAATCCCATCTTTGGGAGGACGGAAATGGTAAAGTACTGAATTAGCACTTCCATGGAAGACTAATAGTTTATCAAATTTCTCTGAAGAAAACAGACAACAGAAAAATGAAGTGAGCAGGAAGAAAATGTAGGGTATTAACACTAAATTCAGAAGTTGCGTTACAAAGTGGGGGATTGTTTCATTATGGTGTTATGTCCTCTGCATTTGCCTCAGCTTTCCTACCTTCCTATCTGCTGCTCGCAGATGAGAAACAACTTAGATTGTGAATGCCAATGGGCAGCAGATAAGTGTATATGTATATATGTGTTTGTGAGTGTGAGTATTAGCATCCTAAACTGAGCTTTTGAACTCTCAAGTTCAAACCTGCTAGCTGCTAGTTACAGCTGGTACCAGTTAGTTATAAACTGTGATAATATGTGAACTAAACTGAAGATACACATATTGAATCTTCCAACTAATCACAGAGATGTTGAATCCACTGATTAGTAGACTGATTGTGCATTGTGCTTTGCATAAAAACTGTTTAGATGGAGACAAATGGCCTTAATGAAAGAAAGAAGACCCCAGAAAAGGACATGTATGAATCAAATGCCTGTGGTGCACAGGGACCCCACTGGTAACACTGATAACTGCAAGCAGCTGCATGGCACAAAACTGCCATGACTATCTGCTGACCTTCCCAGTCCAGCAGCAATCCCCCGATGGGAAGAGATGTTTAGAGCAAAGTGAATGGCTCTGAGGTTGTAGGGGAATTAGAAGAATGTGAATTAATCAAGTAGTAAAAACTCTCATCTCATTCTTAAACAAACCCTGGTATCCAAATACTTTGCTCATTGTTTACTCTGCCTTGCCCATGACACTCAACATCCACAACTGAAACATCTTCACTGGTGGGTGGCCTTGAGATGTAGCAGCCTCCTCCCACAGACCCAAAAGTTAGTATTTTCTATTAAAATGCTGAAGGCACCTGGCTCCCTTATTCAACTGCAGCAAGACCAGTGAAGTCAACTGCTATCGCTGCGGCAAGTCAGGGCAACTTGCATGGGAATGCACAATTGAAGCTACAGCCTAAATATTTTCCATTGTTGCCCCTCCTTTTTCTGATGGATGGTTGTATTATTTTAAGTTAAGCCTTGTGTCTCATCACCATGCAGATATTTTGTATGCCAAGGGCATTTCCAGGGGCCAAGGTATGTGTGTATTTTGATGCTATTAATGGCATTTGAAACCCTGTCATCTGTGGCATCAGTCATTGCAGCCATTACAGTCTGGTTCTTGAGTGACAGAATCCACTTCCTAGTTATGTTCTAAAAGGCACAGAAAAATTCCATTGTGCTCTTTTAGATAGGGTGTGAAAGACTGACTCCAGCTCTAGAGAATCCCTCTAGAGCTAGCACCTGCCCATGTGGTGTTGAACTAAGCACTCTTCCCTCTTGCCAATCTCATTCTCTGCTTGTGGACATAAAACACACTGCTTTTCAGGGATCAGAAATATTTGTCAAGAAAAGATCAATTTCTCTTCAAGAATTTGAAAAACATTAGTATTTTCTTTTATTGAATTATAGCCATCGGTAAGTTTAATTTTAATAGGAAGTAACTTTTTTTTTCTATGTTCAAAAGTAAGGGACAAATAGCTCCAGGAAAGAATATGTTTCATTTTCTATTGTACCTTCAGACTGTCCTTTTACATGCATTAGAATAGCATGAATAATACAGAAATGTTAGTAGAAGATAATTAAATAAAGGAAGCAGAAGTTTCAATCCAAATAAGTTTCTATGATTTGCTTCCTCCAAGGGATGGTTGCATTTTCAAGGTCTTTTGGAGGTTCTCTGTTGCTGAAAACATGATCCAAGGTGTATAGACTTGCCTACATAGGTTTCAAGCTATGCTTCAAATCCATTCATCTTTTCTGGGGAAAGGCATTAGGCTGGATGCACATTTTCTTACCATATTGATAACATTTCCATACTGGTCATGATACATACACAGTAACTTAAGTGATGGTGGAGATCTCATAGAAAATTGGCATAAACTGCACAGTTAAAACGAGAACAATAACACATGTATCAGCAAGCTATAGAAAGGAACACAAAAAATAATCTGCTGTAGTCTTGACGGATATGGGAAGCTTTAAGGAAGCATATGTACTGCCCAGCAGAACTAAAATAAGTTTTTCTCATTTGTAGTGTTTAAGAACTCAATTTTTGTAGACAGGAATTAAGATCTAGGGAAGGCTAAAAAATACAAAGGAGGGAGAAACTGAGAGGGAAGCAAAGCCAAGAACTTAAATAAGGAAATATGTAAAACAGAGGACAAAGGGATAGAGGGTGATGAGATGTTAACTGTGACTTCACCACATCACAACTTGGTATCAGGAGGGGACTGATGATGGAAAGGAAAACAAACACCAGGAAAAGGGCTTCTTCTCATTTAGCTTGCTTCTGCACAGACAGCTTCTTCACTTTGCTGTACCCCACCTGAACAAATATTTTGTCCTTTTATTTCTACTGGAATTACTACACGACAGTGTAGTAATTTCTGAGGCCTGTGAAACATGAAGTCAGACACAGAGAGGTGGGAATGCTCAAGATCCCATTCAACTCCTGATGACAACACTACAAGACTAATAAAATTCTGCTACTCGCCAAGCATCCTAACACAATGCTAGAATCAGGTTTTTTTTAAACTGCTCCTGAAGCCTTCACCCATATAAATTACATTGTCTGTCAGAAATAAAAAAAGCATAATCCTCACAGAGTGTAACTGTATGGAAGCATGAAGGATTAAATCCGCTTAGTTTTAAGCTTTTAGTGATGTTTGTGATCCTGTCAGCACAGACACCTTTGTAGTTCCTGTGTAGCACATACAGTCCCTCTCAGGGGTAATTAAAGCCAGATAGAAACAGTATTTCCATCTGAAGATGTCTGTGGCAAGTTGTCCGTGGCAAGTTGTCTTGCCCAATGAACTGTGGCAAGATTCTAAGCTTATGATCTTGAGATGACTTTTTTTAGGAAAAGTTTCTGGTACAATTCATGTCTTCAGATTCAGTCCTAACAAAGATTCATTTTACTCCATGTAGCCACTCCACTCCAGAATTAGAATAATAGAATCACGGAATGGTTTGGGTTGGAAGGGACCTTTAAAGATTATTTAGTCCACACCTCCCCAGGGGCAGGGACACCTTCCACTTGCTCAAAGCCCCATCCAAGCTGGCCTTGAACACTTTCAGGGATTGGGCATCCACAAATTATCTGGGCAACCTGTTCCAGTGCCTCACCACCCTCATAGTGAAGAATTTCTTCCTTATATCTAATCTAAATCTAACCCCTTTCAGTTTAAAGCCATTACCCTTTGTCCTATCACTACATGCCCTTGTAAAAAGTCCCTCTCTAGCTTTCTTGCAGGCCCTCTTCAGGTACTGGAAGTCTGCTATAAGGTCTCCCCAGAACCTGCTCTTCTCCAGGCTGAGCAACCCCAACTCTCTCAGCCTGTCTTCATAGGAGAGGTGCTCCATCCCTCTGATCATCTTCATGGCACTCCTCTAGACTTGCTCCAACAGGTCCATGTCCTTCTTATGGTGGGGGCTCCAGAGCAGAATGAAGTACTCCAGGTGGGATCTCATGAGAGCGGAGTAGAAGGGGAGAATAACCTCCTTTGTCCTGCTGGCCTCACTTCTTTTGATGCAGCCCAGGATGCTGTTGGCTTTCTGGGCTGCAAATGCACAAGGCTGGGTCATGTTGAGCTTCTCAACGAACAACACCAAGCCCTTCTCCTTAGGGCTGCACTCAATCCATTCTCCTTCCACCCTGTAATTGTGCTTGGGTTTGCCCTGACCAATGTGCAGGACCTTGCACTTGGCCTTGTTGAAATTCATGAGTTTCATATGGGCCCGCCTCTCAAGCCTCTTAGGTCCCTCTGGATGGCATCCCGTCCCTCCAGCGTGTCAGCCAAACCACACAGCTTGGTGTCATCAGCAAACTTGGTGAGGGTGCACTCAATCCAACTGTCCATGCCCCAGAAAAAGATCTTAAACAGCGCTCATCCCAATACTGACCACTGAGGAATGCCATTTGTCACTGGTCTCCGCTTGGACATTGAGCCATTAAACACAACTCTCTGAGTGCGACCATCCAGCCAATTCCTTATCCACTGAATGGTCCACCCATCAAATCCTTGCCTCTCCATTTTAGAGAGAAGGCTGTTGTGTGGGACAGTGTCAAATGCTGTGCAAAAGTTCAGGTAGTAACTCTGCTGTCCTTTTTTCTCATTACACTAACAATTTTAAACTCAACCATTTTATGATCACTGTGGTCAAGACAGCCACCTACCATCACATCTTCCATGAATCCTTCTCTATTCACAAATAACAAGTCTAGTAGGGCATATTTCTAATTGGCTCACTGGGTACTTTTGACAAGAAATTACCATCAACAAACTTCAGGAATTTCCCAGAGCTGCTCCTCACAGCAGTATGGTATTCCCAGTTGATATCTGGGAAGCTGAAATCTCCCATAAGGACAAGGGCTACCTATCCAGAGATTTCTCTTAGTTGCCTACAAAATAAATAATCAGTGCTAACATCCTGGCCAGGCAATCATTAGTAGACACCCACTACAACATATCCTTTGTCTTCTGTCCTACTATTCGTCACCCAGAGGCCCTCAACCACATCATTGCTAACTGTAAGGGTTGTACATACAGTCAAACCTCTCCCTTACATACAGTGCAACCCCTCCACCTTGCCTGCTCTGCCTATCCCTCCTGAACAGCCTATAGCCCTGGATCCCAGCAGTCTAGTCATGGGACTCATTCCACAAAGTCTCACTAATAAGAATGACATCATAGCTCTGGTAACAGACCAGTGCTTCGCATTTGTCCTGTTTTTTTCTTACACTGTGTGCATTGATATACAAACATTTCAGATGTGCTCCTAAACCCTTAGTGTCTCTGGAGTTGCGCCACACTCAGACAGTACCATGCCAACTCTTGGCTTATCTTCAGCTCTCCTGATGGTATCGCCCCCACATTGATTCTTGTTTAAAGCCCTCTCAATCATTCCTTCAAGCTTACGAGCAAAGAAGAGTTTCTTCCTTTGGAAGTGGAAGTGGAAGTGGATCACATTAGATCTTAGCACAGCTTGTGTCTAGAAGACTCTTCTGTTGTTATAAAAACCAAAGTTCTCGTGGAGGCACCAGTCTTGGAGCCATGTATTGATGTCTTGGGTATCCCTATTTCATCTAATGTCTCTCCCCGTTACTGGGAGGATTGAGGAAAACACTACCTCTGCTCCTGAATCCTTTAGCATAAGTCCCAGGGCTCTGAAATCTCTTTTGATTGACCTTGGACTTCTTGCGACATCATTAGTGCCCACATGAAATAGCAGGAGTTGGTAATAATCCAAAGGCTGTACTAAGCTTGTCAGTTTTCCGGTCTCATCTCTGATTCAGGCCCCAGGGAGGCAGCAAACTTCCCTGAATAGAGGGTATGGTCTGCAGAAGGCTGCCTTTGTTCCCTTCAGGAGGGAGTCACCTGTGATCATAAATCCTTTTTTCTTCTCAGCCCTGGTCTTTTGATATGACGCTGGAGCAGGTACATCTCAAATTGACTGTGGCTGTGGATAAATCCACTCTGCAGCAGGTATAACCTTGAACAGACTGTTCCATGCTGCAGCAAGTACACCCCTAACGGACTCTAGGCTGTAGATAAGTCCATGCTGGAGCATGGGCAATGGGAGAAGTTCCTTGCAATGTTAAACACTATAACCTGGTCCAATGGAACCAGGAGTGGAGATTGTAATGGATATACCTTTAAATCGTTGTAATCCATGATTTAAGTTTTATATTGTAGCAAGAACTATAGAAACAATGGAGAATGAGCCTTAGAAGAAGCAGTGCAAGTGCAGCGGTGACTTGACCTGAGCTGAGTCTGGTGCCCGATAACTCCACACAACACACCACCTCTTTTGTCATGAACGACCACCATAACAGATGCAGCCCAAAGTCATGGACCAAATGGAACTCAATGGAGACATTTTACAGACACTTTACAGCAAGGCACATAGACTTAAGGAATGATACCTGCATAAATCAAAGGATGGGAAGGGGAGGATGTATTGGACACACCAGTATGGGAACATGAGCATGATGTAATTGTTTTTGCATAAGGGGTGAACATTATACTGGTTTGGCTGGGATAGAATTAATTTCCTTCATAGTAGATCATATGGTACTATGTTTTTTTATCTGTGATCAAATCAGTTTTGATAACACACTCATGTTTTCTTCATGTGAGGAGGAAAGAGCAGCTGAGAGCAATTGTTATTGACTCACCCCAACTCCCCAGTCTGTACTTAAGTCCTGCCTGATTTATCCTCCCCCTTGCACCATTTGGAGGCTAGGGGAGAGGTAGAGGAGTTGAGAATGAAGGAGTGAAATTGAGCCTGGAAAAAGGGAGGAGTAGGTAAAGATATTGTCTTAATTTTTTCTTTGTTTCACACCACTAAATTCTATTTTAAATTGAAATGAATAAAATTAATTTTTCCCAAATCAAGTCTGTTCTGCCCATGACGGTATTTGACAAATGATCTCTCTGTCTTTATCTCGACCCACAAGGGGGAGTGAGAGAGCATCTGGGGGTCTGGCAGCTAGCCAGGGTCAGCCCACCACAAGGGTTGAGGAATTGTTATGTTTTTTCTACATAAATAAGTTTCTGGAGGAAAGTCAAGTCCCATCCTGTATAGAACCCTCGAAACAGGCATCGATTATTTGGTCACTCTAAGAGCAGTGGTGGTGCTCCCAACTTCTCCAAACCAGCAGATGCAGAGTTGCCGATATTTCCCCTTTTCTGACTACTGTGGTTTAACCGCACTTGGCAACTAAGCACCATGCAACCACTTGCTCACCCTTCCTGTCCCCGGTGGGAAGCAGAAGAGAATCAGAAGGGCAAAAGTAAGAAAACACGTGTGCTGAGATAATAACATTTTAATAATTGAAATAATAATAAAAATTTAAAAAATTGTAATGACAATGAAATAACAGAGAGGAACAAAACCCAGAGAAAAAAACAAAAAACCCAAGTGATGAAACCACTCGCCATTTGCCGACCGATGCCCAGCCAGCCCCTGAGCAGCGATCACTGCCCCCAGCCAAGTCCTCCCAGTTTATATACAGAGCATGAAGTCATATGGTATGGAATAGCCCTTTGGCCAGTTTGGATCAACTATCTTGGCTGTGCCCCCTCCCAACTTCTTCTGCACCCGGCAGAGCATGGGAACCTGAAAAGTCCTTGACTAGTGTAAACATTACTTAGCAACAACTAAAACATCAGTGTGCTACCAACATTATTCTCATCCTAAATGCAAAACACAGCACTATACCAGCTGCTAGGAAGAAATTTAACTCCATCCCGGCCAAAACCATGACACTGACTGAGAAGGCATGTAGGAAGAGGCTATCTGGATATTGCGGGAACCTCTTCAGTTGTTACAGCCCTTCTTGACATACTGCCTCCTGCATGGTCGGGCAACTGACTGGTTTTCCTCTCCTATATTGACTGGTAGGCTAAGATGTTAAGCTTTGCTGAGATCAAGGCCCAGTGAAGCTGACCTAACCTGATTGTTTTGACTGGTTTTTCAGAGCTTCTTGACTCCATGAATTACCTCTGCTAGCTATGTCCCATTTTTCTCTCCCTGCACCTTGCTCTGCTTACTGTCCTTTTTGATGCTCATAACTCTTGTTAGCTTTTCCTCCTCACCTGTTTTCACAGAATCACAGAATCACAGAATCGTATAGGTTGGAAAAGACCTTTAAGATCATCAAGTCCAACCATAAACCTAACACTACCAAGACCACCACTACACCGTGTCTCTAAGCACCTCATCCAAATGTCCTTTAAATACCTCCAGGGATGGCAACTCAACCACTTCCCTGGGCAGCCTGTTCCAATGCTTGATAACCCTTTCAGTGAAGAAAAATTTCCTAATATCCAGTCTAAACCTCCCCTGGCGCAACTTGAGACCATTTCCTCTTGTCCTATCACTTGTTACTTGGGAGAAGAGACCAACCCCCACCTCTCTACAACCTCCTTTCAGGTAGTTGTAGAGAGCAATAAGATCTCCCCTCAGCCTCCTTTTCTCCAGGCTAAACAGTCCCAGCTCCCTCAGCCACTCCTCATAAGACTTCTGCTCTAGACCCTTCACCAGCTTTGTTGCCCTTCTCTGGACACGCTCCAGCACCTCAATATCTCTCTTGTAGTGGGGGGCCCAAAACTGAACACAGTATTGGAGGTGCGGCCTCACCAGTGCTGAGTACAGGGGCACGATCACTTCCCTACTCCTGCTGGCCACGCTATTTTTGATACAAGCCAGGATGCCATTGGCTTTCTTGGCCACCTGGGCACACTGCTGGCTCATATTCAGGCGGCTGTCAACAAACACCCCCAGGTCCTTCTCTGCCAGGCAGCTTTCCAGCCACTCTTCCCCAAGCCTGTAGTGTTGCATGGGGTTGCTGTGGCCCAAGTGCAGGACCTTGCACTTGGCCTTGTTAAACCTCATACAATTGACCTCAGCCCATCGATCCAGCCTGTCCAGGTCCCTCTGCAGAGCCTGCCTACCCTCAAGCAGATCAACACTCCCACACAATTTGGTGTAATCTGCAAACTTGCTGAGGGTGCACTTGATCCCTTCGTCCAGATCATTGATAAAGATGTTAAACAGAACTGGCCCCAACACAGAGCCCTGGGGAACACCGCTTGTGACCGGGCGCCAACCGGAGTAAACTCCATTCACCACCACTCTTTGGGCCCGGCCGTCCAGCCAGTTCTTTACCCAATTTTCCCACTCCTTCCAACTATTCAACCATGTCATGATCCTCTCCATACTGTGCTCCTGGCTTCCCTCCAGCTTTGTACACACGTTTTGCTTTTTCATGCTTTGGAAGAGTGGACAACTGCCAAGCGTTCAGCAATTTCACTTAGCTTACAGAATACTTTCAAGAACTTCTCCCTCCTCATAAAACATTGCTCACCATTTCTCTTTCCTCTTCAGGTTCTTTCTGGATGCTGATTTCTTTGTTTGGGATGATGCCTCCCGCATATATCTTTTAGAACAGCTAGTTGGCCCAAACCTCTACATTCTAACGGGTACATATGTTCTTCTCTGCATGTGATGCATCTGCATTACTTGTTTTAGGAACGCTTCTCAAATGTAACCCCATAACACACAAAGCAATAGCATGGCAGAAAAATAAGAGCTTCCAATTCATATGGAAATGGTTTAAACCCTCCACTATCTCTCACAGTCCTGTTCTGAACCTGCTGTTCAGACAACAGTCTGAGATTAACACTGACTACAGGAAGGAATTATGTCACAGTGCAAAAGGAACTATATTTGAATGCACAAATAGTGATACAAACATTATCCTTGACAAATATATAGCCAAAATGGAAAAAGAACTGCTGCTCTTGACAACTGTGAAATCAGAAAAACCTACAGAAAGTGCCATGAGTATAAAAATCCTTATAAAGGAGACATGGAAAATGAAGAAATATTTTTCTTGGCATCTGATACAAGTTCACAGAACCCCAAATCACTATAGTATGAAAGAAGTAAGTTACTGGACTCATCAATATCCTCATTGCTTGCTGCATCTCTGTCCCGTTTCCTTCTGCTCTCTGATTCGTTCCCCACTCAGCTATGATCGTGAAGGGGGATCTATTTGAACTGCACTTGGATAAAATTCAGGTACTATTGTCCTGAGGATGATTTGCCCTGAGACTGTGTGGCCAGTCAAGGTCCCACATGCTCAGCATTGTTACTGGCATCAAAGGACAATCCTTAAAATGGAACAAACATTTATTTGGTCCCTTCTTAACTTTTAACCCATGTGCTACACTAGTGTCAGAGTCATGAGGCCTGACAAGCTGCAACAAGCTGTTTAAAAGATGAACCCAATTTTCAGGCTGGGCTTGATGTTTTTTAGGTGAGCCAGTTCCTGATGAATTTCTTCACTGACTCCATATTTGCTGAGCCTTTGGACAGAAGAAGGAAGGAAGAAGGGTCTAAAATCTACCTTAAATATTTCCTTTTGTGTAAAACCCCTGAGTCCTGAACAACAAAGACAAGCATATCATACTGTCCCCAAAACAATCCTCTCCCAGCTGGCCACCATACCCAGATCTTCTCTGTTAAAAAATGCTGAAACCTGTCACCTTTGCTGCCGCCCCCCCGACCGCCCACCCCGAGTACACACATGGCCAGCCACAGATGCCAACACTCAGAAAGCACTGCCTTTTACCAGTGCCCATATAAACACAAACAGCAAACACATAAACATGATTAACATTGTAGGCTTAATCCTTCTCTTGAACAGAGGCCATTAAACAGATATCCTCATAAACCAGGTATCCTTACCTTACATATATTTTTAAACTTACTTTCCCTGCTCCCTGCCTGCTTCTCTCACTGTCCTCAGTTTATCAGAGGAGGGCAGGGGGAAGATAAAAGCCAGAAAATGTTTGAGCCTTTCCAGCCACCTAAAGCCACTTGCACAAAAAGTGTTTTATGCATTAATACAATGCTCCACCAGGATAAGCTGAGTACGTAGAGCTTGAGTGGCCTGTACCTCGGGGAAAAATTGAGGCTTTTGCTGTAATCACCTTGTCAGCCACAGAGCACAGTGCAAGACTGTGTCTTTTTGAAGAAAATACCTCAGTAGCTCTAGGAATATTTCTTGGCCCATTAGTCCTTTCCTACAAATGGTCCTCTTCAGAATGAGAGTCTTCTTTGTACAGCATTGTTCCCACTGCAAGGACACACAGACCACCAAAGTTCACAGTAAGTCCTCTATGATTTTAAGAAATTATTTCCTCTCTCCTGGGAGGCAGGAAAGTAAAAGAGTTTCCTGCCTCTAGTCAGTCTCAGGTCTTATTCCATGCGTAAGCAAAGATCTAATTCTAAACAGTTCATATCCTTATATTAACACGGATCTTAATAGGAGTTTGATGATGAATGATAGTTAGTTTTAGGAATAAGATGTAGCTGTCTGGGGAGGGAAGTGACAAAGCCAGTAAAACATTTCTGGACTGAAGCAGGTGTCAGTTACACATGCCAGTGCAGTACTCTGACTATCCCGTAGAGGGAACTACAGAGTCATAGAGTGATATAGGAGGAAGGGGACCTCTCATAGTCATCTAATCCAACCCCATGCTCCAAACAGGGACAAATTACAGCACGATTTCTAAGGGCTTCCAGGATTTGAGTGTTTCCAAGATACTTCACATATGTGAGATGTTACAACCTCTCTGGATCCCTGTTGCGGTCTTTTGCAACTCTAAAGATACAAGTAAGTGCATAAATATCCTTACATCTAAATGGAAATTCCCTTCTTGCAACATAGTGTCATTGCCTCTTGTACTAATATAGTGCAGTGGTAAGATCCACCATTCAATTTTTTCTTCAGATTGAACATACCGAGTTCTCACACATGCTATACGCTCCATCACCCTGAAAATCTCAGTGGCTTCTTCTGGACCTTCTCCAGTGTGTCAATGTCTTTCTAGTCCTCTGGAGCCCAGACTGGAAACACTACTCAAAATGAGGTCTCACAATTGCTGAACAGAGGGGAAGAATAATTTCCCTTTACCTCCTGCCTAGATACCTGCTAATAAACACCAGTATGTGTCTGGCTGTCTTTGTTGCTAGGGCACACTGTTGTTTCCTCTTAACATGTTGTTGAGCATGCCCCCACATGTCCTTTTCTGCAGAGTTTCTCTTTATCCAGGCAGCCCTCAGCCAGTTGCAGTGTATGATCTGTTTTGTTCTGGGGTTTTTTTTGGTTGTTTTTTTTGTTTTAATTTCAGGGGAAGAACATTGAACTTGCCTTTACTGAGCTTCATGAGCTTCCTGTCTGCTCTGAATGGCAACTCTACTTTCCAGTGTGTTGACTGCTTCCTAAACTGATACCTTTCCTGTTAGTGCTGCAGGCAAGTAGCTGTTGAATAGACCCTGGCCAGAGGTTTATGTAAATGAGCAGGATGAGCTATTTGATGTGACAACAGAAATTTCAGATATGATAGATAACAGTGTGTGAAGATGGAAAAATATATGTTCATGATTCGGATGGCTGCATTTCATATATGGTTAAATGATAGCCATGTCAGAAATAACTTCTCAGATAACTGGAGAGGAACTTTGGGGACATTTTGAGCAGTAGACTATTACAAAGCCAAGAGCATTTAGGTGCCCAAGTCAGTGATAACATTTAAGGTTGAAATTGCATCAGTGTCAGAAATACTGAATTTGGAGATGTATGTAGCAAACCAGAGAATGATGGGAAAAAGTAATTAGGAATTTTGAGTTGAATGGGAAAATGAAAGAAAGGAAAAATGGCACTGAAAAGGAGGGTGAAGAAATGGGAAAAGCATTAATAAGACACGTAAGTCTTGTGACTGGTGATGTCCGGAGGTGCCTTTTGCTCAGTCCTGCACTTGATCACGACAGCCTTAGTCAGGAAAATAACCAAAGCCTATTGTTCAGGTGATATCACAAGCATTAGAAGGACCAGAGAAGAATGAGGATGCTAGGGATGGGACACTGAGGGGGAGGCAGTGCTTTACATGGCCAGCAAGGAACAGTAAAGCCAGACAGATTCAGCATTTTGGAGTTGCTACACCAGTATGTAGTTCAGACATGAAAGCATCTGTATCCTGCCAATCACTTCCTAACAATCCTCACACTTGATGATAACATATTCTGTTCCATCATCAAAGTTTTAAAGAAGACTTTAAACAGTATTGACTCCAGTACTGATCCCTGAGGGATGCCACCTTTAGTTTTGTGTTAGTGAGATTTCACATTTTTTATCAACAACCTTTTAGCATAGTATTCTCTCCAGTTTTCTGCACATCTTTTCATCCATTTACCAAGCTCTCTTTCAGCAATTCGCTACAATGATATTTTGGAAGACTATTTCAAAGGCCTTGCTAATAGCAATGCAAAAAATCCAATGCTCTACCCTTGTTCACTGAGCCAGTCACCCCATTATAGAAGGCAATGAGGTTGGCCATGTGAGATTTGCTATCAGTCAATCCATGCTAACCATTCCTAATCTCATTCTTCTTCATGCTCCGGGGCATGGTTTTCAGGCTGATTTGCTCCATAGCTTTCCTAGGTACTGAGGTGAGGCTGACTGGCTTGCACTTTTCTAAACTCTCCTTAGGATTTTAGGATTATAGAATAATTCATCTTGGGAGTAACCTGAGAAGTTCATCTAATTCAGAGTAAACTATGAGGTCAGACCAGGTCGCTCAGTCACATAAAGAAAACCTACAAGGATGGGGATTTCACAAATTCTGTGGAAGAAGTATTCCAATGTTTGACAGTCCTCAATTGTGAGAAAGTTTTTCTTCATATGTAGTCGAAAGTTGTCATGTTTCAACCTCTCATCATTTTCTCTCATTCTCCCATCAGGCACCACTATGAAGACCCTGGCTTCATCCACTCGATAACCTCCTGATACTAGGAGGGGACCTAGAATGCTATCAGGTCCACACAAAGTCTTCTCTTCTCCAGGCTGAACAAGCCCAATTCCCTCAGCCTCTCCTCACAGAAGAGCTGGCTGCTGCAGTGCCCTGACCATCTTCGTGGCCTTCCAATGAACCCAGTTCAGTTTGTGAGGTCTTCCTTGTACTAGGGTGCCCAAAGCTGGACACAGTGTTCTAGATGCACTTTGAGCACAGAGTAAAACGGGATAAACATTCCATCACTTTCGTTTGCTCCTTTTTAAATGTGGTGCATTATGCTGGCAGCTTGCTTTGTTGTGTAGTCACACTCTGACTTCTGTTCGGCTTGTGTGTTACCTAAAATCCAAGATCATTTTCAGCAGAGCTTCTTGTCCTTCCTTGTGGTCTACCAAGACCGCCAGATCCTTCAACAGAACCAGATTCTATTTCTTGAAGGTGGGTGTGATTTTTCTCTTTCTCCAGTCACCACGAAGCATGATCGCTATATCCTTACGAAGATGATAGTGGGACCTCACAGCGACACTGGACAGCCAGCTCAGTATCCTCAGATGCATGACATGGTTGCACGGTCCCATATGATCAAATGGTTAAATTGCTGCCTAACTGTATCTTCCCATATGGTGGGAAATATCACATTTCCACATGCCTTTCCAGCACACCCAGGGGTCTGGGAGTCATGAGGATAGATCTCACCAGTGAAAAATCAAGGCTAAGCAAGTCACTGAGTACCTTGGCCTTTGTCAGTAGGTTCCCCAATTCATTCAACACTAAAACACACTTTAATTAGTTTTTCTTATGCTGCCCACGTACTTAGAGATGTCGTTGACAGAATCACAATACCACAAAATATTTGAGGTTGGAAAGGATCTCTGGAGGCCATCTGGTCCAACCGCCTTGCTGAAGCACTGGAGCGTCTTGCCCAGGAACATATCCAGCTGACTTTGGAATATCTCCAATAATGGAGAATTCACAGCATCCCTGGGAGACCTTTGTTAGTGCTCAGACACTCTCACATTAAAAAAGTTTTTCCTTATGCTCAGACTGAGCCTCCTGTATTTCAGTTTTTGCCCATTGCTTCTGTTCCTGTCAGTAGGCAACACTAAAAAGATGTTGGCTCCCTCTGCTTTTCACCCTCCCTTCAGGTTCTTATATACAATGAAATAATGAACATTGTGAAGAGGGGTTGACAAAGGAGAAGTCCTGCCTAACTAATTTGATATCCTTCTAAATGAAGTCACCCACCTAGTGGATGAAGGGAAGGCGGTAGATTTATTTTTCTAGATTTTATTATGGCTTTTGATACTCTCCCTCACAGCATCTTTCTGGACAAGTTGTACGACTGAGATGAGCAGATACACAGTGCGCTGGGTAAAGAACTGCCTGAAGGGTCAAGCTGAAAGTGTTGTAGTGAATGGGGCTACACATTGCTGGTGGGCAGCCACTAGCAGAGTTCTTCATGCTGAATTTCAGGCCAGTTCTGTTCAATATATTTACCAATAATCTGGATGAAGGAGTTAAGTAAACCATACATAATTTTGTTGATAATACTAAACTGGGAGATGCTGTTGACTCTCGTAAGGGACAACAGGCCTTGTAGAAAGATCTGGACATATTGAAGCATTTGGGAGTCATGAGTGGCACGATATTTTACAAGAACTGCAAGATTCTGCATCTGGGATGGAGACACAAGTATAAACTGGGCGACGAATGTCTGGAGAGCAGGCCTGCAGAAAGGGATATAGGGATGCACGTTGACACAGGTGATCAAAACAGTTTATTATCCCAACGTATTTAGCATTATTGCAGCCCCACCTTGAGTATTGTGTGCAGTTCTGGGCCCCAAAATTAAAAAATGATACGAGGGTACTCGAATGTATCCAGAGGAGGGAAATAAAACTGGTGAAAGGGTTGGAAAGCATGCCCTATGAGGAGGAGTTGAAGACTCTGTGTTTGTCTAACTTGGAGAAAAGGAGGCTGAGGGGTGACCTCAGTGCTCTCTACAGCTTCTTGAGGAGGAGAAGTGGAGAGGGAGGTGCTGACCTCTTCTCCCTGGTACCAGGATTTGTGGAAAGGGCTCAAAGCTTCATCAAGACTTGACATTAGACTGTTCAGACTTGACATTAGGAAACATTTATTTTCCGAGAGGGTGGTCAAACCCTGGAACAGACTTCATAAAGAGGTGGTCAATGACCCAAGCTTGTCAGCTTTTAAAAGGCATTTGGACAATGCCCTTAATAATATGCTTTAACTTTTGGTCAGCCATGAAGAGTTCAGGCAGTTGTACTAGATTATTGTCATTGGTCCCTTCCAACAGAACTATTCTGTTCTGTTTACTCTATTCTATTGTCTTCTATTCTATCTTGTAAGATCCCCTGAGCCTTCTCTTCTCTAGCTCTCTCATCCTTTACTCATGGGAAAAATGCTCCAGTCCCTAAATATTATTTGTGGCCCTTCACATGGACAAGACTATATCCATGTCTGTCTTGTACTGGGGAACCCAGAAGTGCTGCAGAGTTCCTAGTGACAACCCAGGCTCTATTTCACATGGACCAGTTTGGTCTGGAGATACCCTAATTCCATGAGGATTTTAAAAAGATGCTGGGGACAGCACCGTGCTTGGGGACAGAAGGGGACCAGAGTGCTGGACACAACATACAAGGAAATTAAATGAAGGTCAACAGCCACAGTGGAAATGAACAAATACAGTAAAAGCTGGGTGCTGTGAGAGCAGTCTAGCCTGGTCTGGTTGTGTGGCTGAGTAACTGAGATTGCACAAGTGGAGTATGGTCTGCTTAAATGGGACAGGAAGGAGGCTGTTTCAGGGGACATTTATAGACCAAATGTTCCTTGGGATGCCTAGGAAAAAACCATGACCACCATGGTTTTCCACAATAACTGTTTTCTCCTGGGACTCGACCACAGAGCTGCAGGACCTAGAGACAATGTTTTCATCATAGAAATGTCACATCTGGAGAGGAGTGAGGGATTGAACAACTAAACTTGTCAAGGTTAGATAAATAGCTTTTGCAATGCACCCTTCTTGGGGCTGTTTTGGAGCCAGAAGTAGTTCACTCAGCATCTGAAAACCATTGTGGGCCCTGCCCCCAGGAACTGGTTAATATGTTTTTTTAGAAGAAAGGGTGGACTTCTCTTGCATAGCGTGATTTAGTCATGTGTTTTAACCACAGTATCCTGCTTCAAGAAGGCAGCAGCTTGCATGTCGTGAGAAAAAAGTAAGTTTTGTTTATTTTTTACTGCCAAAAAACGGCTAAGTTATCTATCAAAACACACCACAGTGTTTTCTGTTGGCCCCTTCCTAGTATTGTTGTATGGAAGATCAGCAGCCTGTTCTCTCACCTTCTGAGGTCTGTACATTAATGCTCATATTGCCTGTTGTCTTAACTTTTTTCTCTTTAAACCCGTCTCTCTTTTTGTTATGACTGACAATTTTGAGCCTGAGTAATTTGAAAGGGTCATGAATAATTAAAATCCTTTTAACCCAAAAGGGCCAGAATTCATAGCCCTCCTGAAGTCTCTTAAATATGCCAAGGAGTCTCCGTCTTTCCCTGTGGAAACCTAAGAAAGAAAACATTAATAAAAAGGAAATCCAGGCTGTAATAGGTGGTTTTCTAGTTCTCCGTGGTCACTGAATAGGACAGTGGAATTTAAACAATTTTTCACCAACTTCCAGAAGAAAGGCCAGAGTGCAAATCAAATATAATAAAATTTTATTTTGGTGTATATTAAGGATATCTAAAATTCAGGTGCTATATACTTAAGAAAAGAGGAAAATGTATTAAAGAAGAGATAGAAATGAAAATACTACTGCATATCTGTTTGAAGTGAATTCCTTTAAGTCCAGCGGAAATACTACTGTATAACTTTTTGAACTGAATTCCTTCACGTCCAGTGATGATCTTGCTACCTATACTACAAAACTGACACTAATAAAAGCTTCTAGAAATTAAAACCATACAATGCTTTCTCTGTGCTTCGGATCCCTAAGCACAAAGCATTACATTTGTACACACTACTGTAATAACACCAGAGACGTATTTTTAAAGCATAGTAAGTATAAAATACAATTTTAAATTTTTGAAACTACCTAAGCAAATTTGGATTATTCAGTGCACTGGATAAAGGAGTAGGAGAGATTATTCCTGCTTAGCAGAGGGATGAGGGAAAGTTCTTATGAATTTAAGAAATAACAAAACTTATTATAAAAATTAATGAAACTAAGCTAGACAAGAGTTCAGCTGTATTAGCTAAGAAGGCTTCCAGATGTTGTTAAGTGAAGGGCACTTTGATGAAGTAAAGGGACTAATAGATGTTTTGTTAATGGAACTGGTAGGTTTGTTAATTATTTAGATGCTTATAGGTAGCAAAGCTGACACGTGGTGTTTAAATTATCCTGCTCTAGGTTCTTTCCTGCTCTTCTTCAACCAATTGCTGGCTTACTTACCCTGTACCTGAAAGAGCAAAAAATATATTTTTAAATTCTTATTCACATTTAATGCATGTTGCCAGGTTTCTGTTATTCTGGCATGCAGTGGAGATGTTTTTTTATCATTTTGGCTACCTGAGCTTCAGAATTCTCCTTCCTGCTTTTTCTGTCACCACTTTACATTTGTTGGCTTTTGTGATTCTCCCTTTATAGTTCTTGCTGATCTGGACATTTATCAAGACTTTGTGCTCTGCCACTTGAATCAACCAGTAGAAGATTTCTCATAGAACCTGAGATGCTCTGGACTAGCCTGATGCAAAAGAAATTTGGGGATGAGGTGTTTGGGGTTACATTAACTTATCCAGTGGAAATAGGAAAAGCTGAACTGGTGCCACTTCTACTTGGGGGTATACAGAAGGATGTAAAGCCAACTGGTCACTCTTTGCACTTGCCTCCTGTGTTCCCAGTTACAGAATGATATGTTTTGTACTTCAAAAGAGAAACAGTTTGATAGTTATTATTATATTGATGGCGATGCTTTTTGCCAGCACGACTCTCAAGCCCAAAACAGCCATGGACATCACTTTCTTCATTTTGACATCTGCTTTAAAAAGGAGAAAAGGGAAGTGAGTGTGGTCTTGTTATTATCCACACCCAGTCATCCTCATCCCCACAAAAAAATGAAAATCCACACATCATAACTGGATGACGATAGCAGAAACAAAGGAAAAAGTGAAAGAGGAATGTATGAATTGCAGGGAAGAGACATATCGTCCCAGAGAGGAATTTACTTCCCATTGCTTTTTTTTCCCCCGGAAATTTTTTAGCTATTTAATCTGTTAACCTGAAAGAGCATGTTATTTCTCAATGTGACATTTCCAATTCTGAAATTTCTGCACCAGAGAATGCAATTTTTCATGCTTTGGTACTGAGTCCACAAAAAGTGCACATTATTGCTTAATAAGTTCCTACAATTCGGGCATTTTTTTAGCAAAGACAATGCATTTTCATTCATTGTAACTGTATCCCCAATAAAGTAACCACATTCTATTATTCCATTAGGCAACTAACCTTTTGTTGGGGCTTCGGTAGTGTTGCAAGCATTAACGGTTTCAAATTCTTCAGTTTTCTCTTCTGTTGAATGATTGAGAGACACTATAAATTTTATTCAAACTATATAAAACAAAAATGATACAAAAACATACCTATAGCTCTTTTCCTAGCAGTAGATAAGCAGTATTGCAGAATCAGATGGGAGGTCATTTATTCTGACGTTAACTTGAAGAAAAAATTAGCTTTAGACATGTGATTGCAGAAAAAAACAGGACTGTGGAGTTTTATTTTCTCTCCCTTTTGACATGAACTTCACCATAGAAAAAGACCAGTTTAAAAAGTGATCAAAGAATAATAAAAAGATTTGGAAAAAAAGTCACATGACCTTTTTTGCTTTTTGTTTTCATAAAAGTTATTTCAAGCTTTCTGCTAGCACGCAGGTATACCGATGTCCCTTGAATTATTTTGCCTTAGATAAAGGTAGAGTCACAAACATTAGAGGGTTTTTTGTGTGGATTGGGGGTGGGATTTTTTTTTTCTTTTTTGGGAAGAAAAATCCAAATGCTTAAATTGTTGAATAGTGGTCATGTAAGCAAGGTGCTTTTGATTATTTTGTCGTCACCTAACTAAGAGCCTAAGTATCTTTCTGACTCTACTGACTTTTTCCTTCTAGGTTCTCAAAGGGCAAGAAAAATTTTGGAAGATGCTTCTCCCATATCACATACCCTTTTGACCACAACACTGTACCTGGCAGAATTATGCTGGTTACAGTCTTGTTCCCCTTGTGCATAGCCTTGCAGGTCACCTCTGCGTCTGGTTCCAGCCGAACTATCTTCATGGTACTATACATGCCGTCACAAGTTACAAGAGGTGCCTTCAGATAATATACAATGTTACTCTTGAACATATCAAGGCTGATGTTCTTAGGGTAGAAACTCCTTGCCAAACAAGCCATGTTCAGTTTGTTGTTATATTTTTTGGGTTCCTTTGATTTAAGCACAATGATTTCTGGAGCAGATTCTTCTTGAGTCTCTGAAAAAAAAGCATAATTTTTTTATTACTTTATTTTCTTCATAGTTTTCTTAGAGCTAAATCATCTGTAGGTCAGATATAGTCCAGCCACATCTGCCCCCTATGACAGCTGACTATCCTTCTGTATTTATTTATTCCTCCTCTTTCCCAAAGACAAGACCAAAGACATAAAGGTGGTATAATGGTGGGATTTACATGGGAGCTTCTAATCCCTAAGGCTCCTAAGCTTGTTTTTATGAGAACTCACATATATCTATATCTAGCTTTAGATCTACATCATCTATTAAAAAAGTTATTTCCTTTACATGAGGGACCTTGAAATGAGGAAGCGAACTTTTAAGAATACAAAGCTATTGTCCATATTGATGTTGAATTCATAACAATTTAGATACTAAGAAGAATATTTACTTCAGGGATAGACTTATAGGCTTGTAACAAGATAAAATATCCCTATTTTTTACCCAAAAATCCTTTACCTGACGAGGCTAAAAGACTTAACCATAGCACAAAGGGAGAGAAGACAGTTTTTTACATCAATCTACAATGCTGTTCCATTGAGTGGGATTACTTGCACATACAAAATAATTTTGCTAAAATGGAATAGGAGGTTAGATCTTTCATTAACAAATGTTTAGTTCCAAGGAGGTTTTCTTTCCAAATTCGAACTCTTTGAAAGTTTCTGTAATATTTCTGTATGAAACCTGGCCCAGGCACATAAACCTCTCTTAACAAGTTAATAGCGTTGTGTGAGCTCTGGAGAGGTTTCCAAGTCATGAGACCATCTAAGTGCATAAAGCTGAGACATCCTAAAGAACAACACTGGGGTGTCTAATGGCAGAGTTCAGTGGCGCTTTGAATACACCATGCATCCCCTCTTCTCTCTGGGTCTCCCTTCCAAAAGATCTCCCGTAGGGTAAGTTAGGGCATCTTTGAACTGGAGGGATGTTGCGGGGGGAACAGTAATGTTCGTTTTGCAAACAAAAAGCAGTTAATGTACTTATGCAAAAAATCATACTTCTTTTCCCTCTTAATCTAACAAAATCACAGAGTTGTCTGTATGTTACTTATTCTCGTGGACCTTGCCTTCCTCCAATGAGAAGTATAGAGCAGGTGAACCAAATAATTCCTTACCTATTGTCTTACTGAATTCTTAGGAGGAGATGTCTCAAAAAATGTGTAGTGATTAAAGGATATTTTTTAAGTCTTTTGTTCTTGGAGATTCTCAGATTTGTTCTTAGGTGTCTTTTGAATATCTTCCATGGAAATGGAAAAAAAGGCACTACAAAGAATCAGGATAGTATCATTCTAGTAACATAGAAAATCTATTCTTGTCTTTAGAGGAACCAATAGTTTCTAATTATTACTGTATGAGGAAAGACTTTTTTCCCTTTTTCCTGAAGAACAGGAGCCATAACACAACAATTATCAATATAAGATGTGAGAAAATCAGCTTATTTTAAAAAGCATGCTAGATACTTTCTGTGTAGAAACTGAACTTCACAGTAGAACTGCTGTGTTTGTCTGGAAAGGCAATAGCATTACTTGGGCTTTCACAAAACAGCACCTTTTGCTGGTTGATAGTGTTCATGGTAGTATAAATTTCTACTGCTAACAGGGAATTTTATATTACCGTATATTCATCTTGGTGTGATAGAACCTGGCAGTGTCTTGCTGTCCTACTTTTGCAAATGATATTTTCAAAATAGTATCTTTCGATTCCCTAATCCAACAAGAACTGGAGTTGCATTCATGTACCCCAAAATAGGCATGTAACATGCCCTAATGATTTAAAGGCAGCTGTATAGTTTTAAGGGGTTTGCCGATGTGACCTAGCACATACGAGAGTCCTATGCCTCTCTGGGGAGTGTGTGTTCATGTGGTGGTACGCAACTGAACGTTTTAGAACAGAAAAATCAACACAAAAAACTCACCCATGGCCCCAGGTTTCATGCTGTCACAGAGAAGCTTGGGAAGATAGTCCGTCCTTATAAAGACCGTGTTCAGAAGAGTACCATTTCTACATATAAAAGGCTTGCTAAAATTTCAAGCAGTGGCTGCAAAAAGTAATAATCCCAGTCTTTCCATGGGAACTACTTTCTCATGAAACTCTTTACTTCTCTTTTTTTCCTTTCCACAAACATTAATTTTACAAAAAAGGAAGCAATAAACTACTTTTACCTCATACTAAATCTGGGCTAAGACACCATCCCTACTAGCAATAAAAAACAGTTTAAATTTAGTAATGCGGCTACGGGAGGGGGGGAGGATCTGTGGAGTAATGCCAATGCACATAGCTAGGAAACTATCCTTGTTTTTCTTGAAAACATTTGTTAACTAAATATTAGCAGAGGACTCAAACACCTAGTTGGAGAAAGCATATTCAATAGATCCAATGCAGCACAAATTTCTCATTATGCTGTAAAATCACACAATCCCCACCACCATCTTAAGCAGTGCATTACTACTAAAACAAATGCAACTTACTTGGCTCAATTGAAAAATTGATCCCAGTTCCAAATACGATCCTGTCTGTTGCCACACTATTTGCACATTGTCAAATAAACCTGCTTTCCTCACAACATTCTAAAGGTGTATAAAGTCATTAAACAAAATGCCAGCACTTTGTCCAAAGGATCCATAAATGGACTGTCACGAAAATGCTCCAAAGTCACCATTGTTTCCAAAATTCTGAGGGGAGAGAAAAAGTTTCATAGTAGAGTGATTTTAAACAACTCGATCCAGGCGAAATCTTTCAAAAACATTGTCTCTTCTATTAGCTCAGTAAGCAATATACTTCCAGAATAAATACTCATAGGAATTCTGCAGTTCTCTTCTTCAACACATTCCCTTATTCCTTTCTTCCTCAAAAAAGTATTTTTCCTTTTGCAGTCTCAGGTTTTTTTATGAGAACTTACAGTGTTTGTTTCACTGTGCTACTCCAAGTTCTCAACACTGTGATATACTTATTTACAAAAAGAGGCTCTTCCTTCCCTTATACTGTACAGAATTTCATATGAGACAGGTAGTCATATACACTATATATCACATGAAGACATCACGTAAACCTTAAAATAAGGACTGGAAGCTGGGGCAAAATAGGAATATGAATCTGCTTGGGACATGTAGGATTATAAAGAAAGATTATAATGTTGCTCTGAGAATGCTCAGATTTTAGTCCTATGAAAAAGCAAAAGTTGTTTGAGTATTATTCTACAGTGATTAGTGAAACTCTTCAAAGTTAAAGAAGTTTTCTGGTTTTTTTAATGTGAAATATTTTTTTTTCACCAGGAAGAAGAGGCATGTACTCTGTGTTTTTAGGGTTGTTATCTTTCTGGATGGGTAGGTGGAGAGGGTCATTTGGTGTCTCAGGAACTCTTTTTCATGCTTTTGGTATATTTGAAAGTGAAAAAGAAATTATTGTTCTTCATTAGGTAGACATATATTGTTCCATGGGACGAGTTATTATATAAGGATTTTGCTCTGGATGGTGCAAAGAGGATTGTTAAAATACTGCTTGATGGACAAGTTCTGCATCCTTAGTGCCACCTGCAACTAAAGACTTGTGTGAAGCGTGATAAGCAGGTGAAGATAAATTTTGTTTGAATACATACCACATGTATATTTTGGACAGCAAATTAGCTGCCACTTCAGTGATTACTAAGGAAGCAGCTTTGTGGTGGGTAGATACTGTCTGACTGTTAATGAAAATGCTATAAAAGATAACATTGAAATGCAAGAATATAAACACCGCTACATCATACAATCAAATTACATTGAATTGAAACATTAATTACTTGGTGTATGAACTAGAGAGAGTGTATGAGTACTCCCCCTGCACATGAACGGTGTTTAAAAAAAAAACCCTTAAAAATGCACATGCAATGCTTTTGTTTTCCTGAGGTAGTAACTCAAAGCTAACCTCACGTTAACAGCTTTATAGGAAAAAAGACTTTGGCACAGAGTGGGGCAGATGATGTACCAAGGAAGTATGATTTAATACTGTCTCTAATGTCAACCTGGAAGAGGGCAGGAAGGAAAGGCAATTTAATTACCATCCTGAAAAAAAAAAAATTACATGTGCAGGAACATGATAAGGAAATTGTGAGCTAGTATAGGTCTGATGTACCCAAGTGAAAGAAACAACAAGGGAAAGGGGTAAAAAATTCTTAGTCAGATAATCTACCAAAGTTGTATTGGCAGTTGCCAACTGAAGGTTAATGAACATACAAAAAAGGTTTATTCATGAAGAGTCATACAAAAACTTTTGTGCTTTCATTTCAGTGTCAGGTGACACCCCTTCTTTGATATCTTTTGAATGCTGCATTTGTCTTCCTCTGCTCTTTTATTACTGTATAATCAAATAACACAGCAATTGCCATAAATTAGGAATATCGTTACAAGTATCTCTTTTACGCTACGTTAATATACGCTTTAAGGTAGATTAAGACAATACAAATCTCTTACAGAAACATTGCCCATATCTGCTGAGAGTGAATATGGACCGATTGGGATTGTATGAGTCCTTTTAACTCAAATTACTTGATTCCAGATATATCTTTAATAAAATTCTAGAGATTTAAAGTAGGATATTTTGTTAAAAAAATCAAGAACCAGCTGTCCCGAGCGTATTAAATGTAAGTTTAAGTTTTTCTTATATATCAGGACTATTCTGGACATAAAACTACTTATACTATTTAACTATTCACACTATTTAACAATATGTAATATTTTCATGCTCTAGCAAAATGAGTCTGGATGCGCAAATCCTTCAGAGGTTTTTTCTTGGTATAATTGCCTCTTTTTTCTGTGCGCATAGGCTAATTTTTTTGGGGGGGTGTGATTTTTGTCCCAGAAACACAGAATGTATGAGGATGCAAAGGATGTTAGAAGATTGTCAAGTTCCAACCCCCTGCTCAATGAAGGGTCAGCTAAAGCAGGTTTCTAACTGTAGTCACTGATATTCAGTGTTATACAGCTACATGTGGAAGGTCGTTCTGATATAAATTTTTACATGTGAAAAGTATATTAGAGCTGGCGGAAGGCTGGGACTTATGGAAATTTCATAAAGACGATACAGACAGCTGTATGGAAGGTCTAATCAAAAATTACTGTCCTTCAGAGTGAAACACATCCTGAAGAGATATGTAAGCAAAATAAGATGTTTTGGGACCAATATGTATCTACTAGTCTACTAGTCTAGTATCTACTAGCAAACTAAGAAATAAACTAAAAAATAATTAACTTTATGATTTATTTTTTTATATTTATTTATTCCTGTATTTAATTTTCTGCCCTTTTCCTCTTGTCCTGTCCCGGGGGTACCACTGAGAAGAGTATAGCTTAATCCTTTTTCGTCCCATCCTTCAGGTATTTACATAGATAAGATCTCCCTGAGCCAGCTTTCCTCCAGGCTGAACAGTCTGCTTATGTTAGTCTCTCCTACTATGACACATAGTCCAATTCCTAATGATCTTTGTGTCCCTTCACTGGAGTCTGTCCAGTATGTCCCTGTCATACTGGATGGAAGGACATAGCAACACAATGAATGTCAGACTCTGGACCTCTGACATTAGTTTAACTATTCTAGTACTGACAGCCAAGTACGCCAAGACAGGGACATGAACATGCTCCAAGGTTTCAGCAGGCAGCAGTGTAAATACTTGTAGTTACAGAAGGATGGAAAATAATACTGCTATTACATCAGCAGACTCTCTGCCTTTCCTGTTTTGCTGCTCTGAAACTTGAGAGTTTTGGTTCAAGTTTATTTCTGTACATAGGATTCCCATGACAAATACAGTCAATGGAAGGAAATCTGGAGAGTTTCTCCGTCGAAAGTGGCTGTTGTCTGAGGCAGGAAAAGGACACCTGGTAACGAAAGGCTAGTATATCAGGTAGAGAAGGAAGTCCTACACCTGTGACAGGTAATTCCAAGCAGTATCACAGGCTGGAGGCGGGTTGGATAGCAGCACCTGTGATGAAGAAGCCCTGGGGTCCTGAACACAAGTCATCCTTGTGCCCTGGCAGCAGGGAATAAAAACAAAATTCTGGACTGCATCACCGAGAATATATCCAGCAGCTAAAAGGATATGGTTAAGCCACTCTAGTCAGCATCTTTTTAGCCAAAACTGGAATGCCTTATCCAACGTTGATTCCACAGATTAAAAAAAGATATTTAGAAATTGAAGAGGGTCCAGCAAATGCTACCAGCAATACTAATGTTTTGGAGGTTTTGGCATATGAAGAAAGGTTGAAGGAATTGGCTGTTTTCATCTTAAAAAGCCAGAAGGCTTAAAGGACCTAATCACTTCCAACAACTAAAATGTAGTTACAGAAAAGATAGCTTCCTTTATTCTCAAGGGTGGCCAGGGACAGGACCAGACGCAGTTGGCAGAAATTGCCTCAAGGAAAATTTGATCTGTCTATAAAAATATTATCTTTACCATGAGAAAAATTAAACATTGGAACATATTGCCCAGAGACGTGGCAGAATACTTCCTGGAAGTATTGAAGGTTTTGCTTTATGAGCCTATAGACTATCTATCTAATCTAATGCCCTGCTTTTACCAGGTGGTATCCAGGAGTCCTTTACCACCTGGACCTATCTGTGATTGAATACTTTGTGATTCTATGAGCCCGTATTTCTTCTGGAAGGAAAAAATGCAGAAACACAGGTATCATGACACATTGTTTCCAAATCACAAAGCTGTACTCCAAAACTCTGCCTGATTTTCAGAACTGATGCTGCTGTTTCAGCCCTTCAAAAATAGGGTGAGAAACGAAAGCAGAAAAGCGACCAACGGTCATCTGTGTCCTCATCCTATATGCTTCTTTGTGTAGTGCATCCCAAGAATATATCTACTGCATATAATTCTTTTTTCTTCTCTATATAATATCAGCAATTTAACAGGAAAGCTAATGTACGCCTGTGCTTTCTTCCGAAATAAGCCCTGCTTATGGGGAAACTTTCAGTTCTTTCTAGTGTTAACACTGTTTGCATATTTATCTTGGTGTTACTAACACAGCGGGAGGTAATAGTAACTGCAAGTGTGAGTAGGCACTTCTCCAGTGACAACTGTTTCTTCAACATTTCTCTGGAGATGCTGTTCCATTTTTGGAAGGATGGCATGTAGTCCTTCACATACCTAAAAAAGTTCCACTGCACTTTTTTCATCGATTTTTCTTCTACCAGTGCCCATGGTCTTTCTGTAGACAGCTGTGAGGAAGAGGTTGCACAGATATTCCAGGCCTCAGAACTACCTAAGGCCTTTTATAGAAAGAAGGTGAGTAATGAAAATTGTTAAGGAGCAAAGGTATATTGTGAAAACAAAATGTGTTATTTTTTTGCTCTGCTATACAAGCTGTGTGTGGATGATGAGAAACTGATAGTACTTAATTACAATTAGGTAGGGGATTCAGGGCTGCAGTGAGATAATTCTCTCCAAAAAATTCATAACATCAAAATGAAATGCAAATGGCATGACCTGAAGGTTCAGAAGGGAGTCGTGGGATGGAAACCTACCTTCATCTGCGTAACAGTTTCAGAAATATAATAACTGGTAAAAAATTGCTATGTAATAGTGTAAGAAATATCAAATTCATGTATGAAAGTAATAGAATTGGGACCAGTGAGAAAAAAGGTAGTAAATGGCACGTTGTTTATCGGACAAGAGTGTGAAAATAAAAAAAAGGAGGTGCGAAGATGGCAAAAAGCTACGTTTGGTAAAAGAAAAGATGGCTAATATGGTATAAAGTGGGGTGGAGAATAAAGAACTCGGGGAGGGGAAATCTTGTGGCAGTAGGATGTCTATAGATACCTGTGATCTCTAGACCCAAGCATTCCATGCTCCTTTAAGGAAAATATTTGAAAAATGCTGGACTATCCACAAGGTCTATTGTCGAAAGACTTGCTGTGGGAAGTTTAAATAACTAAGGATAAAGTTTTAAGGCGACACAGACTTTTACCTTAATACTATGTGCAGAAGGACAGGAAATAGAAATGCAATTTAATAGGTTTATGTGTGTGATTTATATAATTTCTTTATCTTAATATAGTTTTGCGTCAGTACTAACAGAAACCAATAAAATTTTAACTGACTATTGCTGGTGTGTTAATACTACTAGTAATATTACTTGGTTTATTGGACTAAGGTACTACTAATTTCTTAGGGTTATGTTGGTTAATTCATAAACATCACAACCATCTTGATCAATAATGTCACCAAGTGTGCAGTCTACAAAGGGAGAGTTGTAGTTTGAGTGTTAGAAGTAAGAAAGTCTTCTGGGTGAGACATTGTAATTTTCACAAATTCATGAAGAAATGCTACAATGTTGACAGGGAATAGGCTCCTGAGAATGAGGAGGATGAAGAATAAGAAAGAGAAAGCCCTAAAAACATCAAAAAGAACCAAACTCTTGACAGAATAAATATTTCTAGACTGATGCAGTTATGGACAAGAGGGAAAAACATGAAATAAAAAAAGCTAGTAATTTCTGTTTCTTTGTAAACATGTAACTTTAATAAGTACACATTTTTGTTATGGAAATTAAAAGAAACACAAGGAACAAAATCACAAGGAGGCAGGGATCGTCAGATGCTCACTCATATGGGACAAGAGCTGGAGCAATCAGGAGAAGTTGTGTCATGCTAGAGAGGCACAAAATATGCTTTTCACTACACATCCTCCGAATTTCCAAATCACCTTTATCTCTGTCACGTATTCTCACTTTTCCAACTGTGTCCGCGTCTAATGACGTTAACTGTAAGATTTTCCCAGATTGTGATTTTTGTCAGTTTCAAGGAAGTAATGCAAAGACTGAATTCAAACTTGCAATATCTTTTATTTTCTAAACCAGGAATTCTTGAAAGTGTGCTAAGGATGGTTTAGCAGGTGGCATCAGCAGATGCCGGTGACAAACATTTTTCTTCGGGGACAGCAGTTTGATTTGGGAAGGCTGTCACATGGCAATGTCTCCCTTCAGTGCAGGAGATAAATGGATAGATTAACAACATATCATGGCACAGCCATTTTTTCAAAGCACTGCTGGGTGAGACACTCAAGTATATTTTTTTGCTCTTATTCCTGAGTAAATTTCTTCTTCATTGTCTTGATCTATTCTTCCCTTTCAGAGGTCCATAAATCCAACAAATATCAGTACGTTAATTCCTTCCACTCATCCTGCTTAAAGAAGAATATAGTGTCATATTAAAATGCACCCTTTCATATCACTTTTTCAACTGAAAAAGACCAATCCAATGTATGACATTATTGACTAGATACAATCCTCCCTGGGTCTGTGTCTCATCCCACTCGGTGGGTTGAGAGATGGGTGAAACTTTGTGATTCCCCAATATTCCAAATATTGGAATATTTGTATTCCAATAAAGGCCGCTCTCTGCTTGGCAGAGCCGCGGGGCTGGTAAAGTCCATAAAATGACTCAGAAGAACAGTCTGATTAGCAATTTTATTAACTGGTGAATTAAAAGGACAAACTTAACGAAATAGAAACGTCAACAAAAAAAAGAGTCTATTTGGCAATGGAGCTATTTTACTGGCAGCCCTTCAGAATTAATCTAAAAAACATATTGGAAGAGTAGAGGAAGAGATAAAAGAGAAAAGGAGAAAAAAGAGAGGAGGATAAACAAAAGGAAAGGTATCACCAAGCTTGGATCCCACCATGATGATAACAGCCGCAGAAATCTTCTGGTGATGGCTGCAAAACTTTCCCCGTGGTGGGGGTGTGACTTTATAATCTAATCCCTGTCTCAGGTTATGCCCCTGGAGCATAATTATACCCCTGGAGTTATATTATTCTGTTAATCAAAAGTTCTCAATCTTCTACGCAGGCACTGGGGAAGGGGTTTGATCGCTAGGAGTTTCATTCCAAGTTTTGAGTGGTTGCAGGCCCATTCCTTACATAAAACTCTGTGTGATCTCTGGCCTTATATGGCAAATGCGCATCTTCCTACGCGCTCTTCTCATGTACTGTGTAAGCAAGTTTTTTGCCTTTTCTCGCTACAACGTTTGAGACAGTACCTCTTTCAATCTCTCACAAGAGAGTACCTCTTTCAGTCTCTCCTCCGATTATCTGTCCCCATCCTGTGCTAGCTGACTTGCCGTCGCCATGCATATTGCACCTTACCTGTCCACAATATTTGAAACATTAACTCTTTCAGTCCCTCACAGTAAGTGCTATTCAGCACAGAAATGTATGGAATCTGTTACAGCATGCATCAACAGGGAGATCTTGTGTTTTTGCCAGAAAAAATGATGACTTTGCCTACGTTACATGGCACAGTATATGAAATTATTTGGACAGATCCACTTACAGTTCTGACTCTGCCTGAGGAACTTGACAGACCAAGTGACAAACACAGATATCACTATGTATGGAAAAACAGGATTTGGTGTGATTCACTGAGTGAACTGGTTAACTTCTTCTTGTGGACAGACACTGTCATTTGTATCAGGAAAAATATACGTGGAAAGAGAAAGGCAGACATGAAGTTCGGAGATAAGAGCTCAATCTATTCCCACAGGCAGTAGTTCAGAGAGGTGATGAAGCCAGGGACACTACAGCATAGTAGCTCCTATCTTACCTTGAAAAGGAAAAGTCTGGAAATACTTAAAAACACACATTCCCATATGCCAGTAATCACTTGGACAGTCTTGCATTCCAATAGCAGCTAGGCATCAAAAACTGGAAAGCAGCACACAGCGCCAGAGAAAACGGCACAGTTAATAAATTGCTCCACATGGCTAGTGTTAGGTTATCTATTTAATGTCTAATAACAGTGAAAACAGACATCAAAAAAGGTGGAAAAATTTGAGAAAACCAGTATCCTAATAGTTATCTACAGAGTGAAAACAGAGAAGACAATCTACTACTCCCTATGTCCAGTCAAGAAGGACATTTAGCTCATCATCTGGATACTGCACCTGAGATGCAGTAACGCTGGATGCAAGTACAAATTTGGAGTAATGGCTGGAGAGCAGACATGCACAAAGTGATCGGAGGTTGCTGGTTGAGAGCAGCCTTAATGTGAGCTGGCAGTGTACCGTGGCAGCCAAAAGGACAAACAGCATCTTGGTGTTTATCAAACATAGCAAAACGAGCCACTGAAAACAGTTGATTATCGCGACGTATTTAGCAGCAGTGCAACCTCACTTTGTATTCTGTGCAGTTCTGGGCCCCACAATTAAAAAATGATCTGTAGGTACTGGAATGTGTCTACAGGAGGGCAACAAAACTGGTGAAAGTGCTGGAAGGCATGTCCGATGAGGATTGCTGAGGATTCTGGGTTTGTCTTACTTGGACAAAACGCTGAATGAGGGGTGACTTCAGTGCTCTCTACAGCTTCCTGAGGAGGAGAAGTGCACAGGGAGGTTCTGATCTCTTCTGCCTGGTATCCAGTGCCAGGATGAGTTAGAAGGGCTCAAAGCAGTATCAAGACTTGACATTAGACTTTACAGACTTGACATTAGGAAATATTTCTTAAACGAGAGGGTGGTCAAACCCTGGAAAATGCTTCATAGACAGGTGGTTAATTCCCAATGCTTCTCAGCGCTAAAAAGGCATTTGGAAAATGCCCTTAATTATATGCTTTAACTTTTGTTCAGACCTGGTCAGGCAGTTGGACTAGGTGATCACAAGTAGGTCCCTTCTATTCTACTCTACGGTGTTCTATACTTGCTTAGCACAGGAAGATACATGGAAAGTCTTACCACTATGACTTGCACATAAAAGGGGGATGATAATCTTAACTTATTATTCGATAAGACAAAGAGGATTCAAGAATTGAATATACCTTATTAGAAAGTGCTCTAAGACGACTGTGGGAATATGCAACAGAAGTGCTAATGGAAGAGAGAAAGATAAAAAAATGGAGGCTGATTCAGGGAGAGAAATGTGGGGAAAGAGGGAAAAAGATATAAAGTTACCTGTTGTGTCCACTGGGGACTGGTCAGTTCATTTGTCTAGCCATCCCACCTGCTTAATAAAATCCATTTGTGACTATATTCCTTGGTGAGGGGCTGTTTCTATTCTGTGTGCATGTGTTTATATGGACATCTATCTGCCAGCAACTGAAATAGAGACCACGTATCATAAAAGCTTGGGTCATGGTGGTGCCAGTAATTGGAGAGGAAACCATGCATCATAAGAACCACTGTGTCTGTGGTACCAGCAACTGCAGAGACTGGAGTTAGTATATTTTGTGTGATGTTTATGTCAATATGTGCAACTACTGAGTATCAAGCCAGAATAGCCAATGTGTAGGAGAACAGCCTTGGGAGCCAGGACTTAAATCAGCCAAAAATCTGGGCCAGGTACTGCAGAAACAAGGGAATCTGAGGTATGGCTACTGGGAGAAGGGGCAGGATGTTCAAGCCAAGTACCACAGTAGAGGGCAGAGGCTGGACTTCTGATCAGTAAAGAGACTGTTTTGCATGTCAGGCAAGTCGGAGGCCAGGGCATCCAGGACAAGGTACTGAATAGACTGGATATCTAAGTTCAGTTGGTGGGGTGGGGCATAGAGTGCGTATCTTTGAGTGAGTGGGTTAGTGCACATTTCTGAGAACCAGCAACTGGACTAAGACTGTGGTCTTCAGAGGTTTGAAGAACTACTGGATGGACCTGAGCGCCTAGAGCCAGCTACTGGAGGTCTCCACAGTGTATAAACTTGAATATATCCATGTATGTACATTTTTTCAATTAATAATCTTTCATACTGATCAGCCAGAGAGGGAAAAATATCAGGCTATCTGTGCTGCTCATATTTACGTTTGCTGTTTTTTCTGTTTTTCTTGACCTGTGTGGCCAGCCATGTAGATATTGTATAATGTGTGGTTGTGCCTGTCAGGAATACATTGTCAGAATCACTACAAGCGTGGCCTGGAAATTATAGTAGAAAACTAAGAGTCACAGAGTCAGATAATTGTTGAGGTTGAAAGGGACCTCTGGAAGTCATATGTTCCAAGTACCCTGCTCAATCAGGGACACCTAGAGCCAGTTGCCAAGGACCGTGTCCAGATTGCTTTTGATTACCTCCAAGCAGGGAGACTCTGCAATCTCTCTGGGCATCCTGAGCCTATCCTTCAGAACTCTCAGAGTAAAAAACTTTTTCATTAACTTCAGAGGGAACCTCCTCTGTTTCCATTTGTGCCTAAAGGCTCTTGTCCTGTCACTGGACACCATTGGAAAGACCGTGGTTCCATCCTCTTTACTCCCTCTCTTCAGGTATTTATATATTTGTAAGGCCCCCGAGCCTTCTCTTCTTCATGCTGAGCAGTCCAAGCTGTCTCAGACTTCCCTTATTCCTTTTTGTGGCCCTTTGCTAGACTTTGTCCTGTATGTCCATTTCGCTCTTGTACAGGGGAGCCCAGAACTAGACACAGCTCTGCAGGTGTGTTGTTACCAGTGTTGAGCAGAGGGGAAGTATCACCTCCCTCGACCTGCTGACAATGCTTTGCCTTATGCAGACCAAGATACCATTTGCCTTCTTACTTCCTCTTCTCCACCACCACTTCTGTGCCCTCAGATTCACCTCCCTCTCTACTGATGATGCATTGCTTGCAGGCTCCTGTCATCCAAAAAAAGCCCCATCAGCCCAAAATGCTTTCCCCTTGTGCAGTGACTTTTTACGCATACTGCTGCAGACTGGCACAGCTCAGGCTTCACCCCGTGACTAGAGGCTGTGAGGTTATAAACCCTCCAAGGAAAAAACCCTTTTCTTTACATTAGGGTGTTGGACAGGTATCTTGGAGCAATTTTGGGCTGCAGTGAGAAGGAGCCATGTGCCCTTCTGCCACCCTTACACTGGCTCAACAGCATCCTTGTCGAGAGAGTTTCCCTGATTTGGCTCCTCTGCCCCCATTCTCCTGGGATTGAAGGAGAACCAGGCTAGCTGTGAGGAAAAGAGCTGATGGTATCTTGTGCGGATGCCTGTGAATGGAGGTGAAAAGTCTGTGCTCTTTGAGGATTTTGAAGATTGACCTGCCCATACAACTTATTCACACATGAATTTTTATTTCTAACTTCCGTTATAAATATCAAATTTTACTGCAAATTTATTTGCACATGGATAGATTGGTATTTCCAACGTCTACTAATCCCAAAACTCACTGGTATTTCCCACAGCAAGTACAGGCAACTGTCATTTTGAGGAAGGGACCTGTCACCACAGCAGTCCTCCCCCTTCTTGTGCTGTCTTTCCCTCCATTGGTATCACCATGTGTTGCCTAGCACAGAAATAGGTGGCTGTGTCTAAGGGTGTAAGTACATGCAGTTTCATGTAAAACTTGTTTTTCTCTTTATCTGCAGAGATGGTGACTCGGCCATGGAAGTTTGGGGAATAGCCTGTGTTATTTCCAAAAGGATAGATCCAGGCTAGAAATTGCAGCTCCCCTCCTGCGGCCAGACGGACACAATTCCAGTCATATTGGGGGCTATCCAGAGGTACTCCCATTACACTACAGGTTAGTAGGAATGATCCAGAGACCTCCCCCTCCTTTGGACCAGATGCCACCATCTTTATGGGGGAATGGGTACCTGGAACGACACAAAGCATGTGTGAGTTCTGTCTGTTGCTCATGGGTGTGAGATTATATCTTGGGGTTGGAAGGTGTAAATACCCAGAAATTTTTTCTTCATTTTAAAGGAGTTAGCTCTGGATGCTGTGGCTTGCCCAGACACAACACACCCATATTTTTTTGTACTGCTGAAAGGTCTGCTGAGGCAGGAGACCCACAAGAATCTGAGTAACTGCTGGTAAAAATTCCGTATCTTTAAATATGAAACCAGAAGCTTGGCAGAAGGAGATCTTTTAGTGCCCAACCCTTCCCAGTCCTCCTGCTACCTTCATCAGGTACTCCTGGATTCACACACCTGTTAAAAGAGAGTGCAAAGAACACATGGAGAGATGGGGAATTGGTTTGTCCTTTGCTGATGAGGCCCAGCTGGACAAGAAGCACGGGACTCTTAAACCTCTCCAGGAAATTGCCTGCCCATTGAAAAATACAGAGACTCCTCATGGTGAGAATCTCCACAGCTCCTTGTGGTAGTTACTGGCGTTGTCTAGGAAAATGTTCCCCCTACTGCATGCTCAGAAAAAAATCGCTGAAATCTTCACACATATTCATTGCACCAGCGTCCCAACACACCTGAAAAGGGAAGATGATTTCCATGCAATGTTTCCTCTTATGTAATGATATATCTACGTGGGCAGCAGCAGGCCAAGATGTGCTGGGGCAGCCTAATCCTACTCAGTTCTAGTGTCTCTCCACTTCCCTAATGACTCTCATCTCCAAATACTGCTGTGCAGGACAAAGTCAGCAGTCAAGGACCTAAGGTTCATGTCAATGGGATACTGTCCTTCCGTTTTGGGAAATGCAGAATAGAAACTAAAAGGGCATTAAATGGTTAACCGATTAAATGGTTAACAATTTAACCATTTGCGCCCACACGAAAGATGCCAGGATGGAAAGCTGTAGCTGATTTTCACTGCCCCTTGGAACTGCATTCCCTGCCACACAGTCATTCGCTTTCTGCAAAAGCTTTCTTCGTAAAGGACCAACACTGTGTATCTCTCTATCGCAGAGCCCGGCTGCCAAATTCGAAACGTCCAGCAATTGCGCCCACACGAAAGCTGCCAGCACGGAAAGCTGTAGCTGGTTTTCACTGTCCCTTGGAACTGCATTCGCTGGTAGACAGACATTCGCGTTCTGCAAAAGCTTTCGTTCGTAAAGGGGCAACACTGTGTATTTCTCTCTCGCAGAGCCCAGCTGCCAAATTCAACACGTCCACTAATTTCGCTCACACGAAAGCTGCCAGCACGGAAAGCTGTAGCTGGTTTTCACTGTCCCTTGGAACTGCATTCGCTGCTACACAGACATTCGCGTTCTGCAACAGCTTTCGTTCGTAAAGGGGCAACACTGTGTATTTCTCTCTCGCAGAGCCCGGCTGCCAAATTCGAAACATCCAGCGATTGCGCCCACAGGAAAGCTGCCAGCACAGAAAGCTGTAGCTGGTTTTCACTGTCCCTTGGAACTGCATTCGCTGGTAGACAGACATTCGCGTTCTGCAAAAGCTTTGGTTGGTAATGGGGTAACATTGTGTATATCTCTCTCGGAGAGCCCGGCTGCCAAATTCGAAACGTCCAGCGATTGCGCCCACAGGAAAGCTGCCAGCACGGAAAGCTGTAGCTGGTTTTCACTGTCCCTTGGAACTGCATTCGCTGGTAGACAGACATTCGCGTTCTGCAACAGCTTTCGTTCGTAAAGGGGCAACACTGTGTATTTCTCTCTCGCAGAGCCCGGCTGCCAAATTCGAAATGTCCAGCGATTGCGCCCACAGGAAAGCTGCCAGCACGGAAAGCTGTAGCTGGTTTTCACTGTCCCTTGGAACTGCATTCGCTGGTAGACAGACATTCGCGTTCTGCAACAGCTTTCGTTCGTAAAGGGGCAACACTGTGTATTTCTCTCTCGCAGAGCCCGGCTGCCAAATTCGAAAGGTCCAGCGATTGCGCCCACAGGAAAGCTGCCAGCACGGAAAGCTGTAGCTGGTTTTCACTGTCCCTTGGAACTGCATTCGCTGGTAGAAAGACATTCGCGTTCTGCAACAGCTTTCGTTCGTAAAGGGGCAACACTGTGTATTTCTCTCTCGCAGAGCCCGGCTGCCAAATTCGACATGTCCAGCGATTGCGCCCACAGGAAAGCTGCCAGCACGGAAAGCTGTAGCTGGTTTTCACTGTCCCTTGGAACTGCATTCGCTGGTAGACAGACATTCGCGGTCTGCAACAGCTTTCGTTCGTAAAGGGGCAACACTGTGTATTTCTCTCTCGCAGAGCCCGGCTGCCAAATTCGAAAGGTCCAGCGATTGCGCCCACAGGAAAGCTGCCAGCACGGAAAGCTGTAGCTGGTTTTCACTGTCCCTTGGAACTGCATTCGCTGGTAGACAGACATTCCCGTTCCGCAAAAGCTTTCGTTCGTAAAGGGGCAACACTGTGTATTTCTGTCTCGCAGAGCCCGGCTGCCAAATTCGAAACGTCCAGCGAATGCGCCCACAGGAAAGCTGCCAGCACGGAAAGCTGTAGCTGGTTTTCACTGTCCCTTGGAACTGCATTCGCTGGTAGACAGACATTCGCGTTCCGCAAAAGCTTTGATTGGTATTGGGGCAACACTTTTTATATCTGTCTCGGAGAGCCCGGCTGCCAAATTGGAATGGTCCAGCGATTGCGCCCACAGGAAAGCTCCCAGCACGGAAAGCTGTAGCTGGTTTTCACTGTCCCTTGGAACTGCATTCGCTGGCAGGCAGACATTCCCGTTCCGCAAAAGCTTTCGTTCGTAAAGGGGCAACACTGTGTATTTCTCTCTTTCAGAGCCCGGCTGCCAAATTCGAAACGTCCAGTGAATGCGCCCACAGGAAAGCTGCCAGCACGGAAAGCTGTAGCTGGTTTTCACTGTCCCTTGGAACTGCATTCGCTGGTAGACAGACATTCGCCTTCCGCAAAAGCTTTGGTTGGTAATGGGGCAACACTTTGTATATCTGTCTCGGAGAGCCCGGCTGCCAAATTCGAAACGTCCAGCGATTGCGCCCACAGGAAAGCTGCCAGCACGGAAAGCTGTAGCTGGTTTTCACTGTCCCTTGGAACTGCATTCGCTGGTAGACAGACATTCGCGTTCTGCAAAAGCTTTCGTTCGTAAAGGGGCAACACTGTGTATTTCTCTCTCGCAGAGCCCGGCTGCCAAATTCGAAACGTCCAGCGATTGCGCCCACAGGAAAGTTGCCAGCACGGAAAGCTGTAGCTGGTTTTCACTGTCCCTTGGAACTGCATTCGCTGCTACACAGACATTCGCGTTCTGCAACAGCTTTCGTTCGTAAAGGGGCAACACTGTGTATTTCTCTCTCGCAGAGCCCGGCTGCCAAATTCGAAACGTCCAGCGATTGCGCCCACAGGAAAGCTGCCAGCACAGAAAGCTGTAGCTGGTTTTCACTGTCCCTTGGAACTGCATTCGCTGGTAGACAGACATTCGCGTTTCGCAAAAGCTTTGGTTGGTAATGGGGCAACACTTTGTATATCTGTCTCGGAGAGCCCGGCTGCCAAATTCGAAAAGTCCAGCGATTGCGCCCACAGGAAAGCTCCCAGCACGGAAAGCTGTAGCTGGTTTTCACTGTCCCTTGGAACTGCATTCGCTGCTAAACAGACATTCGCGGTCTGAAACAGCTTTCGTTCGTAAAGGGGCAACACTGTGTATTTCTCTCTCGCAGAGCCCGGCTGCCAAATTCGAAACGTCCAGCGATTGCGCCCACAGGAAAGCTGCCAGCACGGAAAGCTGTAGCTGGTTTTCACTGTCCCTTGGAACTGCATTCGCTGGTAGACAGACATTCGCGTTCTGCAACAGCTTTCGTTCGTAAAGGGGCAACACTGTGTATTTCTCTCTCGCAGAGCCCGGCTGCCAAATTGGAATGGTCCAGCGATTGCGCCCACAGGAAAGCTGCCAGCACGGAAAGCTGTAGCTGGTTTTCACTGTCCCTTGGAACTGCATTCGCTGGTAGACAGACATTCGCGTTCTGCAAAAGCTTTCGTTCGTAAAGGGGCAACACTGTGTATTTCTCTCTCGCAGAGCCCGGCTGCCAAATTCGAAACGTCCAGCGATTGCGCCCACAGGAAAGCTGCCAGCACGGAAAGCTGTAGCTGGTTTTCACTGTCCCTTGGAACTGCATTCGCTGGTAGACAGACATTCGCGTTCTGCAACAGCTTTTGTTCGTAAAGGGGCAACACTGTGTATTTCTCTCTCGCAGAGCCCGGCTGCCAAATTCGAAACGTCCAGCGATTGCACCCACAGGAAAGCTGCCAGCACGGAAAGCTGTAGCTGGTTTTCACTGTCCCTTGGAACTGCATTCGCTGGTAGACAGACATTCGCGTTCCGCAAAAGCTTTGGTTGCTAATGGGGCAACACTTTGTATATCTGTCTCGGAGAGCCCGGCTGCCAAATTCGAAACGTCCAGCGATTGCGCCCACAGGAAAGCTGCCAGCACGGAAAGCTGTAGCTGGTTTTCACTGTCCCTTGGAACTGCATTCGCTGGTAGACAGACATTCGCGTTCTGCAACAGCTTTTGTTCGTAAAGGGGCAACACTGTGTATTTCTCTCTCGCAGAGCCCGGCTGCCAAATTCGAAAGGTCCAGCGATTGCGCCCACAGGAAAGCTCCCAGCACGGAAAGCTGTAGCTGGTTTTCACTGTCCCTTGGAACTGCATTCGCTGGTAGACAGACATTCGCCTTCTGCAAAAGCTTTCGTTCGTAAAGGGGCAACACTGTGTATATCTCTCTCGCAGGGCCCGGCTGCCAAATTCGAAACGTCCAGCGATTGCGCCCACAGGAAAGCTGCCAGCACAGAATGCTGTAGCTGGTTTTCACTGTCCCTTGGAACTGCATTCGCTGGTAGACAGACATTCGCGTTCTGCAACAGCTTTCGTTCGTAAAGGGGCAACACTGTGTATTTCTCTCTCGCAGAGCCCGGCTGCCAAATTCGACATGTCCAGCGATTGCGCCCACAGGAAAGCTGCCAGCACGGAAAGCTGTAGCTGGTTTTCACTGTCCCTTGGAACTGCATTCGCTGGTAGACAGACATTCGCGTTCTGCAAAAGCTTTCGTTCGTAAAGGGGCAACACTGTGTATTTCTCTCTCGCAGAGCCCGGCTGCCAAATTCGAAAGGTCCAGCGATTGCGCCCACAGGAAAGCTGCCAGCACGGAAAGCTGTAGCTGGTTTTCACTGTCCCTTGGAACTGCATTCGCTGGTAGACAGACATTCGCGTTCTGCAAAAGCTTTCGTTCCTAAAGGGGCAACACTGTGTATTTCTCTCTCGCAGAGCCCGGCTGCCAAATTCGAAACGTCCAGCGATTGCGCCCACAGGAAAGCTGCCAGCACGGAAAGCTGTAGCTGGTTTTCACTGTCCCTTGGAACTGCATTCGCTGGTAGACAGACATTCGCGTTTCGCAAAAGCTTTGGTTGGTAATGGGGCAACACTTTGTATATCTGTCTCGGAGACCCGGCTGCCAAATTCGAAACGTCCAGCGATTGCGCCCACAGGAAAGCTGCCAGCACGGAAAGCTGTAGCTGGTTTTCACTGTCCCTTGGAACTGCATTCGCTGGTAGACAGACATTCGCCTTCTGCAATAGCTTTTGTTCGTAAAGGGGCAACACTGTGTATTTCTCTCTCGGAGAGCCCGGCAGCCAAATTGGAATGGTCCAGCGATTGCGCCCACAGGAAAGCTGCCAGCACGGAAAGCTCTAGCTGGTTTTCACTGTCCCTTGGAACTGTATTCGCTGGTAGACAGACATTCGCGTTCTGCAAAAGCTTTCGTTCGTAAAGGGGCAACACTGTGTATTTCTCTCTCGCAGAGCCCGGCTGCCAAATTCAAAAGGTCCAGCGATTGCGCCCACAGGAAAGCTCCCAGCACGGAAAGCTGTAGCTGGTTTTCACTGTCCCTTGGAACTGCATTCGCTGGTAGACAGACATTCGCGTTCTGCAATAGCTTTTGTTCGTAAAGGGGCAACACTGTGTATTTCTCTCTCGCAGAGCCCAGCTGCCAAATTCGAAACGGCCAGCGATTGCGCCCACAGGAAAGCTCCCAGGACGGAAAGCTGTAGCTGGTTTTCACTGTCCCTTGGAACTGCATTCGCTGGTAGACAGACATTCGCGTTCTGCAACAGCTTTCGTTCGTAAAGGGGCAACACTGTGTATTTCTCTCTCGCAGAGCCCGGCTGCCAAATTCGAAACGTCCAGCGATTGCGCCCACAGGAAAGCTGCCAGCACGGAAAGCTGTAGCTGGTTTTCACTGTCCCTTGGAACTGCATTCGCTGGTAGACAGACATTCGCGTTCTGCAAAAGCTTTCGTTCGTAAAGGGGCAACACTGTGTATTTCTCTCTCGCAGAGCCCGGCTGCCAAATTAGAAACGTCCAGCGATTGCGCCCACAGGAAAGCTGCCAGCACGGAAAGCTGTAGCTGGTTTTCACTGTCCCTTGGAACTGCATTCGCTGGTAGACAGACATTCGCCTTCCGCAAAAGCTTTGGTTGGTAATGGGGCAACACTTTGTATATCTGTCTCGGAGAGCCCGGCTGCCAAATTCGAAACGTCCAGCGATTGCGCCCACAGGAAAGCTGCCAGCACGGAAAGCTGTAGCTGGTTTTCACTGTCCCTTGGAACTGCATTCGCTGGTAGACAGACATTCGCGTTCTGCAAAAGCTTTCGTTCGTAAAGGGGCAACACTGTGTATTTCTCTCTCGCAGAGCCCGGCTGCCAAATTCGAAACGTCCAGCGATTGCGCCCACAGGAAAGTTGCCAGCACGGAAAGCTGTAGCTGGTTTTCACTGTCCCTTGGAACTGCATTCGCTGGTAGACAGACATTCGCGTTCTGCAACAGCTTTCGTTCGTAAAGGGGCAACACTGTGTATTTCTCTCTCGCAGAGCCCGGCTGCCAAATTCGAAACGTCCAGCGATTGCGCCCACAGGAAAGCTGCCAGCACGGAAAGCTGTAGCTGGTTTTCACTGTCCCTTGGAACTGCATTCGCTGGTAGACAGACATTCGCGTTTCGCAAAAGCTTTGGTTGGTAATGGGGCAACACTTTGTATATCTGTCTCGGAGAGCCCGGCTGCCAAATTCGAAAAGTCCAGCGATTGCGCCCACAGGAAAGCTCCCAGCACGGAAAGCTGTAGCTGGTTTTCACTGTCCCTTGGAACTGCATTCGCTGCTACACAGACATTCGCGGTCTGCAACAGCTTTCGTTCGTAAAGGGGCAACACTGTGTATTTCTCTCTCGCAGAGCCCGGCTGCCAAATTCGAAACGTCCAGCGATTGCGCCCACAGGAAAGCTGCCAGCACGGAAAGCTGTAGCTGGTTTTCACTGTCCCTTGGAACTGCATTCGCTGGTAGACAGACATTCGCGTTTCGCAAAAGCTTTGGTTGGTAATGGGGCAACACTTTGTATATCTGTCTCGGAGACCCGGCTGCCAAATTCGAAACGTCCAGCGATTGCGCCCACAGGAAAGCTGCCAGCACGGAAAGCTGTAGCTGGTTTTCACTGTCCCTTGGAACTGCATTCGCTGGTAGACAGACATTCGCGTTCTGCAACAGCTTTCGTTCGTAAAGGGGCAACACTGTGTATTTCTCTCTCGCAGAGCCCGGCTGCCAAATTTGAAAGGTCCAGCGATTGCGCCCACAGGAAAGCTGCCAGCACGGAAAGCTGTAGCTGGTTTTCACTGTCCCTTGGAACTGCATTCGCTGGTAGACAGACATTCGCGTTCTGCAAAAGCTTTCGTTCGTAAAGGGGCAACACTGTGTATTTCTCTCTCGCAGAGCCCGGCTGCCAAATTCGAAACGTCCAGCGATTGCGCCCACAGGAAAGCTGCCAGCACGGAAAGCTGTAGCTGGTTTTCACTGTCCCTTGGAACTGCATTCGCTGCTACAAAGACATTCGCGTTCTGCAACAGCTTTTGTTCGTAAAGGGGCAACACTGTGTATTTCTCTCTCGCAGAGCCCGGCTGCCAAATTCGAAACGTCCAGCGATTGCACCCACAGGAAAGCTGCCAGCACGGAAAGCTGTAGCTGGTTTTCACTGTCCCTTGGAACTGCATTCGCTGGTAGACAGACATTCGCGTTCCGCAAAAGCTTTGGTTGCTAATGGGGCAACACTTTGTATATCTCTCTCGGAGAGCCCGGCTGCCAAATTCGAAACGTCCAGCGATTGCGCCCACAGGAAAGCTGCCAGCACGGAAAGCTGTAGCTGGTTTTCACTGTCCCTTGGAACTGCATTCGCTGGTAGACAGACATTCGCGTTCTGCAACAGCTTTCGTTCGTAAAGGGGCAACACTGTGTATTTCTCTCTCGCAGAGCCCGGCTGCCAAATTCGAAAGGTCCAGCGATTGCGCCCACAGGAAAGCTCCCAGCACGGAAAGCTGTAGCTGGTTTTCACTGTCCCTTGGAACTGCATTCGCTGGTAGACAGACATTCGCCTTCTGCAAAAGCTTTCGTTCGTAAAGGGGCAACACTGTGTATATCTCTCTCGCAGGGCCCGGCTGCCAAATTCGAAACGTCCAGCGATTGCGCCCACAGGAAAGCTGCCAGCACAGAATGCTGTAGCTGGTTTTCACTGTCCCTTGGAACTGCATTCGCTGGTAGACAGACATTCGCGTTCTGCAACAGCTTTCGTTCGTAAAGGGGCAACACTGTGTATTTCTCTCTCGCAGAGCCCGGCTGCCAAATTCGACATGTCCAGCGATTGCGCCCACAGGAAAGCTGCCAGCACGGAAAGCTGTAGCTGGTTTTCACTGTCCCTTGGAACTGCATTCGCTGGTAGACAGACATTCGCGTTCTGCAAAAGCTTTCGTTCGTAAAGGGGCAACACTGTGTATTTCTCTCTCGCAGAGCCCGGCTGCCAAATTCGAAACGTCCAGCGATTGCGCCCACAGGAAAGCTGCCAGCACGGAAAGCTGTAGCTGGTTTTCACTGTCCCTTGGAACTGCATTCGCTGGTAGACAGACATTCGCGTTTCGCAAAAGCTTTTGTTGGTAATGGGGCAACACTTTGTATATCTCTCTCGGAGAGCCCGGCTGCCAAATTCGAAACGTCCAGCAATTGCGCCCACAGGAAAGCTGCCAGCACGGAAAGCTGTAGCTGGTTTTCACTGTCCCTTGGAACTGCATTCGCTGGTAGACAGACATTCGCGTTCTGCAACAGCTTTCGTTCGTAAAGGGGCAACACTGTGTATTTCTCTCTCGCAGAGCCCGGCTGCCAAATTCGAAAGGTCCAGCGATTGCGCCCACAGGAAAGCTGCCAGCACGGAAAGCTGTAGCTGGTTTTCACTGTCCCTTGGAACTGCATTCGCTGGTAGACAGACATTCGCGTTCTGCAACAGCTTTCGTTCGTAAAGGGGCAACACTGTGTATTTCTCTCTCGCAGAGCCCGGCTGCCAAATTCGACATGTCCAGCGATTGCGCCCACAGGAAAGCTGCCAGCACGGAAAGCTGTAGCTGGTTTTCACTGTCCCTTGGAACTGCATTCGCTGGTAGACAGACATTCGCGGTCTGCAACAGCTTTCGTTCGTAAAGGGGCAACACTGTGTATTTCTCTCTCGCAGAGCCCGGCTGCCAAATTCGAAAGGTCCAGCGATTGCGCCCACAGGAAAGCTGCCAGCACGGAAAGCTGTAGCTGGTTTTCACTGTCCCTTGGAACTGCATTCGCTGGTAGACAGACATTCCCGTTCCGCAAAAGCTTTCGTTCGTAAAGGGGCAACACTGTGTATTTCTGTCTCGCAGAGCCCGGCTGCCAAATTCGAAACGTCCAGCGAATGCGCCCACAGGAAAGCTGCCAGCACGGAAAGCTGTAGCTGGTTTTCACTGTCCCTTGGAACTGCATTCGCTGGTAGACAGACATTCGCGTTCTGCAAAAGCTTTCGTTCGTAAAGGGGCAACACTGTGTATTTCTCTCTCGCAGAGCCCGGCTGCCAAATTCAAAAGGTCCAGCGATTGCGCCCACAGGAAAGCTGCGAGCACGGAAAGCTGTAGCTGGTTTTCACTGTCCCTTGGAACTGCATTCGCTGGTAGACAGACATTCGCGTTCTGCAATAGCTTTTGTTCGTAAAGGGGCAACACTGTGTATTTCTCTCTCGCAGAGCCCAGCTGCCAAATTCGAAACGGCCAGCGATTGCGCCCACAGGAAAGCTGCCAGCACGGAAAGCTGTAGCTGGTTTTCACTGTCCCTTGGAACTGCATTCGCTGGTAGACAGACATTCGCGTTCCGCAAAAGCTTTCGTTCGTAAAGGGGCAACACTGTGTATTTCTCTCTCGCAGAGCCCGGCTGCCAAATTCGAAAGGTCCAGCGATTGCGCCCACAGGAAAGCTGCCAGCACGGAAAGCTGTAGCTGGTTTTCACTGTCCCTTGGAACTGCATTCGCTGGTAGACAGACATTCGCGTTCTGCAAAAGCTTTCGTTCCTAAAGGGGCAACACTGTGTATTTCTCTCTCGCAGAGCCCGGCTGCCAAATTCGAAACGTCCAGCGATTGCGCCCACAGGAAAGCTGCCAGCACGGAAAGCTGTAGCTGGTTTTCACTGTCCCTTGGAACTGCATTCGCTGGTAGACAGACATTCGCGTTCTGCAAAAGCTTTCGTTCGTAAAGGGGCAACACTGTGTATTTCTCTCTCGCAGAGCCCGGCTGCCAAATTCGAAAGGTCCAGCGATTGCGCCCACAGGAAAGCTGCCAGCACGGAAAGCTGTAGCTGGTTTTCACTGTCCCTTGGAACTGCATTCGCTGGTAGACAGACATTCGCGTTTCGCAAAAGCTTTTGTTGGTAATGGGGCAACACTTTGTATATCTCTCTCGGAGAGCCCGGCTGCCAAATTCGAAACGTCCAGCGATTGCGCCCACAGGAAAGCTGCCAGCACGGAAAGCTGTAGCTGGTTTTCACTGTCCCTTGGAACTGCATTCGCTGGTAGACAGACATTCGCGTTCTGCAACAGCTTTCGTTCGTAAAGGGGCAACACTGTGTATTTCTCTCTCGCAGAGCCCGGCTGCCAAATTCGAAATGTCCAGCGATTGCGCCCACAGGAAAGCTGCCAGCACGGAAAGCTGTAGCTGGTTTTCACTGTCCCTTGGAACTGCATTCGCTGGTAGACAGACATTCGCGTTCTGCAACAGCTTTCGTTCGTAAAGGGGCAACACTGTGTATTTCTCTCTCGCAGAGCCCGGCTGCCAAATTCGAAAGGTCCAGCGATTGCGCCCACAGGAAAGCTGCCAGCACGGAAAGCTGTAGCTGGTTTTCACTGTCCCTTGGAACTGCATTCGCTGGTAGAAAGACATTCGCGTTCTGCAACAGCTTTCGTTCGTAAAGGGGCAACACTGTGTATTTCTCTCTCGCAGAGCCCGGCTGCCAAATTCGACATGTCCAGCGATTGCGCCCACAGGAAAGCTGCCAGCACGGAAAGCTGTAGCTGGTTTTCACTGTCCCTTGGAACTGCATTCGCTGGTAGACAGACATTCGCGGTCTGCAACAGCTTTCGTTCGTAAAGGGGCAACACTGTGTATTTCTCTCTCGCAGAGCCCGGCTGCCAAATTCGAAAGGTCCAGCGATTGCGCCCACAGGAAAGCTGCCAGCACGGAAAGCTGTAGCTGGTTTTCACTGTCCCTTGGAACTGCATTCGCTGGTAGACAGACATTCCCGTTCCGCAAAAGCTTTCGTTCGTAAAGGGGCAACACTGTGTATTTCTGTCTCGCAGAGCCCGGCTGCCAAATTCGAAACGTCCAGCGAATGCGCCCACAGGAAAGCTGCCAGCACGGAAAGCTGTAGCTGGTTTTCACTGTCCCTTGGAACTGCATTCGCTGGTAGACAGACATTCGCGTTCTGCAAAAGCTTTCGTTCGTAAAGGGGCAACACTGTGTATTTCTCTCTCGCAGAGCCCGGCTGCCAAATTCAAAAGGTCCAGTGATTGCGCCCACAGGAAAGCTGCGAGCACGGAAAGCTGTAGCTGGTTTTCACTGTCCCTTGGAACTGCATTCGCTGGTAGACAGACATTCCCGTTCCGCAAAAGCTTTCGTTCGTAAAGGGGCAACACTGTGTATTTCTGTCTCGCAGAGCCCGGCTGCCAAATTCGAAACGTCCAGCGAATGCGCCCACAGGAAAGCTGCCAGCACGGAAAGCTGTAGCTGGTTTTCACTGTCCCTTGGAACTGCATTCGCTGGTAGACAGACATTCGCGTTCTGCAATAGCTTTTGTTCGTAAAGGGGCAACACTGTGTATTTCTCTCTCGCAGAGCCCAGCTGCCAAATTCGAAACGTCCAGCGATTGCGCCCACAGGAAAGCTCCCAGCACGGAAAGCTGTAGCTGGTTTTCACTGTCCCTTGGAACTGCATTCGCTGGTAGACAGACATTCGCCTTCTGCAAAAGCTTTCGTTCGTAAAGGGGCAACACTGTGTATATCTCTCTCGCATAGCCCGGCTGCCAAATTCGAAAAGTCCAGCGATTGCGCCCACAGGAAAGCTGCCAGCACGGAAAGCTGTAGCTGGTTTTCACTGTCCCTTGGAACTGCATTCGCTGGTAGACAGACATTCGCGTTCTGCAACAGCTTTCGTTCGTAAAGGGGCAACACTGTGTATTTCTCTCTCGCAGAGCCTGGCTGCCAAATTCGAAACGTCCAACGATTGCGCCCACAGGAAAGCTGCCAGCACGGAAAGCTGTAGCTGGTTTTCACTGTCCCTTGGAACTGCATTCGCTGCTACAAAGACATTCGCGTTCTGCAACAGCTTTTGTTCGTAAAGGGGCAACACTGTGTATTTCTCTCTCGCAGAGCCCGGCTGCCAAATTCGAATTGTCCAGCGATTGCACCCACAGGAAAGCTGCCAGCACGGAAAGCTGTAGCTGGTTTTCACTGTCCCTTGGAACTGCATTCGCTGGTAGACAGACATTCGCGTTCCGCAAAAGCTTTGGTTGGTAATGGGGCAACACTTTGTATATCTGTCTCGGAGAGCCCGGCTGCCAAATTCGAAACGTCCAGCGATTGCGCCCACAGGAAAGCTGCCAGCACGGAAAGCTGTAGCTGGTTTTCACTGTCCCTTGGAACTGCATTCGCTGGTAGACAGACATTCGCGTTCTGCAACAGCTTTCGTTCGTAAAGGGGCAACACTGTGTATTTCTCTCTCGCAGAGCCCGGCTGCCAAATTCGAAACGTCCAGCGATTGCGCCCACAGGAAAGCTGCCAGCACGGAAAGCTGTAGCTGGTTTTCACTGTCCCTTGGAACTGCATTCGCTGGTAGACAGACATTCGCGTTCTGCAAAAGCTTTCGTTCCTAAAGGGGCAACACTGTGTATTTCTCTCTTGCAGAGCCCGGCTGCCAAATTGGAATGGTCCAGCGATTGCGCCCACAGGAAAGCTGCCAGCACGGAAAGCTGTAGCTGGTTTTCACTGTCCCTTGGAACTGCATTCGCTGGTAGACAGACATTCGCGTTCTGCAACAGCTTTCGTTCGTAAAGGGGCAACACTGTGTATTTCTCTCTTTCAGAGCCCGGCAGCCAAATTCCAAACGTCCAGCGAATGCGCCCACAGGAAAGCTGCCAGCACGGAAAGCTGTAGCTGGTTTTCACTGTCCCTTGGAACTGCATTCGCTGGTAGACAGACATTCGCGTTCTGCAACAGCTTTCGTTCGTAAAGGGGCAACACTGTCTATTTCTCTCTCGCAGAGCCCGGCTGCCAAATTCGAAACGTCCAGCGATTGCACCCACAGGAAAGCTGCCAGCACGGAAAGCTGTAGCTGGTTTTCACTGTCCCTTGGAACTGCATTCGCTGGTAGACAGACATTCGCGTTCCGCAAAAGCTTTGGTTGCTAATGGGGCAACACTTTGTATATCTGTCTCGGAGAGCCCGGCTGCCAAATTCGAAACGTCCAGCGATTGCGCCCACAGGAAAGCTGCCAGCACGGAAAGCTGTAGCTGGTTTTCACTGTCCCTTGGAACTGCATTCGCTGGTAGACAGACATTCGCGTTCTGCAACAGCTTTCGTTCGTAAAGGGGCAACACTGTGTATTTCTCTCTCGCAGAGCCCGGCTGCCAAATTCGAAAGGTCCAGCGATTGCGCCCACAGGAAAGCTCCCAGCACGGAAAGCTGTAGCTGGTTTTCACTGTCCCTTGGAACTGCATTCGCTGGTAGACAGACATTCGCCTTCTGCAAAAGCTTTCGTTCGTAAAGGGGCAACACTGTGTATATCTCTCTCGCAGGGCCCGGCTGCCAAATTCGAAACGTCCAGCGATTGCGCCCACAGGAAAGCTGCCAGCACAGAATGCTGTAGCTGGTTTTCACTGTCCCTTGGAACTGCATTCGCTGGTAGACAGACATTCGCGTTCTGCAACAGCTTTCGTTCGTAAAGGGGCAACACTGTGTATTTCTCTCTCGCAGAGCCCGGCTGCCAAATTCGACATGTCCAGCGATTGCGCCCACAGGAAAGCTGCCAGCACGGAAAGCTGTAGCTGGTTTTCACTGTCCCTTGGAACTGCATTCGCTGGTAGACAGACATTCGCGTTCTGCAAAAGCTTTCGTTCGTAAAGGGGCAACACTGTGTATTTCTCTCTCGCAGAGCCCGGCTGCCAAATTCGAAAGGTCCAGCGATTGCGCCCACAGGAAAGCTGCCAGCACGGAAAGCTGTAGCTGGTTTTCACTGTCCCTTGGAACTGCATTCGCTGGTAGACAGACATTCGCGTTCTGCAAAAGCTTTCGTTCCTAAAGGGGCAACACTGTGTATTTCTCTCTCGCAGAGCCCGGCTGCCAAATTCGAAACGTCCAGCGATTGCGCCCACAGGAAAGCTGCCAGCACGGAAAGCTGTAGCTGGTTTTCACTGTCCCTTGGAACTGCATTCGCTGGTAGACAGACATTCGCGTTTCGCAAAAGCTTTGGTTGGTAATGGGGCAACACTTTGTATATCTGTCTCGGAGACCCGGCTGCCAAATTCGAAACGTCCAGCGATTGCGCCCACAGGAAAGCTGCCAGCACGGAAAGCTGTAGCTGGTTTTCACTGTCCCTTGGAACTGCATTCGCTGGTAGACAGACATTCGCGTTCTGCAACAGCTTTCGTTCGTAAAGGGGCAACACTGTGTATTTCTCTCTCGGAGAGCCCGGCAGCCAAATTGGAATGGTCCAGCGATTGCGCCCACAGGAAAGCTGCCAGCACGGAAAGCTCTAGCTGGTTTTCACTGTCCCTTGGAACTGTATTCGCTGGTAGACAGACATTCCCGTTCCGCAAAAGCTTTCGTTCGTAAAGGGGCAACACTGTGTATTTCTCTCTTTCAGAGCCCGGCTGCCAAATTCGAAACGTCCAGCGAATGCGCCCACAGGAAAGCTGCCAGCACGGAAAGCTGTAGCTGGTTTTCACTGTCCCTTGGAACTGCATTCGCTGGTAGACAGACATTCGCGTTCTGCAAAAGCTTTCGTTCGTAAAGGGGCAACACTGTGTATTTCTCTCTCGCAGAGCCCGGCTGCCAAATTCAAAAGGTCCAGCGATTGCGCCCACAGGAAAGCTCCCAGCACGGAAAGCTGTAGCTGGTTTTCACTGTCCCTTGGAACTGCATTCGCTGGTAGACAGACATTCGCGTTCTGCAATAGCTTTTGTTCGTAAAGGGGCAACACTGTGTATTTCTCTCTCGCAGAGCCCAGCTGCCAAATTCGAAACGGCCAGCGATTGCGCCCACAGGAAAGCTCCCAGGACGGAAAGCTGTAGCTGGTTTTCACTGTCCCTTGGAACTGCATTCGCTGGTAGACAGACATTCGCGTTCTGCAACAGCTTTCGTTCGTAAAGGGGCAACACTGTGTATTTCTCTCTCGCAGAGCCCGGCTGCCAAATTCGAAACGTCCAGCGATTGCGCCCACAGGAAAGCTGCCAGCACGGAAAGCTGTAGCTGGTTTTCACTGTCCCTTGGAACTGCATTCGCTGGTAGACAGACATTCGCGTTCTGCAAAAGCTTTCGTTCGTAAAGGGGCAACACTGTGTATTTCTCTCTCGCAGAGCCCGGCTGCCAAATTAGAAACGTCCAGCGATTGCGCCCACAGGAAAGCTGCCAGCACGGAAAGCTGTAGCTGGTTTTCACTGTCCCTTGGAACTGCATTCGCTGGTAGACAGACATTCGCCTTCCTCAAAAGCTTTGGTTGGTAATGGGGCAACACTTTGTATATCTGTCTCGGAGAGCCCGGCTGCCAAATTCGAAACGTCCAGCGATTGCGCCCACAGGAAAGCTGCCAGCACGGAAAGCTGTAGCTGGTTTTCACTGTCCCTTGGAACTGCATTCGCTGGTAGACAGACATTCGCGTTCTGCAAAAGCTTTCGTTCGTAAAGGGGCAACACTGTGTATTTCTCTCTCGCAGAGCCCGGCTGCCAAATTCGAAACGTCCAGCGATTGCGCCCACAGGAAAGTTGCCAGCACGGAAAGCTGTAGCTGGTTTTCACTGTCCCTTGGAACTGCATTCGCTGGTAGACAGACATTCGCGTTCTGCAACAGCTTTCGTTCGTAAAGGGGCAACACTGTGTATTTCTCTCTCGCAGAGCCCGGCTGCCAAATTCGAAACGTCCAGCGATTGCGCCCACAGGAAAGCTGCCAGCACAGAAAGCTGTAGCTGGTTTTCACTGTCCCTTGGAACTGCATTCGCTGGTAGACAGACATTCGCGTTTCGCAAAAGCTTTGGTTGGTAATGGGGCAACACTTTGTATATCTGTCTCGGAGACCCGGCTGCCAAATTCGAAAAGTCCAGCGATTGCGCCCACAGGAAAGCTGCCAGCACGGAAAGCTGTAGCTGGTTTTCACTGTCCCTTGGAACTGCATTCGCTGGTAGACAGACATTCGCGTTTCGCAAAAGCTTTGGTTGGTAATGGGGCAACACTTTGTATATCTGTCTCGGAGACCCGGCTGCCAAATTCGAAACGTCCAGCGATTGCGCCCACAGGAAAGCTGCCAGCACGGAAAGCTGTAGCTGGTTTTCACTGTCCCTTGGAACTGCATTCGCTGGTAGACAGACATTCGCGTTCTGCAACAGCTTTCGTTCGTAAAGGGGCAACACTGTGTATTTCTCTCTCGCAGAGCCCGGCTGCCAAATTTGAAAGGTCCAGCGATTGCGCCCACAGGAAAGCTGCCAGCACGGAAAGCTGTAGCTGGTTTTCACTGTCCCTTGGAACTGCATTCGCTGGTAGACAGACATTCGCGTTCTGCAAAAGCTTTCGTTCGTAAAGGGGCAACACTGTGTATTTCTCTCTCGCAGAGCCCGGCTGCCAAATTGGAATGGTCCAGCGATTGCGCCCACAGGAAAGCTGCCAGCACGGAAAGCTGTAGCTGGTTTTCACTGTCCCTTGGAACTGCATTCGCTGGTAGACAGACATTCGCGTTCTGCAAAAGCTTTCGTTCGTAAAGGGGCAACACTGTGTATTTCTCTCTCGCAGAGCCCGGCTGCCAAATTCGAAACGTCCAGCGATTGCGCCCACAGGAAAGCTGCCAGCACGGAAAGCTGTAGCTGGTTTTCACTGTCCCTTGGAACTGCATTCGCTGGTAGACAGACATTCGCGTTTCGCAAAAGCTTTTGTTGGTAATGGGGCAACACTTTGTATATCTCTCTCGGAGAGCCCGGCTGCCAAATTCGAAACGTCCAGCAATTGCGCCCACAGGAAAGCTGCCAGCACGGAAAGCTGTAGCTGGTTTTCACTGTCCCTTGGAACTGCATTCGCTGGTAGACAGACATTCGCGTTCTGCAACAGCTTTCGTTCGTAAAGGGGCAACACTGTGTATTTCTCTCTCGCAGAGCCCGGCTGCCAAATTCGAAAGGTCCAGCGATTGCGCCCACAGGAAAGCTGCCAGCACGGAAAGCTGTAGCTGGTTTTCACTGTCCCTTGGAACTGCATTCGCTGGTAGACAGACATTCGCGTTCTGCAACAGCTTTCGTTCGTAAAGGGGCAACACTGTGTATTTCTCTCTCGCAGAGCCCGGCTGCCAAATTCGAAAGGTCCAGCGATTGCGCCCACAGGAAAGCTGCCAGCACGGAAAGCTGTAGCTGGTTTTCACTGTCCCTTGGAACTGCATTCGCTGGTAGAAAGACATTCGCGTTCTGCAACAGCTTTCGTTCGTAAAGGGGCAACACTGTGTATTTCTCTCTCGCAGAGCCCGGCTGCCAAATTCGACATGTCCAGCGATTGCGCCCACAGGAAAGCTGCCAGCACGGAAAGCTGTAGCTGGTTTTCACTGTCCCTTGGAACTGCATTCGCTGGTAGACAGACATTCGCGGTCTGCAACAGCTTTCGTTCGTAAAGGGGCAACACTGTGTATTTCTCTCTCGCAGAGCCCGGCTGCCAAATTCGAAAGGTCCAGCGATTGCGCCCACAGGAAAGCTGCCAGCACGGAAAGCTGTAGCTGGTTTTCACTGTCCCTTGGAACTGCATTCGCTGGTAGACAGACATTCCCGTTCCGCAAAAGCTTTCGTTCGTAAAGGGGCAACACTGTGTATTTCTGTCTCGCAGAGCCCGGCTGCCAAATTCGAAACGTCCAGCGAATGCGCCCACAGGAAAGCTGCCAGCACGGAAAGCTGTAGCTGGTTTTCACTGTCCCTTGGAACTGCATTCGCTGGTAGACAGACATTCGCGTTCTGCAAAAGCTTTCGTTCGTAAAGGGGCAACACTGTGTATTTCTCTCTCGCAGAGCCCGGCTGCCAAATTCAAAAGGTCCAGCGATTGCGCCCACAGGAAAGCTGCGAGCACGGAAAGCTGTAGCTGGTTTTCACTGTCCCTTGGAACTGCATTCGCTGGTAGACAGACATTCGCGTTCTGCAATAGCTTTTGTTCGTAAAGGGGCAACACTGTGTATTTCTCTCTCGCAGAGCCCAGCTGCCAAATTCGAAACGGCCAGCGATTGCGCCCACAGGAAAGCTCCCAGCACGGAAAGCTGTAGCTGGTTTTCACTGTCCCTTGGAACTGCATTCGCTGGTAGACAGACATTCGCGTTCCGCAAAAGCTTTCGTTCGTAAAGGGGCAACACTGTGTATTTCTCTCTCGCAGAGCCCGGCTGCCAAATTCGAAACGTCCAGCGATTGCGCCCACAGGAAAGCTGCCAGCACGGAAAGCTGTAGCTGGTTTTCACTGTCCCTTGGAACTGCATTCGCTGGTAGACAGACATTCACGTTCTGCAAAAGCTTTCGTTCGTAAAGGGGCAACACTGTGTATTTCTCTCTCGCAGAGCCCGGCTGCCAAATTCGAAACGTCCAGCGATTGCGCCCACAGGAAAGCTGCCAGCACGGAAAGCTGTAGCTGGTTTTCACTGTCCCTTGGAACTGCATTCGCTGGTAGACAGACATTCGCGTTTCGCAAAAGCTTTTGTTGGTAATGGGGCAACACTTTGTATATCTCTCTCGGAGAGCCCGGCTGCCAAATTCGAAACGTCCAGCGATTGCGCCCACAGGAAAGCTGCCAGCACGGAAAGCTGTAGCTGGTTTTCACTGTCCCTTGGAACTGCATTCGCTGGTAGACAGACATTCGCGTTCTGCAACAGCTTTCGTTCGTAAAGGGGCAACACTGTGTATTTCTCTCTCGCAGAGCCCGGCTGCCAAATTCGAAATGTCCAGCGATTGCGCCCACAGGAAAGCTGCCAGCACGGAAAGCTGTAGCTGGTTTTCACTGTCCCTTGGAACTGCATTCGCTGGTAGACAGACATTCGCGTTCTGCAACAGCTTTCGTTCGTAAAGGGGCAACACTGTGTATTTCTCTCTCGCAGAGCCCGGCTGCCAAATTCGAAAGGTCCAGCGATTGCGCCCACAGGAAAGCTGCCAGCACGGAAAGCTGTAGCTGGTTTTCACTGTCCCTTGGAACTGCATTCGCTGGTAGAAAGACATTCGCGTTCTGCAACAGCTTTCGTTCGTAAAGGGGCAACACTGTGTATTTCTCTCTCGCAGAGCCCGGCTGCCAAATTCGACATGTCCAGCGATTGCGCCCACAGGAAAGCTGCCAGCACGGAAAGCTGTAGCTGGTTTTCACTGTCCCTTGGAACTGCATTCGCTGGTAGACAGACATTCGCGGTCTGCAACAGCTTTCGTTCGTAAAGGGGCAACACTGTGTATTTCTCTCTCGCAGAGCCCGGCTGCCAAATTCGAAAGGTCCAGCGATTGCGCCCACAGGAAAGCTGCCAGCACGGAAAGCTGTAGCTGGTTTTCACTGTCCCTTGGAACTGCATTCGCTGGTAGACAGACATTCCCGTTCCGCAAAAGCTTTCGTTCGTAAAGGGGCAACACTGTGTATTTCTGTCTCGCAGAGCCCGGCTGCCAAATTCGAAACGTCCAGCGAATGCGCCCACAGGAAAGCTGCCAGCACGGAAAGCTGTAGCTGGTTTTCACTGTCCCTTGGAACTGCATTCGCTGGTAGACAGACATTCGCGTTCTGCAAAAGCTTTCGTTCGTAAAGGGGCAACACTGTGTATTTCTCTCTCGCAGAGCCCGGCTGCCAAATTCAAAAGGTCCAGTGATTGCGCCCACAGGAAAGCTGCGAGCACGGAAAGCTGTAGCTGGTTTTCACTGTCCCTTGGAACTGCATTCGCTGGTAGACAGACATTCGCGTTCTGCAATAGCTTTTGTTCGTAAAGGGGCAACACTGTGTATTTCTCTGTCGCAGAGCCCAGCTGCCAAATTCGAAACGTCCAGCGATTGCGCCCACAGGAAAGCTCCCAGCACGGAAAGCTGTAGCTGGTTTTCACTGTCCCTTGGAACTGCATTCGCTGGTAGACAGACATTCGCCTTCTGCAAAAGCTTTCGTTCGTAAAGGGGCAACACTGTGTATATCTCTCTCACAAAGCCCGGCTGCCAAATTCGACATGTCCAGCGATTGCGCCCACAGGAAAGCTGCCAGCACAGAAAGCTGTAGCTGGTTTTCACTGTCCCTTGGAACTGCATTCGCTGGTAGACAGACATTCGCGTTCTGCAAAAGCTTTTGTTCGTAAAGGGGCAACACTGTGTATTTCTCTCTCGCAGAGCCCGGCTGCCAAATTCGAAACGTCCAGCGATTGCGCCCACAGGAAAGCTGCCAGCACGGAAAGCTGTAGCTGGTTTTCACTGTCCCTTGGAACTGCATTCGCTGGTAGACAGACATTCGCGTTCTGCAACAGCTTTCGTTCGTAAAGGGGCAACACTGTGTATTTCTCTCTCGCAGAGCCTGGCTGCCAAATTCGAAACGTCCAACGATTGCGCCCACAGGAAAGCTGCCAGCACGGAAAGCTGTAGCTGGTTTTCACTGTCCCTTGGAACTGCATTCGCTGCTACAAAGACATTCGCGTTCTGCAACAGCTTTTGTTCGTAAAGGGGCAACACTGTGTATTTCTCTCTCGCAGAGCCCGGCTGCCAAATTCGAATTGTCCAGCGATTGCACCCACAGGAAAGCTGCCAGCACGGAAAGCTGTAGCTGGTTTTCACTGTCCCTTGGAACTGCATTCGCTGGTAGACAGACATTCGCGTTCCGCAAAAGCTTTGGTTGGTAATGGGGCAACACTTTGTATATCTGTCTCGGAGAGCCCGGCTGCCAAATTCGAAACGTCCAGCGATTGCGCCCACAGGAAAGCTGCCAGCACGGAAAGCTGTAGCTGGTTTTCACTGTCCCTTGGAACTGCATTCGCTGGTAGACAGACATTCGCGTTCTGCAACAGCTTTCGTTCGTAAAGGGGCAACACTGTGTATTTCTCTCTCGCAGAGCCCGGCTGCCAAATTCGAAACGTCCAGCGATTGCGCCCACAGGAAAGCTGCCAGCACGGAAAGCTGTAGCTGGTTTTCACTGTCCCTTGGAACTGCATTCGCTGGTAGACAGACATTCGCGTTCTGCAAAAGCTTTCGTTCCTAAAGGGGCAACACTGTGTATTTCTCTCTTGCAGAGCCCGGCTGCCAAATTGGAATGGTCCAGCGATTGCGCCCACAGGAAAGCTGCCAGCACGGAAAGCTGTAGCTGGTTTTCACTGTCCCTTGGAACTGCATTCGCTGGTAGACAGACATTCGCGTTCTGCAACAGCTTTCGTTCGTAAAGGGGCAACACTGTGTATTTCTCTCTTTCAGAGCCCGGCAGCCAAATTCCAAACGTCCAGCGAATGCGCCCACAGGAAAGCTGCCAGCACGGAAAGCTGTAGCTGGTTTTCACTGTCCCTTGGAACTGCATTCGCTGGTAGACAGACATTCGCGTTCTGCAACAGCTTTCGTTCGTAAAGGGGCAACACTGTGTATTTCTCTCTCGCAGAGCCCGGCTGCCAAATTCGAAACGTCCAGCGATTGCGCCCACAGGAAAGCTGCCAGCACGGAAAGCTGTAGCTGGTTTTCACTGTCCCTTGGAACTGCATTCGCTGGTAGACAGACATTCGCGTTTCGCAAAAGCTTTGGTTGGTAATGGGGCAACACTTTGTATATCTGTCTCGGAGAGCCCGGCTGCCAAATTCGAAACGTCCAGCGATTGTGCCCACAGGAAAGCTGCCAGCACAGAAAGCTGTAGCTGGTTTTCACTGTCCCTTGGAACTGCATTCGCTGGTAGACAGACATTCGCGTTCTGCAACAGCTTTCGTTCGTAAAGGGGCAACACTGTGTATTTCTCTCTCGCAGAGCCCGGCTGCCAAATTCGACATGTCCAGCGATTGCACCCACAGGAAAGCTGCCAGCACGGAAAGCTGTAGCTGGTTTTCACTGTCCCTTGGAACTGCATTCGCTGGTAGACAGACATTCGCGTTCCGCAAAAGCTTTGGTTGGTAATGCGGCAACACTTTGTATATCTGTCTCGGAGAGCCCGGCTGCCAAATTCGAAACGTCCAGCGATTGCGCCCACAGGAAAGCTCCCAGCACGGAAAGCTGTAGCTGGTTTTCACTGTCCCTTGGAACTGCATTTCGCTGGTAGACAGACATTCGCGTTCTGCAAAAGCTTTCGTTCGTAATGGGGCAACACTGTGTATATCTCTCTCGCAGGGCCCGGCTGCCAAATTCGAAACGTCCACCGATTGCGCCCACAGGAAAGCTGCCAGCACGGAAAGCTGTAGCTGGTTTTCACTGTCCCTTGGAACTGCATTCGCTGGTAGACAGACATTCGCGTTCCGCAAAAGCTTTGGTTGGTAATGGGGCAACACTGTGTATATCTGTCTCGGAGAGCCCGGCTGCCAAATTCGAAACGTCCAGCGATTGCGCCCACAGGAAAGCTGCCAGCACGGAAAGCTGTAGCTGGTTTTCACTGTCCCTTGGAACTGCATTCGCTGGTAGACAGACATTCGCGTTCTGCAACAGCTTTCGTTCGTAAAGGGGCAACACTGTGTATTTCTGTCTCGCAGAGCCTGGCTGCCAAATTCGAAACGTCCAGCGATTGCGCCCACAGGAAAGCTCCCAGCACAGAAAGCTGTAGCTGGTTTTCACTGTCCCTTGGAACTGCATTCGCTGGTAGACAGACATTCGCGTTCTGCAACAGCTTTCGTTCGTAAAGGGGCAACACTGTGTATTTCTCTCTCGCAGAGCCCGGCTGCCAAATTCGAAACGTCCAGCGATTGCGCCCACAGGAAAGCTGCCAGCACAGAAAGCTGTAGCTGGTTTTCACTGTCCCTTGGAACTGCATTCGCTGGTAGACAGACATTCGCGTTCTGCAAAAGCTTTTGTTCGTAAAGGGGCAACACTGTGTATTTCTCTCTCGCAGAGCCTGGCTGCCAAATTCGAAACGTCCAACGATTGCGCCCACAGGAAAGCTGCCAGCACGGAAAGCTGTAGCTGGTTTTCACTGTCCCTTGGAACTGCATTCGCTGCTACAAAGACATTCGCGTTCTGCAACAGCTTTTGTTCGTAAAGGGGCAACACTGTGTATTTCTCTCTCGCAGAGCCCGGCTGCCAAATTCGAATTGTCCAGCGATTGCACCCACAGGAAAGCTGCCAGCACGGAAAGCTGTAGCTGGTTTTCACTGTCCCTTGGAACTGCATTCGCTGGTAGACAGACATTCGCGTTCCGCAAAAGCTTTGGTTGGTAATGGGGCAACACTTTGTATATCTGTCTCGGAGAGCCCGGCTGCCAAATTCGAAACGTCCAGCGATTGCGCCCACAGGAAAGCTGCCAGCACGGAAAGCTGTAGCTGGTTTTCACTGTCCCTTGGAACTGCATTCGCTGGTAGACAGACATTCGCGTTCTGCAACAGCTTTCGTTCGTAAAGGGGCAACACTGTGTATTTCTCTCTCGCAGAGCCCGGCTGCCAAATTCGAAACGTCCAGCGATTGCGCCCACAGGAAAGCTGCCAGCACGGAAAGCTGTAGCTGGTTTTCACTGTCCCTTGGAACTGCATTCGCTGGTAGACAGACATTCGCGTTCTGCAAAAGCTTTCGTTCCTAAAGGGGCAACACTGTGTATTTCTCTCTTGCAGAGCCCGGCTGCCAAATTGGAATGGTCCAGCGATTGCGCCCACAGGAAAGCTGCCAGCACGGAAAGCTGTAGCTGGTTTTCACTGTCCCTTGGAACTGCATTCGCTGGTAGACAGACATTCGCGTTCTGCAACAGCTTTCGTTCGTAAAGGGGCAACACTGTGTATTTCTCTCTTTCAGAGCCCGGCAGCCAAATTCCAAACGTCCAGCGAATGCGCCCACAGGAAAGCTGCCAGCACGGAAAGCTGTAGCTGGTTTTCACTGTCCCTTGGAACTGCATTCGCTGGTAGACAGACATTCGCGTTCTGCAACAGCTTTCGTTCGTAAAGGGGCAACACTGTGTATTTCTCTCTCGCAGAGCCCGGCTGCCAAATTCGAAACGTCCAGCGATTGCGCCCACAGGAAAGCTGCCAGCACGGAAAGCTGTAGCTGGTTTTCACTGTCCCTTGGAACTGCATTCGCTGGTAGACAGACATTCGCGTTTCGCAAAAGCTTTGGTTGGTAATGGGGCAACACTTTGTATATCTGTCTCGGAGAGCCCGGCTGCCAAATTCGAAACGTCCAGCGATTGTGCCCACAGGAAAGCTGCCAGCACAGAAAGCTGTAGCTGGTTTTCACTGTCCCTTGGAACTGCATTCGCTGGTAGACAGACATTCGCGTTCTGCAACAGCTTTCGTTCGTAAAGGGGCAACACTGTGTATTTCTCTCTCGCAGAGCCCGGCTGCCAAATTCGACATGTCCAGCGATTGCACCCACAGGAAAGCTGCCAGCACGGAAAGCTGTAGCTGGTTTTCACTGTCCCTTGGAACTGCATTCGCTGGTAGACAGACATTCGCGTTCCGCAAAAGCTTTGGTTGGTAATGCGGCAACACTTTGTATATCTGTCTCGGAGAGCCCGGCTGCCAAATTCGAAACGTCCAGCGATTGCGCCCACAGGAAAGCTCCCAGCACGGAAAGCTGTAGCTGGTTTTCACTGTCCCTTGGAACTGCATTTCGCTGGTAGACAGACATTCGCGTTCTGCAAAAGCTTTCGTTCGTAATGGGGCAACACTGTGTATATCTCTCTCGCAGGGCCCGGCTGCCAAATTCGAAACGTCCACCGATTGCGCCCACAGGAAAGCTGCCAGCACGGAAAGCTGTAGCTGGTTTTCACTGTCCCTTGGAACTGCATTCGCTGGTAGACAGACATTCGCGTTCCGCAAAAGCTTTGGTTGGTAATGGGGCAACACTGTGTATATCTGTCTCGGAGAGCCCGGCTGCCAAATTCGAAACGTCCAGCGATTGCGCCCACAGGAAAGCTGCCAGCACGGAAAGCTGTAGCTGGTTTTCACTGTCCCTTGGAACTGCATTCGCTGGTAGACAGACATTCGCGTTCTGCAACAGCTTTCGTTCGTAAAGGGGCAACACTGTGTATTTCTGTCTCGCAGAGCCTGGCTGCCAAATTCGAAACGTCCAGCGATTGCGCCCACAGGAAAGCTCCCAGCACAGAAAGCTGTAGCTGGTTTTCACTGTCCCTTGGAACTGCATTCGCTGGTAGACAGACATTCGCGTTCTGCAACAGCTTTCGTTCGTAAAGGGGCAACACTGTGTATTTCTCTCTCGCAGAGCCCGGCTGCCAAATTCGAAACGTCCAGCGATTGCGCCCACAGGAAAGCTGCCAGCACAGAAAGCTGTAGCTGGTTTTCACTGTCCCTTGGAACTGCATTCGCTGGTAGACAGACATTCGCGTTCTGCAACAGCTTTCGTTCGTAAAGGGGCAACACTGTGTATATCTCTCTCACAAAGCCCGGCTGCCAAATTCGACATGTCCAGCGATTGCACCCACAGGAAAGCTCCCAGCACAGAAAGCTGTAGCTGGTTTTCACTGTCCCTTGGAACTGCATTCGCTGGTAGACAGACATTCGCGTTCTGCAAAAGCTTTCGTTCGTAAAGGGGCAACACTGTGTATTTCTCTCTCGCAGAGCCCGGCTGCCAAATTCGAAACGTCCAGCCATTGCGCCCACAGGAAAGCTGCCAGCACGGAAAGCTGTAGCTGGTTTTCACTGTCCCTTGGAACTGCATTCGCTGCTACAAAGACATTCGCGTTCTGCAACAGCTTTTGTTCGTAAAGGGGCAACACTGTGTATTTCTCTCTCGCATAGCCCGGCTGCCAAATTCAAAAAGTCCAGCGATTGCACCCACAGGAAAGCTGCCAGCACGGAAAGCTGTAGCTGGTTTTCACTGTCCCTTGGAACTGCATTCGCTGGTAGACAGACATTCGCGTTCCGCAAAAGCTTTGGTTGGTAATGGGGCAACACTTTGTATATCTGTCTCGGAGAGCCCGGCTGCCAAATTCGAAACGTCCAGCGATTGCGCCCACAGGAAAGCTGCCAGCACGGAAAGCTGTAGCTGGTTTTCACTGTCCCTTGGAACTGCATTCGCTGGTAGACAGACATTCGCCTTCTGCAACAGCTTTCGTTCGTAAAGGGGCAACACTGTGTATTTCTCTCTCGCAGAGCCTGGCTGCCAAATTCGAAACGTCCAGCGATTGCGCCCACAGGAAAGCTGCCAGCACGGAAAGCTGTAGCTGGTTTTCACTGTCCCTTGGAACTGCATTCGCTGGTAGACAGACATGCGCGTTCTGCAACAGCTTTCGTTCGTAAAGGGGCAACACTGTGTATATCTCTCTCGCAGAGCCCGGCTGCCAAATTCGAAACGTCCAGCGATTGCGCCCACAGGAAAGCTGCCAGCACAGAAAGCTGTAGCTGGTTTTCACTGTCCCTTGGAACTGCATTTCGCTGGTAGACAGACATTCGCGTTCTGCAAAAGCTTTCGTTCGTAATGGGGCAACACTGTGTATATCTCTCTCGCAGGGCCCGGCTGCCAAATTCGAAACGTCCAGCGATTGCGCCCACAGGAAAGCTGCCAGCACGGAAAGCTGTAGCTGGTTTTCACTGTCCCTTGGAACTGCATTCGCTGGTAGACAGACATTCCCGTTCCGCAAAAGCTTTGGTTGGTAATGGGGCAACACTTTGTATATCTCTCTCGGAGAGCCCGGCTGCCAAATTCGAAACGTCCAGCGATTGCGCCCACAGGAAAGCTGCCAGCACGGAAAGCTGTAGCTGGTTTTCACTGTCCCTTGGAACTGCATTCGCTGGTAGACAGACATTCGCGTTCTGCAACAGCTTTCGTTCGTAAAGGGGCAACACTGTGTATTTCTCTCTCGGAGAGCCCGGCTGCCAAATTCGAAACGTCCAGCGATTGCGCCCACAGGAAAGCTGCCAGCACGGAAAGCTGTAGCTGGTTTTCACTGTCCCTTGGAACTGCATTCCCTGGTAGACAGACATTCGCGTTCTGCAAAAGCTTTCGTTCGTAAAGGGGCAACACTGTGTATATCTCTCTCGCAGAGCCCGGCTGCCAAATTCGAAACGTCCAGCGATTGCGCCCACAGGAAAGCTCCCAGCACAGAAAGCTGTAGCTGGTTTTCACTGTCCCTTGGAACTGCATTCGCTGGTAGACAGACATTCGCGTTCTCCAACAGCTTTCGTTCGTAAAGGGGCAACACTGTGTATTTCTCTCTCGCAGAGCCCGGCTGCCAAATTCAAAACGTCCAGCGAATGCACCCACAGGAAAGCTGCCAGCACGGAAAGCTGTAGCTGGTTTTCACTGTCCCTTGGAACTGCATTCGCTGGTAGACAGACATTCGCGTTCCGCAAAAGCTTTGGTTGGTAATGGGGCAACACTTTGTATATCTGTCTCGGAGAGCCCGGCTGCCAAATTCGAAACGTCCAGCGATTGCGCCCACAGGAAAGCTGCCAGCACGGAAAGCTGTAGCTGGTTTTCACTGTCCCTTGGAACTGCATTCGCTGGTAGACAGACATTCGCGTTCTGCAACAGCTTTCGTTCGTAAAGGGGCAACACTGTGTATTTCTCTCTCGGAGAGCCCGGCTGCCAAATTCGAAACGTCCAGCGATTGCGCCCACAGGAAAGCTGCCAGCACGGAAAGCTGTAGCTGGTTTTCACTGTCCCTTGGAACTGCATTCCCTGGTAGACAGACATTCGCGTTCTGCAAAAGCTTTCGTTCGTAAAGGGGCAACACTGTGTATATCTCTCTCGCAGGGCCCGGCTGCCAAATTCGAAACGTCCAGCGATTGCGCCCACAGGAAAGCTGCCAGCACAGAAAGCTGTAGCTGGTTTTCACTGTCCCTTGGAACTGCATTCGCTGGTAGACAGACATTCGCGTTCTGCAACAGCTTTCGTTCGTAAAGGGGCAACACTGTGTATTTGCCTCTCGGAGAGCCCAGCTGCCAAATTCAAAACGTCCAGCGATTGCGCCCACAGGAAAGCTGCCAGCACGGAAAGCTGTAGCTGGTTTTCACTGTCCCTTGGAACTGCATTCGCTGGTAGACAGACATTCGCGTACTGCAAAAGCTTTTGTTCGTAAAGGGGCAACACTGTGTATTTCTCTCTCGGAGAGCCCGGCTGCCAAATTCGAAACGTCCAGCGATTGCGCCCACAGGAAAGCTGCCAGCACGGAAAGCTGTAGCTGGTTTTCACTGTCCCTTGGAACTGCATTCGCTGCTACAAAGACATTCGCGTTCTGCAACAGCTTTTGTTCGTAAAGGGGCAACACTGTGTATTTCTCTCTCGCATAGCCCGGCTGCCAAATTCAAAAAGTCCAGCGATTGCACCCACGGGAAAGCTGCCAGCACGGAAAGCTGTAGCTGGTTTTCACTGTCCCTTGGAACTGCATTCGCTGGTAGACAGACATTCGCGTTCCGCAAAAGCTTTGGTTGGTAATGGGGCAACACTTTGTATATCTGTCTCGGAGAGCCCGGCTGCCAAATTCGAAACGTCCAGCGATTGCACCCACAGGAAAGCTCCCAGCACGGAAAGCTGTAGCTGGTTTTCACTGTCCCTTGGAACTGCATTCGCTGGTAGACAGACATTCGCGTTCTGCAACAGCTTTCGTTCGTAAAGGGGCAACACTGTGTATTTCTCTCTCGCAGAGCCCAGCTGCCAAATTCGAAACGGCCAGCGATTGCGCCCACAGGAAAGCTCCCAGCACGGAAAGCTGTAGCTGGTTTTCACTGTCCCTTGGAACTGCATTCGCTGGTAGACAGACATGCGCGTTCTGCAACAGCTTTCGTTCGTAAAGGGGCAACACTGTGTATATCTCTCTCGCAGAGCCCGGCTGCCAAATTCGAAACGTCCAGCGATTGCGCCCACAGGAAAGCTGCCAGCACGGAAAGCTGTAGCTGGTTTTCACTGTCCCTTGGAACTGCATTCGCTGGTAGACAGACATTCGCGTTCTGCAAAAGCTTTCGTTCGTAAAGGGGCAACACTGTGTATATCTCTCTCGCAGGGCCCGGCTGCCAAATTCGAAACGTCCAGCGATTGCGCCCACAGGAAAGCTGCCAGCACAGAAAGCTGTAGCTGGTTTTCACTGTCCCTTGGAACTGCATTCGCTGGTAGACAGACATTCGCGTTCTGCAACAGCTTTTGTTCGTAAAGGGGCAACACTGTGTATATCTCTCTCGCAAAGCCCGGCTGCCAAATTCGACATGTCCAGCGATTGCGCCCACAGGAAAGCTGCCAGCACGGAAAGCTGTAGCTGGTTTTCACTGTCCCTTGGAACTGCATTCGCTGGTAGACAGACATTCGCGTTCTGCAACAGCTTTCGTTCGTAAAGGGGCAACACTGTGTATTTCTCTCTCGCAGAGCCCAGCTGCCAAATTCGAAACGTCCAGCGATTGCGCCCACAGGAAAGCTGCCAGCACGGAAAGCTGTAGCTGGTTTTCACTGTCCCTTGGAACTGCATTCGCTGGTAGACAGACATTCGCGTTCCGCAAAAGCTTTGGTTGGTAATGGGGCAACACTTTGTATATCTGTCTCGCAGAGCCCGGCTGCCAAATTCGAAACATCCAGCGATTGCGCCCACAGGAAAGCTCCCAGCACGGAAAGCTGTAGCTGGTTTTCACTGTCCCTTGGAACTGCATTCGCTGGTAGACAGACATTCGCGTTCTGCAACAGCTTTCGTTCGTAAAGGGGCAACACTTTGTATTTCTCTCTCGCAGAGCCCGGCTGCCAAATTCGAAACGTCCAGCGATTGCGCCCACAGGAAAGCTGCCAGCACAGAAAGGTGTAGCTGGTTTTCACTGTCCCTTGGAACTGCATTCGCTGGTAGACAGACATTCGCGTTCTGCAACAGCTTTCGTTCGTAAAGGGGCAACACTGTGTATATCACTCTCGCAAAGCCCGGCTGCCAAATTCGACATGTCCAGCGATTGCGCCCACAGGAAAGCTGCCAGCACAGAAAGCTGTAGCTGGTTTTCACTGTCCCTTGGAACTGCATTCGCTGGTAGACAGACATTCGCGTTCTGCAACAGCTTTCGTTCTTAAAGGGGCAACACTGTGTATATCTCTCTCGCAAAGCCCGGCTGCCAAATTCGACATGTCCAGCGATTGCGCCCACAGGAAAGCTGCCAGCACAGAAAGCTGTAGCTGGTTTTCACTGTCCCTTGGAACTGCATTCGCTGGTAGACAGACATTCGCGTTCTGCAACAGCTTTCGTTCGTAAAGGGGCAACACTGTGTATTTCTCTCTCGGAGAGCCCAGCTGCCAAATTCAAAGCGTCCAGCGATTGCGCCCACAGGAAAGCTGCCAGCACGGAAAGCTGTAGCTGGTTTTCACTGTCCCTTGGAACTGCATTCGCTGGTAGACAGACATTCGCGTTCTGCAAAAGCTTTTGTTCGTAAAGGGGCAACACTGTGTATTTCTCTCTCGCAGAGCCCGGCTGCCAAATTCGAAACGTCCAGCGATTGCGCCCACAGGAAAGCTGCCAGCACAGAAAGCTGTAGCTGGTTTTCACTGTCCCTTGGAACTGCATTCGCTGGTAGACAGACATTCGCGTTCTGCAACAGCTTTCGTTCGTAAAGGGGCAACACTGTGTATTTCTCTCTCCCATAGCCCGGCTGCCAAATTCAAAACGTCCAGCGATTGCACCCACAGGAAAGCTGCCAGCACGGAAAGCTGTAGCTGGTTTTCACTGTCCCTTGGAACTGCATTCGCTGGTAGACAGACATTCGCGTTCCGCAAAAGCTTTGGTTGGTAATGGGGCAACACTTTGTATATCTGTCTCGGAGAGCCCGGCTGCCAAATTCGAAACGTCCAGCGATTGCGCCCACAGGAAAGCTGCCAGCACGGAAAGCTGTAGCTGGATTTCACTGTCCCTTGGAACTGCATTCGCTGGTAGACAGACATTCGCCTTCTGCAATAGCTTTTGTTCGTAAAGGGGCAACACTGTGTATTTCTCTCTCGCAGAGCCTGGCTGCCAAATTCGAAACGTCCAGCGATTGCGCCCACAGGAAAGCTCCCAGCACGGAAAGCTGTAACTGGTTTTCACTGTCCCTTGGAACTGCATTCGCTGGTAGACAGACATGCGCGTTCTGCAACAGCTTTCGTTCGTAAAGGGGCAACACTGTGTATTTCTCTCTCGGAGAGCCCGGCTGCCAAATTCGAAACGTCCAGCGATTGCGCCCACAGGAAAGCTGCCAGCACGGAAAGCTGTAGCTGGATTTCACTGTCCCTTGGAACTGCATTCGCTGGTAGACAGACATTCGCGTTCCGCAAAAGCTTTGGTTGGTAATGGGGCAAGACTTTATATATCTGTCTCGGAGAGCCCGGCTGCCAAATTCGAAACGTCCAGCGATTGCGCCCACAGGAAAGCTGCCAGCACGGAAAGCTGTAGCTGGTTTTCACTGTCCCTTGGAACTGCATTCCCTGGTAGACAGACATTCGCGTTCTGCAAAAGCTTTCGTTCGTAAAGGGGCAACACTGTGTATATCTCTCTCGCAGAGCCCGGCTGCCAAATTCGAAACGTCCAGCGATTGCGCCCACAGGAAAGCTGCCAGCACAGAAAGCTGTAGCTGGTTTTCACTGTCCCTTGGAACTGCATTCGCTGGTAGACAGACATTCGCGTTCTGCAACAGCTTTTGTTCGTAAAGGGGCAACACTGTGTATTTCTCTCTCGCAGAGCCCGGCTGCCAAATTCGAAACGTCCAGCGATTGCACCCACAGGAAAGCTGCCAGCACGGAAAGCTGTAGCTGGTTTTCACTGTCCCTTGGAACTGCATTCGCTGGTAGACAGACATTCGCGTTCCGCAAAAGCTTTGGTTGGTAATGGGGCAACACTGTGTATATCTCTCTCGCAGGGCCCGGCTGCCAAATTCGAAACGTCCAGCGATTGCACCCACAGGAAAGCTGCCAGCACAGAAAGCTGTAGCTGGTTTTCACTGTCCCTTGGAACTGCATTCGCTGGTAGACAGACATTCGCGTTCTGCAACAGCTTTCGTTCGTAAAGGGGCAACACTGTGTATATCTCTCTCGCAAAGCCCGGCTGCCAAATTCGACATGTCCAGCGATTGCGCCCACAGGAAAGCTGCCAGCACAGAAAGCTGTAGCTGGTTTTCACTGTCCCTTGGAACTGCATTCGCTGGTAGACAGACATTCGCGTTCTGCAACAGCTTTCGTTCGTAAAGGGGCAACACTGTGTATATCTCTCTCGCAAAGCCCGGCTGCCAAATTCGAAACGTCCAGCGATTGCGCCCACAGGAAAGCTGCCAGCACAGAAAGCTGTAGCTGGTTTTCACTGTCCCTTGGAACTGCATTCGCTGGTAGACAGACATTCGCGTTCTGCAACAGCTTTCGTTCGTAAAGGGGCAACACTGTGTATTTCTCTCTCGGAGAGCCCGGCTGCCAAATTCGAAACGTCCAGCGATTGCGCCCACAGGAAAGCTGCCAGCACGGAAAGCTGTAGCTGGTTTTCACTGTCCCTTGGAACTGCATTCGCTTGTAGACAGACATTCGCGTTCCGCAAAAGCTTTGGTTGGTAATGGGGCAACACTTTGTATATCTGTCTCGGAGAGCCCGGCTGCCAAATTCGAAACGTCCAGCGATTGCGCCCACAGGAAAGCTCCCAGCACGGAAAGCTGTAGCTGGTTTTCACTGTCCCTTGGAACTGCATTCGCTGGTAGACAGACATTCGCGTTCTGCAACAGCTTTCGTTCGTAAAGGGGCAACACTGTGTATTTCTCTCTCGCAGAGCCCGGCTGCCAAATTCGAAAGGTCCAGCGATTGCGCCCACAGGAAAGCTGCCAGCACGGAAAGCTGTAGCTGGATTTCACTGTCCCTTGGAACTGCATTCGCTGGTAGACAGACATTCGCGTTCTGCAACAGCTTTTGTTCGTAAAGGGGCAACACTGTGTATTTCTCTCTCGCAGAGCCTGGCTGCCAAATTCGAAACGTCCAGCGATTGCGCCCACAGGAAAGCTCCCAGCACGGAAAGCTGTAGCTGGTTTTCACTGTCCCTTGGAACTGCATTCGCTGGTAGACAGACATTCGCGTTCTGCAACAGCTTTCGTTCGTAAAGGGGCAACACTGTGTATATCTCTCTCACAAAGCCCGGCTGCCAAATTCGACATGTCCAGCGATTGCGCCCACAGGAAAGCTGCCAGCACAGAAAGCTGTAGCTGGTTTTCACTGTCCCTTGGAACTGCATTCGCTGGTAGACAGACATTCGCGTTCTGCAACAGCTTTCGTTCGTAAAGGGGCAACACTGTGTATTTCTCTCTCGGAGAGCCCAGCTGCCAAATTCAAAGCGTCCAGCGATTGCGCCCACAGGAAAGCTGCCAGCACGGAAAGCTGTAGCTGGTTTTCACTGTCCCTTGGAACTGCATTCGCTGGTAGACAGACATTCGCGTTCTGCAAAAGCTTTTGTTCGTAAAGGGGCAACACTGTGTATTTCTCTCTCGCAGAGCCCGGCTGCCAAATTCGAAACGTCCAGCGATTGCGCCCACAGGAAAGCTGCCAGCACAGAAAGCTGTAGCTGGTTTTCACTGTCCCTTGGAACTGCATTCGCTGGTAGACAGACATTCGCGTTCTGCAACAGCTTTCGTTCGTAAAGGGGCAACACTGTGTATTTCTCTCTCCCATAGCCCGGCTGCCAAATTCAAAACGTCCAGCGATTGCACCCACAGGAAAGCTGCCAGCACGGAAAGCTGTAGCTGGTTTTCACTGTCCCTTGGAACTGCATTCGCTGGTAGACAGACATTCGCGTTCCGCAAAAGCTTTGGTTGGTAATGGGGCAACACTTTGTATATCTGTCTCGGAGAGCCCGGCTGCCAAATTCGAAACGTCCAGCGATTGCGCCCACAGGAAAGCTCCCAGCACGGAAAGCTGTAGCTGGTTTTCACTGTCCCTTGGAACTGCATTCGCTGGTAGACAGACATTCGCGTTCTGCAACAGCTTTCGTTCGTAAAGGGGCAACACTGTGTATTTCTCTCTCGCAGAGCCCGGCTGCCAAATTCGAAAGGTACAGCGATTGCGCCCACAGGAAAGCTGCCAGCACGGAAAGCTGTAGCTGGATTTCACTGTCCCTTGGAACTGCATTCGCTGGTAGACAGACATTCGCCTTCTGCAATAGCTTTTGTTCGTAAAGGGGCAACACTGTGTATTTCTCTCTCGCAGAGCCTGGCTGCCAAATTCGAAACGTCCAGCGATTGCGCCCACAGGAAAGCTCCCAGCACGGAAAGCTGTAACTGGTTTTCACTGTCCCTTGGAACTGCATTCCCTGGTAGACAGACATTCGCGTTCTGCAAAAGCTTTCGTTCGTAAAGGGGCAACACTGTGTATATCTCTCTCGCAGAGCCCGGCTGCCAAATTCGAAACGTCCAGCGATTGCGCCCACAGGAAAGCTGCCAGCACAGAAAGCTGTAGCTGGTTTTCACTGTCCCTTGGAACTGCATTCGCTGGTAGACAGACATTCGCGTTCCGCAAAAGCTTTGGTTGGTAATGGGGCAAGACTTTATATATCTGTCTCGGAGAGCCCGGCTGCCAAATTCGAAACGTCCAGCGATTGCGCCCACAGGAAAGCTGCCAGCACGGAAAGCTGTAGCTGGTTTTCACTGTCCCTTGGAACTGCATTCCCTGGTAGACAGACATTCGCGTTCTGCAAAAGCTTTCGTTCGTAAAGGGGCAACACTGTGTATATCTCTCTCGCAGAGCCCGGCTGCCAAATTCGAAACGTCCAGCGATTGCGCCCACAGGAAAGCTGCCAGCACAGAAAGCTGTAGCTGGTTTTCACTGTCCCTTGGAACTGCATTCGCTGGTAGACAGACATTCGCGTTCTGCAACAGCTTTTGTTCGTAAAGGGGAAACACTGTGTATTTCTCTCTCGCAGAGCCCGGCTGCCAAATTCGAAACGTCCAGCGATTGCACCCACAGGAAAGCTGCCAGCACGGAAAGCTGTAGCTGGTTTTCACTGTCCCTTGGAACTGCATTCGCTGGTAGACAGACATTCGCGTTCCGCAAAAGCTTTGGTTGGTAATGGGGCAACACTGTGTATATCTCTCTCGCAGGGCCCGGCTGCCAAATTCGAAACGTCCAGCGATTGCGCCCACAGGAAAGCTGCCAGCACAGAAAGCTGTAGCTGGTTTTCACTGTCCCTTGGAACTGCATTCGCTGGTAGACAGACATTCGCGTTCTGCAACAGCTTTCGTTCGTAAAGGGGCAACACTGTGTATATCTCTCTCGCAAAGCCCGGCTGCCAAATTCGACATGTCCAGCGATTGCGCCCACAGGAAAGCTGCCAGCACAGAAAGCTGTAGCTGGTTTTCACTGTCCCTTGGAACTGCATTCGCTGGTAGACAGACATTCGCGTTCTGCAACAGCTTTCTTTCGTAAAGGGGCAACACTGTGTATTTCTCTCTCGCAGAGCCCGGCTGCCAAATTCAAAACGTCCAGCGATTGCGCCCACAGGAAAGCTGCCAGCACGGAAAGCTGTAGCTGGTTTTCACTGTCCCTTGGAACTGCATTCGCTGGTAGACAGACATTCGCGTTCTGCAACAGCTTTCGTTCGTAAAGGGGCAACACTGTGTATTTCTCTCTCGCAGAGCCCGGCTGCCAAATTCAAAACGTCCAGCGATTGCGCCCACAGGAAAGCTGCCAGCACGGAAAGCTGTAGCTGGTTTTCACTGTCCCTTGGAACTGCATTCGCTTGTAGACAGACATTCGCGTTCCGCAAAAGCTTTGGTTGGTAATGGGGCAACACTTTGTATATCTGTCTCGGAGAGCCCGGCTGCCAAATTCGAAACGTCCAGCGATTGCGCCCACAGGAAAGCTCCCAGCACGGAAAGCTGTAGCTGGTTTTCACTGTCCCTTGGAACTGCATTCGCTGCTACAAAGACATTCGCGTTCTGCAACAGCTTTTGTTCGTAAAGGGGCAACACTGTGTATTTCTCTCTCGCAGAGCCCGGCTGCCAAATTCGAAACGTCCAGCGATTGCGCCCACAGGAAAGCTGCCAGCACGGAAAGCTGTAGCTGGTTTTCACTGTCCCTTGGAACTGCATTCGCTGGTAGACAGACATTCGCGTTCTGCAACAGCTTTCGTTCGTAAAGGGGCAACACTGTGTATTTCTCTCTCGCAGAGCCCGGCTGCCAAATTCGAAAGGTACAGCGATTGCGCCCACAGGAAAGCTGCCAGCACGGAAAGCTGTAGCTGGATTTCACTGTCCCTTGGAACTGCATTCGCTGGTAGACAGACATTCGCCTTCTGCAATAGCTTTTGTTCGTAAAGGGGCAACACTGTGTATTTCTCTCTCGCAGAGCCTGGCTGCCAAATTCGAAACGTCCAGCGATTGCGCCCACAGGAAAGCTCCCAGCACGGAAAGCTGTAACTGGTTTTCACTGTCCCTTGGAACTGCATTCCCTGGTAGACAGACATTCGCGTTCTGCAAAAGCTTTCGTTCGTAAAGGGGCAACACTGTGTATATCTCTCTCGCAGAGCCCGGCTGCCAAATTCGAAACGTCCAGCGATTGCGCCCACAGGAAAGCTGCCAGCACAGAAAGCTGTAGCTGGTTTTCACTGTCCCTTGGAACTGCATTCGCTGGTAGACAGACATTCGCGTTCCGCAAAAGCTTTGGTTGGTAATGGGGCAAGACTTTATATATCTGTCTCGGAGAGCCCGGCTGCCAAATTCGAAACGTCCAGCGATTGCGCCCACAGGAAAGCTGCCAGCACGGAAAGCTGTAGCTGGTTTTCACTGTCCCTTGGAACTGCATTCCCTGGTAGACAGACATTCGCGTTCTGCAAAAGCTTTCGTTCGTAAAGGGGCAACACTGTGTATATCTCTCTCGCAGAGCCCGGCTGCCAAATTCGAAACGTCCAGCGATTGCGCCCACAGGAAAGCTGCCAGCACAGAAAGCTGTAGCTGGTTTTCACTGTCCCTTGGAACTGCATTCGCTGGTAGACAGACATTCGCGTTCTGCAACAGCTTTTGTTCGTAAAGGGGAAACACTGTGTATTTCTCTCTCGCAGAGCCCGGCTGCCAAATTCGAAACGTCCAGCGATTGCACCCACAGGAAAGCTGCCAGCACGGAAAGCTGTAGCTGGTTTTCACTGTCCCTTGGAACTGCATTCGCTGGTAGACAGACATTCGCGTTCCGCAAAAGCTTTGGTTGGTAATGGGGCAACACTGTGTATATCTCTCTCGCAGGGCCCGGCTGCCAAATTCGAAACGTCCAGCGATTGCGCCCACAGGAAAGCTGCCAGCACAGAAAGCTGTAGCTGGTTTTCACTGTCCCTTGGAACTGCATTCGCTGGTAGACAGACATTCGCGTTCTGCAACAGCTTTCGTTCGTAAAGGGGCAACACTGTGTATATCTCTCTCGCAAAGCCCGGCTGCCAAATTCGACATGTCCAGCGATTGCGCCCACAGGAAAGCTGCCAGCACAGAAAGCTGTAGCTGGTTTTCACTGTCCCTTGGAACTGCATTCGCTGGTAGACAGACATTCGCGTTCTGCAACAGCTTTCGTTCGTAAAGGGGCAACACTGTGTATTTCTCTCTCGCAGAGCCCGGCTGCCAAATTCAAAACGTCCAGCGATTGCGCCCACAGGAAAGCTGCCAGCACGGAAAGCTGTAGCTGGTTTTCACTGTCCCTTGGAACTGCATTCGCTTGTAGACAGACATTCGCGTTCCGCAAAAGCTTTGGTTGGTAATGGGGCAACACTTTGTATATCTGTCTCGGAGAGCCCGGCTGCCAAATTCGAAACGTCCAGCGATTGCGCCCACAGGAAAGCTCCCAGCACGGAAAGCTGTAGCTGGTTTTCACTGTCCCTTGGAACTGCATTCGCTGCTACAAAGACATTCGCGTTCTGCAACAGCTTTTGTTCGTAAAGGGGCAACACTGTGTATTTCTCTCTCGCAGAGCCCGGCTGCCAAATTCGAAACGTCCAGCGATTGCGCCCACAGGAAAGCTGCCAGCACGGAAAGCTGTAGCTGGTTTTCACTGTCCCTTGGAACTGCATTCGCTGGTAGACAGACATTCGCGTTCTGCAACAGCTTTCGTTCGTAAAGGGGCAACACTGTGTATTTCTCTCTCGCAGAGCCCGGCTGCCAAATTCGAAAGGTCCAGCGATTGCGCCCACAGGAAAGCTGCCAGCACGGAAAGCTGTAGCTGGTTTTCACTGTCCCTTGGAACTGCATTCGCTGGTAGACAGACATTCGCGTTCTGCAAAAGCTTTCGTTCCTAAAGGGTCAACACTGTGTATTTCTCTCTCGCAGAGCCCGGCTGCCAAATTCGAAACGTCCAGCGATTGCGCCCACAGGAAAGCTGCCAGCACGGAAAGCTGTAGCTGGTTTTCACTGTCCCTTGGAACTGCATTCGCTGGTAGACAGACATTCGCGTTCTGCAACAGCTTTTGTTCGTAAAGGGGCAACACTGTGTATTTCTCTCTCGCATAGCCCGGCTGCCAAATTCAAAAATTCCAGCGATTGCACCCACAGGAAAGCTGCCAGCACGGAAAGCTGTAGCTGGTTTTCACTGTCCCTTGGAACTGCATTCGCTTGTAGACAGACATTCGCGTTCCGCAAAAGCTTTGGTTGGTAATGGGGCAACACTTTGTATATCTGTCTCGGAGAGCCCGGCTGCCAAATTCGAAACGTCCAGCGATTGCGCCCACAGGAAAGCTCCCAGCACGGAAAGCTGTAGCTGGTTTTCACTGTCCCTTGGAACTGCATTCGCTGGTAGACAGACATTCGCGTTCTGCAACAGCTTTCGTTCGTAAAAGGGGCAACACTGTGTATTTCTCTCTCGCAGAGCCCGGCTGCCAAATTCGAAAGGTCCAGCGATTGCGCCCACAGGAAAGCTGCCAGCACGGAAAGCTGTAGCTGGATTTCACTGTCCCTTGGAACTGCATTCGCTGGTAGACAGACATTCGCCTTCTGCAATAGCTTTTGTTCGTAAAGGGGCAACACTGTGTATTTCTCTCTCGCAGAGCCTGGCTGCCAAATTCGAAACGTCCAGCGATTGCGCCCACAGGAAAGCTCCCAGCACGGAAAGCTGTAGCTGGTTTTAACTGTCCCTTGGAACTGCATTCGCTGGTAGACAGACATTCGCGTTCTGCAACAGCTTTCGTTCGTAAAGGGGCAACACTGTGTATTTCTCTCTCGGAGAGCCCGGCTGCCAAATTCGAAAGGTCCAGCGATTGCGCCCACAGGATAGCTGCCAGCATGGAAAGCTGTAGCTGGTTTTCACTGTCCCTTGGAACTGCTTTCGCTGGCAGGCAGACATTCCCGTTCCGCAAAAGCTTTCGTTCGTAAAGGGGCAACACTGTGTATTTCTCTCTCGCAGAGCCTGGCTGCCAAATTCGAAAGGTCCAGCGATTGCGCCCACAGGAAAGCTGCGAGCACGGAAAGCTGTAGCTGGTTTTCACTGTCCCTTGGAACTGCATTCGCTGGTAGACAGACATTCGCCTTCTGCAATAGCTTTTGTTCGTAAAGGGGCAACACTGTGTATTTCTCTCTCGCAGAGCCCGGCTGCCAAATTGGAAACGTCCAGCGATTGCGCCCACAGGAAAGCTGCCAGCACGGAAAGCTGTAGCTGGTTTTCACTGTCCCTTGGAACTGCATTCGCTGGTAGACAGACATTCGCGTTCCGCAAAAGCTTTGGTTGGTAATGCGGCAACACTTTGTATATCTGTCTCGGAGAGCCCGGCTGCCAAATTCGAAACATCCAGCGATTGCGCCCACAGGAAAGCTCCCAGCACGGAAAGCTGTAGCTGGTTTTCACTGTCCCTTGGAACTGCATTCGCTGGTAGACAGACATTCGCGTTCTGCAACAGCTTTCGTTCGTAAAGGGGCAACACTGTGTATATCTCTCTCACAAAGCCCGGCTGCCAAATTCGACATGTCCAGCGATTGCGCCCACAGGAAAGCTGCCAGCACAGAAAGCTGTAGCTGGTTTTCACTGTCCCTTGGAACTGCATTCGCTGGTAGACAGACATTCGCGTTCTGCAACAGCTTTCGTTCGTAAAGGGGCAACACTGTGTATTTCTCTCTCGCAGAGCCCGGCTGCCAAATTCGACATGTCCAGCGATTGCACCCACAGGAAAGCTGCCAGCACGGAAAGCTGTAGCTGGTTTTCACTGTCCCTTGGAACTGCATTCGCTGGTAGACAGACATTCGCGTTCCGCAAAAGCTTTGGTTGGTAATGGGGCAACACTTTGTATATCTGTCTCGGAGAGCCCGGCTGCCAAATTCGAAACGTCCAGCGATTGCGCCCACAGGAATGCTGCCAGCACGGAAAGCTGTAGCTGGTTTTCACTGTCCCTTGGAACTGCATTCGCTGGTAGACAGACATTCGCGTTCTGCAACAGCTTTCGTTCGTAAAGGGGCAACACTGTGTATTTCTCTCTCGCAGAGCCCGGCTGCCAAATTCGAAAGGTCCAGCGATTGCGCCCACAGGAAAGCTGCCAGCACGGAAAGCTGTAGCTGGTTTTCACTGTCCCTTGGAACTGCATTCGCTGGTAGACAGACATTCGCGTTCTGCAAAAGCTTTCGTTCCTAAAGGGGCAACACTGTGTATTTCTCTCTCGGAGAGCCCGGCTGCCAAATTCGAAAGGTCCAGCGATTGCGCCCACAGGATAGCTGCCAGCATGGAAAGCTGTAGCTGGTTTTCACTGTCCCTTGGAACTGCTTTCGCTGGCAGGCAGACATTCCCGTTCCGCAAAAGCTTTCGTTCGTAAAGGGGCAACACTCTGTATTTCTCTCTTTCAGAGCCCGGCTGCCAAATTCCAAATGTCCAGCGATTGCGCCCACAGGAAAGCTGCCAGCACGGAACGCTGTAGCTGGTTTTCACTGTCCCTTGGAACTGCATTCGCTGGTAGACAGACATTCGCGTTCTGCAAAAGCTTTCGTTCGTAAAGGGGAAACACTGTGTATTTCTCTCTCGCAGAGCCTGGCTGCCAAATTCGAAAGGTCCAGCGATTGCGCCCACAGGAAAGCTGCGAGCACGGAAAGCTGTAGCTGGTTTTCACTGTCCCTTGGAACTGCATTCGCTGGTAGACAGACATTCGCCTTCTGCAATAGCTTTTGTTCGTAAAGGGGCAACACTGTGTATTTCTCTCTCGCAGAGCCCGGCTGCCAAATTGGAAACGTCCAGCGATTGCGCCCACAGGAAAGCTGCCAGCACGGAAAGCTGTAGCTGGTTTTCACTGTCCCTTGGAACTGCATTCGCTGGTAGACAGACATTCGCGTTCTGCAACAGCTTTCGTTCGTAAAGGGGCAACACTGTGTATTTCTCTCTCGCAGAGCCCGGCTGCCAAATTCAAAAAGTCCAGCGATTGCACCCACAGGAAAGCTGCCAGCACGGAAAGCTGTAGCTGGTTTTCACTGTCCCTTGGAACTGCATTCGCTGGTAGAAAGACATTCGCGTTCCGCAAAAGCTTTGGTTGGTAATGGGGCAACACTTTGTATATCTGTCTCGGAGAGCCCGGCTGCCAAATTCGAAACGTCCAGCGATTGCGCCCACAGGAAAGCTCCCAGCACGGAAAGCTGTAGCTGGTTTTCACTGTGCCTTGGAACTGCATTCGCTGGTAGACAGACATTCGCGTTCTGCAAAAGCTTTCGTTCTTAAAGGGGCAACACTGTGTATATCTCTCTCGCAGAGCCCGGATGCCAAATTCGAAACGTCCAGCGATTGCGCCCACAGGAAAGCTGCCAGCACAGAAAGCTGTAGCTGGTTTTCACTGTCCCTTGGAACTGCATTCGCTGGTAGACAGACATTCGCGTTCTGCAAAAGCTTTGGTTGGTAATGGGGCAACACTTTGTATATCTGTCTCGGAGAGCCCGGCTGCCAAATTCGAAACGTCCAGCGATTGCGCCCACAGGAAAGCTCCCAGCACGGAAAGCTGTAGCTGGTTTTCACTGTCCCTTGGAACTGCATTCCCTGGTAGACAGACATTCGCGTTCTGCAAAAGCTTTCGTTCGTAAAGGGGCAACACTGTGTATATCTCTCTCGCAGGGCCCGGCTGCCAAATTCGAAACGTCCAGCGATTGCGCCCACAGGAAAGCTGCCAGCACAGAAAGCTGTAGCTGGTTTTCACTGTCCCTTGGAACTGCATTCGCTGGTAGACAGACATTCGCGTTCTGCAACAGCTTTCGTTCGTAAAGGGGCAACACTGTGTATATCTCTCTCGCAAAGCCCGGCTGCCAAATTCGACATGTCCAGCGATTGCGCCCACAGGAAAGCTGCCAGCACAGAAAGCTGTAGCTGGTTTTCACTGTCCCTTGGAACTGCATTCGCTGGTAGACAGACATGCGCGTTCTGCAACAGCTTTCGTTCGTAAAGGGGCAACACTGTGTATTTCTCTCTCGGAGAGCCCAGCTGCCAAATTCAAAACGTCCAGCGATTGCGCCCACAGGAAAGCTGCCAGCACGGAAAGCTGTAGCTGGTTTTCACTGTCCCTTGGAACTGCATTCGCTGGTAGACAGACATTCGCGTTCTGCAAAAGCTTTGGTTGGTAATGGGGCAACACTTTGTATATCTGTCTCGGAGAGCCCGGCTGCCAAATTCGAAACGTCCAGCGATTGCACCCACAGGAAAGCTGCCAGCACGGAAAGCTGTAGCTGGTTTTCACTGTCCCTTGGAACTGCATTCCCTGGTAGACAGACATTCGCGTTCTGCAACAGCTTTCGTTCGTAAAGGGGCAACACTGTGTATTTCTCTCTCGCAGAGCCCGGCTGCCAAATTCGAAACGTCCAGCGATTGCGCCCACAGGAAAGCTGCCAGCACGGAAAGCTGTAGCTGGATTTCACTGTCCCTTGGAACTGCATTCGCTGGTAGACAGACATTCGCGTTCTGCAACAGCTTTTGTTCGTAAAGGGGCAACACTGTGTATTTCTCTCTCGCAGAGCCCGGCTGCCAAATTCGAAACGTCCAGCGATTACGCCCACAGGAAAGCTGCCAGCACGGAAAGCTGTAGCTGGTTTTCACTGTCCCTTGGAACTGCATTCGCTGGTAGACAGACATTCGCCTTCTGCAATAGCTTTTGTTCGTAAAGGGGCAACACTGTGTATTTCTCTCTCGCAGAGCCTGGCTGCCAAATTCGAAACGTCCAGCGATTGCGCCCACAGGAAAGCTCCCAGCACGGAAAGCTGTAGCTGGTTTTCACTGTCCCTTGGAACTGCATTCGCTGGTAGACAGACATGCGCGTTCTGCAACAGCTTTCGTTCGTAAAGGGGCAACACTTTGTATTTCTCTCTCGCAGAGCCCGGCTGCCAAATTCGACATGTCCAGCGATTGCGCCCACAGGAAAGCTGCCAGCACGGAAAGCTGTAGCTGGTTTTCACTGTCCCTTGGAACTGCATTCGCTGGTAGACAGACATTCGCGTTCTGCAACAGCTTTCGTTCGTAAAGGGGCAACACTGTGTATTTCTCTCTCGGAGAGCCCGGCTGCCAAATTCGAAACGTCCAGCGATTGCGCCCACAGGAAAGCTGCCAGCACGGAAAGCTGTAGCTGGTTTTCACTGTCCCTTGGAACTGCATTCGCTGGTAGACAGACATTCGCCTTCTGCAATAGCTTTTGTTCGTAAAGGGGCAACACTGTGTATTTCTCTCTGGCAGAACCCGGCTGCCAAATTCGAAACGTCCAGCGATTGCGCCCACAGGAAAGCTCCCAGCACGGAAAGCTGTAGCTGGTTTTCACTGTCCCTTGGAACTGCATTCGCTGGTAGACAGACATGCGCGTTCTGCAACAGCTTTCGTTCGTAAAGGGGCAACACTTTGTATTTCTCTCTCGCAGAGCCCGGCTGCCAAATTCGACATGTCCAGCGATTGCGCCCACAGGAAAGCTGCCAGCACGGAAAGCTGTAGCTGGTTTTCACTGTCCCTTGGAACTGCATTCGCTGGTAGACAGACATTCGCGTTCTGCAACAGCTTTCGTTCGTAAAGGGGCAACACTGTGTATTTCTCTCTCGGAGAGCCCGGCTGCCAAATTCGAAACGTCCAGCGATTGCGCCCACAGGAAAGCTGCCAGCACAGAAAGGTGTAGCTGGTTTTCACTGTCCCTTGGAACTGCATTCGCTGGTAGACAGACATTCGCGTTCTGCAACAGCTTTCGTTCGTAAAGGGGCAACACTGTGTATATCTCTCTCGCAAAGCCCGGCTGCCAAATTCGACATGTCCAGCGATTGCGCCCACAGGAAAGCTGCCAGCACAGAAAGCTGTAGCTGGTTTTCACTGTCCCTTGGAACTGCATTCGCTGGTAGACAGACATTCGCGTTCTGCAACAGCTTTCGTTCGTAAAGGGGCAACACTGTGTATTTCTCTCTCGGAGAGCCCAGCTGCCAAATTCAAAACGTCCAGCGATTGCGCCCACAGGAAAGCTGCCAGCACGGAAAGCTGTAGCTGGTTTTCACTGTCCCTTGGAACTGCATTCGCTGGTAGACAGACATTCGCGTTCCGCAAAAGCTTTGGTTGGTAATGGGGCAACACTTTGTATATCTGTCTCGGAGAGCCCGGCTGCCAAATTCGAAACGTCCAGCGATTGCGCCCACAGGAAAGCTCCCAGCACGGAAAGCTGTAGCTGGTTTTCACTGTCCCTTGGAACTGCATTCGCTGGTAGACAGACATTCGCGTTCTGCAACAGCTTTCGTTCGTAAAGGGGCAACACTGTGTATTTCTCTCTCGCAGAGCCCGGCTGCCAAATTCGAAAGGTCCAGCGATTGCGCCCACAGGAAAGCTGCCAGCACGGAAAGCTGTAGCTGGATTTCACTGTCCCTTGGAACTGCATTCGCTGGTAGACAGACATTCGCCTACTGCAATAGCTTTTGTTCGTAAAGGGGCAACACTGTGTATTTCTCTCTCGCAGAGCCCGGCTGCCAAATTCGAAACGTCCAGCGATTGCACCCACAGGAAAGCTGCCAGCACGGAAAGCTGTAGCTGGTTTTCACTGTCCCTTGGAACTGCATTCGCTGGTAGACAGACATTCGCGTTCCGCAAAAGCTTTGGTTGGTAATGGGGCAACACTGTGTATATCTCTCTCGCAGGGCCCGGCTGCCAAATTCGAAACGTCCAGCGATTGCGCCCACAGGAAAGCTGCCAGCACGGAAAGCTGTAGCTGGTTTTCACTGTCCCTTGGAACTGCATTCGCTGGTAGACAGACATTCGCGTTCTGCAACAGCTTTCGTTCGTAAAGGGGCAACACTGTGTATTTCTCTCTCGGAGAACCCAGCTGCCAAATTCGAAACGTCCAGCGATTGCGCCCACAGGAAAGCTGCCAGCACGGAAAGCTGTAGCTGGTTTTCACTGTCCCTTGGAACTGCATTCGCTGCTACAAAGACATTCGCGTTCTGCAACAGCTTTTGTTCGTAAAGGGGCAACACTGTGTATTTCTCTCTCGCATAGCCCGGCTGCCAAATTCAAAACGTCCAGCGATTGCACCCACAGGAAAGCTGCCAGCACGGAAAGCTGTAGCTGGTTTTCACTGTCCCTTGGAACTGCATTCGCTGGTAGACAGACATTCGCGTTCCGCAAAAGCTTTGGTTGGTAATGGAGCAACACTTTGTATATCTGTCTCGGAGAGCCCGGCTGCCAAATTCGAAACGTCCAGCGATTGCGCCCACAGGAAAGCTGCCAGCACGGAAAGCTGTAGCTGGTTTTCACTGTCCCTTGGAACTGCATTCGCTGGTAGACAGACATTCGCCTTCTGCAACAGCTTTCGTTCGTAAAGGGGCAACACTGTGTATTTCTCTCTGGCAGAGCCCGGCTGCCAAATTCGAAACGTCCAGCGATTGTGCCCACAGGAAAGCTGCCAGCACGGAAAGCTGTAGCTGGATTTCACTGTCCCTTGGAACTGCATTCGCTGGTAGACAGACATTCGCGTTCCGCAAAAGCTTTGGTTGGTAATGGGGCAACACTGTGTATATCTCTCTCGCAGGGCCCGGCTGCCAAATTCGAAACGTCCAGCGATTGCGCCCACAGGAAAGCTGCCAGCACAGAAAGCTGTAGCTGGTTTTCACTGTCCCTTGGAACTGCATTCGCTGGTAGACAGACATTCGCGTTCTGCAACAGCTTTCGTTCGTAAAGGGGCAACACTGTGTATATCTCTCTCGCAAAGCCCGGCTGCCAAATTCGACATGTCCAGCGATTGCGCCCACAGGAAAGCTGCCAGCACAGAAAGCTGTAGCTGGTTTTCACTGTCCCTTGGAACTGCATTCGCTGGTAGACAGACATTCGCGTTCTGCAACAGCTTTCGTTCGTAAAGGGGCAACACTGTGTATTTCTCTCTCGCAGAGCCCGGCTGCCAAATTCGACATGTCCAGCGATTGCGCCCACAGGAAAGCTGCCAGCACGGAAAGCTGTAGCTGGTTTTCACTGTCCCTTGCAACTGCATTCGCTGGTAGACAGACATTCGCGTTCTGCAATAGCTTTTGTTCGTAAAGGGGCAACACTGTGTATTTCTCTCTCGCAGAGCCCGACTGCCAAATCAGAAACGTCCAGCGATTGCGCCCACAGGAAAGCTCCCAGCACGGAAAGCTGTAGCTGGTTTTCACTGTCCCTTGGAACTGCATTCGCTGGTAGACAGACATTCGCGTTCCGCAAAAGCTTTCGTTCGTAAAGGGGCAACACTGTGTATTTCTCTCTCGCAGAGCCCGGCTGCCAAATCAGAAACGTCCAGCGATTGCGCCCACAGGAAAGCTGCCAGCACGGAAAGCTGTAGCTGGTTTTCACTGTCCCTTGGAACTGCATTCGCTGGTAGACAGACATTCGCGTTCTGCAACAGCTTTCGTTCGTAAAGGGGCAACACTGTGTATTTCTCTCTCGCAGAGCCCGGCTGCCAAATTCGAAACGTCCAGCGATTGCGCCCACAGGAAAGTTGCCAGCACGGAAAGCTGTAGCTGGTTTTCACTGTCCCTTGGAACTGCATTCGCTGGTAGACAGACATTCGCGTTCTGCAACAGCTTTCGTTCGTAAAGGGGCAACACTGTGTATTTCTCTCTCGCAGAGCCCGGCTGCCAAATTCGACATGTCCAGCGAATGCACCCACAGTAAAACTGCCAGCACGGAAAGCTGTAGCTGGTTTTCACTGTCCCTTGGAACTGTATTCGCTGGTAGACAGACATTCGCGTTCTGCAATAGCTTTTGTTCGTAAAGGGGCAACACTGTGTATTTCTCTCTCGCAGAGCCCAGCTGCCAAATTCGAAACGTCCAGCGATTGCGCCCACAGGAAAGCTCCCAGCACGGAAAGCTGTAGCTGGTTTTCACTGTCCCTTGGAACTGCATTCGCTGGTAGACAGACATTCGCGTTCTGCAAAAGCTTTGGTTGGTAATGGGGCAACACTTTGTATATCTGTCTCGGAGAGCCCGGCTGCCAAATTCGAAACGTCCAGCGATTGCGCCCACAGGAAAGCTCCCAGCACGGAAAGCTGTAGCTGGTTTTCACTGTCCCTTGGAACTGCATTCGCTGGTAGACAGACATTCGCGTTCTGCAAAAGCTTTCGTTCGTAAAGGGGCAACACTGTGTATTTCTCTCTTTCAGAGCCCGGCTGCCAAATTCGAAACATCCAGCGATTGCGCCCACAGGAAAGCTGCCAGCACGGAAAGCTGTAGCTGGTTTTCACTGTCCCTTGGAACTGCATTCGCTGGTAGACAGACATTCGCGTTCTGCAACAGCTTTTGTTCGTAAAGGGGCAACACTGTGTATTTCTCTCTCGCAGAGCCCGGCTGCCAAATTCGAAACGTCCAGCGATTGCGCCCACAGGAAAGCTGCCAGCACAGAAAGCTGTAGCTGGTTTTCACTGTCCCTTGGAACTGCATTCGCTGATAGACAGACATTCGCGTTCTGCAACAGCTTTCGTTCGTAAAGGGGCAACACTGTGTATTTCTCTCTCGGAGAGCCCGGCTGCCAAATTCGAAACGTCCAGCGATTGCGCCCACAGGAAAGCTGCCAGCACGGAAAGCTGTAGCTGGTTTTCACTGTCCCTTGGAACTGCATTCGCTGGTAGACAGACATTCGCGTTCTGCAACAGCTTTCGTTCGTAAAGGGGCAACACTGTGTATTTCTCTCTCGCAGAGCCCGGCTGCCAAATTCGACATGTCCAGCGATTGCGCCCACAGGAAAGCTGCCAGCACAGAAAGCTGTAGCTGGTTTTCACTGTCCCTTGGAACTGCATTCGCTGGTAGACAGACATTCGCGTTCCGCAACAGCTTTCGTTCGTAAAGGGGCAACACTGTGTATTTCTCTCTCGCAGAGCCCGGCTGCCAAATTCGAAACGTCCAGCGATTGCGCCCACAGGAAAGCTGCCAGCACGGAAAGCTGTAGCTGGTTTTCACTGTCCCTTGGAACTGCATTCGCTGGTAGACAGACATTCGCGTTCTGCAAAAGCTTTGGTTGGTAATGGGGCAACACTTTGTATATCTGTCTCGGAGAGCCCGGCTGCCAAATTCGAAACGTCCAGCGATTGCACCCACAGGAAAGCTCCCAGCACGGAAAGCTGTAGCTGGTTTTCACTGTCCCTTGGAACTGCATTCGCTGGTAGAGAGACATTCGCGTTCTGCAAAAGCTTTCGTTCGTAAAGGGGCAACACTGTGTATTTCTCTCTTTCAGAGCCCGGCTGCCAAATTCGAAACGTCCAGCGATTGCGCCCACAGGAAAGCTGCCAGCACGGAAAGCTGTAGCTGGTTTTCACTGTCCCTTGGAACTGCATTCGCTGGTAGACAGACATTCGCGTTCTGCAAAAGCTTTCGTTCGTAAAGGGGCAACACTGTGTATTTCTCTCTCGCAGAGCCCGGCTGCCAAATTCGAAACGTCCAGCGATTGCGCCCACAGGAAAGCTGCCAGCACGGAAAGCTGTAGCTGGTTTTCACTGTCCCTTGGAACTGCATTCGCTGGTAGACAGACATTCGCGTTCCGCAAAAGCTTTGGTTGGTAATGGGGCAACACTTTGTATATCTGTCTCGGAGAGCCCGGCTGCCAAATTCGAAACGTCCAGCGATTGCGCCCACAGGAAAGCTCCCAGCACGGAAAGCTGTAGCTGGATTTCACTGTCCCTTGGAACTGCATTCGCTGGTAGACAGACATTCGCGTTCTGCAAAAGCTTTCGTTTGAAAAGGGGCAACACTTTGTATTTCTCTCTCGCAGAGCCCGGCTGCCAAATTCGAAACGTCCAGCGATTGCGCCCACAGGAAAGCTGCCAGCACGGAAAGCTGTAGCTGGTTTTCACTGTCCCTTGGAACTGCATTCGCTGGTAGACAGACATTCGCGTTCCGCAAAAGCTTTGGTTGGTAATGGGGCAACACTGTGTATATCTCTCTCGGAGAGCCCGGCTGCCAAATTCGAAACGTCCAGCGATTGCGCCCACAGGAAAGCTGCCAGCACGGAAAGCTGTAGCTGGTTTTCACTGTCCCTTGGAACTGCATTTGCTGGTAGACAGACATTCGCGTTCTGCAAAACCTTTGCTTGGTAATGTGGCAACACTGTGTATATCTCTCTCGGAGAGCCCGGCTGCCAAATTCGAAACGTCCAGCGATTGCGCCCACAGGAAAGCTGCCAGCACAGAAAGCTGTAGCTGGTTTTCACTGTCCCTTGGAACTGCATTCGCTGGTAGACAGACATTCGCGTTCTGCAAAAGCTTTCGTTCGTAATGGGGCAACACTGTGTATATCTCTCTCGGAGAGCCCGGCTGCCAAATTCGAAAAGTCCTGCGATTGCGCCCACAGGAAAGCTGCCAGCACGGAAAGCTGTAGCTGGTTTTCACTGTCCCTTGGAACTGCATTCGCTGGTAGACAGACATTCGCGTTCTGCAACAGCTTTCGTTCGTAAAGGTGCAACACTGTGTATTTTTCTCTCGCAGAGCCCGGCTGCCAAATTCGAAACGTCCAGCGATTGCGCCCACAGGAAAGCTGCCAGCACGGAAAGCTGTAGCTGGTTTTCACTGTCCCTTGGAACTGCATTCGCTGGTAGACAGACATTCGCGTTCTGCAAAAGCTTTGCTTGGTAATGGGGCAACACTGTGTATATCTCTCTCGGAGAGCCCGACTGCCAAATTCGAAACGTCCAGCGATTGCGCCCACAGGAAAGCTGCCAGCACGGAAAGCTGTAGCTGGTTTTCACTGTCCCTTGGAACTGCATTCGCTGGTAGACAGACATTCGCGTTCTGCAAAAGCTTTCGTTCGTAAAGGGGCAACACTGTGTATTTCTCTCTGGCAGAGCCCGGCTGCCAAATTCGAAACGTCCAGCGATTGCGCCCACAGGAAAGCTGCCAGCACGGAAAGCTGTAGCTGGTTTTCACTGCTCCTTGGAACTGCATTCGCTGGTAGACAGACATTCGCGTTCTGCAAAACCTTTGCTTGGTAATGGGGCAACACTGTGTATATCTCTCTCGGAGAGCCCGGCTGCCAAATCAGAAACGTCCAGCGATTGCGCCCACAGGAAAGCTGCCAGCACGGAAAGCTGTAGCTGGTTTTCACTGTCCCTTGGAACTGCATTCGCTGGTAGACAGACATTCGCGTTCTGCAAAAGCTTTCGTTTGAAAAGGGGCAACACTTTGTATTTCTCTCTCGCAGAGCCCGGCTGCCAAATTCGAAACGTCCAGCGATTGCGCCCACAGGAAAGCTGCCAGCACGGAAAGCTGTAGCTGGTTTTCACTGTCCCTTGGAACTGCATTCGCTGGTAGACAGACATTGGCGTTCCGCAAAAGCTTTCGTTCGTAATGGGGCAACACTGTGTATTTCTCTCTCGCAGAGCCCGGCTGCCAAATTCGAAACGTCCAGCGATTGTGCCCACAGGAAAGCTGCCAGCACAGAAAGCTGTAGCTGGTTTTCACTGTCCCTTGGAACTGCATTCGCTGGTAGACAGACATTCGCGTTCTGCAAAACCTTTGCTTGGTAATGGGGCAACACTGTGTATATCTCTCTCGGAGAGCCCGGCTGCCAAATTCGAAACGTCCAGCGATTGCGCCCACAGGAAAGCTGCCAGCACGGAAAGCTGTAGCTGGTTTTCACTGTCCCTTGGAACTGCATTCGCTGGTAGACAGACATTCGCGTTCTGCAAAACCTTTGCTTGGTAATGGGGCAACACTGTGTATATCTCTCTCGGAGAGCCCGGCTGCCAAATTCGAAACGTCCAGCGATTGCGCCCACAGGAAAGCTGCCAGCACGGAAAGCTGTAGCTGGTTTTCACTGTCCCTTGGAACTGCATTCGCTGGTAGACAGACATTCGTGTTCTGCAAAAGCTTTCGTTCATAATGGGGCAACACTGTGTATTTCTCTCTCGCAGAGCCCGGCTGCCAAATTCGAAACGTCCAGCGATTGCGCCCACAGGAAAGCTGCCAGCACGGAAAGCTGTAGCTGGTTTTCACTGTCCCTTGGAACTGCATTCGCTGGTCGACAGACATTCGCGTTCTGCAAAACCTTTGCTTGGTAATGGGGCAACACTGTGTATATCTCTCTCGGAGAGCCCGGCTGCCAAATTCGAAACGTCCAGCGATTGCTCCCACAGGAAAGCTGCCAGCACGGAAAGCTGTAGCTGGTTTTCACTGTCCCTTGGAACTGCATTCGCTGGTAGACAGACATTCGCGTTCTGCAAAACCTTTCGTTCGTAAAGGGGCAACAGTCTGTATTTCTCTCTGGCAGATCCCGGCTGCCAAATTCGAAACGTCCAGCGATTGCGCCCACAGGAAAGCTGCCAGCACAGAAAGCTGTAGCTGGTTTTCACTGTCCCTTGGAACTGCATTCGCTGGTAGACAGACATTCGCGTTCTGCAACAGCTTTCGTTCGTAAAGGTGCAACACTGTGTATATCTCTCTCGGAGAGCCCGGCTGCCAAATTCGAAACGTCCAGCGATTGCGCCCACAGGAAAGCTGCCAGCACGGAAAGCTGTAGCTGGTTTTCACTGTCCCTTGGAACTGCATTCGCTGGTAGACAGACATTCGCGTTCTGCAAAAGCTTTCGTTTGTAAAGGGGCAACACTGTGTATTTCTCTCTCGCAGAGCCCGGCTGCCAAATTCGAAACGTCCAGCGATTGCGCCCACAGGACAGCTGCCAGCACAGAAAGCTGTAGCTGGTTTTCACTGTCCCTTGGAACTGCATTCGCTGGTAGACAGACATTCGCGTTCTGCAACAGCTTTCGTTCGTAAAGGTGCAACACTGTGTATATCTCTCTCGGAGAGCCCGGCTGCCAAATTCGAAACGTCCAGCGATTGTGCCAACAGGAAAGCTGCCAGCACAGAAAGCTGTAGCTGGTTTTCACTGTCCCTTGGAACTGCATTCGCTGGTAGACAGACATTCGCGTTCTGCAAAACCTTTGCTTGGTAATGGGGCAACACTGTGTATATCTCTCTGGCAGAGCCCGGCTGCCAAATTCGAAACGTCCAGCGATTGCGCCCACAGGAAAGCTGCCAGCACGGAAAGCTGTAGCTGGTTTTCACTGTCCCTTGGAACTGCATTCGCTGGTAGACAGACATTCGTGTTCTGCAAAAGCTTTCCTTCGTAAAGGGGCAACACTGTGTATTTTTCTCTCGCAGAGCCCGGCTGCCAAATTCGAAACGTCCAGCGATTACGCCCACAGGAAAGCTGCCAGCACGGAAAGCTGTAGCTGGTTTTCACTGTCCCTTGGAACTGCATTCGCTGGTAGACAGACATTCGTGTTCTGCAAAAGCTTTCGTTCGTAAAGGGGCAACACTCTGTATTTCTCACTGGCAGAACCCGGCTGCCAAATTCGAAACGTCCAGCGATTGCGCCCACAGGAAAGCTGCCAGCACGGAAAGCTGTAGCTGGTTTTCACTGTCCCTTGGAACTGCATTCGCTGGTAGACAGACATTCGCGTTCTGCAAAAGCTTTCGTTTGAAAAGGGGCAACACTTTGTATTTCTCTCTCGCAGAGCCCGGCTGCCAAATTCGAAACGTCCAGCGATTGCGCCCACAGGAAAGCTGCCAGCACGGAAAGCTGTAGCTGGTTTTCACTGTCCCTTGGAACTGCATTCGCTGGTAGACAGACATTCGCGTTCCGCAAAAGCTTTCGTTCGTAATGGGGCAACACTGTGTATTTCTCTCTCGCAGAGCCCGGCTGCCAAATTCGAAACGTCCAGCGATTGCGCCCACAGGAAAGCTGCCAGCACAGAAAGCTGTAGCTGGTTTTCACTGTCCCTTGGAACTGCATTCGCTGGTAGACAGACATTCGCGTTCTGCAAAAGCTTTGGTTGGTAATGGGGCAACACTGTATATATCTCTCTCGGAGAGCCCGGCTGCCAAATTCGAAACGTCCAGCGATTGCGCCCACAGGAAAGCTGCCAGCACGGAAAGCTGTAGCTGGTTTTCACTGTCCCTTGGAACTGCATTTGCTGGTAGACAGACATTCGCGTTCTGCAAAACCTTTGCTTGGTAATGGGGCAACACTGTGTATATCTCTCTCGGAGAGCCCGGCTGCCAAATTCGAAACGTCCAGCGATTGCGCCCACAGGAAAGCTGCCAGCACAGAAAGCTGTAGCTGGTTTTCACTGTCCCTTGGAACTGCATTCGCTGGTAGACAGACATTCGCGTTCCGCAAAAGCTTTCGTTCGTAATGGGGCAACACTGTGTATATCTCTCTCGGAGAGCCCGGCTGCCAAATTCGAAAAGTCCTGCGATTGCGCCCACAGGAAAGCTGCCAGCACGGAAAGCTGTAGCTGGTTTTCACTGTCCCTTGGAACTGCATTCGCTGGTAGACAGACATTCGCGTTCTGCAACAGCTTTCGTTCGTAAAGGTGCAACACTGTGTATTTTTCTCTCGCAGAGCCCGGCTGCCAAATTCGAAACGTCCAGCGATTGCGCCCACAGGAAAGCTGCCAGCACGGAAAGCTGTAGCTGGTTTTCACTGTCCCTTGGAACTGCATTCGCTGGTAGACAGACATTCGCGTTCTGCAAAAGCTTTGCTTGGTAATGGGGCAACACTGTGTATATCTCTCTCGGAGAGCCCGACTGCCAAATTCGAAACGTCCAGCGATTGCGCCCACAGGAAAGCTGCCAGCACGGAAAGCTGTAGCTGGTTTTCACTGTCCCTTGGAACTGCATTCGCTGGTAGACAGACATTCGCGTTCTGCAAAAGCTTTCGTTCGTAAAGGGGCAACACTGTGTATTTCTCTCTGGCAGAGCCCGGCTGCCAAATTCGAAACGTCCAGCGATTGCGCCCACAGGAAAGCTGCCAGCACGGAAAGCTGTAGCTGGTTTTCACTGCTCCTTGGAACTGCATTCGCTGGTAGACAGACATTCGCGTTCTGCAAAAGCTTTCGTTCGTAAAGGGGCAACACTGTGTATTTCTCTCTCGCAGAGCCCGGTTGCAAAATTCGAAACGTCAAGCGATTGCGCCCACAGGAAAGCTGCCAGCACGGAAAGCTGTAGCTGGTTTTCACTGTCCCTTGGAACTGCATTCGCTGGTAGACAGACATGCGCGTTCTGCAAAAGCTTTCGTTCGTAAAGGGGCAACACTTTGTATTTCTCTCTCGCAGAGCCCGGCTGCCAAATTCGAAACGTCCAGCGATTGCGCCCACAGGAAAGCTGCCAGCACGGAAAGCTGTAGCTGGTTTTCACTGTCCCTTGGAACTGCATTCGCTGGTAGACAGACATTCGCGTTCTGCAAAAGCTTTCGTTCGTAAAGGGGCAACACTGTGTATTTCTCTCTGGCAGAACCCGGCTGCCAAATTCGAAACGTCCAGCGATTGCGCCCACAGGAAAGCTGCCAGCACGGAAAACTGTAGGTGGTTTTCACTGTCCCTTGGAACTGCATTCGCTGGTAGACAGACATTCGCGTTCTGCAAAAGCTTTGGTTGGTAATGGGGCAACACTGTGTATATCTCTCTCGGAGAGCCCGGCTGCCAAATTCGAAACGTCCAGCGATTGCGCCCACAGGAAAGCTGCCAGCACGGAAAGCTGTAGCTGGTTTTCACTGTCCCTTGGAACTGCATTCGCTGGTAGACAGACATTCGCGTTCTGCAAAACCTTTGCTTGGTAATGGGGCAACACTGTGTATATCTCTCTCGGAGAGCCCGGCTGCCAAATTCGAAACGTCCAGCGATTGCGCCCACAGGAAAGCTGCCAGCACGGAAAGCTGTAGCTGGTTTTCACTGTCCCTTGGAACTGCATTCGCTGGTAGACATACATTCGCGTTCTGCAAAAGCTTTCGTTTGAAAAGGGGCAACACTTTGTATTTCTCTCTCGCAGAGCCCGGCTGCCAAATTCGAAACGTCCAGCGATTGCGCCCACAGGAAAGCTGCCAGCACGGAAAGCTGTAGCTGGTTTTCACTGTCCCTTGGAACTGCATTCGCTGGTAGACAGACATTCGCGTTCCGCAAAAGCTTTCGTTCGTAATGGGGCAACACTGTGTATTTCTCTCTCGCAGAGCCCGGCTGCCAAATTCGAAACGTCCAGCGATTGTGCCCACAGGAAAGCTGCCAGCACAGAAAGCTGTAGCTGGTTTTCACTGTCCCTTGGAACTGCATTCGCTGGTAGACAGACATTCGCGTTCTGCAAAAGCTTTGCTTGGTAATGGGGCAACACTGTGTATATCTCTCTCGGAGAGCCCGACTGCCAAATTCGAAACGTCCAGCGATTGCGCCCACAGGAAAGCTGCCAGCACGGAAAGCTGTAGCTGGTTTTCACTGTCCCTTGGAACTGCATTCGCTGGTAGACAGACATTCGCGTTCTGCAAAAGCTTTCGTTCGTAAAGGGGCAACACTGTGTATTTCTCTCTGGCAGAGCCCGGCTGCCAAATTCGAAACGTCCAGCGATTGCGCCCACAGGAAAGCTGCCAGCACGGAAAGCTGTAGCTGGTTTTCACTGCTCCTTGGAACTGCATTCGCTGGTAGACAGACATTCGCGTTCTGCAAAAGCTTTCGTTCGTAAAGGGGCAACACTGTGTATTTCTCTCTCGCAGAGCCCGGTTGCAAAATTCGAAACGTCAAGCGATTGCGCCCACAGGAAAGCTGCCAGCACGGAAAGCTGTAGCTGGTTTTCACTGTCCCTTGGAACTGCATTCGCTGGTAGACAGACATGCGCGTTCTGCAAAAGCTTTCGTTCGTAAAGGGGCAACACTTTGTATTTCTCTCTCGCAGAGCCCGGCTGCCAAATTCGAAACGTCCAGCGATTGCGCCCACAGGAAAGCTGCCAGCACGGAAAGCTGTAGCTGGTTTTCACTGTCCCTTGGAACTGCATTCGCTGGTAGACAGACATTCGCGTTCTGCAAAAGCTTTCGTTCGTAAAGGGGCAACACTGTGTATTTCTCTCTGGCAGAACCCGGCTGCCAAATTCGAAACGTCCAGCGATTGCGCCCACAGGAAAGCTGCCAGCACGGAAAACTGTAGGTGGTTTTCACTGTCCCTTGGAACTGCATTCGCTGGTAGACAGACATTCGCGTTCTGCAAAAGCTTTGGTTGGTAATGGGGCAACACTGTGTATATCTCTCTCGGAGAGCCCGGCTGCCAAATTCGAAACGTCCAGCGATTGCGCCCACAGGAAAGCTGCCAGCACGGAAAGCTGTAGCTGGTTTTCACTGTCCCTTGGAACTGCATTCGCTGGTAGACAGACATTCGCGTTCTGCAAAAGCTTTCGTTTGAAAAGGGGCAACACTTTGTATTTCTCTCTCGCAGAGCCCGGCTGCCAAATTCGAAACGTCCAGCGATTGCGCCCACAGGAAAGCTGCCAGCACGGAAAGCTGTAGCTGGTTTTCACTGTCCCTTGGAACTGCATTCGCTGGTAGACAGACATTCGCGTTCCGCAAAAGCTTTCGTTCGTAATGGGGCAACACTGTGTATTTCTCTCTCGCAGAGCCCGGCTGCCAAATTCGAAACGTCCAGCGATTGTGCCCACAGGAAAGCTGCCAGCACAGAAAGCTGTAGCTGGTTTTCACTGTCCCTTGGAACTGCATTCGCTGGTAGACAGACATTCGCGTTCTGCAAAACCTTTGCTTGGTAATGGGGCAACACTGTGTATATCTCTCTCGGAGAGCCCGGCTGCCAAATTCGAAACGTCCAGCGATTGCTCCCACAGGAAAGCTGCCAGCACGGAAAGCTGTAGCTGGTTTTCACTGTCCCTTGGAACTGCATTCGCTGGTAGACAGACATTCGCGTTCTGCAAAACCTTTGCTTGGTAATGGGGCAACACTGTGTATATCTCTCTCGGAGAGCCCGGCTGCCAAATTCGAAACGTCCAGCGATTGCGCCCACAGGAAAGCTGCCAGCACGGAAAGCTGTAGCTGGTTTTCACTGCTCCTTGGAACTGCATTCGCTGGTAGACAGACATTCGCGTTCTGCAAAAGCTTTCGTTCGTAAAGGGGCAACACTGTGTATTTCTCTCTCGCAGAGCCCGGTTGCAAAATTCGAAACGTCAAGCGATTGCGCCCACAGGAAAGCTGCCAGCACGGAAAGCTGTAGCTGGTTTTCACTGTCCCTTGGAACTGCATTCGCTGGTAGACAGACATGCGCGTTCTGCAAAAGCTTTCGTTCGTAAAGGGGCAACACTTTGTATTTCTCTCTCGCAGAGCCCGGCTGCCAAATTCGAAACGTCCAGCGATTGCGCCCACAGGAAAGCTGCCAGCACGGAAAGCTGTAGCTGGTTTTCACTGTCCCTTGGAACTGCATTCGCTGGTAGACAGACATTCGCGTTCTGCAAAAGCTTTCGTTCGTAAAGGGGCAACACTGTGTATTTCTCTCTGGCAGAACCCGGCTGCCAAATTCGAAACGTCCAGCGATTGCGCCCACAGGAAAGCTGCCAGCACGGAAAACTGTAGGTGGTTTTCACTGTCCCTTGGAACTGCATTCGCTGGTAGACAGACATTCGCGTTCTGCAAAAGCTTTGGTTGGTAATGGGGCAACACTGTGTATATCTCTCTCGGAGAGCCCGGCTGCCAAATTCGAAACGTCCAGCGATTGCGCCCACAGGAAAGCTGCCAGCACGGAAAGCTGTAGCTGGTTTTCACTGTCCCTTGGAACTGCATTCGCTGGTAGACAGACATTCGCGTTCTGCAAAAGCTTTCGTTCGTAATGGGGCAACACTGTGTATTTCTCTCTGGCAGAACCCGGCTGCCAAATTCGAAACGTCCAGCGATTGCGCCCACAGGAAAGCTGCCAGCACGGAAAGCTGTAGCTGGTTTTCACTGTCCCTTGGAACTGCATTCGCTGGTAGACAGACATTCGCGTTCTGCAAAAGCTTTCGTTTGAAAAGGGGCAACACTTTGTATTTCTCTCTCGCAGAGCCCGGCTGCCAAATTCGAAACGTCCAGCGATTGCGCCCACAGGAAAGCTGCCAGCACGGAAAGCTGTAGCTGGTTTTCACTGTCCCTTGGAACTGCATTCGCTGGTAGACAGACATTCGCGTTCCGCAAAAGCTTTCGTTCGTAAAGGGGCAACACTGTGTATTTCTCTCTCGCAGAGCCCGGCTGCCAAATTCGAAACGTCCAGCGATTGCGCCCACAGGAAAGCTGCCAGCACAGAAAGCTGTAGCTGGTTTTCACTGTCCCTTGGAACTGCATTCGCTGGTAGACAGACATTCGCGTTCTGCAAAACCTTTGCTTGGTAATGGGGCAACACTGTGTATATCTCTCTCGGAGAACCCGGCTGCCAAATTCGAAACGTCCAGCGATTGCTCCCACAGGAAAGCTGCCAGCACGGAAAGCTGTAGCTGGTTTTCACTGTCCCTTGGAACTGCATTCGCTGGTAGACAGACATTCGCGTTCTGCAAAACCTTTGCTTGGTAATGGGGCAACACTGTGTATATCTCTCTCGGAGAGCCCGGCTGCCAAATTCGAAACGTCCAGCGATTGCGCCCACAGGAAAGCTGCCAGCACGGAAAGCTGTAGCTGGTTTTCACTGTCCCTTGGAACTGCATTCGCTGGTAGACAGACATTCGCGTTCTGCAAAACCTTTGCTTGGTAATGGGGCAACACTGTGTATATCTCTCTCGGAGAGCCCGGCTGCCAAATTCGAAACGTCCAGCGATTGCGCCCACAGGAAAGCTGCCAGCACGGAAAGCTGTAGCTGGTTTTCACTGTCCCTTGGAACTGCATTCGCTGGTCGACAGACATTCGCGTTCCGCAACAGCTTTCGTTCGTAAAGGGGCAACACTGTGTATTTCTCTCTCGCAGAGCCCGGCTGCCAAATTCGAAACGTCCAGCGATTGCGCCCACAGGAAAGCTGCCAGCACGGAAAGCTGTAGCTGGTTTTCACTGTCCCTTGGAACTGCATTCGCTGGTAGACAGACATTCGCGTTCTGCAAAAGCTTTCGTTCGTAAAGGGGCAACACTCTGTATTTCTCTCTGGCAGAGACCGGCTGCCAAATTCGAAACGTCCAGCGATTGCGCCCACAGGAAAGCTGCCAGCACAGAAAGCTGTAGCTGGTTTTCACTGTCCCTTGGAACTGCATTCGCTGGTAGACAGACATTCGCGTTCTGCAAAAGCTTTGCTTGGTAATGGGGCAACACTGTGTATATCTCTCTCGGAGAGCCCGGCTGCCAAATTCGAAACGTCCAGCGATTGCGCCCACAGGAAAGCTGCCAGCACGGAAAGCTGTAGCTGGTTTTCACTGTCCCTTGGAACTGCATTCGCTGGTAGACAGACATTCGCGTTCTGCAAAAGCTTTCGTTTGTAAAGGGGCAACACTGTGTATTTCTCTCTCGCAGAGCCCGTCTGCCAAATTCGAAACGTCCAGCGATTGCGCCCACAGGAAAGCTGCCAGCACAGAAAGCTGTAGCTGGTTTTCACTGTCCCTTGGAACTGCATTCGCTGGTAGACAGACATTCGCGTTCTGCAAAAGCTTTCCTTCGTAAAGGGGCAACACTGTCTATTTTTCTCTCGCAGAGCCCAGCTGCCAAATTCGAAACGTCCAGCGATTACGCCCACAGGAAAGCTGCCAGCACGGAAAGCTGTAGCTGGTTTTCACTGTCCCTTGGAACTGCATTCGCTGGTAGACAGACATTCGCGTTCTGCAAAAGCTTTCGTTCGTAAAGGGGCAACACTCTGTATTTCTCTCTGGCAGAGCTCGGCTGCCAAATTCGAAACGTCCAGCGATTGCGCCCACAGGAAAGCTGCCAGCACGGAAAGCTGTAGCTGGTTTTCACTGTCCCTTGGAACTGCATTCGCTGGTAGACAGACATTCGCGTTCTGCAACAGGTTTCGTTCGTAAAGGGGCAACACTGTGTATTTCTCTCTGGCAGATCCCGGCTGCCAAATTCGAAACGTCCAGCGATTGCGCCCACAGGACAGCTGCCAGCACAGAAAGCTGTAGCTGGTTTTCACTGTCCCTTGGAACTGCATTCGCTGGTAGACAGACATTCGCGTTCTGCAACAGCTTTCGTTCGTAAAGGTGCAACACTGTGTATATCTCTCTCGGAGAGCCCGGCTGCCAAATTCGAAACGTCCAGCGATTGTGCCAACAGGAAAGCTGCCAGCACAGAAAGCTGTAGCTGGTTTTCACTGTCCCTTGGAACTGCATTCGCTGGTAGACAGACATTCGTGTTCTGCAAAAGCTTTCGTTCGTAAAGGGGCAACACTGTGTATTTCTCTCTGGCAGAGCCCGGCTGCCAAATTCGAAACGTCCAGCGATTGCGCCCACAGGAAAGCTGCCAGCACGGAAAGCTGTAGCTGGTTTTCACTGTCCCTTGGAACTGCATTCGCTGGTAGACAGACATTCGCGTTCTGCAAAAGCTTTCGTTCGTAATGGGGCAACACTGTGTATTTCTCTCTGGCAGAACCCGGCTGCCAAATTCGAAACGTCCAGCGATTGCGCCCACAGGAAAGCTGCCAGCACGGAAAGCTGTATCTGGTTTTCACTGTCCCTTGGAACTGCATTCGCTGGTAGACAGACATTCGCGTTCTGCAAAAGCTTTCGTTTGAAAAGGGGCAACACTTTGTATTTCTCTCTCGCAGAGCCCGGCTGCCAAATTCGAAACGTCCAGCGATTGCGCCCACAGGAAAGCTGCCAGCACGGAAAGCTGTAGCTGGTTTTCACTGTCCCTTGGAACTGCATTCGCTGGTAGACAGACATTCGCGTTCTGCAACAGCTTTCGTTCCTAAAGGTGCAACACTGTGTATTTTTCTCTCGCAGAGCCCGGCTGCCAAATTCGAAACGTCCAGCGATTGCGCCCACAGGAAAGCTGCCAGCACGGAAAGCTGTAGCTGGTTTTCACTGTCCCTTGGAACTGCATTCGCTGGTAGACAGACATTCGCGTTCTGCAAAAGCTTTGCTTGGTAATGGGGCAACACTGTGTATATCTCTCTCGGAGAGACCGACTGCCAAATTCGAAACGTCCAGCGATTGCGCCCACAGGAAAGCTGCCAGCACGGAAAGCTGTAGCTGGTTTTCACTGTCCCTTGGAACTGCATTCGCTGGTAGACAGACATTCGCGTTCTGCAAAAGCTTTCGTTCGTAAAGGGGCAACACTGTGTATTTCTCTCTGGCAGAGCCCGGCTGCCAAATTCGAAACGTCCAGCGATTGCGCCCACAGGAAAGCTGCCAGCACGGAAAGCTGTAGCTGGTTTTCACTGCTCCTTGGAACTGCATTCGCTGGTAGACAGACATTCGCGTTCTGCAAAAGCTTTCGTTCGTAAAGGGGCAACACTGTGTATTTCTCTCTCGCAGAGCCCGGTTGCAAAATTCGAAACGTCCAGCGATTGCGCCCACAGGAAAGCTGCCAGCACGGAAAGCTGTAGCTGGTTTTCACTGTCCCTTGGAACTGCATTCGCTGGTAGACAGACATGCGCGTTCTGCAAAAGCTTTCGTTCGTAAAGGGGCAACACTTTGTATTTCTCTCTCGCAGAGCCCGGCTGCCAAATTCGAAACGTCCAGCGATTGCGCCCACAGGAAAGCTGCCAGCACGGAAAGCTGTAGCTGGTTTTCACTGTCCCTTGGAACTGCATTCGCTGGTAGACAGACATTCGCGTTCTGCAAAAGCTTTCGTTCGTAAAGGGGCAACACTGTGTATTTCTCTCTGGCAGAACCCGGCTGCCAAATTCGAAACGTCCAGCGATTGCGCCCACAGGAAAGCTGCCAGCACGGAAAACTGTAGGTGGTTTTCACTGTCCCTTGGAACTGCATTCGCTGGTAGACAGACATTCGCGTTCTGCAAAAGCTTTGGTTGGTAATGGGGCAACACTGTATATATCTCTCTCGGAGAGCCCGGCTGCCAAATTCGAAACGTCAAGCGATTGTGCCCACTGGAAAGCTGCCAGCACAGAAAACTGTAGCTGGTTTTCACTGTCCCTTGGAACTGCATTCGCTGGTAGACAGACATTCGCGTTCTGCAAAACCTTTGCTTGGTAATGGGGCAACACTGTGTATATCTCTCTCGGAGAGCCCGTCTGCCAAATTCGAAACGTCCAGCGATTGCGCCCACAGGAAAGCTGCCAGCACGGAAAGCTGTAGCTGGTTTTCACTGTCCCTTGGAACTGCATTCGCTGGTAGACAGACATTCGCGTTCTGCAAAAGCTTTCGTTCGTAAAGGGGCAACACTGTGTATTTCTCTCTCGCAGAGCCCGGTTGCAAAATTCGAAACGTCAAGCGATTGCGCCCACAGGAAAGTTGCCAGCACGGAAAGCTGTAGCTGGTTTTCACTGTCCCTTGGAACTGCATTCGCTGGTAGACAGACATGCGCGTTCTGCAAAAGCTTTCGTTCGTAAAGGGGCAACACTTTGTATTTCTCTCTCGCAGAGCCCGGCTGCCAAATTCGAAACGTCCAGCGATTGCGCCCACAGGAAAGCTGCCAGCACGGAAAGCTGTAGCTGGTTTTCACTGTCCCTTGGAACTGCATTCGCTGGTAGACAGACATTCGCGTTCTGCAAAAGCTTTCGTTCGTAAAGGGGCAACACTGTGTATTTCTCTCTGGCAGAACCCGGCTGCCAAATTCGAAACGTCCAGCGATTGCGCCCACAGGAAAGCTGCCAGCACGGAAAACTGTAGGTGGTTTTCACTGTCCCTTGGAACTGCATTCGCTGGTAGACAGACATTCGCGTTCTGCAAAAGCTTTGGTTGGTAATGGGGCAACACTGTGTATATCTCTCTCGGAGAGCCCGGCTGCCAAATTCGAAACGTCCAGCGATTGCGCCCACAGGAAAGCTGCCAGCACGGAAAGCTGTAGCTGGTTTTCACTGTCCCTTGGAACTGCATTCGCTGGTAGACAGACATTCGCGTTCTGCAAAAGCTTTCGTTCGTAATGGGGCAACACTGTGTATTTCTCTCTGGCAGAACCCGGCTGCCAAATTCGAAACGTCCAGCGATTGCGCCCACAGGAAAGCTGCCAGCACGGAAAGCTGTAGCTGGTTTTCACTGTCCCTTGGAACTGCATTCGCTGGTAGACAGACATTCGCGTTCTGCAAAAGCTTTCGTTTGAAAAGGGGCAACACTTTGTATTTCTCTCTCGCAGAGCCCGGCTGCCAAATTCGAAACGTCCAGCGATTGCGCCCACAGGAAAGCTGCCAGCACGGAAAGCTGTAGCTGGTTTTCACTGTCCCTTGGAACTGCATTCGCTGGTAGACAGACATTCGCGTTCCGCAAAAGCTTTCGTTCGTAATGGGGCAACACTGTGTATTTCTCTCTCGCAGAGCCCGGCTGCCAAATTCGAAACGTCCAGCGATTGCGCCCACAGGAAAGCTGCCAGCACAGAAAGCTGTAGCTGGTTTTCACTGTCCCTTGGAACTGCATTCGCTGGTAGACAGACATTCGCGTTCTGCAAAACCTTTGCTTGGTAATGGGGCAACACTGTGTATATCTCTCTCGGAGAACCCGGTTGCAAAATTCGAAACGTCCAGCGATTGCTCCCACAGGAAAGCTGCCAGCACGGAAAGCTGTAGCTGGTTTTCACTGTCCCTTGGAACTGCATTCGCTGGTAGACAGACATTCGCGTTCTGCAAAACCTTTGCTTGGTAATGGGGCAACACTGTGTATATCTCTCTCGGAGAGCCCGGCTGCCAAATTCGAAACGTCCAGCGATTGCGCCCACAGGAAAGCTGCCAGCACGGAAAGCTGTAGCTGGTTTTCACTGTCCCTTGGAACTGCATTCGCTGGTAGACAGACATTCGCGTTCTGCAAAACCTTTGCTTGGTAATGGGGCAACACTGTGTATATCTCTCTCGGAGAGCCCGGCTGCCAAATTCGAAACGTCCAGCGATTGCGCCCACAGGAAAGCTGCCAGCACGGAAAGCTGTAGCTGGTTTTCACTGTCCCTTGGAACTGCATTCGCTGGTCGACAGACATTCGCGTTCCGCAACAGCTTTCGTTCGTAAAGGGGCAACACTGTGTATTTCTCTCTCGCAGAGCCCGGCTGCCAAATTCGAAACGTCCAGCGATTGCGCCCACAGGAAAGCTGCCAGCACGGAAAGCTGTAGCTGGTTTTCACTGTCCCTTGGAACTGCATTCGCTGGTAGACAGACATTCGCGTTCTGCAAAAGCTTTCGTTCGTAAAGGGGCAACACTCTGTATTTCTCTCTGGCAGAGACCGGCTGCCAAATTCGAAACGTCCAGCGATTGCGCCCACAGGAAAGCTGCCAGCACAGAAAGCTGTAGCTGGTTTTCACTGTCCCTTGGAACTGCATTCGCTGGTAGACAGACATTCGCGTTCTGCAAAAGCTTTGCTTGGTAATGGGGCAACACTGTGTATATCTCTCTCGGAGAGCCCGGCTGCCAAATTCGAAACGTCCAGCGATTGCGCCCACAGGAAAGCTGCCAGCACGGAAAGCTGTAGCTGGTTTTCACTGTCCCTTGGAACTGCATTCGCTGGTAGACAGACATTCGCGTTCTGCAAAAGCTTTCGTTTGTAAAGGGGCAACACTGTGTATTTCTCTCTCGCAGAGCCCGTCTGCCAAATTCGAAACGTCCAGCGATTGCGCCCACAGGAAAGCTGCCAGCACAGAAAGCTGTAGCTGGTTTTCACTGTCCCTTGGAACTGCATTCGCTGGTAGACAGACATTCGCGTTGTGCAACAGCTTTCGTTCGTAAAGGTGCAACACTGTGAATATCTCTCTCGGAGAGCCCGGCTGCCAAATTCGAAACGTCCAGCTTTTGTGCCCACAGGAAAGCTGCCAGCACAGAAAGCTGTAGCTGGTTTTCACTGTCCCTTGGAACTGCATTCGCTGGTAGACAGACATTCGCGTTCTGCAAAAGCTTTCCTTCGTAAAGGGGCAACACTGTGTATTTTTCTCTCGCAGAGCCCAGCTGCCAAATTCGAAACGTCCAGCGATTACGCCCACAGGAAAGCTGCCAGCACGGAAAGCTGTAGCTGGTTTTCACTGTCCCTTGGAACTGCATTCGCTGGTAGACAGACATTGGCGTTCCGCAACAGCTTTCGTTCGTAATGGGGCAACACTGTGTATTTCTCTCTCGCAGAGCCCGGCTGCCAAATTCGAAACGTCCAGCGATTGTGCCCACAGGAAAGCTGCCAGCACAGAAAGCTGTAGCTGGTTTTCACTGTCCCTTGGAACTGCATTCGCTGGTAGACAGACATTCGCGTTCTGCAAAAGCTTTCGTTCGTAATGGGGCAACACTGTGTATTTCTCTCTGGCAGAACCCGGCTGCCAAATTCGAAACGTCCAGCGATTGCGCCCACAGGAAAGCTGCCAGCACGGAAAGCTGTATCTGGTTTTCACTGTCCCTTGGAACTGCATTCGCTGGTAGACAGACATTCGCGTTCTGCAAAAGCTTTCGTTTGAAAAGGGGCAACACTTTGTATTTCTCTCTCGCAGAGCCCGGCTGCCAAATTCGAAACGTCCAGCGATTGCGCCCACAGGAAAGCTGCCAGCACGGAAAGCTGTAGCTGGTTTTCACTGTCCCTTGGAACTGCATTCGCTGGTAGACAGACATTCGCGTTCTGCAACAGCTTTCGTTCCTAAAGGTGCAACACTGTGTATTTTTCTCTCGCAGAGCCCGGCTGCCAAATTCGAAACGTCCAGCGATTGCGCCCACAGGAAAGCTGCCAGCACGGAAAGCTGTAGCTGGTTTTCACTGTCCCTTGGAACTGCATTCGCTGGTAGACAGACATTCGCGTTCTGCAAAAGCTTTGCTTGGTAATGGGGCAACACTGTGTATATCTCTCTCGGAGAGACCGACTGCCAAATTCGAAACGTCCAGCGATTGCGCCCACAGGAAAGCTGCCAGCACGGAAAGCTGTAGCTGGTTTTCACTGTCCCTTGGAACTGCATTCGCTGGTAGACAGACATTCGCGTTCTGCAAAAGCTTTCGTTCGTAAAGGGGCAACACTGTGTATTTCTCTCTGGCAGAGCCCGGCTGCCAAATTCGAAACGTCCAGCGATTGCGCCCACAGGAAAGCTGCCAGCACGGAAAGCTGTAGCTGGTTTTCACTGCTCCTTGGAACTGCATTCGCTGGTAGACAGACATTCGCGTTCTGCAAAAGCTTTCGTTCGTAAAGGGGCAACACTGTGTATTTCTCTCTCGCAGAGCCCGGTTGCAAAATTCGAAACGTCCAGCGATTGCGCCCACAGGAAAGCTGCCAGCACGGAAAGCTGTAGCTGGTTTTCACTGTCCCTTGGAACTGCATTCGCTGGTAGACAGACATGCGCGTTCTGCAAAAGCTTTCGTTCGTAAAGGGGCAACACTTTGTATTTCTCTCTCGCAGAGCCCGGCTGCCAAATTCGAAACGTCCAGCGATTGCGCCCACAGGAAAGCTGCCAGCACGGAAAGCTGTAGCTGGTTTTCACTGTCCCTTGGAACTGCATTCGCTGGTAGACAGACATTCGCGTTCTGCAAAAGCTTTCGTTCGTAAAGGGGCAACACTGTGTATTTCTCTCTGGCAGAACCCGGCTGCCAAATTCGAAACGTCCAGCGATTGCGCCCACAGGAAAGCTGCCAGCACGGAAAACTGTAGGTGGTTTTCACTGTCCCTTGGAACTGCATTCGCTGGTAGACAGACATTCGCGTTCTGCAAAAGCTTTGGTTGGTAATGGGGCAACACTGTATATATCTCTCTCGGAGAGCCCGGCTGCCAAATTCGAAACGTCAAGCGATTGTGCCCACAGGAAAGCTGCCAGCACAGAAAACTGTAGCTGGTTTTCACTGTCCCTTGGAACTGCATTCGCTGGTAGACAGACATTCGCGTTCTGCAAAACCTTTGCTTGGTAATGGGGCAACACTGTGTATATCTCTCTCGGAGAGCCCGTCTGCCAAATTCGAAACGTCCAGCGATTGCGCCCACAGGAAAGCTGCCAGCACGGAAAGCTGTAGCTGGTTTTCACTGTCCCTTGGAACTGCATTCGCTGGTAGACAGACATTCGCGTTCTGCAAAACCTTTGCTTGGTAATGGGGCAACACTGTGTATATCTCTCTCGGAGAGCCCGGCTGCCAAATTCGAAACGTCCAGCGATTGCGCCCACAGGAAAGCTGCCAGCACGGAAAGCTGTAGCTGGTTTTCACTGCTCCTTGGAACTGCATTCGCTGGTAGACAGACATTCGCGTTCTGCAAAAGCTTTCGTTCGTAAAGGGGCAACACTGTGTATTTCTCTCTCGCAGAGCCCGGTTGCAAAATTCGAAACGTCAAGCGATTGCGCCCACAGGAAAGTTGCCAGCACGGAAAGCTGTAGCTGGTTTTCACTGTCCCTTGGAACTGCATTCGCTGGTAGACAGACATGCGCGTTCTGCAAAAGCTTTCGTTCGTAAAGGGGCAACACTTTGTATTTCTCTCTCGCAGAGCCCGGCTGCCAAATTCGAAACGTCCAGCGATTGCGCCCACAGGAAAGCTGCCAGCACGGAAAGCTGTAGCTGGTTTTCACTGTCCCTTGGAACTGCATTCGCTGGTAGACAGACATTCGCGTTCTGCAAAAGCTTTCGTTCGTAAAGGGGCAACACTGTGTATTTCTCTCTGGCAGAACCCGGCTGCCAAATTCGAAACGTCCAGCGATTGCGCCCACAGGAAAGCTGCCAGCACGGAAAACTGTAGGTGGTTTTCACTGTCCCTTGGAACTGCATTCGCTGGTAGACAGACATTCGCGTTCTGCAAAAGCTTTGGTTGGTAATGGGGCAACACTGTGTATATCTCTCTCGGAGAGCCCGGCTGCCAAATTCGAAACGTCCAGCGATTGCGCCCACAGGAAAGCTGCCAGCACGGAAAGCTGTAGCTGGTTTTCACTGTCCCTTGGAACTGCATTCGCTGGTAGACAGACATTCGCGTTCTGCAAAAGCTTTCGTTCGTAATGGGGCAACACTGTGTATTTCTCTCTGGCAGAACCCGGCTGCCAAATTCGAAACGTCCAGCGATTGCGCCCACAGGAAAGCTGCCAGCACGGAAAGCTGTAGCTGGTTTTCACTGTCCCTTGGAACTGCATTCGCTGGTAGACAGACATTCGCGTTCTGCAAAAGCTTTCGTTTGAAAAGGGGCAACACTTTGTATTTCTCTCTCGCAGAGCCCGGCTGCCAAATTCGAAACGTCCAGCGATTGCGCCCACAGGAAAGCTGCCAGCACGGAAAGCTGTAGCTGGTTTTCACTGTCCCTTGGAACTGCATTCGCTGGTAGACAGACATTCGCGTTCCGCAAAAGCTTTCGTTCGTAATGGGGCAACACTGTGTATTTCTCTCTCGCAGAGCCCGGCTGCCAAATTCGAAACGTCCAGCGATTGCGCCCACAGGAAAGCTGCCAGCACAGAAAGCTGTAGCTGGTTTTCACTGTCCCTTGGAACTGCATTCGCTGGTAGACAGACATTCGCGTTCTGCAAAACCTTTGCTTGGTAATGGGGCAACACTGTGTATATCTCTCTCGGAGAACCCGGTTGCAAAATTCGAAACGTCCAGCGATTGCTCCCACAGGAAAGCTGCCAGCACGGAAAGCTGTAGCTGGTTTTCACTGTCCCTTGGAACTGCATTCGCTGGTAGACAGACATTCGCGTTCTGCAAAACCTTTGCTTGGTAATGGGGCAACACTGTGTATATCTCTCTCGGAGAGCCCGGCTGCCAAATTCGAAACGTCCAGCGATTGCGCCCACAGGAAAGCTGCCAGCACGGAAAGCTGTAGCTGGTTTTCACTGTCCCTTGGAACTGCATTCGCTGGTAGACAGACATTCGCGTTCTGCAAAACCTTTGCTTGGTAATGGGGCAACACTGTGTATATCTCTCTCGGAGAGCCCGGCTGCCAAATTCGAAACGTCCAGCGATTGCGCCCACAGGAAAGCTGCCAGCACGGAAAGCTGTAGCTGGTTTTCACTGTCCCTTGGAACTGCATTCGCTGGTAGACAGACATTCGCGTTCTGCAAAAGCTTTCGTTCGTAAAGGGGCAACACTGTGTATTTCTCTCTGGCAGAGCCCGGCTGCCAAATTCGAAACGTCCAGCGATTGCGCCCACAGGAAAGCTGCCAGCACGGAAAGCTGTAGCTGGTTTTCACTGCTCCTTGGAACTGCATTCGCTGGTAGACAGACATTCGCGTTCTGCAAAAGCTTTCGTTCGTAAAGGGGCAACACTGTGTATTTCTCTCTCGCAGAGCCCGGTTGCAAAATTCGAAACGTCCAGCGATTGCGCCCACAGGAAAGCTGCCAGCACGGAAAGCTGTAGCTGGTTTTCACTGTCCCTTGGAACTGCATTCGCTGGTAGACAGACATGCGCGTTCTGCAAAAGCTTTCGTTCGTAAAGGGGCAACACTTTGTATTTCTCTCTCGCAGAGCCCGGCTGCCAAATTCGAAACGTCCAGCGATTGCGCCCACAGGAAAGCTGCCAGCACGGAAAGCTGTAGCTGGTTTTCACTGTCCCTTGGAACTGCATTCGCTGGTAGACAGACATTCGCGTTCTGCAAAAGCTTTCGTTCGTAAAGGGGCAACACTGTGTATTTCTCTCTGGCAGAACCCGGCTGCCAAATTCGAAACGTCCAGCGATTGCGCCCACAGGAAAGCTGCCAGCACGGAAAACTGTAGGTGGTTTTCACTGTCCCTTGGAACTGCATTCGCTGGTAGACAGACATTCGCGTTCTGCAAAAGCTTTGGTTGGTAATGGGGCAACACTGTATATATCTCTCTCGGAGAGCCCGGCTGCCAAATTCGAAACGTCAAGCGATTGTGCCCACAGGAAAGCTGCCAGCACAGAAAACTGTAGCTGGTTTTCACTGTCCCTTGGAACTGCATTCGCTGGTAGACAGACATTCGCGTTCTGCAAAACCTTTGCTTGGTAATGGGGCAACACTGTGTATATCTCTCTCGGAGAGCCCGTCTGCCAAATTCGAAACGTCCAGCGATTGCGCCCACAGGAAAGCTGCCAGCACGGAAAGCTGTAGCTGGTTTTCACTGTCCCTTGGAACTGCATTCGCTGGTAGACAGACATTCGCGTTCTGCAAAACCTTTGCTTGGTAATGGGGCAACACTGTGTATATCTCTCTCGGAGAGCCCGGCTGCCAAATTCGAAACGTCCAGCGATTGCGCCCACAGGAAAGCTGCCAGCACGGAAAGCTGTAGCTGGTTTTCACTGCTCCTTGGAACTGCATTCGCTGGTAGACAGACATTCGCGTTCTGCAAAAGCTTTCGTTCGTAAAGGGGCAACACTGTGTATTTCTCTCTCGCAGAGCCCGGTTGCAAAATTCGAAACGTCAAGCGATTGCGCCCACAGGAAAGTTGCCAGCACGGAAAGCTGTAGCTGGTTTTCACTGTCCCTTGGAACTGCATTCGCTGGTAGACAGACATGCGCGTTCTGCAAAAGCTTTCGTTCGTAAAGGGGCAACACTTTGTATTTCTCTCTCGCAGAGCCCGGCTGCCAAATTCGAAACGTCCAGCGATTGCGCCCACAGGAAAGCTGCCAGCACGGAAAGCTGTAGCTGGTTTTCACTGTCCCTTGGAACTGCATTCGCTGGTAGACAGACATTCGCGTTCTGCAAAAGCTTTCGTTCGTAAAGGGGCAACACTGTGTATTTCTCTCTGGCAGAACCCGGCTGCCAAATTCGAAACGTCCAGCGATTGCGCCCACAGGAAAGCTGCCAGCACGGAAAACTGTAGGTGGTTTTCACTGTCCCTTGGAACTGCATTCGCTGGTAGACAGACATTCGCGTTCTGCAAAAGCTTTGGTTGGTAATGGGGCAACACTGTGTATATCTCTCTCGGAGAGCCCGGCTGCCAAATTCGAAACGTCCAGCGATTGCGCCCACAGGAAAGCTGCCAGCACGGAAAGCTGTAGCTGGTTTTCACTGTCCCTTGGAACTGCATTCGCTGGTAGACAGACATTCGCGTTCTGCAAAAGCTTTCGTTCGTAATGGGGCAACACTGTGTATTTCTCTCTGGCAGAACCCGGCTGCCAAATTCGAAACGTCCAGCGATTGCGCCCACAGGAAAGCTGCCAGCACGGAAAGCTGTAGCTGGTTTTCACTGTCCCTTGGAACTGCATTCGCTGGTAGACAGACATTCGCGTTCTGCAAAAGCTTTCGTTTGAAAAGGGGCAACACTTTGTATTTCTCTCTCGCAGAGCCCGGCTGCCAAATTCGAAACGTCCAGCGATTGCGCCCACAGGAAAGCTGCCAGCACGGAAAGCTGTAGCTGGTTTTCACTGTCCCTTGGAACTGCATTCGCTGGTAGACAGACATTCGCGTTCCGCAAAAGCTTTCGTTCGTAATGGGGCAACACTGTGTATTTCTCTCTCGCAGAGCCCGGCTGCCAAATTCGAAACGTCCAGCGATTGCGCCCACAGGAAAGCTGCCAGCACAGAAAGCTGTAGCTGGTTTTCACTGTCCCTTGGAACTGCATTCGCTGGTAGACAGACATTCGCGTTCTGCAAAACCTTTGCTTGGTAATGGGGCAACACTGTGTATATCTCTCTCGGAGAACCCGGTTGCAAAATTCGAAACGTCCAGCGATTGCTCCCACAGGAAAGCTGCCAGCACGGAAAGCTGTAGCTGGTTTTCACTGTCCCTTGGAACTGCATTCGCTGGTAGACAGACATTCGCGTTCTGCAAAACCTTTGCTTGGTAATGGGGCAACACTGTGTATATCTCTCTCGGAGAGCCCGGCTGCCAAATTCGAAACGTCCAGCGATTGCGCCCACAGGAAAGCTGCCAGCACGGAAAGCTGTAGCTGGTTTTCACTGTCCCTTGGAACTGCATTCGCTGGTAGACAGACATTCGCGTTCTGCAAAACCTTTGCTTGGTAATGGGGCAACACTGTGTATATCTCTCTCGGAGAGCCCGGCTGCCAAATTCGAAACGTCCAGCGATTGCGCCCACAGGAAAGCTGCCAGCACGGAAAGCTGTAGCTGGTTTTCACTGTCCCTTGGAACTGCATTCGCTGGTCGACAGACATTCGCGTTCCGCAACAGCTTTCGTTCGTAAAGGGGCAACACTGTGTATTTCTCTCTCGCAGAGCCCGGCTGCCAAATTCGAAACGTCCAGCGATTGCGCCCACAGGAAAGCTGCCAGCACGGAAAGCTGTAGCTGGTTTTCACTGTCCCTTGGAACTGCATTCGCTGGTAGACAGACATTCGCGTTCTGCAAAAGCTTTCGTTCGTAAAGGGGCAACACTCTGTATTTCTCTCTGGCAGAGACCGGCTGCCAAATTCGAAACGTCCAGCGATTGCGCCCACAGGAAAGCTGCCAGCACAGAAAGCTGTAGCTGGTTTTCACTGTCCCTTGGAACTGCATTCGCTGGTAGACAGACATTCGCGTTCTGCAAAAGCTTTGCTTGGTAATGGGGCAACACTGTGTATATCTCTCTCGGAGAGCCCGGCTGCCAAATTCGAAACGTCCAGCGATTGCGCCCACAGGAAAGCTGCCAGCACGGAAAGCTGTAGCTGGTTTTCACTGTCCCTTGGAACTGCATTCGCTGGTAGACAGACATTCGCGTTCTGCAAAAGCTTTCGTTTGTAAAGGGGCAACACTGTGTATTTCTCTCTCGCAGAGCCCGTCTGCCAAATTCGAAACGTCCAGCGATTGCGCCCACAGGAAAGCTGCCAGCACAGAAAGCTGTAGCTGGTTTTCACTGTCCCTTGGAACTGCATTCGCTGGTAGACAGACATTCGCGTTGTGCAACAGCTTTCGTTCGTAAAGGTGCAACACTGTGAATATCTCTCTCGGAGAGCCCGGCTGCCAAATTCGAAACGTCCAGCTTTTGTGCCCACAGGAAAGCTGCCAGCACAGAAAGCTGTAGCTGGTTTTCACTGTCCCTTGGAACTGCATTCGCTGGTAGACAGACATTCGCGTTCTGCAAAAGCTTTCCTTCGTAAAGGGGCAACACTGTGTATTTTTCTCTCGCAGAGCCCAGCTGCCAAATTCGAAACGTCCAGCGATTACGCCCACAGGAAAGCTGCCAGCACGGAAAGCTGTAGCTGGTTTTCACTGTCCCTTGGAACTGCATTCGCTGGTAGACAGACATTGGCGTTCCGCAACAGCTTTCGTTCGTAATGGGGCAACACTGTGTATTTCTCTCTCGCAGAGCCCGGCTGCCAAATTCGAAACGTCCAGCGATTGTGCCCACAGGAAAGCTGCCAGCACAGAAAGCTGTAGCTGGTTTTCACTGTCCCTTGGAACTGCATTCGCTGGTAGACAGACATTCGCGTTCTGCAAAAGCTTTCGTTCGTAAAGGGGCAACACTCTGTATTTCTCTCTGGCAGAGCTCGGCTGCCAAATTCGAAACGTCCAGCGATTGCGCCCACAGGAAAGCTGCCAGCACGGAAAGCTGTAGCTGGTTTTCACTGTCCCTTGGAACTGCATTCGCTGGTAGACAGACATTCGCGTTCTGCAACAGGTTTCGTTCGTAAAGGGGCAACACTGTGTATTTCTCTCTGGCAGATCCCGGCTGCCAAATTCGAAACGTCCAGCGATTGCGCCCACAGGACAGCTGCCAGCACAGAAAGCTGTAGCTGGTTTTCACTGTCCCTTGGAACTGCATTCGCTGGTAGACAGACATTCGCGTTCTGCAACAGCTTTCGTTCGTAAAGGTGCAACACTGTGTATATCTCTCTCGGAGAGCCCGGCTGCCAAATTCGAAACGTCCAGCGATTGTGCCAACAGGAAAGCTGCCAGCACAGAAAGCTGTAGCTGGTTTTCACTGTCCCTTGGAACTGCATTCGCTGGTAGACAGACATTCGTGTTCTGCAAAAGCTTTCGTTCGTAAAGGGGCAACACTGTGTATTTCTCTCTGGCAGAGCCCGGCTGCCAAATTCGAAACGTCCAGCGATTGCGCCCACAGGAAAGCTGCCAGCACGGAAAGCTGTAGCTGGTTTTCACTGTCCCTTGGAACTGCATTCGCTGGTAGACAGACATTCGCGTTCTGCAAAAGCTTTCGTTCGTAATGGGGCAACACTGTGTATTTCTCTCTGGCAGAACCCGGCTGCCAAATTCGAAACGTCCAGCGATTGCGCCCACAGGAAAGCTGCCAGCACGGAAAGCTGTAGCTGGTTTTCACTGTCCCTTGGAACTGCATTCGCTGGTAGACAGACATTCGCGTTCTGCAAAAGCTTTCGTTTGAAAAGGGGCAACACTTTGTATTTCTCTCTCGCAGAGCCCGGCTGCCAAATTCGAAACGTCCAGCGATTGCGCCCACAGGAAAGCTGCCAGCACGGAAAGCTGTAGCTGGTTTTCACTGTCCCTTGGAACTGCATTCGCTGGTAGACAGACATTCGCGTTCTGCAACAGCTTTCGTTCCTAAAGGTGCAACACTGTGTATTTTTCTCTCGCAGAGCCCGGCTGCCAAATTCGAAATGTCCAGCGATTGCGCCCACAGGAAAGCTGCCAGCACGGAAAGCTGTAGCTGGTTTTCACTGTCCCTTGGAACTGCATTCGCTGGTAGACAGACATTCGCGTTCTGCAAAAGCTTTGCTTGGTAATGGGGCAACACTGTGTATATCTCTCTCGGAGAGACCGACTGCCAAATTCGAAACGTCCAGCGATTGCGCCCACAGGAAAGCTGCCAGCACGGAAAGCTGTAGCTGGTTTTCACTGTCCCTTGGAACTGCATTCGCTGGTAGACAGACATTCGCGTTCTGCAAAAGCTTTCGTTCGTAAAGGGGCAACACTGTGTATTTCTCTCTGGCAGAGCCCGGCTGCCAAATTCGAAACGTCCAGCGATTGCGCCCACAGGAAAGCTGCCAGCACGGAAAGCTGTAGCTGGTTTTCACTGCTCCTTGGAACTGCATTCGCTGGTAGACAGACATTCGCGTTCTGCAAAAGCTTTCGTTCGTAAAGGGGCAACACTGTGTATTTCTCTCTCGCAGAGCCCGGTTGCAAAATTCGAAACGTCCAGCGATTGCGCCCACAGGAAAGCTGCCAGCACGGAAAGCTGTAGCTGGTTTTCACTGTCCCTTGGAACTGCATTCGCTGGTAGACAGACATGCGCGTTCTGCAAAAGCTTTCGTTCGTAAAGGGGCAACACTTTGTATTTCTCTCTCGCAGAGCCCGGCTGCCAAATTCGAAACGTCCAGCGATTGCGCCCACAGGAAAGCTGCCAGCACGGAAAGCTGTAGCTGGTTTTCACTGTCCCTTGGAACTGCATTCGCTGGTAGACAGACATTCGCGTTCTGCAAAAGCTTTCGTTCGTAAAGGGGCAACACTGTGTATTTCTCTCTGGCAGAACCCGGCTGCCAAATTCGAAACGTCCAGCGATTGCGCCCACAGGAAAGCTGCCAGCACGGAAAACTGTAGGTGGTTTTCACTGTCCCTTGGAACTGCATTCGCTGGTAGACAGACATTCGCGTTCTGCAAAAGCTTTGGTTGGTAATGGGGCAACACTGTATATATCTCTCTCGGAGAGCCCGGCTGCCAAATTCGAAACGTCAAGCGATTGTGCCCACAGGAAAGCTGCCAGCACAGAAAACTGTAGCTGGTTTTCACTGTCCCTTGGAACTGCATTCGCTGGTAGACAGACATTCGCGTTCTGCAAAACCTTTGCTTGGTAATGGGGCAACACTGTGTATATCTCTCTCGGAGAGCCCGTCTGCCAAATTCGAAACGTCCAGCGATTGCGCCCACAGGAAAGCTGCCAGCACGGAAAGCTGTAGCTGGTTTTCACTGTCCCTTGGAACTGCATTCGCTGGTAGACAGACATTCGCGTTCTGCAAAAGCTTTGGTTGGTAATGGGGCAACACTGTGTATATCTCTCTCGGAGAGCCCGGCTGCCAAATTCGAAACGTCCAGCGATTGCGCCCACAGGAAAGCTGCCAGCACGGAAAGCTGTAGCTGGTTTTCACTGTCCCTTGGAACTGCATTCGCTGGTAGACAGACATTCGCGTTCTGCAAAAGCTTTCGTTTGAAAAGGGGCAACACTTTGTATTTCTCTCTCGCAGAGCCCGGCTGCCAAATTCGAAACGTCCAGCGATTGCGCCCACAGGAAAGCTGCCAGCACGGAAAGCTGTAGCTGGTTTTCACTGTCCCTTGGAACTGCATTCGCTGGTAGACAGACATTCGTGTTCTGCAAAAGCTTTCGTTCGTAATGGGGCAACACTGTGTATTTCTCTCTCGCAGATCCCGGCTGCCAAATTCGAAACGTCCAGCGATTGCGCCCACAGGAAAGCTGCCAGCACGGAAAGCTGTAGCTGGTTTTCACTGTCCCTTGGAACTGCATTCGCTGGTCGACAGACATTCGCGTTCCGCAACAGCTTTCGTTCGTAAAGGGGCAACACTGTGTATTTCTCTCTCGCAGAGCCCGGCTGCCAAATTCGAAACGTCCAGCGATTGCACCCACAGGAAAGCTGCCAGCACGGAAAGCTGTAGCTGGTTTTCACTGTCCCTTGGAACTGCATTCGCTGGTAGACAGACATTCGCGTTCTGCAAAAGCTTTCGTTCGTAAAGGGGCAACAGTCTGTATTTCTCTCTGGCAGAGACCGGCTGCCAAATTCGAAACGTCCAGCGATTGCGCCCACAGGAAAGCTGCCAGCACAGAAAGCTGTAGCTGGTTTTCACTGTCCCTTGGAACTGCATTCGCTGGTAGACAGACATTCGCGTTCTGCAAAAGCTTTGCTTGGTAATGGGGCAACACTGTGTATATCTCTCTCGGAGAGCCCGGCTGCCAAATTCGAAACGTCCAGCGATTGCGCCCACAGGAAAGCTGCCAGCACGGAAAGCTGTAGCTGGTTTTCACTGTCCCTTGGAACTGCATTCGCTGGTAGACAGACATTCGCGTTCTGCAAAAGCTTTCGTTTGTAAAGGGGCAACACTGTGTATTTCTCTCTCGCAGAGCCCGGCTGCCAAATTCGAAACGTCCAGCGATTGCGCCCACAGGAAAGCTGCCAGCACAGAAAGCTGTAGCTGGTTTTCACTGTCCCTTGGAACTGCATTCGCTGGTAGACAGACATTCGCGTTGTGCAACAGCTTTCGTTCGTAAAGGTGCAACACTGTGAATATCTCTCTCGGAGAGCCCGGCTGCCAAATTCGAAACGTCCAGCTTTTGTGCCCACAGGAAAGCTGCCAGCACAGAACGCTGTAGCTGGTTTTCACTGTCCCTTGGAACTGCATTCGCTGGTAGACAGACATTCGCGTTCTGCAAAAGCTTTCCTTCGTAAAGGGGCAACACTGTGTATTTTTCTCTCGCAGAGCCCAGCTGCCAAATTCGAAACGTCCAGCGATTACGCCCACAGGAAAGCTGCCAGCACGGAAAGCTGTAGCTGGTTTTCACTGTCCCTTGGAACTGCATTCGCTGGTAGACAGACATTCGCGTTCTGCAACAGCTTTCGTTCGTAAAGGGGCAACACTGTGTATTTCTCTCTGGCAGATCCCGGCTGCCAAATTCGAAACGTCCAGCGATTGCGCCCACAGGAAAGCTGCCAGCACGGAAAGCTGTAGCTGGTTTTCACTGTCCCTTGGAACTGCATTCGCTGGTAGACAGACATTCGCGTTCTGCAAAAGCTTTGGTTGGTAATGGGGCAACACTGTGTATATCTCTCTCGGAGAGCCCAGCTGCCAAATTCGAAACGTCCAGCGATTGTGCCCACAGGAAAGCTGCCAGCACGGAAAGCTGTAGCTGGTTTTCACTGTCCCTTGGAACTGCATTCGCTGGTAGACAGACATTCGCGTTCTGCAAAAGCTTTCGTTTGTAAAGGGGCAACACTGTGTATTTCTCTCTCGCAGAGCCCGGCTGCCAAATTCGAAACGTCCAGCGATTGCGCCCACAGGACAGCTGCCAGCACAGAAAGCTGTAGCTGGTTTTCACTGTCCCTTGGAACTGCATTCGCTCGTAGACAGACATTCGCGTTCTGCAACAGCTTTCGTTCGTAAAGGTGCAACACTGTGTATATCTCTCTCGGAGAGCCCGGCTGCCAATTTCGAAACGTCCAGCGATTGTGCCAACAGGAAAGCTGCCAGCACAGAAAGCTGTAGCTGGTTTTCACTGTCCCTTGGAACTGCATTCGCTGGTAGACAGACATTCGTGTTCTGCAAAAGCTTTCCTTCGTAAAGGGGCAACACTGTGTATTTTTCTCTCGCAGAGCCCGGCTGCCAAATTCGAAACGTCCAGCGATTACGCCCACAGGAAAGCTGCCAGCACGGAAAGCTGTAGCTGGTTTTCACTGTCCCTTGGAACTGCATTCGCTGGTAGACAGACATTCGTGTTCTGCAAAAGCTTTCGTTCGTAAAGGGGCAACACTCTGTATTTCTCTCTGGCAGAGCCCGGCTGCCAAATTCGAAACGTCCAGCGATTGCGCCCACAGGAAAGCTGCCAGCACGGAAAGCTGTAGCTGGTTTTCACTGTCCCTTGGAACTGCATTCGCTGGTAGACAGACATTCGCGTTCTGCAAAAGCTTTCGTTCGTAATGGGGCAACACTGTGTATTTCTCTCTGGCAGAACCCGGCTGCCAAATTCGAAACGTCCAGCGATTGCGCCCACAGGAAAGCTGCCAGCACGGAAAGCTGTAGCTGGTTTTCACTGTCCCTTGGAACTGCATTCGCTGGTAGACAGACATTCGCGTTCTGCAAAAGCTTTCGTTTGAAAAGGGGCAACACTTTGTATTTCTCTCTCGCAGAGCCCGGCTGCCAAATTCGAAACGTCCAGCGATTGCGCCCACAGGAAAGCTGCCAGCACGGAAAGCTGTAGCTGGTTTTCACTGTCCCTTGGAACTGCATTCGCTGGTAGACAGACATTCGCGTTCCGCAAAAGCTTTCGTTCGTAATGGGGCAACACTGTGTATTTCTCTCTCGCAGAGCCCGGCTGCCAAATTCGAAACGTCCAGCGATTGTGCTCACAGGAAAGCTGCCAGCACAGAAAGCTGTAGCTGGTTTTCACTGTCCCTTGGAACTGCATTCGCTGGTAGACAGACATTCGCGTTCTGCAAAAGCTTTGGTTGGTAATGGGGCAACACTGTGTATATCTCTCTCGGAGAGCCCGGCTGCCAAATTCGAAACGTCCAGCGATTGCGCCCACAGGAAAGCTGCCAGCACGGAAAGCTGTAGCTGGTTTTCACTGTCCCTTGGAACTGCATTCGCTGGTAGACAGACATTCGCGTTCTGCAAAAGCTTTGGTTGGTAATGGGGCAACACTGTGTATATCTCTCTCGGAGAGCCCGGCTGCCAAATTCGAAACGTCCAGCGATTGCGCCCACAGGAAAGCTGCCAGCACAGAAAGCTGTAGCTGGTTTTCACTGTCCCTTGGAACTGCATTCGCTGGTAGACAGACATTCGCGTTCCGCAAAAGCTTTCGTTCGTAATGGGGCAACACTGTGTATATCTCTCTCGGAGAGCCCGGCTGCCAAATTCGAAACGTCCAGCGATTGCGCCCACAGGAAAGCTGCCAGCACGGAAAGCTGTAGCTGGTTTTCACTGTCCCTTGGAACTGCATTCGCTGGTAGACAGACATTCGCGTTCTGCAACAGCTTTCGTTCGTAAAGGTGCAACACTGTGTATTTTTCTCTCGCAGAGCCCGGCTGCCAAATTCGAAACGTCCAGCGATTGCGCCCACAGGAAAGCTGCCAGCACGGAAAGCTGTAGCTGGTTTTCACTGTCCCTTGGAACTGCATTCGCTGGTAGACAGACATTCGCGTTCTGCAAAAGCTTTGCTTGGTAATGGGGCAACACTGTGTATATCTCTCTCGGAGAGCCCGACTGCCAAATTCGAAACGTCCAGCGATTGCGCCCACAGGAAAGCTGCCAGCACAGAAAGCTGTAGCTGGTTTTCACTGTCCCTTGGAACTGCATTCGCTGGTAGACAGACATTCGCGTTGTGCAACAGCTTTCGTTCGTAAAGGTGCAACACTGTGAATATCTCTCTCGGAGAGCCCGGCTGCCAAATTCGAAACGTCCAGCTTTTGTGCCCACAGGAAAGCTGCCAGCACAGAAAGCTGTAGCTGGTTTTCACTGTCCCTTGGAACTGCATTCGCTGGTAGACAGACATTCGTGTTCTGCAAAAGCTTTCCTTCGTAAAGGGGCAACACTGTGTATTTTTCTCTCGCAGAGCCCAGCTGCCAAATTCGAAACGTCCAGCGATTACGCCCACAGGAAAGCTGCCAGCACGGAAAGATGTAGCTGGTTTTCACTGTCCCTTGGAACTGCATTCGCTGGTAGACAGACATTGGCGTTCCGCAAAAGCTTTCGTTCGTAATGGGGCAACACTGTGTATTTCTCTCTCGCAGAGCCCGGCTGCCAAATTCGAAACGTCCAGCGATTGTGCCCACAGGAAAGCTGCCAGCACAGAAAGCTGTAGCTGGTTTTCACTGTCCCTTGGAACTGCATTCGCTGGTAGACAGACATGCGCGTTCTGCAAAAGCTTTCGTTCGTAAAGGGGCAACACTGTGTATTTCTCTCTGGCAGAGCTCGGCTGCCAAATTCGAAACGTCCAGCGATTGCGCCCACAGGAAAGCTGCCAGCACGGAAAGCTGTAGCTGGTTTTCACTGTCCCTTGGAACTGCATTCGCTGGTAGACAGACATTCGCGTTCTGCAACAGCTTTCGTTCGTAAAGGGGCAACACTGTGTATTTCTCTCTGGCAGATCCCGGCTGCCAAATTCGAAACGTCCAGCGATTGCGCCCACAGGAAAGCTGCCAGCACGGAAAGCTGTAGCTGGTTTTCACTGTCCCTTGGAACTGCATTCGCTGGTAGACAGACATTCGCGTTCTGCAAAAGCTTTCGTTCGTAAAGGGGCAACACTGTGTATTTCTCTCTCGCAGAGCCCGGCTGCCAAATTCGAAACGTCCAGCGACTGCGCCCACAGGAAAGCTGCCAGCACGGAAAGCTGTAGCTGGTTTTCACTGTCCCTTGGAACTGCATTCGCTGGTAGACAGACATTCGCGTTCTGCAAAAGCTTTGGTTGGTAATGGGGCAACACTGTGTATATCTCTCTCGGAGAGCCCAGCTGCCAAATTCGAAACGTCCAGCGATTGTGCCCACAGGAAAGCTGCCAGCACAGAAAGCTGTAGCTGGTTTTCACTGTCCCTTGGAACTGCATTCGCTGGTAGACAGACATTCGCGTTCTGCAAAACCTTTGCTTGGTAATGGGGCAACACTTTGTATATCTCTCTCGGAGAGCCCGGCTGCCAAATTCGAAACGTCCAGCGATTGCGCCCACAGGAAAGCTGCCAGCACGGAAAGCTGTAGCTGGTTTTCACTGTCCCTTGGAACTGCATTCGCTGGTAGACAGACATTCGTGTTCTGCAAAAGCTTTCCATCGTAAAGGGGCAACACTGTGTATTTTTCTCTCGCAGAGCCCGGCTGCCAAATTCGAAACGTCCAGCGATTACGCCCACAGGAAAGCTGCCAGCACGGAAAGCTGTAGCTGGTTTTCACTGTCCCTTGGAACTGCATTCGCTGGTAGACAGACATTCGTGTTCTGCAAAAGCTTTCGTTCGTAAAGGGGCAACACTCTGTATTTCTCTCTGGCAGAGCCCGGCTGCCAAATTCGAAACGTCCAGCGATTGCGCCCACAGGAAAGCTGCCAGCACGGAAAGCTGTAGCTGGTTTTCACTGTCCCTTGGAACTGCATTCGCTGGTAGACAGACATTCGCGTTCTGCAAAAGCTTTCGTTTGAAAAGGGGCAACACTTTGTATTTCTCTCTCGCAGAGCCCGGCTGCCAAATTCGAAACGTCCAGCGATTGCGCCCACAGGAAAGCTGCCAGCACAGAAAGCTGTAGCTGGTTTTCACTGTCCCTTGGAACTGCATTCGCTGGTAGACAGACATTCGTGTTCTGCAAAAGCTTTCCTTCGTAAAGGGGCAACACTGTGTATTTTTCTCTCGCAGAGCCCAGCTGCCAAATTCGAAACGTCCAGCGATTACGCCCACAGGAAAGCTGCCAGCACGGAAAGCTGTAGCTGGTTTTCACTGTCCCTTGGAACTGCATTCGCTGGTAGACAGACATTGGCGTTCCGCAAAAGCTTTCGTTCGTAATGGGGCAACACTGTGTATTTCTCTCTCGCAGAGCCCGGCTGCCAAATTCGAAACGTCCAGCGATTGTGCCCACAGGAAAGCTGCCAGCACAGAAAGCTGTAGCTGGTTTTCACTGTCCCTTGGAACTGCATTCGCTGGTAGACAGACATGCGCGTTCTGCAAAAGCTTTCGTTCGTAAAGGGGCAACACTCTGTATTTCTCTCTGGCAGAGCTCGGCTGCCAAATTCGAAACGTCCAGCGATTGCGCCCACAGGAAAGCTGCCAGCACGGAAAGCTGTAGCTGGTTTTCACTGTCCCTTGGAACTGCATTCGCTGGTAGACAGACATTCGCGTTGTGCAACAGCTTTCGTTCGTAAAGGTGCAACACTGTGAATATCTCTCTCGGAGAGCCCGGCTGCCAAATTCGAAACGTCCAGCTTTTGTGCCCACAGGAAAGCTGCCAGCACAGAAAGCTGTAGCTGGTTTTCACTGTCCCTTGGAACTGCATTCGCTGGTAGACAGACATTCGTGTTCTGCAAAAGCTTTCCTTCGTAAAGGGGCAACACTGTGTATTTTTCTCTCGCAGAGCCCAGCTGCCAAATTCGAAACGTCCAGCGATTACGCCCACAGGAAAGCTGCCAGCACGGAAAGCTGTAGCTGGTTTTCACTGTCCCTTGGAACTGCATTCGCTGGTAGACAGACATTCGCCTTCTGCAAAAGCTTTCGTTCGTAAAGGGGCAACACTGTGTATTTCTCTCTGGCAGAACCCGGCTGCCAAATTCGAAACGTCCAGCGATTGCGCCCACAGGAAAGCTGCCAGCACGGAAAACTGTAGGTGGTTTTCACTGTCCCTTGGAACTGCATTCGCTGGTAGACAGACATTCGCGTTCTGCAAAAGCTTTGGTTGGTAATGGGGCAACACTGTATATATCTCTCTCGGAGAGCCCGGCTGCCAAATTCGAAACGTCAAGCGATTGTGCCCACAGGAAAGCTGCCAGCACAGAAAACTGTAGCTGGTTTTCACTGTCCCTTGGAACTGCATTCGCTGGTAGACAGACATTCGCGTTCTGCAAAACCTTTGCTTGGTAATGGGGCAACACTGTGTATATCTCTCTCGGAGAGCCCGTCTGCCAAATTCGAAACGTCCAGCGATTGCGCCCACAGGAAAGCTGCCAGCACGGAAAGCTGTAGCTGGTTTTCACTGTCCCTTGGAACTGCATTCGCTGGTAGACAGACATTCGCGTTCTGCAAAAGCTTTGGTTGGTAATGGGGCAACACTGTGTATATCTCTCTCGGAGAGCCCGGCTGCCAAATTCGAAACGTCCAGCGATTGCGCCCACAGGAAAGCTGCCAGCACGGAAAGCTGTAGCTGGTTTTCACTGTCCCTTGGAACTGCATTCGCTGGTAGACAGACATTCGCGTTCTGCAAAAGCTTTCGTTTGAAAAGGGGCAACACTTTGTATTTCTCTCTCGCAGAGCCCGGCTGCCAAATTCGAAACGTCCAGCGATTGCGCCCACAGGAAAGCTGCCAGCACGGAAAGCTGTAGCTGGTTTTCACTGTCCCTTGGAACTGCATTCGCTGGTAGACAGACATTCGTGTTCTGCAAAAGCTTTCGTTCGTAATGGGGCAACACTGTGTATTTCTCTCTCGCAGATCCCGGCTGCCAAATTCGAAACGTCCAGCGATTGCGCCCACAGGAAAGCTGCCAGCACGGAAAGCTGTAGCTGGTTTTCACTGTCCCTTGGAACTGCATTCGCTGGTCGACAGACATTCGCGTTCCGCAACAGCTTTCGTTCGTAAAGGGGCAACACTGTGTATTTCTCTCTCGCAGAGCCCGGCTGCCAAATTCGAAACGTCCAGCGATTGCACCCACAGGAAAGCTGCCAGCACGGAAAGCTGTAGCTGGTTTTCACTGTCCCTTGGAACTGCATTCGCTGGTAGACAGACATTCGCGTTCTGCAAAAGCTTTCGTTCGTAAAGGGGCAACAGTCTGTATTTCTCTCTGGCAGAGACCGGCTGCCAAATTCGAAACGTCCAGCGATTGCGCCCACAGGAAAGCTGCCAGCACAGAAAGCTGTAGCTGGTTTTCACTGTCCCTTGGAACTGCATTCGCTGGTAGACAGACATTCGCGTTCTGCAAAAGCTTTGCTTGGTAATGGGGCAACACTGTGTATATCTCTCTCGGAGAGCCCGGCTGCCAAATTCGAAACGTCCAGCGATTGCGCCCACAGGAAAGCTGCCAGCACGGAAAGCTGTAGCTGGTTTTCACTGTCCCTTGGAACTGCATTCGCTGGTAGACAGACATTCGCGTTCTGCAAAAGCTTTCGTTTGTAAAGGGGCAACACTGTGTATTTCTCTCTCGCAGAGCCCGGCTGCCAAATTCGAAACGTCCAGCGATTGCGCCCACAGGAAAGCTGCCAGCACAGAAAGCTGTAGCTGGTTTTCACTGTCCCTTGGAACTGCATTCGCTGGTAGACAGACATTCGCGTTGTGCAACAGCTTTCGTTCGTAAAGGTGCAACACTGTGAATATCTCTCTCGGAGAGCCCGGCTGCCAAATTCGAAACGTCCAGCTTTTGTGCCCACAGGAAAGCTGCCAGCACAGAACGCTGTAGCTGGTTTTCACTGTCCCTTGGAACTGCATTCGCTGGTAGACAGACATTCGCGTTCTGCAAAAGCTTTCCTTCGTAAAGGGGCAACACTGTGTATTTTTCTCTCGCAGAGCCCAGCTGCCAAATTCGAAACGTCCAGCGATTACGCCCACAGGAAAGCTGCCAGCACGGAAAGCTGTAGCTGGTTTTCACTGTCCCTTGGAACTGCATTCGCTGGTAGACAGACATTCGCGTTCTGCAACAGCTTTCGTTCGTAAAGGGGCAACACTGTGTATTTCTCTCTGGCAGATCCCGGCTGCCAAATTCGAAACGTCCAGCGATTGCGCCCACAGGAAAGCTGCCAGCACGGAAAGCTGTAGCTGGTTTTCACTGTCCCTTGGAACTGCATTCGCTGGTAGACAGACATTCGCGTTCTGCAAAAGCTTTGGTTGGTAATGGGGCAACACTGTGTATATCTCTCTCGGAGAGCCCAGCTGCCAAATTCGAAACGTCCAGCGATTGTGCCCACAGGAAAGCTGCCAGCACGGAAAGCTGTAGCTGGTTTTCACTGTCCCTTGGAACTGCATTCGCTGGTAGACAGACATTCGCGTTCTGCAAAAGCTTTCGTTTGTAAAGGGGCAACACTGTGTATTTCTCTCTCGCAGAGCCCGGCTGCCAAATTCGAAACGTCCAGCGATTGCGCCCACAGGACAGCTGCCAGCACAGAAAGCTGTAGCTGGTTTTCACTGTCCCTTGGAACTGCATTCGCTCGTAGACAGACATTCGCGTTCTGCAACAGCTTTCGTTCGTAAAGGTGCAACACTGTGTATATCTCTCTCGGAGAGCCCGGCTGCCAATTTCGAAACGTCCAGCGATTGTGCCAACAGGAAAGCTGCCAGCACAGAAAGCTGTAGCTGGTTTTCACTGTCCCTTGGAACTGCATTCGCTGGTAGACAGACATTCGTGTTCTGCAAAAGCTTTCCTTCGTAAAGGGGCAACACTGTGTATTTTTCTCTCGCAGAGCCCGGCTGCCAAATTCGAAACGTCCAGCGATTACGCCCACAGGAAAGCTGCCAGCACGGAAAGCTGTAGCTGGTTTTCACTGTCCCTTGGAACTGCATTCGCTGGTAGACAGACATTCGTGTTCTGCAAAAGCTTTCGTTCGTAAAGGGGCAACACTCTGTATTTCTCTCTGGCAGAGCCCGGCTGCCAAATTCGAAACGTCCAGCGATTGCGCCCACAGGAAAGCTGCCAGCACGGAAAGCTGTAGCTGGTTTTCACTGTCCCTTGGAACTGCATTCGCTGGTAGACAGACATTCGCGTTCTGCAAAAGCTTTCGTTCGTAATGGGGCAACACTGTGTATTTCTCTCTGGCAGAACCCGGCTGCCAAATTCGAAACGTCCAGCGATTGCGCCCACAGGAAAGCTGCCAGCACGGAAAGCTGTAGCTGGTTTTCACTGTCCCTTGGAACTGCATTCGCTGGTAGACAGACATTCGCGTTCTGCAAAAGCTTTCGTTTGAAAAGGGGCAACACTTTGTATTTCTCTCTCGCAGAGCCCGGCTGCCAAATTCGAAACGTCCAGCGATTGCGCCCACAGGAAAGCTGCCAGCACGGAAAGCTGTAGCTGGTTTTCACTGTCCCTTGGAACTGCATTCGCTGGTAGACAGACATTCGCGTTCCGCAAAAGCTTTCGTTCGTAATGGGGCAACACTGTGTATTTCTCTCTCGCAGAGCCCGGCTGCCAAATTCGAAACGTCCAGCGATTGTGCTCACAGGAAAGCTGCCAGCACAGAAAGCTGTAGCTGGTTTTCACTGTCCCTTGGAACTGCATTCGCTGGTAGACAGACATTCGCGTTCTGCAAAAGCTTTGGTTGGTAATGGGGCAACACTGTGTATATCTCTCTCGGAGAGCCCGGCTGCCAAATTCGAAACGTCCAGCGATTGCGCCCACAGGAAAGCTGCCAGCACGGAAAGCTGTAGCTGGTTTTCACTGTCCCTTGGAACTGCATTCGCTGGTAGACAGACATTCGCGTTCTGCAAAAGCTTTGGTTGGTAATGGGGCAACACTGTGTATATCTCTCTCGGAGAGCCCGGCTGCCAAATTCGAAACGTCCAGCGATTGCGCCCACAGGAAAGCTGCCAGCACAGAAAGCTGTAGCTGGTTTTCACTGTCCCTTGGAACTGCATTCGCTGGTAGACAGACATTCGCGTTCCGCAAAAGCTTTCGTTCGTAATGGGGCAACACTGTGTATATCTCTCTCGGAGAGCCCGGCTGCCAAATTCGAAACGTCCAGCGATTGCGCCCACAGGAAAGCTGCCAGCACGGAAAGCTGTAGCTGGTTTTCACTGTCCCTTGGAACTGCATTCGCTGGTAGACAGACATTCGCGTTCTGCAACAGCTTTCGTTCGTAAAGGTGCAACACTGTGTATTTTTCTCTCGCAGAGCCCGGCTGCCAAATTCGAAACGTCCAGCGATTGCGCCCACAGGAAAGCTGCCAGCACGGAAAGCTGTAGCTGGTTTTCACTGTCCCTTGGAACTGCATTCGCTGGTAGACAGACATTCGCGTTCTGCAAAAGCTTTGCTTGGTAATGGGGCAACACTGTGTATATCTCTCTCGGAGAGCCCGACTGCCAAATTCGAAACGTCCAGCGATTGCGCCCACAGGAAAGCTGCCAGCACAGAAAGCTGTAGCTGGTTTTCACTGTCCCTTGGAACTGCATTCGCTGGTAGACAGACATTCGCGTTGTGCAACAGCTTTCGTTCGTAAAGGTGCAACACTGTGAATATCTCTCTCGGAGAGCCCGGCTGCCAAATTCGAAACGTCCAGCTTTTGTGCCCACAGGAAAGCTGCCAGCACAGAAAGCTGTAGCTGGTTTTCACTGTCCCTTGGAACTGCATTCGCTGGTAGACAGACATTCGTGTTCTGCAAAAGCTTTCCTTCGTAAAGGGGCAACACTGTGTATTTTTCTCTCGCAGAGCCCAGCTGCCAAATTCGAAACGTCCAGCGATTACGCCCACAGGAAAGCTGCCAGCACGGAAAGATGTAGCTGGTTTTCACTGTCCCTTGGAACTGCATTCGCTGGTAGACAGACATTGGCGTTCCGCAAAAGCTTTCGTTCGTAATGGGGCAACACTGTGTATTTCTCTCTCGCAGAGCCCGGCTGCCAAATTCGAAACGTCCAGCGATTGTGCCCACAGGAAAGCTGCCAGCACAGAAAGCTGTAGCTGGTTTTCACTGTCCCTTGGAACTGCATTCGCTGGTAGACAGACATGCGCGTTCTGCAAAAGCTTTCGTTCGTAAAGGGGCAACACTGTGTATTTCTCTCTGGCAGAGCTCGGCTGCCAAATTCGAAACGTCCAGCGATTGCGCCCACAGGAAAGCTGCCAGCACGGAAAGCTGTAGCTGGTTTTCACTGTCCCTTGGAACTGCATTCGCTGGTAGACAGACATTCGCGTTCTGCAACAGCTTTCGTTCGTAAAGGGGCAACACTGTGTATTTCTCTCTGGCAGATCCCGGCTGCCAAATTCGAAACGTCCAGCGATTGCGCCCACAGGAAAGCTGCCAGCACGGAAAGCTGTAGCTGGTTTTCACTGTCCCTTGGAACTGCATTCGCTGGTAGACAGACATTCGCGTTCTGCAAAAGCTTTCGTTCGTAAAGGGGCAACACTGTGTATTTCTCTCTCGCAGAGCCCGGCTGCCAAATTCGAAACGTCCAGCGACTGCGCCCACAGGAAAGCTGCCAGCACGGAAAGCTGTAGCTGGTTTTCACTGTCCCTTGGAACTGCATTCGCTGGTAGACAGACATTCGCGTTCTGCAAAAGCTTTGGTTGGTAATGGGGCAACACTGTGTATATCTCTCTCGGAGAGCCCAGCTGCCAAATTCGAAACGTCCAGCGATTGTGCCCACAGGAAAGCTGCCAGCACAGAAAGCTGTAGCTGGTTTTCACTGTCCCTTGGAACTGCATTCGCTGGTAGACAGACATTCGCGTTCTGCAAAACCTTTGCTTGGTAATGGGGCAACACTTTGTATATCTCTCTCGGAGAGCCCGGCTGCCAAATTCGAAACGTCCAGCGATTGCGCCCACAGGAAAGCTGCCAGCACGGAAAGCTGTAGCTGGTTTTCACTGTCCCTTGGAACTGCATTCGCTGGTAGACAGACATTCGTGTTCTGCAAAAGCTTTCCATCGTAAAGGGGCAACACTGTGTATTTTTCTCTCGCAGAGCCCGGCTGCCAAATTCGAAACGTCCAGCGATTACGCCCACAGGAAAGCTGCCAGCACGGAAAGCTGTAGCTGGTTTTCACTGTCCCTTGGAACTGCATTCGCTGGTAGACAGACATTCGTGTTCTGCAAAAGCTTTCGTTCGTAAAGGGGCAACACTCTGTATTTCTCTCTGGCAGAGCCCGGCTGCCAAATTCGAAACGTCCAGCGATTGCGCCCACAGGAAAGCTGCCAGCACGGAAAGCTGTAGCTGGTTTTCACTGTCCCTTGGAACTGCATTCGCTGGTAGACAGACATTCGCGTTCTGCAAAAGCTTTCGTTTGAAAAGGGGCAACACTTTGTATTTCTCTCTCGCAGAGCCCGGCTGCCAAATTCGAAACGTCCAGCGATTGCGCCCACAGGAAAGCTGCCAGCACAGAAAGCTGTAGCTGGTTTTCACTGTCCCTTGGAACTGCATTCGCTGGTAGACAGACATTCGTGTTCTGCAAAAGCTTTCCTTCGTAAAGGGGCAACACTGTGTATTTTTCTCTCGCAGAGCCCAGCTGCCAAATTCGAAACGTCCAGCGATTACGCCCACAGGAAAGCTGCCAGCACGGAAAGCTGTAGCTGGTTTTCACTGTCCCTTGGAACTGCATTCGCTGGTAGACAGACATTGGCGTTCCGCAAAAGCTTTCGTTCGTAATGGGGCAACACTGTGTATTTCTCTCTCGCAGAGCCCGGCTGCCAAATTCGAAACGTCCAGCGATTGTGCCCACAGGAAAGCTGCCAGCACAGAAAGCTGTAGCTGGTTTTCACTGTCCCTTGGAACTGCATTCGCTGGTAGACAGACATGCGCGTTCTGCAAAAGCTTTCGTTCGTAAAGGGGCAACACTCTGTATTTCTCTCTGGCAGAGCTCGGCTGCCAAATTCGAAACGTCCAGCGATTGCGCCCACAGGAAAGCTGCCAGCACGGAAAGCTGTAGCTGGTTTTCACTGTCCCTTGGAACTGCATTCGCTGGTAGACAGACATTCGCGTTGTGCAACAGCTTTCGTTCGTAAAGGTGCAACACTGTGAATATCTCTCTCGGAGAGCCCGGCTGCCAAATTCGAAACGTCCAGCTTTTGTGCCCACAGGAAAGCTGCCAGCACAGAAAGCTGTAGCTGGTTTTCACTGTCCCTTGGAACTGCATTCGCTGGTAGACAGACATTCGTGTTCTGCAAAAGCTTTCCTTCGTAAAGGGGCAACACTGTGTATTTTTCTCTCGCAGAGCCCAGCTGCCAAATTCGAAACGTCCAGCGATTACGCCCACAGGAAAGCTGCCAGCACGGAAAGCTGTAGCTGGTTTTCACTGTCCCTTGGAACTGCATTCGCTGGTAGACAGACATTGGCGTTCCGCAAAAGCTTTCGTTCGTAATGGGGCAACACTGTGTATTTCTCTCTCGCAGAGCCCGGCTGCCAAATTCGAAACGTCCAGCGATTGTGCCCACAGGAAAGCTGCCAGCACAGAAAGCTGTAGCTGGTTTTCACTGTCCCTTGGAACTGCATTCGCTGGTAGACAGACATGCGCGTTCTGCAAAAGCTTTCGTTCGTAAAGGGGCAACACTCTGTATTTCTCTCTGGCAGAGCTCGGCTGCCAAATTCGAAACGTCCAGCGATTGCGCCCACAGGAAAGCTGCCAGCATGGAAAGCTGTAGCTGGTTTTCACTGTCCCTTGGAACTGCATTCGCTGGTAGACAGACATTCGTGTTCTGCAAAAGCTTTCCATCGTAAAGGGGCAACACTGTGTATTTTTCTCTCGCAGAGCCCGGCTGCCAAATTCGAAACGTCCAGCGATTACGCCCACAGGAAAGCTGCCAGCACGGAAAGCTGTAGCTGGTTTTCACTGTCCCTTGGAACTGCATTCGCTGGTAGACAGACATTCGTGTTCTGCAAAAGCTTTCGTTCGTAAAGGGGCAACACTCTGTATTTCTCTCTGGCAGAGCCCGGCTGCCAAATTCGAAACGTCCAGCGATTGCGCCCACAGGAAAGCTGCCAGCACGGAAAGCTGTAGCTGGTTTTCACTGTCCCTTGGAACTGCATTCGCTGGTAGACAGACATTCGCGTTCTGCAAAAGCTTTCGTTCGTAATGGGGCAACACTGTGTATTTCTCTCTGGCAGAACCCGGCTGCCAAATTCGAAACGTCCAGCGATTGCGCCCACAGGAAAGCTGCCAGCACGGAAAGCTGTAGCTGGTTTTCACTGTCCCTTGGAACTGCATTCGCTGGTAGACAGACATTCGCGTTCTGCAAAAGCTTTCGTTTGAAAAGGGGCAACACTTTGTATTTCTCTCTCGCAGAGCCCGGCTGCCAAATTCGAAACGTCCAGCGATTGCGCCCACAGGAAAGCTGCCAGCACAGAAAGCTGTAGCTGGTTTTCACTGTCCCTTGGAACTGCATTCGCTGGTAGACAGACATTCGCGTTGTGCAACAGCTTTCGTTCGTAAAGGTGCAACACTGTGAATATCTCTCTCGCAGAGCCCGGCTGCCAAATTCGAAACGTCCAGCTTTTGTGCCCACAGGAAAGCTGCCAGCACAGAAAGCTGTAGCTGGTTTTCACTGTCCCTTGGAACTGCATTCGCTGGTAGACAGACATTCGCGTTCTGCAAAAGCTTTGGTTGGTAATGGGGCAACACTGTGTATATCTCTCTCGGAGAGCCCGGCTGCCAAATTCGAAACGTCCAGCGATTGCGCCCACAGGAAAGCTGCCAGCACGGAAAGCTGTAGCTGGTTTTCACTGTCCCTTGGAACTGCATTCGCTGGTAGACAGACATTCGCGTTCTGCAAAAGCTTTGGTTGGTAATGGGGCAACACTGTGTATATCTCTCTCGGAGAGCCCGGCTGCCAAATTCGAAACGTCCAGCGATTGCGCCCACAGGAAAGCTGCCAGCACAGAAAGCTGTAGCTGGTTTTCACTGTCCCTTGGAACTGCATTCGCTGGTAGACAGACATTCGCGTTCCGCAAAAGCTTTCGTTCGTAATGGGGCAACACTGTGTATATCTCTCTCGGAGAGCCCGGCTGCCAAATTCGAAAAGTCCTGCGATTGCGCCCACAGGAAAGCTGCCAGCACGGAAAGCTGTAGCTGGTTTTCACTGTCCCTTGGAACTGCATTCGCTGGTAGACAGACATTCGCGTTCTGCAACAGCTTTCGTTCGTAAAGGTGCAACACTGTGTATTTTTCTCTCGCAGAGCCCGGCTGCCAAATTCGAAACGTCCAGCGATTGCGCCCACAGGAAAGCTGCCAGCACGGAAAGCTGTAGCTGGTTTTCACTGTCCCTTGGAACTGCATTCGCTGGTAGACAGACATTCGCGTTCTGCAACAGCTTTCGTTCGTAAAGGTGCAACACTGTGTATTTTTCTCTCGCAGAGCCCGGCTGCCAAATTCGAAACGTCCAGCGATTGCGCCCACAGGACAGCTGCCAGCACAGAAAGCTGTAGCTGGTTTTCACTGTCCCTTGGAACTGCATTCGCTGGTAGACAGACATTCGCGTTCTGCAAAAGCTTTGCTTGGTAATGGGGCAACACTGTGTATATCTCTCTCGGAGAGCCCGACTGCCAAATTCGAAACGTCCAGCGATTGCGCCCACAGGAAAGCTGCCAGCACAGAAAGCTGTAGCTGGTTTTCACTGTCCCTTGGAACTGCATTCGCTGGTAGACAGACATTCGTGTTCTGCAAAAGCTTTCCTTCGTAAAGGGGCAACACTGTGTATTTTTCTCTCGCAGAGCCCAGCTGCCAAATTCGAAACGTCCAGCGATTACGCCCACAGGAAAGCTGCCAGCACGGAAAGCTGTAGCTGGTTTTCACTGTCCCTTGGAACTGCATTCGCTGGTAGACAGACATTGGCGTTCCGCAAAAGCTTTCGTTCGTAATGGGGCAACACTGTGTATTTCTCTCTCGCAGAGCCCGGCTGCCAAATTCGAAACGTCCAGCGATTGTGCCCACAGGAAAGCTGCCAGCACAGAAAGCTGTAGCTGGTTTTCACTGTCCCTTGGAACTGCATTCGCTGGTAGACAGACATGCGCGTTCTGCAAAAGCTTTCGTTCGTAAAGGGGCAACACTGTGTATTTCTCTCTGGCAGAGCTCGGCTGCCAAATTCGAAACGTCCAGCGATTGCGCCCACAGGAAAGCTGCCAGCACGGAAAGCTGTAGCTGGTTTTCACTGTCCCTTGGAACTGCATTCGCTGGTAGACAGACATTCGCGTTCTGCAACAGCTTTCGTTCGTAAAGGGGCAACACTGTGTATTTCTCTCTGGCAGATCCCGGCTGCCAAATTCGAAACGTCCAGCGATTGCGCCCACAGGAAAGCTGCCAGCACGGAAAGCTGTAGCTGGTTTTCACTGTCCCTTGGAACTGCATTCGCTGGTAGACAGACATTCGCGTTCTGCAAAAGCTTTCGTTCGTAAAGGGGCAACACTGTGTATTTCTCTCTCGCAGAGCCCGGCTGCCAAATTCGAAACGTCCAGCGACTGCGCCCACAGGAAAGCTGCCAGCACGGAAAGCTGTAGCTGGTTTTCACTGTCCCTTGGAACTGCATTCGCTGGTAGACAGACATTCGCGTTCTGCAAAAGCTTTGCTTGGTAATGGGGCAACACTGTGTATATCTCTCTCGGAGAGCCCGGCTGCCAAATTCGAAACGTCCAGCGATTGCGCCCACAGGAAAGCTGCCAGCACGGAAAGCTGTAGCTGGTTTTCACTGTCCCTTGGAACTGCATTCGCTGGTAGACAGACATTCGTGTTCTGCAAAAGCTTTCCATCGTAAAGGGGCAACACTGTGTATTTTTCTCTCGCAGAGCCCGGCTGCCAAATTCGAAACGTCCAGCGATTACGCCCACAGGAAAGCTGCCAGCACGGAAAGCTGTAGCTGGTTTTCACTGTCCCTTGGAACTGCATTCGCTGGTAGACAGACATTCGTGTTCTGCAAAAGCTTTCGTTCGTAAAGGGGCAACACTCTGTATTTCTCTCTGGCAGAGCCCGGCTGCCAAATTCGAAACGTCCAGCGATTGCGCCCACAGGAAAGCTGCCAGCACGGAAAGCTGTAGCTGGTTTTCACTGTCCCTTGGAACTGCATTCGCTGGTAGACAGACATTCGCGTTCTGCAAAAGCTTTCGTTTGAAAAGGGGCAACACTTTGTATTTCTCTCTCGCAGAGCCCGGCTGCCAAATTCGAAACGTCCAGCGATTGCGCCCACAGGAAAGCTGCCAGCACAGAAAGCTGTAGCTGGTTTTCACTGTCCCTTGGAACTGCATTCGCTGGTAGACAGACATTCGCGTTGTGCAACAGCTTTCGTTCGTAAAGGTGCAACACTGTGAATATCTCTCTCGGAGAGCCCGGCTGCCAAATTCGAAACGTCCAGCTTTTGTGCCCACAGGAAAGCTGCCAGCACAGAAAGCTGTAGCTGGTTTTCACTGTCCCTTGGAACTGCATTCGCTGGTAGACAGACATTCGTGTTCTGCAAAAGCTTTCCTTCGTAAAGGGGCAACACTGTGTATTTTTCTCTCGCAGCGCCCAGCTGCCAAATTCGAAACGTCCAGCGATTACGCCCACAGGAAAGCTGCCAGCACGGAAAGCTGTAGCTGGTTTTCACTGTCCCTTGGAACTGCATTCGCTGGTAGACAGACATTGGCGTTCCGCAAAAGCTTTCGTTCGTAATGGGGCAACACTGTGTATTTCTCTCTCGCAGAGCCCGGCTGCCAAATTCGAAACGTCCAGCGATTGTGCCCACAGGAAAGCTGCCAGCACAGAAAGCTGTAGCTGGTTTTCACTGTCCCTTGGAACTGCATTCGCTGGTAGACAGACATGCGCGTTCTGCAAAAGCTTTCGTTCGTAAAGGGGCAACACTCTGTATTTCTCTCTGGCAGAGCTCGGCTGCCAAATTCGAAACGTCCAGCGATTGCGCCCACAGGAAAGCTGCCAGCACGGAAAGCTGTAGCTGGTTTTCACTGTCCCTTGGAACTGCATTCGCTGGTAGACAGACATTCGCGTTGTGCAACAGCTTTCGTTCGTAAAGGTGCAACACTGTGAATATCTCTCTCGGAGAGCCCGGCTGCCAAATTCGAAACGTCCAGCTTTTGTGCCCACAGGAAAGCTGCCAGCACAGAAAGCTGTAGCTGGTTTTCACTGTCCCTTGGAACTGCATTCGCTGGTAGACAGACATTCGTGTTCTGCAAAAGCTTTCCTTCGTAAAGGGGCAACACTGTGTATTTTTCTCTCGCAGAGCCCAGCTGCCAAATTCGAAACGTCCAGCGATTACGCCCACAGGAAAGCTGCCAGCACGGAAAGCTGTAGCTGGTTTTCACTGTCCCTTGGAACTGCATTCGCTGGTAGACAGACATTGGCGTTCCGCAAAAGCTTTCGTTCGTAATGGGGCAACACTGTGTATTTCTCTCTCGCAGAGCCCGGCTGCCAAATTCGAAACGTCCAGCGATTGTGCCCACAGGAAAGCTGCCAGCACAGAAAGCTGTAGCTGGTTTTCACTGTCCCTTGGAACTGCATTCGCTGGTAGACAGACATGCGCGTTCTGCTAAAGCTTTCGTTCGTAAAGGGGCAACACTCTGTATTTCTCTCTGGCAGAGCTCGGCTGCCAAATTCGAAACGTCCAGCGATTGCGCCCACAGGAAAGCTGCCAGCACGGAAAGCTGTAGCTGGTTTTCACTGTCCCTTGGAACTGCATTCGCTGGTAGACAGACATTCGTGTTCTGCAAAAGCTTTCCATCGTAAAGGGGCAACACTGTGTATTTTTCTCTCGCAGAGCCCGGCTGCCAAATTCGAAACGTCCAGCGATTACGCCCACAGGAAAGCTGCCAGCACGGAAAGCTGTAGCTGGTTTTCACTGTCCCTTGGAACTGCATTCGCTGGTAGACAGACATTCGTGTTCTGCAAAAGCTTTCGTTCGTAAAGGGGCAACACTCTGTATTTCTCTCTGGCAGAGCCCGGCTGCCAAATTCGAAACGTCCAGCGATTGCGCCCACAGGAAAGCTGCCAGCACGGAAAGCTGTAGCTGGTTTTCACTGTCCCTTGGAACTGCATTCGCTGGTAGACAGACATTCGCGTTCTGCAAAAGCTTTCGTTCGTAATGGGGCAACACTGTGTATTTCTCTCTGGCAGAACCCGGCTGCCAAATTCGAAACGTCCAGCGATTGCGCCCACAGGAAAGCTGCCAGCACGGAAAGCTGTAGCTGGTTTTCACTGTCCCTTGGAACTGCATTCGCTGGTAGACAGACATTCGCGTTCTGCAAAAGCTTTCGTTTGAAAAGGGGCAACACTTTGTATTTCTCTCTCGCAGAGCCCGGCTGCCAAATTCGAAACGTCCAGCGATTGCGCCCACAGGAAAGCTGCCAGCACAGAAAGCTGTAGCTGGTTTTCACTGTCCCTTGGAACTGCATTCGCTGGTAGACAGACATTCGCGTTGTGCAACAGCTTTCGTTCGTAAAGGTGCAACACTGTGAATATCTCTCTCGGAGAGCCCGGCTGCCAAATTCGAAACGTCCAGCTTTTGTGCCCACAGGAAAGCTGCCAGCACAGAAAGCTGTAGCTGGTTTTCACTGTCCCTTGGAACTGCATTCGCTGGTAGACAGACATTCGTGTTCTGCAAAAGCTTTCCTTCGTAAAGGGGCAACACTGTGTATTTTTCTCTCGCAGAGCCCAGCTGCCAAATTCGAAACGTCCAGCGATTACGCCCACAGGAAAGCTGCCAGCACGGAAAGCTGTAGCTGGTTTTCACTGTCCCTTGGAACTGCATTCGCTGGTAGACAGACATTGGCGTTCCGCAAAAGCTTTCGTTCGTAATGGGGCAACACTGTGTATTTCTCTCTCGCAGAGCCCGGCTGCCAAATTCGAAACGTCCAGCGATTGTGCCCACAGGAAAGCTGCCAGCACAGAAAGCTGTAGCTGGTTTTCACTGTCCCTTGGAACTGCATTCGCTGGTAGACAGACATGCGCGTTCTGCAAAAGCTTTCGTTCGTAAAGGGGCAACACTCTGTATTTCTCTCTGGCAGAGCTCGGCTGCCAAATTCGAAACGTCCAGCGATTGCGCCCACAGGAAAGCTGCCAGCACGGAAAGCTGTAGCTGGTTTTCACTGTCCCTTGGAACTGCATTCGCTGGTAGACAGACATTCGCGTTGTGCAACAGCTTTCGTTCGTAAAGGTGCAACACTGTGAATATCTCTCTCGGAGAGCCCGGCTGCCAAATTCGAAACGTCCAGCTTTTGTGCCCACAGGAAAGCTGCCAGCACAGAAAGCTGTAGCTGGTTTTCACTGTCCCTTGGAACTGCATTCGCTGGTAGACAGACATTCGTGTTCTGCAAAAGCTTTCCTTCGTAAAGGGGCAACACTGTGTATTTTTCTCTCGCAGAGCCCAGCTGCCAAATTCGAAACGTCCAGCGATTACGCCCACAGGAAAGCTGCCAGCACGGAAAGCTGTAGCTGGTTTTCACTGTCCCTTGGAACTGCATTCGCTGGTAGACAGACATTGGCGTTCCGCAAAAGCTTTCGTTCGTAATGGGGCAACACTGTGTATTTCTCTTTCGCAGAGCCCGGCTGCCAAATTCGAAACGTCCAGCGATTGTGCCCACAGGAAAGCTGCCAGCACAGAAAGCTGTAGCTGGTTTTCACTGTCCCTTGGAACTGCATTCGCTGGTAGACAGACATGCGCGTTCTGCAAAAGCTTTCGTTCGTAAAGGGGCAACACTCTGTATTTCTCTCTGGCAGAGCTCGGCTGCCAAATTCGAAACGTCCAGCGATTGCGCCCACAGGAAAGCTGCCAGCACGGAAAGCTGTAGCTGGTTTTCACTGTCCCTTGGAACTGCATTCGCTGGTAGACAGACATTCGCGTTCTGCAACAGCTTTCGTTCGTAAAGGGGCAACACTGTGTATTTCTCTCTGGCAGATCCCGGCTGCCAAATTCGAAACGTCCAGCGATTGCGTCCACAGGAAAGCTGCCAGCACGGAAAGCTGTAGCTGGTTTTCACTGTCCCTTGGAACTGCATTCGCTGGTAGACAGACATTCGCGTTCTGCAAAAGCTTTCGTTCGTAAAGGGGCAACACTGTGTATTTCTCTCTCGCAGAGCCCGGCTGCCAAATTCGAAACGTCCAGCGATTGCGCCCACAGGAAAGCTGCCAGCACGGAAAGCTGTAGCTGGTTTTCACTGTCCCTTGGAACTGCATTCGCTGGTAGACACACATTCGCGTTCTGCAAAAGCTTTGGTTGGTAATGGGGCAACACTGTGTATATCTCTCTCGGAGAGCCCAGCTGCCAAATTCGAAACGTCCAGCGATTGTGCCCACAGGAAAGCTGCCAGCACAGAAAGCTGTAGCTGGTTTTCACTGTCCCTTGGAACTGCATTCGCTGGTAGACAGACATTCGCGTTCTGCAAAACCTTTGCTTGGTAATGGGGCAACACTGTGTATATCTCTCTCGAAGAGCCCGGCTGCCAAATTCGAAACGTCCAGCGATTGCGCCCACAGGAAAGCTGCCAGCACGGAAAGCTGTAGCTGGTTTTCACTGTCCCTTGGAACTGCATTCGCTGGTAGACAGACATTCGCGTTCTGCAAAAGCTTTCGTTTGTAAAGGGGCAACACTGTGTATTTCTCTCTCGCAGAGCCCGGCTGCCAAATTCGAAACGTCCAGCGATTGCGCCCACAGGAAAGCTGCCAGCACAGAAAGCTGTAGCTGGTTTTCACTGTCCCTTGGAACTGCATTCGCTGGTAGACCGACATTCGCGTTCTGCAACAGCTTTCGTTCGTAAAGGTGCAACACTGTGTATATCTCTCTCGGAGAGCCCGGCTGCCAAATTCGAAACGTCCAGCGATTGTGCCAACAGGAAAGCTGCCAGCACAGAAAGCTGTAGCTGGTTTTCACTGTCCCTTGGAACTGCATTCGCTGGTAGACAGACATTCGTGTTCTGCAAAAGCTTTCCTTCGTAAAGGGGCAACACTGTGTATTTTTCTCTCGCAGAGCCCGGCTGCCAAATTCGAAACGTCCAGCGATTACGCCCACAGGAAAGCTGCCAGCACGGAAAGCTGTAGCTGGTTTTCACTGTCCCTTGGAACTGCATTCGCTGGTAGACAGACATTCGTGTTCTGCAAAAGCTTTCGTTCGTAAAGGGGCAACACTCTGTATTTCTCTCTGGCAGAGCCCGGCTGCCAAATTCGAAACGTCCAGCGATTGCGCCCACAGGAAAGCTGCCAGCACGGAAAGCTGTAGCTGGTTTTCACTGTCCCTTGGAACTGCATTCGCTGGTAGACAGACATTCGCGTTCTGCAAAAGCTTTCGTTCGTAATGGGGCAACACTGTGTATTTCTCTCTGGCAGAACCCGGCTGCCAAATTCGAAACGTCCAGCGATTGCGCCCACAGGAAAGCTGCCAGCACGGAAAGCTGTAGCTGGTTTTCACTGTCCCTTGGAACTGCATTCGCTGGTAGACAGACATTCGCGTTCTGCAAAAGCTTTCGTTTGAAAAGGGGCAACACTTTGTATTTCTCTCTCGCAGAGCCCGGCTGCCAAATTCGAAACGTCCAGCGATTGCGCCCACAGGAAAGCTGCCAGCACGGAAAGCTGTAGCTGGTTTTCACTGTCCCTTGGAACTGCATTCGCTGGTAGACAGACATTCGCGTTGTGCAAAAGCTTTCGTTCGTAATGGGGCAACACTGTGTATTTCTCTCTCGCAGAGCCCGGCTGCCAAATTCGAAACGTCCAGCGATTGTGCCCACAGGAAAGCTGCCAGCACAGAAAGCTGTAGCTGGTTTTCACTGTCCCTTGGAACTGCATTCGCTGGTAGACAGACATTCGCGTTCTGCAAAAGCTTTGGTTGGTAATGGGGCAACACTGTGTATATCTCTCTCGGAGAGCCCGGCTGCCAAATTCGAAACGTCCAGCGATTGCGCCCACAGGAAAGCTGCCAGCACGGAAAGCTGTAGCTGGTTTTCACTGTCCCTTGGAACTGCATTCGCTGGTAGACAGACATTCGCGTTCTGCAACAGCTTTCGTTCGTAAAGGTGCAACACTGTGTATTTTTCTCTCGCAGAGCCCGGCTGCCAAATTCGAAACGTCCAGCGATTGCGCCCACAGGAAAGCTGCCAGCACGGAAAGCTGTAGCTGGTTTTCACTGTCCCTTGGAACTGCATTCGCTGGTAGACAGACATTCGCGTTCTGCAAAAGCTTTCGTTTGAAAAGGGGCAACACTTTGTATTTCTCTCTCGCAGAGCCCGGCTGCCAAATTCGAAACGTCCAGCGATTGCGCCCACAGGAAAGCTGCCAGCACGGAAAGCTGTAGCTGGTTTTCACTGTCCCTTGGAACTGCATTCGCTGGTAGACAGACATTCGCGTTCTGCAAAGGCTTTCCTTCGTCAAGGGGCAACACTGTGTATTTCTCTCTCGCAGAGCCCGGTTGCAAAATTCGAAACGTCCAGCGATTGCGCCCACAGGAAAGCTGCCAGCACGGAAAGCTGTAGCTGGTTTTCACTGTCCCTTGGAACTGCATTCGCTGGTAGACAGACATGCGCGTTCTGCAAAAGCTTTCGTTCGTAAAGGGGCAACACTTTGTATTTCTCTCTCGCAGAGCCCGGCTGCCAAATTCGAAACGTCCAGCGATTGCGCCCACAGGAAAGCTGCCAGCACGGAAAGCTGTAGCTGGTTTTCACTGTCCCTTGGAACTGCATTCGCTGGTAGACAGACATTCGCGTTCTGCAAAAGCTTTCGTTCGTAAAGGGGCAACACTGTGTATTTCTCTCTGGCAGAACCCGGCTGCCAAATTCGAAACGTCCAGCGATTGCGCCCACAGGAAAGCTGCCAGCACGGAAAACTGTAGGTGGTTTTCACTGTCCCTTGGAACTGCATTCGCTGGTAGACAGACATTCGCGTTCTGCAAAACCTTTGCTTGGTAATGGGGCAACACTGTGTATATCTCTCTCGGAGAGCCCGGCTGCCAAATTCGAAACGTCCAGCGATTGCGCCCACAGGAAAGCTGCCAGCACGGAAAGCTGTAGCTGGTTTTCACTGTCCCTTGGAACTGCATTCGCTGGTAGACAGACATTCGCGTTCTGCAAAACCTTTGCTTGGTAATGGGGCAACACTGTGTATATCTCTCTCGGAGAGCCCGGCTGCCAAATTCGAAACGTCCAGCGATTGCGCCCACAGGAAAGCTGCCAGCACGGAAAGCTGTAGCTGGTTTTCACTGTCCCTTGGAACTGCATTCGCTGGTAGACAGACATTCGCGTTCTGCAAAAGCTTTCGTTTGAAAAGGGGCAACACTTTGTATTTCTCTCTCGCAGAGCCCGGCTGCCAAATTCGAAACGTCCAGCGATTGCGCCCACAGGAAAGCTGCCAGCACGGAAAGCTGTAGCTGGTTTTCACTGTCCCTTGGAACTGCATTCGCTGGTAGACACACATTCGCGTTCTGCAAAAGCTTTGGTTGGTAATGGGGCAACACTGTGTATATCTCTCTCGGAGAGCCCAGCTGCCAAATTCGAAACGTCCAGCGATTGTGCCCACAGGAAAGCTGCCAGCACAGAAAGCTGTAGCTGGTTTTCACTGTCCCTTGGAACTGCATTCGCTGGTAGACAGACATTCGCGTTCTGCAAAACCTTTGCTTGGTAATGGGGCAACACTGTGTATATCTCTCTCGGAGAGCCCGGCTGCCAAATTCGAAACGTCCAGCGATTGCGCCCACAGGAAAGCTGCCAGCACGGAAAGCTGTAGCTGGTTTTCACTGTCCCTTGGAACTGCATTCGCTGGTAGACAGACATTCGCGTTCTGCAAAAGCTTTCGTTTGAAAAGGGGCAACACTTTGTATTTCTCTCTCGCAGAGCCCGGCTGCCAAATTCGAAACGTCCAGCGATTGCGCCCACAGGAAAGCTGCCAGCACGGAAAGCTGTAGCTGGTTTTCACTGTCCCTTGGAACTGCATTCGCTGGTAGATAGACATTCGCGTTCTGCAAAAGCTTTCGTTTGAAAAGGGGCAACACTTTGTATTTCTCTCTCGCAGAGCCCGGCTGCCAAATTCGAAACGTCCAGCGATTGCGCCCACAGGAAAGCTGCCAGCACAGAAAGCTGTAGCTGGTTTTCACTGTCCCTTGGAACTGCATTCGCTGGTAGACAGACATTCGCGTTGTGCAACAGCTTTCGTTCGTAAAGGTGCAACACTGTGAATATCTCTCTCGGAGAGCCCGGCTGCCAAATTCGAAACGTCCAGCTTTTGTGCCCACAGGAAAGCTGCCAGCACAGAAAGCTGTAGCTGGTTTTCACTGTCCCTTGGAACTGCATTCGCTGGTAGACAGACATTCGTGTTCTGCAAAAGCTTTCCTTCGTAAAGGGGCAACACTGTGTATTTTTCTCTCGCAGAGCCCAGCTGCCAAATTCGAAACGTCCAGCGATTACGCCCACAGGAAAGCTGCCAGCACGGAAAGCTGTAGCTGGTTTTCACTGTCCCTTGGAACTGCATTCGCTGGTAGACAGACATTGGCGTTCCGCAAAAGCTTTCGTTCGTAATGGGGCAACACTGTGTATTTCTCTCTCGCAGAGCCCGGCTGCCAAATTCGAAACGTCCAGCGATTGTGCCCACAGGAAAGCTGCCAGCACAGAAAGCTGTAGCTGGTTTTCACTGTCCCTTGGAACTGCATTCGCTGGTAGACAGACATGCGCGTTCTGCAAAAGCTTTCGTTCGTAAAGGGGCAACACTCTGTATTTCTCTCTGGCAGAGCTCGGCTGCCAAATTCGAAACGTCCAGCGATTGCGCCCACAGGAAAGCTGCCAGCACGGAAAGCTGTAGCTGGTTTTCACTGTCCCTTGGAACTGCATTCGCTGGTAGACAGACATTCGCGTTGTGCAACAGCTTTCGTTCGTAAAGGTGCAACACTGTGAATATCTCTCTCGGAGAGCCCGGCTGCCAAATTCGAAACGTCCAGCTTTTGTGCCCACAGGAAAGCTGCCAGCACAGAAAGCTGTAGCTGGTTTTCACTGTCCCTTGGAACTGCATTCGCTGGTAGACAGACATTCGTGTTCTGCAAAAGCTTTCCTTCGTAAAGGGGCAACACTGTGTATTTTTCTCTCGCAGAGCCCAGCTGCCAAATTCGAAACGTCCAGCGATTACGCCCACAGGAAAGCTGCCAGCACGGAAAGCTGTAGCTGGTTTTCACTGTCCCTTGGAACTGCATTCGCTGGTAGACAGACATTGGCGTTCCGCAAAAGCTTTCGTTCGTAATGGGGCAACACTGTGTATTTCTCTCTCGCAGAGCCCGGCTGCCAAATTCGAAACGTCCAGCGATTGTGCCCACAGGAAAGCTGCCAGCACGGAAAACTGTAGGTGGTTTTCACTGTCCCTTGGAACTGCATTCGCTGGTAGACAGACATTCGCGTTCTGCAAAACCTTTGCTTGGTAATGGGGCAACACTGTGTATATCTCTCTCGGAGAGCCCGGCTGCCAAATTCGAAACGTCCAGCGATTGCGCCCACAGGAAAGCTGCCAGCACGGAAAGCTGTAGCTGGTTTTCACTGTCCCTTGGAACTGCATTCGCTGGTAGACAGACATTCGCGTTCTGCAAAACCTTTGCTTGGTAATGGGGCAACACTGTGTATATCTCTCTCGGAGAGCCCGGCTGCCAAATTCGAAACGTCCAGCGATTGCGCCCACAGGAAAGCTGCCAGCACGGAAAGCTGTAGCTGGTTTTCACTGTCCCTTGGAACTGCATTCGCTGGTAGACAGACATTCGCGTTCTGCAAAAGCTTTCGTTTGAAAAGGGGCAACACTTTGTATTTCTCTCTCGCAGAGCCCGGCTGCCAAATTCGAAACGTCCAGCGATTGCGCCCACAGGAAAGCTGCCAGCACGGAAAGCTGTAGCTGGTTTTCACTGTCCCTTGGAACTGCATTCGCTGGTAGACAGACATTCGCGTTCCGCAAAAGCTTTCGTTCGTAAAGGGGCAACACTCTGTATTTCTCTCTCGCAGAGCCCGGCTGCCAAATTCGAAACGTCCAGCGATTGTGCCCACAGGAAAGCTGCCAGCACAGAAAGCTGTAGCTGGTTTTCACTGTCCCTTGGAACTGCATTCGCTGGTAGACAGACATTCGCGTTCTGCAAAACCTTTGCTTGGTAATGGGGCAACACTGTGTATATCTCTCTCGGAGAGCCCGGCTGCCAAATTCGAAACGTCAAGCGATTGTGCCCACAGGAAAGCTGCCAGCACGGAAAGCTGTAGCTGGTTTTCACTGTCCCTTGGAACTGCATTCGCTGGTAGATAGACATTCGCGTTCTGCAAAAGCTTTCGTTTGAAAACTGGCAACACTTTGTATTTCTCTCTCGCAGAGCCCGGCTGCCAAATTCGAAACGTCCAGCGATTGCGCCCACAGGAAAGCTGCCAGCACAGAAAGCTGTAGCTGGTTTTCACTGTCCCTTGGAACTGCATTCGCTGGTAGACAGACATTCGCGTTGTGCAACAGCTTTCGTTCGTAAAGGTGCAACACTGTGAATATCTCTCTCGGAGAGCCCGGCTGCCAAATTCGAAACGTCCAGCTTTTGTGCCCACAGGAAAGCTGCCAGCACAGAAAGCTGTAGCTGGTTTTCACTGTCCCTTGGAACTGCATTCGCTGGTAGACAGACATTCGTGTTCTGCAAAAGCTTTCCTTCGTAAAGGGGCAACACTGTGTATTTTTCTCTCGCAGAGCCCAGCTGCCAAATTCGAAACGTCCAGCGATTACGCCCACAGGAAAGCTGCCAGCACGGAAAGCTGTAGCTGGTTTTCACTGTCCCTTGGAACTGCATTCGCTGGTAGACAGACATTGGCGTTCCGCAAAAGCTTTCGTTCGTAATGGGGCAACACTGTGTATTTCTCTCTCGCAGAGCCCGGCTGCCAAATTCGAAACGTCCAGCGATTGTGCCCACAGGAAAGCTGCCAGCACAGAAAGCTGTAGCTGGTTTTCACTGTCCCTTGGAACTGCATTCGCTGGTAGACAGACATGCGCGTTCTGCAAAAGCTTTCGTTCGTAAAGGGGCAACACTCTGTATTTCTCTCTGGCAGAGCTCGGCTGCCAAATTCGAAACGTCCAGCGATTGCGCCCACAGGAAAGCTGCCAGCACGGAAAGCTGTAGCTGGTTTTCACTGTCCCTTGGAACTGCATTCGCTGGTAGACAGACATTCGCGTTCTGCAAAACCTTTGCTTGGTAATGGGGCAACACTGTGTATATCTCTCTCGGAGAGCCCGGCTGCCAAATTCGAAACGTCCAGCGATTGCGCCCACAGGAAAGCTGCCAGCACGGAAAGCTGTAGCTGGTTTTCACTGTCCCTTGGAACTGCATTCGCTGGTAGATAGACATTCGCGTTCTGCAAAACCTTTGCTTGGTAATGGGGCAACACTGTGTATATCTCTCTCGGAGAGCCCGGCTGCCAAATTCGAAACGTCCAGCGATTGCGCCCACAGGAAAGCTGCCAGCACGGAAAGCTGTAGCTGGTTTTCACTGTCCCTTGGAACTGCATTCGCTGGTAGACAGACATTCGCGTTCTGCAAAAGCTTTCGTTCGTAAAGGGGCAACACTGTGTATTTCTCTCTCGCAGAGCCCGGTTGCAAAATTCGAAACGTCCAGCGATTGCGCCCACAGGAAAGCTGCCAGCACGGAAAGCTGTAGCTGGTTTTCACTGTCCCTTGGAACTGCATTCGCTGGTAGACAGACATTCGTGTTCTGCAAAAGCTTTCGTTCGTAATGGGGCAACACTGTGTATTTCTCTCTCGCAGAGCCCGGCTGCCAAATTCGAAACGTCCAGCGATTGCGCCCACAGTAAAGCTGCCAGCACAGAAAGCTGTAGCTGGTTTTCACTGTCCCTTGGAACTGCATTCGCTGGTAGACAGACATTCGCGTTCTGCAAAACCTTTGCTTGGTAATGGGGCAACACTGTGTATATCTCTCTCGGAGAGCCCGGCTGCCAAATTCGAAACGTCCAGCGATTGCGCCCACAGGAAAGCTGCCAGCACGGAAAGCTGTAGCTGGTTTTCACTGTCCCTTGGAACTGCATTCGCTGGTAGATAGACATTCGCGTTCTGCAAAACCTTTGCTTGGTAATGGGGCAACACTCTGTATATCTCTCTCGGAGAGCCCGGCTGCCAAATTCGAAACGTCCAGCGATTGCGCCCACAGGAAAGCTGCCAGCACGGAAAGCTGTAGCTGGTTTTCACTGTCCCTTGGAACTGCATTCGCTGGTAGACAGACATTCGCGTTCTGCAAAAGCTTTCGTTCGTAAAGGGGCAACACTGTGTATTTCTCTCTCGCAGAGCCCGGTTGCAAAATTCGAAACGTCCAGCGATTGCGCCCACAGGAAAGCTGCCAGCACGGAAAGCTGTAGCTGGTTTTCACTGTCCCTTGGAACTGCATTCGCTGGTAGACAGACATTCGTGTTCTGCAAAAGCTTTCGTTCGTAAAGGGGCAACACTGTGTATTTCTCTCTCGCAGAGCCCGGCTGCCAAATTCGAAACGTCCAGCGATTGCGCCCACAGGAAAGCTGCCAGCACGGAAAGCTGTAGCTGGTTTTCACTGTCCCTTGGAACTGCATTCGCTGGTAGACAGACATTCGCGTTCCGCAACAGCTTTCGTTCGTAAAGGGGCAACACTGTGTATTTCTCTCTCGCAGAGCCCGGCTGCCAAATTCGAAACGTCCAGCGATTGCACCCAGAGGAAAGCTGCCAGCACGGAAAGCTGTAGCTGGTTTTCACTGTCCCTTGGAACTGCATTCGCTGGTAGACAGACATTCGCGTTCTGCAAAAGCTTTCGTTCGTAAAGGGGCAACAGTCTGTATTTCTCTCTGGCAGAGCCCGGCTGCCAAATTCGAAACGTCCAGCGATTGCGCCCACAGGAAAGCTGCCAGCACAGAAAGCTGTAGCTGGTTTTCACTGTCCCTTGGAACTGCATTCGCTGGTAGACAGACATTCGCGTTCTGCAAAAGCTTTGCTTGGTAATGGGGCAACACTGTGTATATCTCTCTCGGAGAGCCCGGCTGCCAAATTCGAAACGTCCAGCGATTGCGCCCACAGGAAAGCTGCCAGCACGGAAAGCTGTAGCTGGTTTTCACTGTCCCTTGGAACTGCATTCGCTGGTAGACAGACATTCGCGTTCTGCAAAAGCTTTCCTTCGTAAGGGGCAACACTGTGTATTTCTCTCTCGCAGAGCCCGGCTGCCAAATTCGAAACGTCCAGCGATTGCGCCCACAGGAAAGCTGCCAGCACAGAAAGCTGTAGCTGGTTTTCACTGTCCCTTGGAACTGCATTCGCTGGTAGACAGACATTCGCGTTGTGCAACAGCTTTCGTTCGTAAAGGTGCAACACTGTGAATATCTCTCTCGGAGAGCCCGGCTGCCAAATTCGAAACGTCCAGCTTTTGTGCCCACAGGAAAGCTGCCAGCACGGAAAGCTGTAGCTGGTTTTCACTGTCCCTTGGAACTGCATTCGCTGGTAGACAGACATTCGCGTTCTGCAAAAGCTTTCCTTCGTAAAGGGGCAACACTGTGTATTTTTCTCTCGCAGAGCCCAGCTGCCAAATTCGAAACGTCCAGCGATTACGCCCACAGGAAAGCTGCCAGCACGGAAAGCTGTAGCTGGTTTTCACTGTCCCTTGGAACTGCATTCGCTGGTAGACAGACATGCGCGTTCTGCAAAAGCTTTCGTTCGTAATGGGGCAACACTGTGTATTTCTCTCTCGCAGAGCCCGGCTGCCAAATTCGAAACGTCCAGCGATTGTGCCCACAGGAAAGCTGCCAGCACGGAAAGCTGTAGCTGGTTTTCACTGTCCCTTGGAACTGCATTCGCTGGTAGACAGACATTCGCGTTGTGCAACAGCTTTCGTTCGTAAAGGGGCAACACTGTGTATTTCTCTCTGGCAGATCCCGGCTGCCAAATTCGAAACGTCCAGCGATTGCGCCCACAGGAAAGCTGCCAGCACGGAAAGCTGTAGCTGGTTTTCACTGTCCCTTGGAACTGCATTCGCTGGTAGACAGACATTCGCGTTCTGCAAAAGCTTTCGTTCGTAAAGGGGCAACAGTCTGTATTTCTCTCTGGCAGAGCCCGGCTGCCAAATTCGAAACGTCCAGCGATTGCGCCCACAGGAAAGCTGCCAGCACGGAAAGCTGTAGCTGGTTTTCACTGTCCCTTGGAACTGCATTCGCTGGTAGACAGACATTCGCGTTGTGCACCAGCTTTCGTTCGTAAAGGTGCAACACTGTGAATATCTCTCTCGGAGAGCCCGGCTGCCAAATTCGAAACGTCCAGCTTTTGTGCCCACAGGAAAGCTGCCAGCACAGAAAGCTGTAGCTGGTTTTCACTGTCCCTTGGAACTGCATTCGCTGGTAGACAGACATTCGTGTTCTGCAAAAGCTTTCCTTCGTAAAGGGGCAACACTGTGTATTTTTCTCTCGCAGAGCCCAGCTGCCAAATTCGAAACGTCCAGCGATTACGCCCACAGGAAAGCTGCCAGCACGGAAAGCTGTAGCTGGTTTTCACTGTCCCTTGGAACTGCATTCGCTGGTAGACAGACATTCGCGTTCCGCAAAAGCTTTCGTTCGTAAAGGGGCAACACTGTGTATATCTCTCTCGGAGAGCCCGGCTGCCAAATTCGAAACGTCCAGCGATTGCGCCCACAGGAAAGCTGCCAGCACGGAAAGCTGTAGCTGGTTTTCACTGTCCCTTGGAACTGCATTCGCTGGTAGACAGACATTAGCGTTCCGCAAAAGCTTTCGTTCGAAAAGGGGCAACACTTTGTATTTCTCTCTCGCAGAGCCCGGCTGCCAAATTCGAAACGTCCAGCGATTGCGCCCACAGGAAAGCTGCCAGCACGGAAAGCTGTAGCTGGTTTTCACTGTCCCTTGGAACTGCATTCGCTGGTAGACAGACATTCGCGTTCTGCAAAAGCTTTCGTTCGTAAAGGGGCAACACTGTGTATTTCTCTCTCGCAGAGCCCGGTTGCAAAATTCGAAACGTCCAGCGATTGCGCCCACAGGAAAGCTGCCAGCACGGAAAGCTGTAGCTGGTTTTCACTGTCCCTTGGAACTGCATTCGCTGGTAGACAGACATTCGTGTTCTGCAACAGCTTTCGTTCGTAAAGGGGCAACACTGTGTATTTCTCTCTCGCAGAGCCCGGCTGCCAAATTCGAAACGTCCAGCGATTGCGCCCACAGGAAAGCTGCCAGCACGGAAAGCTGTAGCTGGTTTTCACTGTCCCTTGGAACTGCATTCGCTGGTAGACAGACATTCGCGTTCTGCAAAAGCTTTCGTTCGTAAAGGGGCAACAGTCTGTATTTCTCTCTGGCAGAGCCCGGCTGCCAAATTCGAAACGTCCAGCGATTGCGCCCACAGGAAAGCTGCCAGCACAGAAAGCTGTAGCTGGTTTTCACTGTCCCTTGGAACTGCATTCGCTGGTAGACAGACATTCGCGTTCTGCAAAAGCTTTGCTTGTTAATGGGGCAACACTGTGTATATCTCTCTCGGAGAGCCCGGCTGCCAAATTCGAAACGTCCAGCGATTGCGCCCACAGGAAAGCTGCCAGCACGGAAAGCTGTAGCTGGTTTTCACTGTCCCTTGGAACTGCATTCGCTGGTAGACAGACATTCGCGTTCTGCAAAACCTTTGCTTGGTAATGGGGCAACACTGTGTATATCTCTCTCGGAGAGCCCGGCTGCCAAATTCGAAACGTCCAGCGATTGCGCCCACAGGAAAGCTGCCAGCACAGAAAGCTGTAGCTGGTTTTCACTGTCCCTTGGAACTGCATTCGCTGGTAGACAGACATTCGCGTTCTGCAAAAGCTTTCGTTTGTAAAGGGGCAACACTGTGTATTTCTCTCTCGCAGAGCCCGGCTGCCAAATTCGAAACGTCCAGCGATTGCGCCCACAGGACAGCTGCCAGCACGGAAAGCTGTAGCTGGTTTTCACTGTCCCTTGGAACTGCATTCGCTGGTAGACAGACATTCGCGTTCTGCAACAGCTTTCGTTCGTAAAGGTGCAACACTGTGTATTTTTCTCTCGCAGAGCCCGGCTGCCAAATTCGAAACGTCCAGCGATTGCGCCCACAGGAAAGCTGCCAGCACGGAAAGCTGTAGCTGGTTTTCACTGTCCCTTGGAACTGCATTCGCTGGTAGACAGACATTCGCGTTCTGCAAAAGCTTTGCTTGGTAATGGGGCAACACTGTGTATATCTCTCTCGGAGAGCCCGACTGCCAAATTCGAAACGTCCAGCGATTGCGCCCACAGGAAAGCTGCCAGCACGGAAAGCTGTAGCTGGTTTTCACTGTCCCTTGGAACTGCATTCGCTGGTAGACAGACATTCGCGTTCTGCAAAAGCTTTCGTTCGTAAAGGGGCAACACTGTGTATTTCTCTCTGGCAGAGCCCGGCTGCCAAATTCGAAACGTCCAGCGATTGCGCCCACAGGAAAGCTGCCAGCACGGAAAGCTGTAGCTGGTTTTCACTGCTCCTTGGAACTGCATTCGCTGGTAGACAGACATTCGCGTTCTGCAAAAGCTTTCGTTCGTAAAGGGGCAACACTGTGTATTTCTCTCTCGCAGAGCCCGGTTGCAAAATTCGAAACGTCCAGCGATTGCGCCCACAGGAAAGCTGCCAGCACGGAAAGCTGTAGCTGGTTTTCACTGTCCCTTGGAACTGCATTCGCTGGTAGACAGACATGCGCGTTCTGCAAAAGCTTTCGTTCGTAAAGGGGCAACACTTTGTATTTCTCTCTCGCAGAGCCCGGCTGCCAAATTCGAAACGTCCAGCGATTGCGCCCACAGGAAAGCTGCCAGCACGGAAAGCTGTAGCTGGTTTTCACTGTCCCTTGGAACTGCATTCGCTGGTAGACAGACATTCGCGTTCTGCAAAAGCTTTCGTTCGTAAAGGGGCAACACTGTGTATTTCTCTCTGGCAGAACCCGGCTGCCAAATTCGAAACGTCCAGCGATTGCGCCCACAGGAAAGCTGCCAGCACGGAAAACTGTAGGTGGTTTTCACTGTCCCTTGGAACTGCATTCGCTGGTAGACAGACATTCGCGTTCTGCAAAAGCTTTGGTTGGTAATGGGGCAACACTGTATATATCTCTCTCGGAGAGCCCGGCTGCCAAATTCGAAACGTCAAGCGATTGTGCCCATAGGAAAGCTGCCAGCACAGAAAGCTGTAGCTGGTTTTCACTGTCCCTTGGAACTGCATTCGCTGGTAGACAGACATTCGCGTTCTGCAAAACCTTTGCTTGGTAATGGGGCAACACTGTGTATATCTCTCTCGGAGAGCCCGGCTGCCAAATTCGAAACGTCCAGCGATTGCGCCCACAGGAAAGCTGCCAGCACGGAAAGCTGTAGCTGGTTTTCACTGTCCCTTGGAACTGCATTCGCTGGTAGACAGACATTCGCGTTCTGCAAAACCTTTGCTTGGTAATGGGGCAACACTGTGTATATCTCTCTCGGAGAGCCCGGCTGCCAAATTCGAAACGTCCAGCGATTGCGCCCACAGGAAAGCTGCCAGCACGGAAAGCTGTAGCTGGTTTTCACTGTCCCTTGGAACTGCATTCGCTGGTAGACAGACATTCGCGTTCTGCAAAAGCTTTCGTTTGAAAAGGGGCAACACTTTGTATTTCTCTCTCGCAGAGCCCGGCTGCCAAATTCGAAACGTCCAGCGATTGCGCCCACAGGAAAGCTGCCAGCACGGAAAGCTGTAGCTGGTTTTCACTGTCCCTTGGAACTGCATTCGCTGGTAGACAGACATTCGCGTTCCGCAAAAGCTTTCGTTCATAATGGGGCAACACTGTGTATATCTCTCTCGGAGAGCCCGGCTGCCAAATTCGAAACGTCCTGCGATTGCGCCCACAGGAAAGCTGCCAGCACGGAAAGCTGTAGCTGGTTTTCACTGTCCCTTGGAACTGCATTCGCTGGTAGACAGATATTCGCGTTCTGCAACAGCTTTCGTTCGTAAAGGTGCAACACTGTGTATTTTTCTCTCGCAGAGCCCGGCTGCCAAATTCGAAACGTCCAGCGATTGCGCCCACAGGAAAGCTGCCAGCACGGAAAGCTGTAGCTGGTTTTCACTGTCCCTTGGAACTGCATTCGCTGGTAGACAGACATTCGCGTTCTGCAAAAGCTTTGCTTGGTAATGGGGCAACACTGTGTATATCTCTCTCGGAGAGCCCGACTGCCAAATTCGAAACGTCCAGCGATTGCGCCCACAGGAAAGCTGCCAGCACGGAAAGCTGTAGCTGGTTTTCACTGTCCCTTGGAACTGCATTCGCTGGTAGACAGACATTCGCGTTCTGCAAAAGCTTTCGTTCGTAAAGGGGCAACACTGTGTATTTCTCTCTGGCAGAGCCCGGCTGCCAAATTCGAAACGTCCAGCGATTGCGCCCACAGGAAAGCTGCCAGCACGGAAAGCTGTAGCTGGTTTTCACTGCTCCTTGGAACTGCATTCGCTGGTAGACAGACATTCGCGTTCTGCAAAAGCTTTCGTTCGTAAAGGGGCAACACTGTGTATTTCTCTCTCGCAGATCCCGGTTGCAAAATTCGAAACGTCCAGCGATTGCGCCCACAGGAAAGCTGCCAGCACGGAAAGCTGTAGCTGGTTTTCACTGTCCCTTGGAACTGCATTCGCTGGTAGACAGACATGCGCGTTCTGCAAAAGCTTTCGTTCGTAAAGGGGCAACACTTTGTATTTCTCTCTCGCAGAGCCCGGCTGCCAAATTCGAAACGTCCAGCGATTGCGCCCACAGGAAAGCTGCCAGCACGGAAAGCTGTAGCTGGTTTTCACTGTCCCTTGGAACTGCATTCGCTGGTAGACAGACATTCGCGTTCTGCAAAAGCTTTCGTTCGTAAAGGGGCAACACTGTGTATTTCTCTCTGGCAGAACCCGGCTGCCAAATTCGAAACGTCCAGCGATTGCGCCCACAGGAAAGCTGCCAGCACGGAAAACTGTAGGTGGTTTTCACTGTCCCTTGGAACTGCATTCGCTGGTAGACAGACATTCGCGTTCTGCAAAAGCTTTGGTTGGTAATGGGGCAACACTGTATATATCTTTCTCGGAGAGCCCGGCTGCCAAATTCGAAACGTCAAGCGATTGTGCCCATAGGAAAGCTGCCAGCACAGAAAGCTGTAGCTGGTTTTCACTGTCCCTTGGAACTGCATTCGCTGGTAGACAGACATTCGCGTTCTGCAAAACCTTTGCTTGGTAATGGGGCAACACTGTGTATATCTCTCTCGGAGAGCCCGGCTGCCAAATTCGAAACGTCCAGCGATTGCGCCCACAGGAAAGCTGCCAGCACGGAAAGCTGTAGCTGGTTTTCACTGTCCCTTGGAACTGCATTCGCTGGTAGACAGACATTCGCGTTCTGCAAAACCTTTGCTTGGTAATGGGGCAACACTGTGTATATCTCTCTCGGAGAGCCCGGCTGCCAAATTCGAAACGTCCAGCGATTGCGCCCACAGGAAAGCTGCCAGCACGGAAAGCTGTAGCTGGTTTTCACTGTCCCTTGGAACTGCATTCGCTGGTAGACAGACATTCGCGTTCTGCAAAAGCTTTCGTTTGAAAAGGGGCAACACTTTGTATTTCTCTCTCGCAGAGCCCGGCTGCCAAATTCGAAACGTCCAGCGATTGCGCCCACAGGAAAGCTGCCAGCACGGAAAGCTGTAGCTGGTTTTCACTGTCCCTTGGAACTGCATTCGCTGGTAGACAGACATTCGCGTTCCGCAAAAGCTTTCGTTCGTAATGGGGCAACACTGTGTATTTCTCTCTCGCAGAGCCCGGCTGCCAAATTCGAAACGTCCAGCGATTGTGCCCACAGGAAAGCTGCCAGCACAGAAAGCTGTAGCTGGTTTTCACTGTCCCTTGGAACTGCATTCGCTGGTAGACAGACATTCGCGTTCTGCAAAAGCTTTGGTTGGTAATGGGGCAACACTGTGTATATCTCTCTCGGAGAGCCCGGCTGCCAAATTCGAAACGTCCAGCGATTGCGCCCACAGGAAAGCTGCCAGCACGGAAAGCTGTAGCTGGTTTTCACTGTCCCTTGGAACTGCATTCGCTGGTAGACAGACATTCGCGTTCTGCAAAACCTTTGCTTGGTAATGGGGCAACACTGTGTATATCTCTCTCGGAGAGCCCGGCTGCCAAATTCGAAACGTCCAGCGATTGCGCCCACAGGAAAGCTGCCAGCACGGAAAGCTGTAGCTGGTTTTCACTGTCCCTTGGAACTGCATTCGCTGGTAGACAGACATTCGCGTTCTGCAAAAGCTTTCGTTCGTAAAGGGGCAACACTGTGTATTTCCCTCTCGCAGAGCCCGGTTGCAAAATTCGAAACGTCCAGCGATTGCGCCCACAGGAAAGCTGCCAGCACGGAAAGCTGTAGCTGGTTTTCACTGTCCCTTGGAACTGCATTCGCTGGTAGACAGACATTCGTGTTCTGCAAAAGCTTTCGTTCGTAATGGGGCAACACTGTGTATTTCTCTCTCGCAGAGCCCGGCTGCCAAATTCGAAACGTCCAGCGATTGCGCCCACAGGAAAGCTGCCAGCACGGAAAGCTGTAGCTGGTTTTCACTGTCCCTTGGAACTGCATTCGCTGGTAGACAGACATTCGCGTTCCGCAACAGCTTTCGTTCGTAAAGGGGCAACACTGTGTATTTCTCTCTCGCAGAGCCCGGCTGCCAAATTCGAAACGTCCAGCGATTGCACCCACAGGAAAGCTGCCAGCACGGAAAGCTGTAGCTGGTTTTCACTGTCCCTTGGAACTGCATTCGCTGGTAGATAGACATTCGCGTTCTGCAAAAGCTTTCGCTCGTAAAGGGGCAACAGTCTGTATTTCTCTCTGGCAGAGCCCGGCTGCCAAATTCGAAACGTCCAGCGATTACGCCCACAGGAAAGCTGCCAGCACGGAAAGCTGTAGCTGGTTTTCACTGTCCCTTGGAACTGCATTCGCTGGTAGACAGACATTCGCGTTCTGCAAAACCTTTGCTTGGTAATGGGGCAACACTGTGTATATCTCTCTCGGAGAGCCCGGCTGCCAAATTCGAAACGTCCAGCGATTGCGCCCACAGGAAAGCTGCCAGCACGGAAAGCTGTAGCTGGTTTTCACTGTCCCTTGGAACTGCATTCGCTGGTAGACAGACATTCGCGTTCTGCAAAAGCTTTCGTTCGTAAAGGGGCAACACTGTGTATTTCTCTCTCGCAGAGCCCGGTTGCAAAATTCGAAACGTCCAGCGATTGCGCCCACAGGAAAGCTGCCAGCACGGAAAGCTGTAGCTGGTTTTCACTGTCCCTTGGAACTGCATTCGCTGGTAGACAGACATTCGCGTTCCGCAACAGCTTTCGTTCGTAAAGGGGCAACACTGTGTATTTCTCTCTCGCAGAGCCCGGCTGCCAAATTCGAAACGTCCAGCGATTGCGCCCACAGGAAAGCTGCCAGCACGGAAAGCTGTAGCTGGTTTTCACTGTCCCTTGGAACTGCATTCGCTGGTAGACAGACATTCGCGTTCTGCAAAAGCTTTCGTTCGTAAAGGGGCAACAGTCTGTATTTCTCTCTGGCAGAGCCCGGCTGCCAAATTCGAAACGTCCAGCGATTGCGCCCACAGGAAAGCTGCCAGCACAGAAAGCTGTAGCTGGTTTTCACTGTCCCTTGGAACTGCATTCGCTGGTAGACAGACATTCGCGTTCTGCAAAAGCTTTGCTTGTTAATGGGGCAACACTGTGTATATCTCTCTCGGAGAGCCCGGCTGCCAAATTCGAAACGTCCAGCGATTGCGCCCACAGGAAAGCTGCCAGCACGGAAAGCTGTAGCTGGTTTTCACTGTCCCTTGGAACTGCATTCGCTGGTAGACAGACATTCGCGTTCTGCAAAACCTTTGCTTGGTAATGGGGCAACACTGTGTATATCTCTCTCGGAGAGCCCGGCTGCCAAATTCGAAACGTCCAGCGATTGCGCCCACAGGAAAGCTGCCAGCACAGAAAGCTGTAGCTGGTTTTCACTGTCCCTTGGAACTGCATTCGCTGGTAGACAGACATTCGCGTTCTGCAAAAGCTTTCGTTTGTAAAGGGGCAACACTGTGTATTTCTCTCTCGCAGAGCCCGGCTGCCAAATTCGAAACGTCCAGCGATTGCGCCCACAGGACAGCTGCCAGCACGGAAAGCTGTAGCTGGTTTTCACTGTCCCTTGGAACTGCATTCGCTGGTAGACAGACATTCGCGTTCTGCAACAGCTTTCGTTCGTAAAGGTGCAACACTGTGTATTTTTCTCTCGCAGAGCCCGGCTGCCAAATTCGAAACGTCCAGCGATTGCGCCCACAGGAAAGCTGCCAGCACGGAAAGCTGTAGCTGGTTTTCACTGTCCCTTGGAACTGCATTCGCTGGTAGACAGACATTCGCGTTCTGCAAAAGCTTTGCTTGGTAATGGGGCAACACTGTGTATATCTCTCTCGGAGAGCCCGACTGCCAAATTCGAAACGTCCAGCGATTGCGCCCACAGGAAAGCTGCCAGCACGGAAAGCTGTAGCTGGTTTTCACTGTCCCTTGGAACTGCATTCGCTGGTAGACAGACATTCGCGTTCTGCAAAAGCTTTCGTTCGTAAAGGGGCAACACTGTGTATTTCTCTCTGGCAGAGCCCGGCTGCCAAATTCGAAACGTCCAGCGATTGCGCCCACAGGAAAGCTGCCAGCACGGAAAGCTGTAGCTGGTTTTCACTGCTCCTTGGAACTGCATTCGCTGGTAGACAGACATTCGCGTTCTGCAAAAGCTTTCGTTCGTAAAGGGGCAACACTGTGTATTTCTCTCTCGCAGAGCCCGGTTGCAAAATTCGAAACGTCCAGCGATTGCGCCCACAGGAAAGCTGCCAGCACGGAAAGCTGTAGCTGGTTTTCACTGTCCCTTGGAACTGCATTCGCTGGTAGACAGACATGCGCGTTCTGCAAAAGCTTTCGTTCGTAAAGGGGCAACACTTTGTATTTCTCTCTCGCAGAGCCCGGCTGCCAAATTCGAAACGTCCAGCGATTGCGCCCACAGGAAAGCTGCCAGCACGGAAAGCTGTAGCTGGTTTTCACTGTCCCTTGGAACTGCATTCGCTGGTAGACAGACATTCGCGTTCTGCAAAAGCTTTCGTTCGTAAAGGGGCAACACTGTGTATTTCTCTCTGGCAGAACCCGGCTGCCAAATTCGAAACGTCCAGCGATTGCGCCCACAGGAAAGCTGCCAGCACGGAAAACTGTAGGTGGTTTTCACTGTCCCTTGGAACTGCATTCGCTGGTAGACAGACATTCGCGTTCTGCAAAAGCTTTGGTTGGTAATGGGGCAACACTGTATATATCTCTCTCGGAGAGCCCGGCTGCCAAATTCGAAACGTCAAGCGATTGTGCCCATAGGAAAGCTGCCAGCACAGAAAGCTGTAGCTGGTTTTCACTGTCCCTTGGAACTGCATTCGCTGGTAGACAGACATTCGCGTTCTGCAAAACCTTTGCTTGGTAATGGGGCAACACTGTGTATATCTCTCTCGGAGAGCCCGGCTGCCAAATTCGAAACGTCCAGCGATTGCGCCCACAGGAAAGCTGCCAGCACGGAAAGCTGTAGCTGGTTTTCACTGTCCCTTGGAACTGCATTCGCTGGTAGACAGACATTCGCGTTCTGCAAAACCTTTGCTTGGTAATGGGGCAACACTGTGTATATCTCTCTCGGAGAGCCCGGCTGCCAAATTCGAAACGTCCAGCGATTGCGCCCACAGGAAAGCTGCCAGCACGGAAAGCTGTAGCTGGTTTTCACTGTCCCTTGGAACTGCATTCGCTGGTAGACAGACATTCGCGTTCTGCAAAAGCTTTCGTTTCAAAAGGGGCAACACTTTGTATTTCTCTCTCGCAGAGCCCGGCTGCCAAATTCGAAACGTCCAGCGATTGCGCCCACAGGAAAGCTGCCAGCACGGAAAGCTGTAGCTGGTTTTCACTGTCCCTTGGAACTGCATTCGCTGGTAGACAGACATTCGCGTTCCGCAAAAGCTTTCGTTCATAATGGGGCAACACTGTGTATATCTCTCTCGGAGAGCCCGGCTGCCAAATTCGAAACGTCCTGCGATTGCGCCCACAGGAAAGCTGCCAGCACGGAAAGCTGTAGCTGGTTTTCACTGTCCCTTGGAACTGCATTCGCTGGTAGACAGATATTCGCGTTCTGCAACAGCTTTCGTTCGTAAAGGTGCAACACTGTGTATTTTTCTCTCGCAGAGCCCGGCTGCCAAATTCGAAACGTCCAGCGATTGCGCCCACAGGAAAGCTGCCAGCACGGAAAGCTGTAGCTGGTTTTCACTGTCCCTTGGAACTGCATTCGCTGGTAGACAGACATTCGCGTTCTGCAAAAGCTTTGCTTGGTAATGGGGCAACACTGTGTATATCTCTCTCGGAGAGCCCGACTGCCAAATTCGAAACGTCCAGCGATTGCGCCCACAGGAAAGCTGCCAGCACGGAAAGCTGTAGCTGGTTTTCACTGTCCCTTGGAACTGCATTCGCTGGTAGACAGACATTCGCGTTCTGCAAAAGCTTTCGTTCGTAAAGGGGCAACACTGTGTATTTCTCTCTGGCAGAGCCCGGCTGCCAAATTCGAAACGTCCAGCGATTGCGCCCACAGGAAAGCTGCCAGCACGGAAAGCTGTAGCTGGTTTTCACTGCTCCTTGGAACTGCATTCGCTGGTAGACAGACATTCGCGTTCTGCAAAAGCTTTCGTTCGTAAAGGGGCAACACTGTGTATTTCTCTCTCGCAGATCCCGGTTGCAAAATTCGAAACGTCCAGCGATTGCGCCCACAGGAAAGCTGCCAGCACGGAAAGCTGTAGCTGGTTTTCACTGTCCCTTGGAACTGCATTCGCTGGTAGACAGACATGCGCGTTCTGCAAAAGCTTTCGTTCGTAAAGGGGCAACACTTTGTATTTCTCTCTCGCAGAGCCCGGCTGCCAAATTCGAAACGTCCAGCGATTGCGCCCACAGGAAAGCTGCCAGCACGGAAAGCTGTAGCTGGTTTTCACTGTCCCTTGGAACTGCATTCGCTGGTAGACAGACATTCGCGTTCTGCAAAAGCTTTCGTTCGTAAAGGGGCAACACTGTGTATTTCTCTCTGGCAGAACCCGGCTGCCAAATTCGAAACGTCCAGCGATTGCGCCCACAGGAAAGCTGCCAGCACGGAAAACTGTAGGTGGTTTTCACTGTCCCTTGGAACTGCATTCGCTGGTAGACAGACATTCGCGTTCTGCAAAAGCTTTGGTTGGTAATGGGGCAACACTGTATATATCTTTCTCGGAGAGCCCGGCTGCCAAATTCGAAACGTCAAGCGATTGTGCCCATAGGAAAGCTGCCAGCACAGAAAGCTGTAGCTGGTTTTCACTGTCCCTTGGAACTGCATTCGCTGGTAGACAGACATTCGCGTTCTGCAAAACCTTTGCTTGGTAATGGGGCAACACTGTGTATATCTCTCTCGGAGAGCCCGGCTGCCAAATTCGAAACGTCCAGCGATTGCGCCCACAGGAAAGCTGCCAGCACGGAAAGCTGTAGCTGGTTTTCACTGTCCCTTGGAACTGCATTCGCTGGTAGACAGACATTCGCGTTCTGCAAAACCTTTGCTTGGTAATGGGGCAACACTGTGTATATCTCTCTCGGAGAGCCCGGCTGCCAAATTCGAAACGTCCAGCGATTGCGCCCACAGGAAAGCTGCCAGCACGGAAAGCTGTAGCTGGTTTTCACTGTCCCTTGGAACTGCATTCGCTGGTAGACAGACATTCGCGTTCTGCAAAAGCTTTCGTTTGAAAAGGGGCAACACTTTGTATTTCTCTCTCGCAGAGCCCGGCTGCCAAATTCGAAACGTCCAGCGATTGCGCCCACAGGAAAGCTGCCAGCACGGAAAGCTGTAGCTGGTTTTCACTGTCCCTTGGAACTGCATTCGCTGGTAGACAGACATTCGCGTTCCGCAAAAGCTTTCGTTCGTAATGGGGCAACACTGTGTATTTCTCTCTCGCAGAGCCCGGCTGCCAAATTCGAAACGTCCAGCGATTGTGCCCACAGGAAAGCTGCCAGCACAGAAAGCTGTAGCTGGTTTTCACTGTCCCTTGGAACTGCATTCGCTGGTAGACAGACATTCGCGTTCTGCAAAAGCTTTGGTTGGTAATGGGGCAACACTGTGTATATCTCTCTCGGAGAGCCCGGCTGCCAAATTCGAAACGTCCAGCGATTGCGCCCACAGGAAAGCTGCCAGCACGGAAAGCTGTAGCTGGTTTTCACTGTCCCTTGGAACTGCATTCGCTGGTAGACAGACATTCGCGTTCTGCAAAACCTTTGCTTGGTAATGGGGCAACACTGTGTATATCTCTCTCGGAGAGCCCGGCTGCCAAATTCGAAACGTCCAGCGATTGCGCCCACAGGAAAGCTGCCAGCACGGAAAGCTGTAGCTGGTTTTCACTGTCCCTTGGAACTGCATTCGCTGGTAGACAGACATTCGCGTTCTGCAAAAGCTTTCGTTCGTAAAGGGGCAACACTGTGTATTTCCCTCTCGCAGAGCCCGGTTGCAAAATTCGAAACGTCCAGCGATTGCGCCCACAGGAAAGCTGCCAGCACGGAAAGCTGTAGCTGGTTTTCACTGTCCCTTGGAACTGCATTCGCTGGTAGACAGACATTCGTGTTCTGCAAAAGCTTTCGTTCGTAATGGGGCAACACTGTGTATTTCTCTCTCGCAGAGCCCGGCTGCCAAATTCGAAACGTCCAGCGATTGCGCCCACAGGAAAGCTGCCAGCACGGAAAGCTGTAGCTGGTTTTCACTGTCCCTTGGAACTGCATTCGCTGGTAGACAGACATTCGCGTTCCGCAACAGCTTTCGTTCGTAAAGGGGCAACACTGTGTATTTCTCTCTCGCAGAGCCCGGCTGCCAAATTCGAAACGTACAGCGATTGCACCCACAGGAAAGCTGCCAGCACGGAAAGCTGTAGCTGGTTTTCACTGTCCCTTGGAACTGCATTCGCTGGTAGATAGACATTCGCGTTCTGCAAAAGCTTTCGCTCGTAAAGGGGCAACAGTCTGTATTTCTCTCTGGCAGAGCCCGGCTGCCAAATTCGAAACGTCCAGCGATTACGCCCACAGGAAAGCTGCCAGCACGGAAAGCTGTAGCTGGTTTTCACTGTCCCTTGGAACTGCATTCGCTGGTAGACAGACATTCGCGTTCTGCAAAACCTTTGCTTGGTAATGGGGCAACACTGTGTATATCTCTCTCGGAGAGCCCGGCTGCCAAATTCGAAACGTCCAGCGATTGCGCCCACAGGAAAGCTGCCAGCACGGAAAGCTGTAGCTGGTTTTCACTGTCCCTTGGAACTGCATTCGCTGGTAGACAGACATTCGCGTTCTGCAAAAGCTTTCGTTCGTAAAGGGGCAACACTGTGTATTTCTCTCTCGCAGAGCCCGGTTGCAAAATTCGAAACGTCCAGCGATTGCGCCCACAGGAAAGCTGCCAGCACGGAAAGCTGTAGCTGGTTTTCACTGTCCCTTGGAACTGCATTCGCTGGTAGACAGACATTCGCGTTCCGCAACAGCTTTCGTTCGTAAAGGGGCAACACTGTGTATTTCTCTCTCGCAGAGCCCGGCTGCCAAATTCGAAACGTCCAGCGATTGCGCCCACAGGAAAGCTGCCAGCACGGAAAGCTGTAGCTGGTTTTCACTGTCCCTTGGAACTGCATTCGCTGGTAGACAGACATTCGCGTTCTGCAAAAGCTTTCGTTCGTAAAGGGGCAACAGTCTGTATTTCTCTCTGGCAGAGCCCGGCTGCCAAATTCGAAACGTCCAGCGATTGCGCCCACAGGAAAGCTGCCAGCACAGAAAGCTGTAGCTGGTTTTCACTGTCCCTTGGAACTGCATTCGCTGGTAGACAGACATTCGCGTTCTGCAAAAGCTTTGCTTGTTAATGGGGCAACACTGTGTATATCTCTCTCGGAGAGCCCGGCTGCCAAATTCGAAACGTCCAGCGATTGCGCCCACAGGAAAGCTGCCAGCACGGAAAGCTGTAGCTGGTTTTCACTGTCCCTTGGAACTGCATTCGCTGGTAGACAGACATTCGCGTTCTGCAAAACCTTTGCTTGGTAATGGGGCAACACTGTGTATATCTCTCTCGGAGAGCCCGGCTGCCAAATTCGAAACGTCCAGCGATTGCGCCCACAGGACAGCTGCCAGCACAGAAAGCTGTAGCTGGTTTTCACTGTCCCTTGGAACTGCATTCGCTGGTAGACAGACATTCGCGTTCCGCAAAAGCTTTCGTTCATAATGGGGCAACACTGTGTATATCTCTCTCGGAGAGCCCGGCTGCCAAATTCGAAACGTCCTGCGATTGCGCCCACAGGAAAGCTGCCAGCACGGAAAGCTGTAGCTGGTTTTCACTGTCCCTTGGAACTGCATTCGCTGGTAGACAGATATTCGCGTTCTGCAACAGCTTTCGTTCGTAAAGGTGCAACACTGTGTATTTTTCTCTCGCAGAGCCCGGCTGCCAAATTCGAAACGTCCAGCGATTGCGCCCACAGGAAAGCTGCCAGCACGGAAAGCTGTAGCTGGTTTTCACTGTCCCTTGGAACTGCATTCGCTGGTAGACAGACATTCGCGTTCTGCAAAAGCTTTGCTTGGTAATGGGGCAACACTGTGTATATCTCTCTCGGAGAGCCCGACTGCCAAATTCGAAACGTCCAGCGATTGCGCCCACAGGAAAGCTGCCAGCACGGAAAGCTGTAGCTGGTTTTCACTGTCCCTTGGAACTGCATTCGCTGGTAGACAGACATTCGCGTTCTGCAAAAGCTTTCGTTCGTAAAGGGGCAACACTGTGTATTTCTCTCTGGCAGAGCCCGGCTGCCAAATTCGAAACGTCCAGCGATTGCGCCCACAGGAAAGCTGCCAGCACGGAAAGCTGTAGCTGGTTTTCACTGCTCCTTGGAACTGCATTCGCTGGTAGACAGACATTCGCGTTCTGCAAAAGCTTTCGTTCGTAAAGGGGCAACACTGTGTATTTCTCTCTCGCAGATCCCGGCTGCCAAATTCGAAACGTCCAGCGATTGCGCCCACAGGAAAGCTGCCAGCACGGAAAGCTGTAGCTGGTTTTCACTGTCCCTTGGAACTGCATTCGCTGGTAGACAGACATTCGCGTTCTGCAAAAGCTTTCGTTCGTAAAGGGGCAACACTGTGTATTTCTCTCTCGCAGAGCCCGGTTGCAAAATTCGAAACGTCCAGCGATTGCGCCCACAGGAAAGCTGCCAGCACGGAAAGCTGTAGCTGGTTTTCACTGTCCCTTGGAACTGCATTCGCTGGTAGACAGACATTCGCGTTCCGCAACAGCTTTCGTTCGTAAAGGGGCAACACTGTGTATTTCTCTCTCGCAGAGCCCGGCTGCCAAATTCGAAACGTCCAGCGATTGCGCCCACAGGAAAGCTGCCAGCACGGAAAGCTGTAGCTGGTTTTCACTGTCCCTTGGAACTGCATTCGCTGGTAGACAGACATTCGCGTTCTGCAAAAGCTTTCGTTCGTAAAGGGGCAACAGTCTGTATTTCTCTCTGGCAGAGCCCGGCTGCCAAATTCGAAACGTCCAGCGATTGCGCCCACAGGAAAGCTGCCAGCACAGAAAGCTGTAGCTGGTTTTCACTGTCCCTTGGAACTGCATTCGCTGGTAGACAGACATTCGCGTTCTGCAAAAGCTTTGCTTGTTAATGGGGCAACACTGTGTATATCTCTCTCGGAGAGCCCGGCTGCCAAATTCGAAACGTCCAGCGATTGCGCCCACAGGAAAGCTGCCAGCACGGAAAGCTGTAGCTGGTTTTCACTGTCCCTTGGAACTGCATTCGCTGGTAGACAGACATTCGCGTTCTGCAAAAGCTTTCGTTCGTAAAGGGGCAACACTGTGTATTTCTCTCTGGCAGAGCCCGGCTGCCAAATTCGAAACGTCCAGCGATTGCGCCCACAGGAAAGCTGCCAGCACGGAAAGCTGTAGCTGGTTTTCACTGCTCCTTGGAACTGCATTCGCTGGTAGACAGACATTCGCGTTCTGCAAAAGCTTTCGTTCGTAAAGGGGCAACACTGTGTATTTCTCTCTCGCAGATCCCGGTTGCAAAATTCGAAACGTCCAGCGATTGCGCCCACAGGAAAGCTGCCAGCACGGAAAGCTGTAGCTGGTTTTCACTGTCCCTTGGAACTGCATTCGCTGGTAGACAGACATGCGCGTTCTGCAAAAGCTTTCGTTCGTAAAGGGGCAACACTTTGTATTTCTCTCTCGCAGAGCCCGGCTGCCAAATTCGAAACGTCCAGCGATTGCGCCCACAGGAAAGCTGCCAGCACGGAAAGCTGTAGCTGGTTTTCACTGTCCCTTGGAACTGCATTCGCTGGTAGACAGACATTCGCGTTCTGCAAAAGCTTTCGTTCGTAAAGGGGCAACACTGTGTATTTCTCTCTGGCAGAACCCGGCTGCCAAATTCGAAACGTCCAGCGATTGCGCCCACAGGAAAGCTGCCAGCACGGAAAACTGTAGGTGGTTTTCACTGTCCCTTGGAACTGCATTCGCTGGTAGACAGACATTCGCGTTCTGCAAAAGCTTTGGTTGGTAATGGGGCAACACTGTATATATCTCTCTCGGAGAGCCCGGCTGCCAAATTCGAAACGTCAAGCGATTGTGCCCATAGGAAAGCTGCCAGCACAGAAAGCTGTAGCTGGTTTTCACTGTCCCTTGGAACTGCATTCGCTGGTAGACAGACATTCGCGTTCTGCAAAACCTTTGCTTGGTAATGGGGCAACACTGTGTATATCTCTCTCGGAGAGCCCGGCTGCCAAATTCGAAACGTCCAGCGATTGCGCCCACAGGAAAGCTGCCAGCACGGAAAGCTGTAGCTGGTTTTCACTGTCCCTTGGAACTGCATTCGCTGGTAGACAGACATTCGCGTTCTGCAAAACCTTTGCTTGGTAATGGGGCAACACTGTGTATATCTCTCTCGGAGAGCCCGGCTGCCAAATTCGAAACGTCCAGCGATTGCGCCCACAGGAAAGCTGCCAGCACGGAAAGCTGTAGCTGGTTTTCACTGTCCCTTGGAACTGCATTCGCTGGTAGACAGACATTCGCGTTCTGCAAAAGCTTTCGTTTGAAAAGGGGCAACACTTTGTATTTCTCTCTCGCAGAGCCCGGCTGCCAAATTCGAAACGTCCAGCGATTGCGCCCACAGGAAAGCTGCCAGCACGGAAAGCTGTAGCTGGTTTTCACTGTCCCTTGGAACTGCATTCGCTGGTAGACAGACATTCGCGTTCCGCAAAAGCTTTCGTTCGTAATGGGGCAACACTGTGTATTTCTCTGTCGCAGAGCCCGGCTGCCAAATTCGAAACGTCCAGCGATTGCGCCCACAGGAAAGCTGCCAGCACAGAAAGCTGTAGCTGGTTTTCACTGTCCCTTGGAACTGCATTCGCTGGTAGACAGACATTCGCGTTCTGCAAAACCTTTGCTTGGTAATGGGGCAACACTGTGTATATCTCTCTCGGAGAGCCCGGCTGCCAAATTCGAAACGTCCAGCGATTGCGCCCACAGGAAAGCTGCCAGCACGGAAAGCTGTAGCTGGTTTTCACTGTCCCTTGGAACTGCATTCGCTGGTAGACAGACATTCGCGTTCTGCAAAACCTTTGCTTGGTAATGGGGCAACACTGTGTATATCTCTCTCGGAGAGCCCGGCTGCCAAATTCGAAACGTCCAGCGATTGCGCCCACAGGAAAGCTGCCAGCACGGAAAGCTGTAGCTGGTTTTCACTGTCCCTTGGAACTGCATTCGCTGGTAGACAGACATTCGCGTTCTGCAAAAGCTTTCGTTCGTAAAGGGGCAACACTGTGTATTTCCCTCTCGCAGAGCCCGGTTGCAAAATTCGAAACGTCCAGCGATTGCGCCCACAGGAAAGCTGCCAGCACGGAAAGCTGTAGCTGGTTTTCACTGTCCCTTGGAACTGCATTCGCTGGTAGACAGACATTCGTGTTCTGCAAAAGCTTTCGTTCGTAATGGGGCAACACTGTGTATTTCTCTCTCGCAGAGCCCGGCTGCCAAATTCGAAACGTCCAGCGATTGCGCCCACAGGAAAGCTGCCAGCACGGAAAGCTGTAGCTGGTTTTCACTGTCCCTTGGAACTGCATTCGCTGGTAGACAGACATTCGCGTTCCGCAACAGCTTTCGTTCGTAAAGGGGCAACACTGTGTATTTCTCTCTCGCAGAGCCCGGCTGCCAAATTCGACATGTCCAGCGAATGCACCCACAGGAAAGCTGCCAGCACGGAAAGCTGTAGCTGGTTTTCACTGTCCCTTGGAACTGCATTCGCTGGTAGACAGACATTCGCGTTCTGCAAAACCTTTGCTTGGTAATGGGGCAACACTGTGTATATCTCTCTCGGAGAGCCCGGCTGCCAAATTCGAAACGTCCAGCGATTGCGCCCACAGGAAAGCTGCCAGCACGGAAAGCTGTAGCTGGTTTTCACTGTCCCTTGGAACTGCATTCGCTGGTAGACAGACATTCGCGTTCTGCAAAAGCTTTCGTTCGTAAAGGGGCAACACTGTGTATTTCTCTCTCGCAGAGCCCGGTTGCAAAATTCGAAACGTCCAGCGATTGCGCCCACAGGAAAGCTGCCAGCACGGAAAGCTGTAGCTGGTTTTCACTGTCCCTTGGAACTGCATTCGCTGGTAGACAGACATTCGCGTTCTGCAAAAGCTTTCGTTCGTAAAGGGGCAACAGTCTGTATTTCTCTCTGGCAGAGCCCGGCTGCCAAATTCGAAACGTCCAGCGATTGCGCCCACAGGAAAGCTGCCAGCACAGAAAGCTGTAGCTGGTTTTCACTGTCCCTTGGAACTGCATTCGCTGGTAGACAGACATTCGCGTTCTGCAAAAGCTTTGCTTGTTAATGGGGCAACACTGTGTATATCTCTCTCGGAGAGCCCGGCTGCCAAATTCGAAACGTCCAGCGATTGCGCCCACAGGAAAGCTGCCAGCACGGAAAGCTGTAGCTGGTTTTCACTGTCCCTTGGAACTGCATTCGCTGGTAGACAGACATTCGCGTTCTGCAAAAGCTTTCGTTTGTAAAGGGGCAACACTCTGTATTTCTCTCTCGCAGAGCCCGGCTGCCAAATTCGAAACGTCCAGCGATTGCGCCCACAGGAAAGCTGCCAGCACGGAAAGCTGTAGCTGGTTTTCACTGTCCCTTGGAACTGCATTCGCTGGTAGACAGACATTCGCGTTGTGCAACAGCTTTCGTTCGTAAAGGTGCAACACTGTGTATATCTCTCTCGGAGAGCCCGGCTGCCAAATTCGAAACGTCCAGCTTTTGTGCCCACAGAAAAGCTGCCAGCACAGAAAGCTGTAGCTGGTTTTCACTGTCCCTTGGAACTGCATTCGCTGGTAGACAGACATTCGCGTTCCGCAAAAGCTTTCGTTCGTAAAGGGGCAACACTGTGTATTTTTCTCTCGCAGAGCCCAGCTGCCAAATTCGAAACGTCCAGCGATTACGCCCACAGGAAAGCTGCCAGCACGGAAAGCTGTAGCTGGTTTTCACTGTCCCTTGGAACTGCATTCGCTGGTAGACAGACATTCGCGTTCTGCAAAAGCTTTGGTTGGTAATGGGGCAACACTTTGTATATCTCTCTCGGAGAGCCCGGCTGCCAAATTCGAAACGTCCAGCGATTGTGCCCACAGGAAAGCTGCCAGCACAGAAAGCTGTAGCTGGTTTTCACTGTCCCTTGGAACTGCATTCGCTGGTAGACAGACATTCGCGTTCTGCAAAACCTTTGCTTGGTAATGGGGCAACACTGTGTATATCTCTCTCGGAGAGCCCGGCTGCCAAATTCGAAACGTCCAGCGATTGCGCCCACAGGAAAGCTGCCAGCACGGAAAGCTGTAGCTGGTTTTCACTGTCCCTTGGAACTGCATTCGCTGGTAGACAGACATTCGCGTTCTGCAAAAGCTTTCGTTCGTAAAGGGGCAACACTGTGTATTTCTCTCTCGCAGAGCCCGGTTGCAAAATTCGAAACGTCCAGCGATTGCGCCCACAGGAAAGCTGCCAGCACGGAAAGCTGTAGCTGGTTTTCACTGTCCCTTGGAACTGCATTCGCTGGTAGACAGACATGCGCGTTCTGCAAAAGCTTTCGTTCGTAAAGGGGCAACACTTTGTATTTCTCTCTGGCAGAGCCCGGCTGCCAAATTCGAAACGTCCAGCGATTGCGCCCACAGGAAAGCTGCCAGCACGGAAAGCTGTAGCTGGTTTTCACTGTCCCTTGGAACTGCATTCGCTGGTAGACAGACATTCGCGTTCTGCAAAAGCTTTCGTTCGTAAAGGGGCAACACTGTGTATATCTCTCTCGGAGAGCCCGGCTGCCAAATTCGAAACGTCAAGCGATTGTGCCCACAGGAAAGCTGCCAGCACAGAAAGCTGTAGCTGGTTTTCACTGTCCCTTGGAACTGCATTCGCTGGTAGACAGACATTCGCGTTCTGCAAAAGCTTTCGTTTGTAAAGGGGCAACACTGTGTATTTCTCTCTCGCAGAGCCCGGCTGCCAAATTCGAAACGTCCAGCGATTGCGCCCACAGGAAAGCTGCCAGCACGGAAAGCTGTAGCTGGTTTTCACTGTCCCTTGGAACTGCATTCGCTGGTAGACAGACATTCGCGTTCTGCAAAAGCTTTCGTTGGTAATGGGGCAACACTGTGTATATCTCTCTCGGAGAGCCCGGCTGCCAAATTCGAAACGTCAAGCGATTGTGCCCACAGGAAAGCTGCCAGCACAGAAAGCTGTAGCTGGTTTTCACTGTCCCTTGGAACTGCATTCGCTGGTAGACAGACATTCGCGTTCTGCAAAACCTTTGCTTGGTAATGAGGCAACACTGTGTATATCTCTCTCGGAGAGCCCGGCTGCCAAATTCGAAACGTCCAGCGATTGCGCCCACAGGAAAGCTGCCAGCACGGAAAGCTGTAGCTGGTTTTCACTGTCCCTTGGAACTGCATTCGCTGGTAGACAGACATTCGCGTTCTGCAAAAGCTTTCGTTCGTAAAGGGGCAACACTGTGTATTTCTCTCTGGCAGAACCCGGCTGCCAAATTCGAAACGTCCAGCGATTGCGCCCACAGGAAAGCTGCCAGCACGGAAAGCTGTAGCTGGTTTTCACTGTCCCTTGGAACTGCATTCGCTGGTAGACAGACATTCGCGTTCTGCAAAACCTTTGCTTGGTAATGGGGCAACACTGTGTATATCTCTCTGGCAGAGCCCGGCTGCCAAATTCGAAACGTCCAGCGATTGCGCCCACAGGAAAGCTGCCAGCACGGAAAGCTGTAGCTGGTTTTCACTGTCCCTTGGAACTGCATTCGCTGGTAGACAGACATTCGCGTTCCGCAAAAGCTTTCGTTCGTAATGGGGCAACACTGTGTATTTCTCTCTCGCAGAGCCCGGCTGCCAAATTCGAAACGTCCAGCGATTGCGCCCACAGGAAAGCTGCCAGCACGGAAAGCTGTAGCTGGTTTTCACTGTCCCTTGGAACTGCATTCGCTGGTAGACAGACATGAGCGTTCTGCAAAAGCTTTCGTTCGTAAAGGGGCAACACTCTGTATTTCTCTCTGGCAGAGCCCGGCTGCCAAATTCGAAACGTCCAGCGATTGCGCCCACAGGAAAGCTGCCAGCACGGAAAGCTGTAGCTGGTTTTCACTGTCCCTTGGAACTGCATTCGCTGGTAGACAGACATTCGCGTTCTGCAACAGCTTTCGTTCGTGAAGGGGCAACACTGTGTATTTCTCTCTGGCAGATCCCGGCTGCCAAATTCGAAACGTCCAGCGATTGCGCCCACAGGAAAGCTGCCAGCACGGAAAGCTGTAGCTGGTTTTCACTGTCCCTTGGAACTGCATTCGCTGGTAGACAGACATTCGCGTTCTGCAAAAGCTTTCGTTCGTAAAGGGGCAACAGTCTGTATTTCTCTCTGGCAGAGCCCGGCTGCCAAATTCGAAACGTCCAGCGATTGCGCCCACAGGAAAGCTGCCAGCACGGAAAGCTGTAGCTGGTTTTCACTGTCCCTTGGAACTGCATTCGCTGGTAGACAGACATTCGCGTTCTGCAAAAGCTTTGGTTGGTAATGGGGCAACACTGTGTATATCTCTCTCGGAGAGCCCAGCTGCCAAATTCGAAACGTCCAGCGATTGTGCCCACAGGAAAGCTGCCAGCACAGAAAGCTGTAGCTGGTTTTCACTGTCCCTTGGAACTGCATTCGCTGGTAGACAGACATTCGCGTTCTGCAAAACCTTTGCTTGGTAATGGGGCAACACTGTGTATATCTCTCTCGGAGAGCCCGGCTGCCAAATTCGAAACGTCCAGCGATTGCGCCCACAGGAAAGCTGCCAGCACGGAAAGCTGTAGCTGGTTTTCACTGTCCCTTGGAACTGCATTCGCTGGTAGACAGACATTCGCGTTCTGCAAAAGCTTTCGTTTGTAAAGGGGCAACACTGTGTATTTCTCTCTCGCAGAGCCCGGTTGCCAAATTCGAAACGTCCAGCGATTGCGCCCACAGGAAAGCTGCCAGCACAGAAAGCTGTAGCTGGTTTTCACTGTCCCTTGGAACTGCATTCGCTGGTAGACAGACATTCGCGTTCTGCAACAGCTTTCGTTCGTAAAGGTGCAACACTGTGTATATCTCTCTCGGAGAGCCCGGCTGCCAAATTCGAAACGTCCAGCGATTGTGCCCACAGGAAAGCTGCCAGCACAGAAAGCTGTAGCTGGTTTTCACTGTCCCTTGGAACTGCATTCGCTGGTAGACAGACATTCGTGTTCTGCAAAAGCTTTCCTTCGTAAAGGGGCAACATTGTGTATTTTTCTCTCGCAGAGCCCGGCTGCCAAATTCGAAACGTCCAGCGATTACGCCCACAGGAAAGCTGCCAGCACGGAAAGCTGTAGCTGGTTTTCACTGTCCCTTGGAACTGCATTCGCTGGTAGACAGACATTCGTGTTCTGCAAAAGCTTTCGTTCGTAATGGGGCAACACTCTGTATTTCTCTCTGGCAGAGCCCGGCTGCCAAATTCGAAACGTCCAGCGATTGCGCCCACAGGAAAGCTGCCAGCACGGAAAGCTGTAGCTGGTTTTCACTGTCCCTTGGAACTGCATTCGCTGGTAGACAGACATTCGCGTTCTGCAAAATCTTTGCTTGGTAATGGGGCAACACTGTGTATATCTCTCTCGCAGAGCCCGGCTGCCAAATTCGAAACGTCCAGCGATTGCGCCCACAGGAAAGCTGCCAGCACGGAAAGCTGTAGCTGGTTTTCACTGTCCCTTGGAACTGCATTCGCTGGTAGACAGACATTCGCGTTCTGCAAAAGCTTTCGTTCATAAAGGGGCAACACTGTGTATTTCTCTCTCGCAGAGCCCGGCTGCCAAATTCGAAACGTCCAGCGATTGCGCCCACAGGAAAGCTGCCAGCACGGAAAGCTGTAGCTGGTTTTCACTGTCCCTTGGAACTGCATTCGCTGGTAGACAGACATTCGCGTTCTGCAAAAGCTTTCGTTGGTAATGGGGCAACACTGTGTATATCTCTCTCGGAGAGCCCGGCTGCCAAATTCGAAACGTCCAGCGATTGTGCCCACAGGAAAGCTGCCAGCACAGAAAGCTGTAGCTGGTTTTCACTGTCCCTTGGAACTGCATTCGCTGGTAGACAGACATTCGCGTTCTGCAAAACCTTTGCTTGGTAATGGGGCAACACTGTGTATATCTCTCTCGGAGAGCCCGGCTGCCAAATTCGAAACGTCCAGCGATTGCGCCCACAGGAAAGCTGCCAGCACGGAAAGCTGTAGCTGGTTTTCACTGTCCCTTGGAACTGCATTCGCTGGTAGACAGACATTCGCGTTCTGCAAAAGCTTTCGTTCGTAAAGGGGCAACACTGTGTATTTCTCTCTCGCAGAGCCCGGTTGCAAAATTCGAAACGTCCAGCGATTGCGCCCACAGGAAAGCTGCCAGCACGGAAAGCTGTAGCTGGTTTTCACTGTCCCTTGGAACTGCATTCGCTGGTAGACAGACATGCGCGTTCTGCAAAAGCTTTCGTTCGTAAAGGGGCAACACTTTGTATTTCTCTCTGGCAGAGCCCGGCTGCCAAATTCGAAACGTCCAGCGATTGCGCCCACAGGAAAGCTGCCAGCACGGAAAGCTGTAGCTGGTTTTCACTGTCCCTTGGAACTGCATTCGCTGGTAGACAGACATTCGCGTTCTGCAAAAGCTTTCGTTCGTAAAGGGGCAACACTGTGTATATCTCTCTCGGAGAGCCCGGCTGCCAAATTCGAAACGTCAAGCGATTGTGCCCACAGGAAAGCTGCCAGCACAGAAAGCTGTAGCTGGTTTTCACTGTCCCTTGGAACTGCATTCGCTGGTAGACAGACATTCGCGTTCTGCAAAAGCTTTCGTTTGTAAAGGGGCAACACTGTGTATTTCTCTCTCGCAGAGCCCGGCTGCCAAATTCGAAACGTCCAGCGATTGCGCCCACAGGAAAGCTGCCAGCACGGAAAGCTGTAGCTGGTTTTCACTGTCCCTTGGAACTGCATTCGCTGGTAGACAGACATTCGCGTTGTGCAACAGCTTTCGTTCGTAAAGGTGCAACACTGTGTATATCTCTCTCGGAGAGCCCGGCTGCCAAATTCGAAACGTCCAGCTCTTGTGCCCACAGGAAAGCTGCCAGCACAGAAAGCTGTAGCTGGTTTTCACTGTCCCTTGGAACTGCATTCGCTGGTAGACAGACATTCGCGTTCCGCAAAAGCTTTCGTTCGTAAAGGGGCAACACTGTGTATTTTTCTCTCGCAGAGCCCAGCTGCCAAATTCGAAACGTCCAGCGATTGCGCCCACAGGAAAGCTGCCAGCACGGAAAGCTGTAGCTGGTTTTCACTGTCCCTTGGAACTGCATTCGCTGGTAGACAGACATGCGCGTTCTGCAAAAGCTTTCGTTCGTAAAGGGGCAACACTTTGTATTTCTCTCTGGCAGAGCCCGGCTGCCAAATTCGAAACGTCCAGCGATTGCGCCCACAGGAAAGCTGCCAGCACGGAAAGCTGTAGCTGGTTTTCACTGTCCCTTGGAACTGCATTCGCTGGTAGACAGACATTCGCGTTCTGCAAAAGCTTTCGTTCGTAAAGGGGCAACACTGTGTATATCTCTCTCGGAGAGCCCGGCTGCCAAATTCGAAACGTCAAGCGATTGTGCCCACAGGAAAGCTGCCAGCACAGAAAGCTGTAGCTGGTTTTCACTGTCCCTTGGAACTGCATTCGCTGGTAGACAGACATTCGCGTTCTGCAAAAGCTTTCGTTTGTAAAGGGGCAACACTGTGTATTTCTCTCTCGCAGAGCCCGGCTGCCAAATTCGAAACGTCCAGCGATTGCGCCCACAGGAAAGCTGCCAGCACGGAAAGCTGTAGCTGGTTTTCACTGTCCCTTGGAACTGCATTCGCTGGTAGACAGACATTCGCGTTCTGCAAAAGCTTTCGTTGGTAATGGGGCAACACTGTGTATATCTCTCTCGGAGAGCCCGGCTGCCAAATTCGAAACGTCAAGCGATTGTGCCCACAGGAAAGCTGCCAGCACAGAAAGCTGTAGCTGGTTTTCACTGTCCCTTGGAACTGCATTCGCTGGTAGACAGACATTCGCGTTCTGCAAAACCTTTGCTTGGTAATGAGGCAACACTGTGTATATCTCTCTCGGAGAGCCCGGCTGCCAAATTCGAAACGTCCAGCGATTGCGCCCACAGGAAAGCTGCCAGCACGGAAAGCTGTAGCTGGTTTTCACTGTCCCTTGGAACTGCATTCGCTGGTAGACAGACATTCGCGTTCTGCAAAAGCTTTCGTTCGTAAAGGGGCAACACTGTGTATTTCTCTCTGGCAGAACCCGGCTGCCAAATTCGAAACGTCCAGCGATTGCGCCCACAGGAAAGCTGCCAGCACGGAAAGCTGTAGCTGGTTTTCACTGTCCCTTGGAACTGCATTCGCTGGTAGACAGACATTCGCGTTCTGCAAAACCTTTGCTTGGTAATGGGGCAACACTGTGTATATCTCTCTGGCAGAGCCCGGCTGCCAAATTCGAAACGTCCAGCGATTGCGCCCACAGGAAAGCTGCCAGCACGGAAAGCTGTAGCTGGTTTTCACTGTCCCTTGGAACTGCATTCGCTGGTAGACAGACATTCGCGTTCCGCAAAAGCTTTCGTTCGTAATGGGGCAACACTGTGTATTTCTCTCTCGCAGAGCCCGGCTGCCAAATTCGAAACGTCCAGCGATTGCGCCCACAGGAAAGCTGCCAGCACGGAAAGCTGTAGCTGGTTTTCACTGTCCCTTGGAACTGCATTCGCTGGTAGACAGACATGAGCGTTCTGCAAAAGCTTTCGTTCGTAAAGGGGCAACACTCTGTATTTCTCTCTGGCAGAGCCCGGCTGCCAAATTCGAAACGTCCAGCGATTGCGCCCACAGGAAAGCTGCCAGCACGGAAAGCTGTAGCTGGTTTTCACTGTCCCTTGGAACTGCATTCGCTGGTAGACAGACATTCGCGTTCTGCAACAGCTTTCGTTCGTGAAGGGGCAACACTGTGTATTTCTCTCTGGCAGATCCCGGCTGCCAAATTCGAAACGTCCAGCGATTGCGCCCACAGGAAAGCTGCCAGCACGGAAAGCTGTAGCTGGTTTTCACTGTCCCTTGGAACTGCATTCGCTGGTAGACAGACATTCGCGTTCTGCAAAAGCTTTCGTTCGTAAAGGGGCAACAGTCTGTATTTCTCTCTGGCAGAGCCCGGCTGCCAAATTCGAAACGTCCAGCGATTGCGCCCACAGGAAAGCTGCCAGCACGGAAAGCTGTAGCTGGTTTTCACTGTCCCTTGGAACTGCATTCGCTGGTAGACAGACATTCGCGTTCTGCAAAAGCTTTGGTTGGTAATGGGGCAACACTGTGTATATCTCTCTCGGAGAGCCCAGCTGCCAAATTCGAAACGTCCAGCGATTGTGCCCACAGGAAAGCTGCCAGCACAGAAAGCTGTAGCTGGTTTTCACTGTCCCTTGGAACTGCATTCGCTGGTAGACAGACATTCGCGTTCTGCAAAACCTTTGCTTGGTAATGGGGCAACACTGTGTATATCTCTCTCGGAGAGCCCGGCTGCCAAATTCGAAACGTCCAGCGATTGCGCCCACAGGAAAGCTGCCAGCACGGAAAGCTGTAGCTGGTTTTCACTGTCCCTTGGAACTGCATTCGCTGGTAGACAGACATTCGCGTTCTGCAAAAGCTTTCGTTTGTAAAGGGGCAACACTGTGTATTTCTCTCTCGCAGAGCCCGGTTGCCAAATTCGAAACGTCCAGCGATTGCGCCCACAGGAAAGCTGCCAGCACAGAAAGCTGTAGCTGGTTTTCACTGTCCCTTGGAACTGCATTCGCTGGTAGACAGACATTCGCGTTCTGCAACAGCTTTCGTTCGTAAAGGTGCAACACTGTGTATATCTCTCTCGGAGAGCCCGGCTGCCAAATTCGAAACGTCCAGCGATTGTGCCCACAGGAAAGCTGCCAGCACAGAAAGCTGTAGCTGGTTTTCACTGTCCCTTGGAACTGCATTCGCTGGTAGACAGACATTCGTGTTCTGCAAAAGCTTTCCTTCGTAAAGGGGCAACATTGTGTATTTTTCTCTCGCAGAGCCCGGCTGCCAAATTCGAAACGTCCAGCGATTACGCCCACAGGAAAGCTGCCAGCACGGAAAGCTGTAGCTGGTTTTCACTGTCCCTTGGAACTGCATTCGCTGGTAGACAGACATTCGTGTTCTGCAAAAGCTTTCGTTCGTAAAGGGGCAACACTCTGTATTTCTCTCTGGCAGAGCCCGGCTGCCAAATTCGAAACGTCCAGCGATTGCGCCCACAGGAAAGCTGCCAGCACGGAAAGCTGTAGCTGGTTTTCACTGTCCCTTGGAACTGCATTCGCTGGTAGACAGACATTCGCGTTCTGCAAAATCTTTGCTTGGTAATGGGGCAACACTGTGTATATCTCTCTCGCAGAGCCCGGCTGCCAAATTCGAAACGTCCAGCGATTGCGCCCACAGGAAAGCTGCCAGCACGGAAAGCTGTAGCTGGTTTTCACTGTCCCTTGGAACTGCATTCGCTGGTAGACAGACATTCGCGTTCTGCAAAAGCTTTCGTTCATAAAGGGGCAACACTGTGTATTTCTCTCTCGCAGAGCCCGGCTGCCAAATTCGAAACGTCCAGCGATTGCGCCCACAGGAAAGCTGCCAGCACGGAAAGCTGTAGCTGGTTTTCACTGTCCCTTGGAACTGCATTCGCTGGTAGACAGACATTCGCGTTCTGCAAAAGCTTTCGTTCGTAAAGGGGCAACAGTCTGTATTTCTCTCTGGCAGAGACCGGCTGCCAAATTCGAAACGTCCAGCGATTGCGCCCACAGGAAAGCTGCCAGCACAGAAAGCTGTAGCTGGTTTTCACTGTCCCTTGGAACTGCATTCGCTGGTAGACAGACATTCGCGTTCTGCAAAAGCTTTGCTTGGTAATGGGGCAACACTGTGTATATCTCTCTCGGAGAGCCCGGCTGCCAAATTCGAAACGTCCAGCGATTGCGCCCACAGGAAAGCTGCCAGCACGGAAAGCTGTAGCTGGTTTTCACTGTCCCTTGGAACTGCATTCGCTGGTAGACAGACATTCGCGTTCTGCAAAAGCTTTCGTTGGTAATGGGGCAACACTGTGTATATCTCTCTCGGAGAGCCCGGCTGCCAAATTCGAAACGTCAAGCGATTGTGCCCACAGGAAAGCTGCCAGCACAGAAAGCTGTAGCTGGTTTTCACTGTCCCTTGGAACTGCATTCGCTGGTAGACAGACATTCGCGTTCTGCAAAACCTTTGCTTGGTAATGAGGCAACACTGTGTATATCTCTCTCGGAGAGCCCGGCTGCCAAATTCGAAACGTCCAGCGATTGCGCCCACAGGAAAGCTGCCAGCACGGAAAGCTGTAGCTGGTTTTCACTGTCCCTTGGAACTGCATTCGCTGGTAGACAGACATTCGCGTTCTGCAAAAGCTTTCGTTCGTAAAGGGGCAACACTGTGTATTTCTCTCTGGCAGAACCCGGCTGCCAAATTCGAAACGTCCAGCGATTGCGCCCACAGGAAAGCTGCCAGCACGGAAAGCTGTAGCTGGTTTTCACTGTCCCTTGGAACTGCATTCGCTGGTAGACAGACATTCGCGTTCTGCAAAACCTTTGCTTGGTAATGGGGCAACACTGTGTATATCTCTCTGGCAGAGCCCGGCTGCCAAATTCGAAACGTCCAGCGATTGCGCCCACAGGAAAGCTGCCAGCACGGAAAGCTGTAGCTGGTTTTCACTGTCCCTTGGAACTGCATTCGCTGGTAGACAGACATTCGCGTTCCGCAACAGCTTTCGTTCGTAAAGGCGCAACACTGTGTATTTCTCTCTCGCAGAGCCCGGCTGCCAAATTCGAAACGTCCAGCGATTGCGCCCACAGGAAAGCTGCCAGCACGGAAAGCTGTAGCTGGTTTTCACTGTCCCTTGGAACTGCATTCGCTGGTAGACAGACATGAGCGTTCTGCAAAAGCTTTCGTTCGTAAAGGGGCAACACTCTGTATTTCTCTCTGGCAGAGCCCGGCTGCCAAATTCGAAACGTCCAGCGATTGCGCCCACAGGAAAGCTGCCAGCACGGAAAGCTGTAGCTGGTTTTCACTGTCCCTTGGAACTGCATTCGCTGGTAGACAGACATTCGCGTTCTGCAACAGCTTTCGTTCGTGAAGGGGCAACACTGTGTATTTCTCTCTGGCAGATCCCGGCTGCCAAATTCGAAACGTCCAGCGATTGCGCCCACAGGAAAGCTGCCAGCACGGAAAGCTGTAGCTGGTTTTCACTGTCCCTTGGAACTGCATTCGCTGGTAGACAGACATTCGCGTTCTGCAAAAGCTTTCGTTCGTAAAGGGGCAACAGTCTGTATTTCTCTCTGGCAGAGCCCGGCTGCCAAATTCGAAACGTCCAGCGATTGCGCCCACAGGAAAGCTGCCAGCACGGAAAGCTGTAGCTGGTTTTCACTGTCCCTTGGAACTGCATTCGCTGGTAGACAGACATTCGCGTTCTGCAAAACCTTTGCTTGGTAATGGGGCAACACTGTGTATATCTCTCTCGGAGAGCCCGGCTGCCAAATTCGAAACGTCCAGCGATTGCGCCCACAGGAAAGCTGCCAGCACGGAAAGCTGTAGCTGGTTTTCACTGTCCCTTGGAACTGCATTCGCTGGTAGACAGACATTCGCGTTCTGCAAAAGCTTTCGTTTGTAAAGGGGCAACACTGTGTATTTCTCTCTCGCAGAGCCCGGTTGCCAAATTCGAAACGTCCAGCGATTGCGCCCACAGGAAAGCTGCCAGCACAGAAAGCTGTAGCTGGTTTTCACTGTCCCTTGGAACTGCATTCGCTGGTAGACAGACATTCGCGTTCTGCAACAGCTTTCGTTCGTAAAGGTGCAACACTGTGTATATCTCTCTCGGAGAGCCCGGCTGCCAAATTCGAAACGTCCAGCGATTGTGCCCACAGGAAAGCTGCCAGCACAGAAAGCTGTAGCTGGTTTTCACTGTCCCTTGGAACTGCATTCGCTGGTAGACAGACATTCGTGTTCTGCAAAAGCTTTCCTTCGTAAAGGGGCAACATTGTGTATTTTTCTCTCGCAGAGCCCGGCTGCCAAATTCGAAACGTCCAGCGATTACGCCCACAGGAAAGCTGCCAGCACGGAAAGCTGTAGCTGGTTTTCACTGTCCCTTGGAACTGCATTCGCTGGTAGACAGACATTCGTGTTCTGCAAAAGCTTTCGTTCGTAAAGGGGCAACACTCTGTATTTCTCTCTGGCAGAGCCCGGCTGCCAAATTCGAAACGTCCAGCGATTGCGCCCACAGGAAAGCTGCCAGCACGGAAAGCTGTAGCTGGTTTTCACTGTCCCTTGGAACTGCATTCGCTGGTAGACAGACATTCGCGTTCTGCAAAATCTTTGCTTGGTAATGGGGCAACACTGTGTATATCTCTCTCGCAGAGCCCGGCTGCCAAATTCGAAACGTCCAGCGATTGCGCCCACAGGAAAGCTGCCAGCACGGAAAGCTGTAGCTGGTTTTCACTGTCCCTTGGAACTGCATTCGCTGGTAGACAGACATTCGCGTTCTGCAAAAGCTTTCGTTCATAAAGGGGCAACACTGTGTATTTCTCTCTCGCAGAGCCCGGCTGCCAAATTCGAAACGTCCAGCGATTGCGCCCACAGGAAAGCTGCCAGCACGGAAAGCTGTAGCTGGTTTTCACTGTCCCTTGGAACTGCATTCGCTGGTAGACAGACATTCGCGTTCTGCAAAAGCTTTCGTTCGTAAAGGGGCAACAGTCTGTATTTCTCTCTGGCAGAGACCGGCTGCCAAATTCGAAACGTCCAGCGATTGCGCCCACAGGAAAGCTGCCAGCACAGAAAGCTGTAGCTGGTTTTCACTGTCCCTTGGAACTGCATTCGCTGGTAGACAGACATTCGCGTTCTGCAAAAGCTTTGCTTGGTAATGGGGCAACACTGTGTATATCTCTCTCGGAGAGCCCGGCTGCCAAATTCGAAACGTCCAGCGATTGCGCCCACAGGAAAGCTGCCAGCACGGAAAGCTGTAGCTGGTTTTCACTGTCCCTTGGAACTGCATTCGCTGGTAGACAGACATTCGCGTTCTGCAAAAGCTTTCGTTTGTAAAGGGGCAACACTGTGTATTTCTCTCTCGCAGAGCCCGGCTGCCAAATTCGAAACGTCCAGCGATTGCGCCCACAGGAAAGCTGCCAGCACAGAAAGCTGTAGCTGGTTTTCACTGTCCCTTGGAACTGCATTCGCTGGTAGACAGACATTCGCGTTGTGCAACAGCTTTCGTTCGTAAAGGTGCAACACTGTGAATATCTCTCTCGGAGAGCCCGGCTGCCAAATTCGAAACGTCCAGCTTTTGTGCCCACAGGAAAGCTGCCAGCACGGAAAGCTGTAGCTGGTTTTCACTGTCCCTTGGAACTGCATTCGCTGGTAGACAGACATTGGCGTTCCGCAACAGCTTTCATTCGTAATGGGGCAACACTGTGTATTTCTCTCTCGCAGAGCCCGGCTGCCAAATTCGAAACGTCCAGCGATTGTGCCCACAGGAAAGCTGCCAGCACAGAAAGCTGTAGCTGGTTTTCACTGTCCCTTGGAACTTCATTCGCTGGTAGACAGACATGCGCGTTCTGCAAAAGCTTTCGTTCGTAAAGGGGCAACACTCTGTATTTCTCTCTGGCAGAGCTCGGCTGCCAAATTCGAAACGTCCAGCGATTGCGCCCACAGGAAAGCTGCCAGCACGGAAAGCTGTAGCTGGTTTTCACTGTCCCTTGGAACTGCATTCGCTGGTAGACAGACATTCGCGTTCTGCAAAAGCTTTCGTTCGTAAAGGGGCAACAGTCTGTATTTCTCTCTGGCAGAGCCCGGCTGCCAAATTCGAAACGTCCAGCGATTGCGCCCACAGGAAAGCTGCCAGCACGGAAAGCTGTAGCTGGTTTTCACTGTCCCTTGGAACTGCATTCGCTGGTAGACAGACATTCGCGTTCTGCAAAAGCTTTCGTTCGTAATGGGGCAACACTGTGTATATCTCTCTCGGAGAGCCCAGCTGCCAACTTCGAAACGTCCAGCGATTGTGCCCACAGGAAAGCTTCCAGCACAGAAAGCTGTAGCTGGTTTTCACTGTCCCTTGGAACTGCATTCGCTGGTAGACAGACATTCGCGTTCTGCAAAAGCTTTCGTTTGTAAAGGGGCAACACTGTGTATTTCTCTCTCGCAGAGCCCGGCTGCCAAATTCGAAACGTCCAGCGATTGCGCCCACAGGACAGCTGCCAGCACAGAAAGCTGTAGCTGGTTTTCACTGTCCCTTGGAACTGCATTCGCTGGTAGACAGACATTCGCGTTCTGCAACAGCTTTCGTTCGTAAAGGTGCAACACTGTGTATATCTCTCTCGGAGAGCCCGGCTGCCAAATTCGAAACGTCCAGCGATTGTGCCAACAGGAAAGCTGCCAGCACAGAAAGCTGTAGCTGGTTTTCACTGTCCCTTGGAACTGCATTCGCTGGTAGACAGACATTCGTGTTCTGCAAAAGCTTTCCTTCGTAAAGGGGCAACACTGTGTATTTTTCTCTCGCAGAGCCCGGCTGCCAAATTCGAAATGTCCAGCGACTACGCCCACAGGAAAGCTGCCAGCACGGAAAGCTGTAGCTGGTTTTCACTGTCCCTTGGAACTGCATTCGCTGGTAGACAGACATTCGTGTTCTGCAAAAGCTTTCGTTCGTAAAGGGGCAACACTGTGTATTTCTCTCTGGCAGAGCCCGGCTGCCAAATTCGAAACGTCCAGCGATTGCGCCCACAGGAAAGCTGCCAGCACGGAAAGCTGTAGCTGGTTTTCACTGTCCCTTGGAACTGCATTCGCTGGTAGACAGACATTCGCGTTCTGCAAAAGCTTTCGTTTGAAAAGGGGCAACACTTTGTATTTCTCTCTCGCAGAGCCCGGCTGCCAAATTCGAAACGTCCAGCGATTGCGCCCACAGGAAAGCTGCCAGCACGGAAAGCTGTAGCTGGTTTTCACTGTCCCTTGGAACTGCATTCGCTGGTAGACAGACATGAGCGTTCTGCAAAAGCTTTCGTTCGTAAAGGGGCAACACTCTGTATTTCTCTCTGGCAGAGCCCGGCTGCCAAATTCGAAACGTCCAGCGATTGCGCCCACAGGAAAGCTGCCAGCACGGAAAGCTGTAGCTGGTTTTCACTGTCCCTTGGAACTGCATTCGCTGGTAGACAGACATTCGCGTTCTGCAACAGCTTTCGTTCGTGAAGGGGCAACACTGTGTATTTCTCTCTGGCAGATCCCGGCTGCCAAATTCGAAACGTCCAGCGATTGCGCCCACAGGAAAGCTGCCAGCACGGAAAGCTGTAGCTGGTTTTCACTGTCCCTTGGAACTGCATTCGCTGGTAGACAGACATTCGCGTTCTGCAAAAGCTTTCGTTCGTAAAGGGGCAACAGTCTGTATTTCTCTCTGGCAGAGCCCGGCTGCCAAATTCGAAACGTCCAGCGATTGCGCCCACAGGAAAGCTGCCAGCACGGAAAGCTGTAGCTGGTTTTCACTGTCCCTTGGAACTGCATTCGCTGGTAGACAGACATTCGCGTTCTGCAAAAGCTTTGGTTGGTAATGGGGCAACACTGTGTATATCTCTCTCGGAGAGCCCAGCTGCCAAATTCGAAACGTCCAGCGATTGTGCCCACAGGAAAGCTGCCAGCACAGAAAGCTGTAGCTGGTTTTCACTGTCCCTTGGAACTGCATTCGCTGGTAGACAGACATTCGCGTTCTGCAAAACCTTTGCTTGGTAATGGGGCAACACTGTGTATATCTCTCTCGGAGAGCCCGGCTGCCAAATTCGAAACGTCCAGCGATTGCGCCCACAGGAAAGCTGCCAGCACGGAAAGCTGTAGCTGGTTTTCACTGTCCCTTGGAACTGCATTCGCTGGTAGACAGACATTCGCGTTCTGCAAAAGCTTTCGTTTGTAAAGGGGCAACACTGTGTATTTCTCTCTCGCAGAGCCCGGTTGCCAAATTCGAAACGTCCAGCGATTGCGCCCACAGGAAAGCTGCCAGCACAGAAAGCTGTAGCTGGTTTTCACTGTCCCTTGGAACTGCATTCGCTGGTAGACAGACATTCGCGTTCTGCAACAGCTTTCGTTCGTAAAGGTGCAACACTGTGTATATCTCTCTCGGAGAGCCCGGCTGCCAAATTCGAAACGTCCAGCGATTGTGCCCACAGGAAAGCTGCCAGCACAGAAAGCTGTAGCTGGTTTTCACTGTCCCTTGGAACTGCATTCGCTGGTAGACAGACATTCGTGTTCTGCAAAAGCTTTCCTTCGTAAAGGGGCAACATTGTGTATTTTTCTCTCGCAGAGCCCGGCTGCCAAATTCGAAACGTCCAGCGATTACGCCCACAGGAAAGCTGCCAGCACGGAAAGCTGTAGCTGGTTTTCACTGTCCCTTGGAACTGCATTCGCTGGTAGACAGACATTCGTGTTCTGCAAAAGCTTTCGTTCGTAAAGGGGCAACACTCTGTATTTCTCTCTGGCAGAGCCCGGCTGCCAAATTCGAAACGTCCAGCGATTGCGCCCACAGGAAAGCTGCCAGCACGGAAAGCTGTAGCTGGTTTTCACTGTCCCTTGGAACTGCATTCGCTGGTAGACAGACATTCGCGTTCTGCAAAAGCTTTCGTTTGAAAAGGGGCAACACTTTGTATTTCTCTCTCGCAGAGCCCGGCTGCCAAATTCGAAACGTCCAGCGATTGCGCCCACAGGAAAGCTGCCAGCACGGAAAGCTGTAGCTGGTTTTCACTGTCCCTTGGAACTGCATTCGCTGGTAGACAGACATGAGCGTTCTGCAAAAGCTTTCGTTCGTAAAGGGGCAACACTCTGTATTTCTCTCTGGCAGAGCCCGGCTGCCAAATTCGAAACGTCCAGCGATTGCGCCCACAGGAAAGCTGCCAGCACGGAAAGCTGTAGCTGGTTTTCACTGTCCCTTGGAACTGCATTCGCTGGTAGACAGACATTCGCGTTCTGCAACAGCTTTCGTTCGTGAAGGGGCAACACTGTGTATTTCTCTCTGGCAGATCCCGGCTGCCAAATTCGAAACGTCCAGCGATTGCGCCCACAGGAAAGCTGCCAGCACGGAAAGCTGTAGCTGGTTTTCACTGTCCCTTGGAACTGCATTCGCTGGTAGACAGACATTCGCGTTCTGCAAAAGCTTTCGTTCGTAAAGGGGCAACAGTCTGTATTTCTCTCTGGCAGAGCCCGGCTGCCAAATTCGAAACGTCCAGCGATTGCGCCCACAGGAAAGCTGCCAGCACGGAAAGCTGTAGCTGGTTTTCACTGTCCCTTGGAACTGCATTCGCTGGTAGACAGACATTCGCGTTCTGCAAAACCTTTGCTTGGTAATGGGGCAACACTGTGTATATCTCTCTCGGAGAGCCCGGCTGCCAAATTCGAAACGTCCAGCGATTGCGCCCACAGGAAAGCTGCCAGCACGGAAAGCTGTAGCTGGTTTTCACTGTCCCTTGGAACTGCATTCGCTGGTAGACAGACATTCGCGTTCTGCAAAACCTTTGCTTGGTAATGGGGCAACACTGTGTATATCTCTCTCGGAGAGCCCGGCTGCCAAATTCGAAACATCCAGCGATTGCGCCCACAGGAAAGCTGCCAGCACGGAAAGCTGTAGCTGGTTTTCACTGTCCCTTGGAACTGCATTCGCTGGTAGACAGACATTCGCGTTCTGCAAAAGCTTTCGTTTGTAAAGGGGCAACACTGTGTATTTCTCTCTCGCAGAGCCCGGTTGCCAAATTCGAAACGTCCAGCGATTGTGCCCACAGGAAAGCTGCCAGCACAGAAAGCTGTAGCTGGTTTTCACTGTCCCTTGGAACTGCATTCGCTGGTAGACAGACATTCGTGTTCTGCAAAAGCTTTCCTTCGTAAAGGGGCAACATTGTGTATTTTTCTCTCGCAGAGCCCGGCTGCCAAATTCGAAACGTCCAGCGATTACGCCCACAGGAAAGCTGCCAGCACGGAAAGCTGTAGCTGGTTTTCACTGTCCCTTGGAACTGCATTCGCTGGTAGACAGACATTCGTGTTCTGCAAAAGCTTTCGTTCGTAAAGGGGCAACACTCTGTATTTCTCTCTGGCAGAGCCCGGCTGCCAAATTCGAAACGTCCAGCGATTGCGCCCACAGGAAAGCTGCCAGCACGGAAAGCTGTAGCTGGTTTTCACTGTCCCTTGGAACTGCATTCGCTGGTAGACAGACATTCGCGTTCTGCAAAATCTTTGCTTGGTAATGGGGCAACACTGTGTATATCTCTCTCGGAGAGCCCGGCTGCCAAATTCGAAACGTCCAGCGATTGCGCCCACAGGAAAGCTGCCAGCACGGAAAGCTGTAGCTGGTTTTCACTGTCCCTTGGAACTGCATTCGCTGGTAGACAGACATTCGCGTTCTGCAAAAGCTTTCGTTCATAAAGGGGCAACACTGTGTATTTCTCTCTCGCAGAGCCCGGCTGCCAAATTCGAAACGTCCAGCGATTGCGCCCACAGGAAAGCTGCCAGCACGGAAAGCTGTAGCTGGTTTTCACTGTCCCTTGGAACTGCATTCGCTGGTAGACAGACATTCGCGTTGTGCAACAGCTTTCGTTCGTAAAGGTGCAACACTGTGAATATCTCTCTCGGAGAGCCCGGCTGCCAAATTCGAAACGTCCAGCTTTTGTGCCCACAGGAAAGCTGCCAGCACGGAAAGCTGTAGCTGGTTTTCACTGTCCCTTGGAACTGCATTCGCTGGTAGACAGACATTGGCGTTCCGCAACAGCTTTCATTCGTAATGGGGCAACACTGTGTATTTCTCTCTCGCAGAGCCCGGCTGCCAAATTCGAAACGTCCAGCGATTGTGCCCACAGGAAAGCTGCCAGCACAGAAAGCTGTAGCTGGTTTTCACTGTCCCTTGGAACTTCATTCGCTGGTAGACAGACATGCGCGTTCTGCAAAAGCTTTCGTTCGTAAAGGGGCAACACTCTGTATTTCTCTCTGGCAGAGCTCGGCTGCCAAATTCGAAACGTCCAGCGATTGCGCCCACAGGAAAGCTGCCAGCACGGAAAGCTGTAGCTGGTTTTCACTGTCCCTTGGAACTGCATTCGCTGGTAGACAGACATTCGCGTTCTGCAAAAGCTTTCGTTCGTAAAGGGGCAACAGTCTGTATTTCTCTCTGGCAGAGCCCGGCTGCCAAATTCGAAACGTCCAGCGATTGCGCCCACAGGAAAGCTGCCAGCACGGAAAGCTGTAGCTGGTTTTCACTGTCCCTTGGAACTGCATTCGCTGGTAGACAGACATTCGCGTTCTGCAAAAGCTTTGGTTGGTAATGGGGCAACACTCTGTATATCTCTCTCGGAGAGCCCGGCTGCCAACTTCGAAACGTCCAGCGATTGTGCCCACAGGAAAGCTTCCAGCACAGAAAGCTGTAGCTGGTTTTCACTGTCCCTTGGAACTGCATTCGCTGGTAGACAGACATTCGCGTTCTGCAAAAGCTTTCGTTTGTAAAGGGGCAACACTGTGTATTTCTCTCTCGCAGAGCCCGGCTGCCAAATTCGAAACGTCCAGCGATTGCGCCCACAGGACAGCTGCCAGCACAGAAAGCTGTAGCTGGTTTTCACTGTCCCTTGGAACTGCATTCGCTGGTAGACAGACATTCGCGTTCTGCAACAGCTTTCGTTCGTAAAGGTGCAACACTGTGTATATCTCTCTCGGAGAGCCCGGCTGCCAAATTCGAAACGTCCAGCGATTGTGCCAACAGGAAAGCTGCCAGCACAGAAAGCTGTAGCTGGTTTTCACTGTCCCTTGGAACTGCATTCGCTGGTAGACAGACATTCGTGTTCTGCAAAAGCTTTCCTTCGTAAAGGGGCAACACTGTGTATTTTTCTCTCGCAGAGCCCGGCTGCCAAATTCGAAACGTCCAGCGATTACGCCCACAGGAAAGCTGCCAGCACGGAAAGCTGTAGCTGGTTTTCACTGTCCCTTGGAACTGCATTCGCTGGTAGACAGACATTCGTGTTCTGCAAAAGCTTTCGTTCGTAAAGGGGCAACACTGTGTATTTCCCTCTGGCAGAGCCCGGCTGCCAAATTCGAAACGTCCAGCGATTGCGCCCACAGGAAAGCTGCCAGCACGGAAAGCTGTAGCTGGTTTTCACTGTCCCTTGGAACTGCATTCGCTGGTAGACAGACATTCGCGTTCTGCAAAAGCTTTCGTTTGAAAAGGGGCAACACTTTGTATTTCTCTCTCGCAGAGCCCGGCTGCCAAATTCGAAACGTCCAGCGATTGCGCCCACAGGAAAGCTGCCAGCACGGAAAGCTGTAGCTGGTTTTCACTGTCCCTTGGAACTGCATTCGCTGGTAGACAGACATTCGCGTTCCGCAAAAGCTTTCGTTCGTAATGGGGCAACACTGTGTATTTCTCTCTCGGAGAGCCCGGCTGCCAAATTCGAAACGTCCAGCGATTGCGCCCACAGGAAAGCTGCCAGCACGGAAAGCTGTAGCTGGTTTTCACTGTCCCTTGGAACTGCATTCGCTGGTAGACAGACATTCGCGTTCTGCAAAAGCTTTGGTTGGTAATGGGGCAACACTGTGTATATCTCTCTCGGAGAGCCCGGCTGCCAAATTCGAAACGTCCAGCGATTGCGCCCACAGGAAAGCTGCCAGCACAGAAAGCTGTAGCTGGTTTTCACTGTCCCTTGGAACTGCATTCGCTGGTAGACAGACATTCGCGTTCCGCAAAAGCTTTCGTTCGTAATGGGGCAACACTGTGTATATCTCTCTCGGAGAGCCCGGCTGCCAAATTCGAAAAGTCCTGCGATTGCGCCCACAGGAAAGCTGCCAGCACGGAAAGCTGTAGCTGGTTTTCACTGTCCCTTGGAACTGCATTCGCTGGTAGACAGACATTCGCGTTCTGCAAAAGCTTTCGTTCGTAAAGGGGCAACACTGTGTATTTCTCTCTGGCAGAGCCCGGCTGCCAAATTCGAAACGTCCAGCGATTGCGCCCACAGGAAAGCTGCCAGCACGGAAAGCTGTAGCTGGTTTTCACTGCTCCTTGGAACTGCATTCGCTGGTAGACAGACATTCGCGTTCTGCAAAAGCTTTCGTTCGTAAAGGGGCAACACTGTGTATTTCTCTCTCGCAGAGCCCGGTTGCAAAATTCGAAACGTCCAGCGATTGCGCCCACAGGAAAGCTGCCAGCACGGAAAGCTGTAGCTGGTTTTCACTGTCCCTTGGAACTGCATTCGCTGGTAGACAGACATTCGCGTTCTGCAAAAGCTTTGGTTGGTAATGGGGCAACACTGTATATATCTCTCTCGGAGAGCCCGGCTGCCAAATTCGAAACGTCAAGCGATTGTGCCCACAGGAAAGCTGCCAGCACAGAAAACTGTAGCTGGTTTTCACTGTCCCTTGGAACTGCATTCGCTGGTAGACAGACATTCGCGTTCTGCAAAACCTTTGCTTGGTAATGGGGCAACACTGTGTATATCTCTCTCGCAGAGCCCGGCTGCCAAATTCGAAACGTCCAGCGATTGCGCCCACAGGAAAGCTGCCAGCACGGAAAGCTGTAGCTGGTTTTCACTGTCCCTTGGAACTGCATTCGCTGGTAGACAGACATTCGCGTTCTGCAAAACCTTTGCTTGGTAATGGGGCAACACTGTGTATATCTCTCTCGGAGAGCCCGGCTGCCAAATTCGAAACGTCCAGCGATTGCGCCCACAGGAAAGCTGCCAGCACGGAAAGCTGTAGCTGGTTTTCACTGTCCCTTGGAACTGCATTCGCTGGTAGACAGACATTCGCGTTCTGCAAAACCTTTGCTTGGTAATGGGGCAACACTGTGTATATCTCTCTCGGAGAGCCCGGCTGCCAAATTCGAAACGTCCAGCGATTGCGCCCACAGGAAAGCTGCCAGCACGGAAAGCTGTAGCTGGTTTTCACTGTCCCTTGGAACTGCATTCGCTGGTAGACAGACATTCGCGTTCTGCAAAACCTTTGCTTGGTAATGGGGCAACACTGTGTATATCTCTCTCGGAGAGCCCGGCTGCCAAATTCGAAACATCCAGCGATTGCGCCCACAGGAAAGCTGCCAGCACGGAAAGCTGTAGCTGGTTTTCACTGTCCCTTGGAACTGCATTCGCTGGTAGACAGACATTCGCGTTCTGCAAAAGCTTTCGTTTGTAAAGGGGCAACACTGTGTATTTCTCTCTCGCAGAGCCCGGTTGCCAAATTCGAAACGTCCAGCGATTGTGCCCACAGGAAAGCTGCCAGCACAGAAAGCTGTAGCTGGTTTTCACTGTCCCTTGGAACTGCATTCGCTGGTAGACAGACATTCGTGTTCTGCAAAAGCTTTCCTTCGTAAAGGGGCAACATTGTGTATTTTTCTCTCGCAGAGCCCGGCTGCCAAATTCGAAACGTCCAGCGATTACGCCCACAGGAAAGCTGCCAGCACGGAAAGCTGTAGCTGGTTTTCACTGTCCCTTGGAACTGCATTCGCTGGTAGACAGACATTCGTGTTCTGCAAAAGCTTTCGTTCGTAAAGGGGCAACACTCTGTATTTCTCTCTGGCAGAGCCCGGCTGCCAAATTCGAAACGTCCAGCGATTGCGCCCACAGGAAAGCTGCCAGCACGGAAAGCTGTAGCTGGTTTTCACTGTCCCTTGGAACTGCATTCGCTGGTAGACAGACATTCGCGTTCTGCAAAATCTTTGCTTGGTAATGGGGCAACACTGTGTATATCTCTCTCGGAGAGCCCGGCTGCCAAATTCGAAACGTCCAGCGATTGCGCCCACAGGAAAGCTGCCAGCACGGAAAGCTGTAGCTGGTTTTCACTGTCCCTTGGAACTGCATTCGCTGGTAGACAGACATTCGCGTTCTGCAAAAGCTTTCGTTCATAAAGGGGCAACACTGTGTATTTCTCTCTCGCAGAGCCCGGCTGCCAAATTCGAAACGTCCAGCGATTGCGCCCACAGGAAAGCTGCCAGCACGGAAAGCTGTAGCTGGTTTTCACTGTCCCTTGGAACTGCATTCGCTGGTAGACAGACATTCGCGTTGTGCAACAGCTTTCGTTCGTAAAGGTGCAACACTGTGAATATCTCTCTCGGAGAGCCCGGCTGCCAAATTCGAAACGTCCAGCTTTTGTGCCCACAGGAAAGCTGCCAGCACGGAAAGCTGTAGCTGGTTTTCACTGTCCCTTGGAACTGCATTCGCTGGTAGACAGACATTGGCGTTCCGCAACAGCTTTCATTCGTAATGGGGCAACACTGTGTATTTCTCTCTCGCAGAGCCCGGCTGCCAAATTCGAAACGTCCAGCGATTGTGCCCACAGGAAAGCTGCCAGCACAGAAAGCTGTAGCTGGTTTTCACTGTCCCTTGGAACTTCATTCGCTGGTAGACAGACATGCGCGTTCTGCAAAAGCTTTCGTTCGTAAAGGGGCAACACTCTGTATTTCTCTCTGGCAGAGCTCGGCTGCCAAATTCGAAACGTCCAGCGATTGCGCCCACAGGAAAGCTGCCAGCACGGAAAGCTGTAGCTGGTTTTCACTGTCCCTTGGAACTGCATTCGCTGGTAGACAGACATTCGCGTTCTGCAAAAGCTTTCGTTCGTAAAGGGGCAACAGTCTGTATTTCTCTCTGGCAGAGCCCGGCTGCCAAATTCGAAACGTCCAGCGATTGCGCCCACAGGAAAGCTGCCAGCACGGAAAGCTGTAGCTGGTTTTCACTGTCCCTTGGAACTGCATTCGCTGGTAGACAGACATTCGCGTTCTGCAAAAGCTTTGGTTGGTAATGGGGCAACACTCTGTATATCTCTCTCGGAGAGCCCGGCTGCCAACTTCGAAACGTCCAGCGATTGTGCCCACAGGAAAGCTTCCAGCACAGAAAGCTGTAGCTGGTTTTCACTGTCCCTTGGAACTGCATTCGCTGGTAGACAGACATTCGCGTTCTGCAAAAGCTTTCGTTTGTAAAGGGGCAACACTGTGTATTTCTCTCTCGCAGAGCCCGGCTGCCAAATTCGAAACGTCCAGCGATTGCGCCCACAGGACAGCTGCCAGCACAGAAAGCTGTAGCTGGTTTTCACTGTCCCTTGGAACTGCATTCGCTGGTAGACAGACATTCGCGTTCTGCAACAGCTTTCGTTCGTAAAGGTGCAACACTGTGTATATCTCTCTCGGAGAGCCCGGCTGCCAAATTCGAAACGTCCAGCGATTGTGCCAACAGGAAAGCTGCCAGCACAGAAAGCTGTAGCTGGTTTTCACTGTCCCTTGGAACTGCATTCGCTGGTAGACAGACATTCGTGTTCTGCAAAAGCTTTCCTTCGTAAAGGGGCAACACTGTGTATTTTTCTCTCGCAGAGCCCGGCTGCCAAATTCGAAACGTCCAGCGATTACGCCCACAGGAAAGCTGCCAGCACGGAAAGCTGTAGCTGGTTTTCACTGTCCCTTGGAACTGCATTCGCTGGTAGACAGACATTCGTGTTCTGCAAAAGCTTTCGTTCGTAAAGGGGCAACACTGTGTATTTCCCTCTGGCAGAGCCCGGCTGCCAAATTCGAAACGTCCAGCGATTGCGCCCACAGGAAAGCTGCCAGCACGGAAAGCTGTAGCTGGTTTTCACTGTCCCTTGGAACTGCATTCGCTGGTAGACAGACATTCGCGTTCTGCAAAAGCTTTCGTTTGAAAAGGGGCAACACTTTGTATTTCTCTCTCGCAGAGCCCGGCTGCCAAATTCGAAACGTCCAGCGATTGCGCCCACAGGAAAGCTGCCAGCACGGAAAGCTGTAGCTGGTTTTCACTGTCCCTTGGAACTGCATTCGCTGGTAGACAGACATTCGCGTTCCGCAAAAGCTTTCGTTCGTAATGGGGCAACACTGTGTATTTCTCTCTCGGAGAGCCCGGCTGCCAAATTCGAAACGTCCAGCGATTGCGCCCACAGGAAAGCTGCCAGCACGGAAAGCTGTAGCTGGTTTTCACTGTCCCTTGGAACTGCATTCGCTGGTAGACAGACATTCGCGTTCTGCAAAAGCTTTGGTTGGTAATGGGGCAACACTGTGTATATCTCTCTCGGAGAGCCCGGCTGCCAAATTCGAAACGTCCAGCGATTGCGCCCACAGGAAAGCTGCCAGCACAGAAAGCTGTAGCTGGTTTTCACTGTCCCTTGGAACTGCATTCGCTGGTAGACAGACATTCGCGTTCCGCAAAAGCTTTCGTTCGTAATGGGGCAACACTGTGTATATCTCTCTCGGAGAGCCCGGCTGCCAAATTCGAAAAGTCCTGCGATTGCGCCCACAGGAAAGCTGCCAGCACGGAAAGCTGTAGCTGGTTTTCACTGTCCCTTGGAACTGCATTCGCTGGTAGACAGACATTCGCGTTCTGCAAAAGCTTTCGTTCGTAAAGGGGCAACACTGTGTATTTCTCTCTGGCAGAGCCCGGCTGCCAAATTCGAAACGTCCAGCGATTGCGCCCACAGGAAAGCTGCCAGCACGGAAAGCTGTAGCTGGTTTTCACTGCTCCTTGGAACTGCATTCGCTGGTAGACAGACATTCGCGTTCTGCAAAAGCTTTCGTTCGTAAAGGGGCAACACTGTGTATTTCTCTCTCGCAGAGCCCGGTTGCAAAATTCGAAACGTCCAGCGATTGCGCCCACAGGAAAGCTGCCAGCACGGAAAGCTGTAGCTGGTTTTCACTGTCCCTTGGAACTGCATTCGCTGGTAGACAGACATTCGCGTTCTGCAAAAGCTTTGGTTGGTAATGGGGCAACACTGTATATATCTCTCTCGGAGAGCCCGGCTGCCAAATTCGAAACGTCAAGCGATTGTGCCCACAGGAAAGCTGCCAGCACAGAAAACTGTAGCTGGTTTTCACTGTCCCTTGGAACTGCATTCGCTGGTAGACAGACATTCGCGTTCTGCAAAACCTTTGCTTGGTAATGGGGCAACACTGTGTATATCTCTCTCGCAGAGCCCGGCTGCCAAATTCGAAACGTCCAGCGATTGCGCCCACAGGAAAGCTGCCAGCACGGAAAGCTGTAGCTGGTTTTCACTGTCCCTTGGAACTGCATTCGCTGGTAGACAGACATTCGCGTTCTGCAAAACCTTTGCTTGGTAATGGGGCAACACTGTGTATATCTCTCTCGGAGAGCCCGGCTGCCAAATTCGAAACGTCCAGCGATTGCGCCCAGAGGAAAGCTGCCAGCACGGAAAGCTGTAGCTGGTTTTCACTGTCCCTTGGAACTGCATTCGCTGGTAGACAGACATTCGCGTTCTGCAAAAGCTTTCGTTTGAAAAGGGGCAACACTTTGTATTTCTCTCTCGCAGAGCCCGGCTGCCAAATTCGAAATGTCCAGCGATTGCGCCCACAGGAAAGCTGCCAGCACGGAAAGCTGTAGCTGGTTTTCACTGTCCCTTGGAACTGCATTCGCTGGTAGACAGACATTCGCGTTCCGCAAAAGCTTTCGTTCGTAATGGGGCAACACTGTGTATTTCTCTCTCGCAGAGCCCGGCTGCCAAATTCGAAACGTCCAGCGATTGTGCCCACAGGAAAGCTGCCAGCACAGAAAGCTGTAGCTGGTTTTCACTGTCCCTTGGAACTGCATTCGCTGGTAGACAGACATTCGCGTTCTGCAAAACCTTTGCTTGGTAATGGGGCAACACTGTGTATATCTCTCTCGGAGAGCCCGGCTGCCAAATTCGAAACGTCCAGCGATTGCGCCCACAGGAAAGCTGCCAGCACGGAAAGCTGTAGCTGGTTTTCACTGTCCCTTGGAACTGCATTCGCTGGTAGACAGACATTCGCGTTCTGCAAAACCTTTGCTTGGTAATGGGGCAACACTGTGTATATCTCTCTCGGAGAGCCCGGCTGCCAAATTCGAAACGTCCAGCGATTGCGCCCACAGGAAAGCTGCCAGCACGGAAAGCTGTAGCTGGTTTTCACTGTCCCTTGGAACTGCATTCGCTGGTAGACAGACATTCGTGTTCTGCAAAAGCTTTCGTTCGTAATGGGGCAACACTGTGTATTTCTCTCTCGCAGAGCCCGGCTGCCAAATTCGAAACGTCCAGCGATTGCGCCCACAGGAAAGCTGCCAGCACAGAAAGCTGTAGCTGGTTTTCACTGTCCCTTGGAACTGCATTCGCTGGTAGACAGACATTCGCGTTCCGAAAAAGCTTTCGTTCCTAATGTGGCAACACTGTGTATATCTCTCTCGGAGAGCCCGGCTGCCAAATTCGAAAAGTCCTGCGATTGCGCCCACAGGAAAGCTGCCAGCACGGAAAGCTGTAGCTGGTTTTCACTGTCCCTTGGAACTGCATTCGCTGGTAGACAGACATTCGCGTTCTGCAACAGCTTTCGTTCGTAAAGGTGCAACACTGTGTATTTTTCTCTCGCAGAGCCCGGCAGCCAAATTCGAAACGTCCAGCGATTGCGCCCACAGGAAAGCTGCCAGCACGGAAAGCTGTAGCTGGTTTTCACTGTCCCTTGGAACTGCATTCGCTGGTAGACAGACATTCGCGTTCTGCAAAAGCTTTGCTTGGTAATGGGGCAACACTGTGTATATCTCTCTCGGAGAGCCCGACTACCAAATTCGAAACGTCCAGCGATTGCGCCCACAGGAAAGCTGCCAGCACGGAAATCTGTAGCTGGTTTTCACTGTCCCTTGGAACTGCATTCGCTGGTAGACAGACATTCGCGTTCTGCAAAAGCTTTCGTTCGTAAAGGGGCAACACTGTGTATTTCTCTCTGGCAGAGCCCGGCTGCCAAATTCGAAACGTCCAGCGATTGCGCCCACAGGAAAGCTGCCAGCACGGAAAGCTGTAGCTGGTTTTCACTGCTCCTTGGAACTGCATTCGCTGGTAGACAGACATTCGCGTTCTGCAACAGCTTTCGTTCGTAAAGGGGCAACACTGTGTATTTCTCTCTCGCAGAGCCCGGTTGCAAAATTCGAAACGTCCAGCGATTGCGCCCACAGGAAAGCTGCCAGCACGGAAAGCTGTAGCTGGTTTTCACTGTCCCTTGGAACTGCATTCGCTGGTAGACAGACATGCGCGTTCTGCAAAAGCTTTCGTTCGTAAAGGGGCAACACTTTGTATTTCTCTCTCGCAGAGCCCGGCTGCCAAATTCGAAACGTCCAGCGATTGCGCCCACAGGAAAGCTGCCAGCACGGAAAGCTGTAGCTGGTTTTCACTGTCCCTTGGAACTGCATTCGCTGGTAGATAGACATTCGCGTTCTGCAAAAGCTTTCGTTCGTAAAGGGGCAACAGTCTGTATTTCTCTCTGGCAGAACCCGGCTGCCAAATTCGAAACGTCCAGCGATTGCGCCCACAGGAAAGCTGCCAGCACGGAAAACTGTAGGTGGTTTTCACTGTCCCTTGGAACTGCATTCGCTGGCAGACAGACATTCGCGTTCTGCAAAAGCTTTGGTTGGTAATGGGGCAACACTGTATATATCTCTCTCGGAGAGCCCGGCTGCCAAATTCGAAACGTCAAGCGATTGTGCCCACAGGAAAGCTGCCAGCACAGAAAACTGTAGCTGGTTTTCACTGTCCCTTGGAACTGCATTCGCTGGTAGACAGACATTCGCGTTCTGCAAAACCTTTGCTTGGTAATGGGGCAACACTGTGTATATCTCTCTCGGAGAGCCCGGCTGCCAAATTCGAAACGTCCAGCGATTGCGCCCACAGGAAAGCTGCCAGCACGGAAAGCTGTAGCTGGTTTTCACTGTCCCTTGGAACTGCATTCGCTGGTAGACAGACATTCGCGTTCTGCAAAAGCTTTCATTTGAAAAGGGGCAACACTTTGTATTTCTCTCTCGCAGAGCCCGGCTGCCAAATTCGAAATGTCCAGCGATTGCGCCCACAGGAAAGCTGCCAGCACGGAAAGCTGTAGCTGGTTTTCACTGTCCCTTGGAACTGCATTCGCTGGTAGACAGACATTCGCGTTCCGCAAAAGCTTTCGTTCGTAATGGGGCAACACTGTGTATTTCTCTCTCGCAGAGCCCGGCTGCCAAATTCGAAACGTCCAGCGATTGTGCCCACAGGAAAGCTGCCAGCACAGAAAGCTGTAGCTGGTTTTCACTGTCCCTTGGAACTGCATTCGCTGGTAGACAGACATTCGCGTTCTGCAAAACCTTTGCTTGGTAATGGGGCAACACTGTGTATATCTCTCTCGGAGAGCCCAGCTGCCAAATTCGAAACGTCCAGCGATTGCGCCCACAGGAAAGCTGCCAGCACGGAAAGCTTTAGCTGGTTTTCACTGTCCCTTGGAACTGCATTCGCTGGTAGACAGACATTCGCGTTCTGCAAAAGCTTTCGTTCGTAATGGGGCAACACTGTGTATTTCTCTCTGGCAGAACCCGGCTGCCAAATTCGAAACGTCCAGCGATTGCGCCCACAGGAAAGCTGCCAGCACGGAAAGCTGTAGCTGGTTTTCACTGTCCCTTGGAACTGCATTCGCTGGTAGACAGACATTCGTGTTCTGCAAAAGCTTTCGTTCGTAATGGGGCAACACTGTGTATTTCTCTCTCGCAGAGCCCGGCTGCCAAATTCGAAACGTCCAGCGATTGCGCCCACAGGAAAGCTGCCAGCACGGAAAGCTGTAGCTGGTTTTCACTGTCCCTTGGAACTGCATTCGCTGGTCGACAGACATTCGCGTTCCGCAACAGCTTTCGTTCGTAAAGGGGCAACACTGTGTATTTCTCTCTCGCAGAGCCCGGCTGCCAAATTCGAAACGTCCAGCGATTGCACCCACAGGAAAGCTGCCAGCACGGAAAGCTGTAGCTGGTTTTCACTGTCCCTTGGAACTGCATTCGCTGGTAGACAGACATTCGCGTTCTGCAAAAGCTTTGCTTGGTAATGGGGCAACACTGTGTATATCTCTCTCGGAGAGCCCGGCTGCCAAATTCGAAACGTCCAGCGATTGCGCCCACAGGAAAGCTGCCAGCACAGAAAGCTGTAGCTGGTTTTCACTGTCCCTTGGAACTGCATTCGCTGGTAGACAGACATGCGCATTCTGCAAAAGCTTTCGTTCGTAAAGGGGCAACACTGTGTATTTCTCTCTGGCAGAGCCCGGCTGCCAAATTCGAAACGTCCTGCGATTGCGCCCACAGGAAAGCTGCCAGCACGGAAAGCTGTAGCTGGTTTTCACTGTCCCTTGGAACTGCATTCGCTGGTAGACAGACATTCGCGTTCTGCAAAAGCTTTCGTTTGAAAAGGGGCAACACTTTGTATTTCTCTCTCGCAGAGCCCGGCTGCCAAATTCGAAACGTCCAGCGATTGCGCCCACAGGAAAGCTGCCAGCACGGAAAGCTGTAGCTGGTTTTCACTGTCCCTTGGAACTGCATTCGCTGGTAGACAGACATTCGCGTTCCGCAAAAGCTTTCGTTCGTAATGGGGCAACACTGTGTATTTCTCTCTCGGAGAGCCCGGCTGCCAAATTCGAAACGTCCAGCGATTGCGCCCACAGGAAAGCTGCCAGCACGGAAAGCTGTAGCTGGTTTTCACTGTCCCTTGGAACTGCATTCGCTGGTAGACAGACATTCGCGTTCTGCAAAAGCTTTGGTTGGTAATGGGGCAACACTGTGTATATCTCTCTCGGAGAGCCCGGCTGCCAAATTCGAAACGTCCAGCGATTGCGCCCACAGGAAAGCTGCCAGCACAGAAAGCTGTAGCTGGTTTTCACTGTCCCTTGGAACTGCATTTGCTGGTAGACAGACATTCGCGTTCCGCAAAAGCTTTCGTTCGTAATGGGGCAACACTGTGTATATCTCTCTCGGAGAGCCCGGCTGCCAAATTCGAAAAGTCCTGCGATTGCGCCCACAGGAAAGCTGCCAGCACGGAAAGCTGTAGCTGGTTTTCACTGTCCCTTGGAACTGCATTCGCTGGTAGACAGACATTCGCGTTCTGCAAAAGCTTTCGTTTGAAAAGGGGCAACACTTTGTATTTCTCTCTCGCAGAGCCCGGCTGCCAAATTCGAAACGTCCAGCGATTGCGCCCACAGGAAAGCTGCCAGCACGGAAAGCTGTAGCTGGTTTTCACTGCTCCTTGGAACTGCATTCGCTGGTAGACAGACATTCGCGTTCTGCAAAAGCTTTCGTTCGTAAAGGGGCAACACTGTGTATTTCTCTCTCGCAGAGCCCGGTTGCAAAATTCGAAACGTCCAGCGATTGCGCCCACAGGAAAGCTGCCAGCACGGAAAGCTGTAGCTGGTTTTCACTGTCCCTTGGAACTGCATTCGCTGGTAGACAGACATTCGCGTTCTGCAAAAGCTTTCGTTCGTAAAGGGGCAACACTGTGTATTTCTCTCTGGCAGAACTCGGCTGCCAAATTCGAAACGTCCAGCGATTGCGCCCACAGGAAAGCTGCCAGCACGGAAAACTGTAGGTGGTTTTCACTGTCCCTTGGAACTGCATTCGCTGGTAGACAGACATTCGCGTTCTGCAAAAGCTTTGGTTGGTAATGGGGCAACACTGTATATATCTCTCTCGGAGAGCCCGGCTGCCAAATTCGAAATGTCAAGCGATTGTGCCCACAGGAAAGCTGCCAGCACAGAAAACTGTAGCTGGTTTTCACTGTCCCTTGGAACTGCATTCGCTGGTAGACAGACATTCGCGTTCTGCAAAACCTTTGCTTGGTAATGGGGCAACACTGTGTATATCTCTCTCGGAGAGCCCGGCTGCCAAATTCGAAACGTCCAGCGATTGCGCCCACAGGAAAGCTGCCAGCACGGAAAGCTGTAGCTGGTTTTCACTGTCCCTTGGAACTGCATTCGCTGGTAGACAGACATTCGCGTTCTGCAAAAGCTTTGCTTGGTAATGGGGCAACACTGTGTATATCTCTGTCGGAGAGCCCGGCTGCCAAATTCGAAACGTCCAGCGATTGCGCCCAGAGGAAAGCTGCCAGCACGGAAAGCTGTAGCTGGTTTTCACTGTCCCTTGGAACTGCATTCGCTGGTAGACAGACATTCGCGTTCTGCAAAAGCTTTCGTTTGAAAAGGGGCAACACTTTGTATTTCTCTCTCGCAGAGCCCGGCTGCCAAATTCGAAATGTCCAGCGATTGCGCCCACAGGAAAGCTGCCAGCACGGAAAGCTGTAGCTGGTTTTCACTGTCCCTTGGAACTGCATTCGCTGGTAGACAGACATTCGCGTTCCGCAAAAGCTTTCGTTCGTAATGGGGCAACACTGTGTATTTCTCTCTCGCAGAGCCCGGCTGCCAAATTCGAAACGTCCAGCGATTGTGCCCACAGGAAAGCGGCCAGCACAGAAAGCTGTAGCTGGTTTTCACTGTCCCTTGGAACTGCATTCGCTGGTAGACAGACATTCGCGTTCTGCAAAACCTTTGCTTGGTAATGGGGCAACACTGTGTATATCTCTCTCGGAGAGCCCGGCTGCCAAATTCGAAACGTCCAGCGATTGCGCCCACAGGAAAGCTGCCAGCACGGAAAGCTGTAGCTGGTTTTCACTGTCCCTTGGAACTGCATTCGCTGGTAGACAGACATTCGCGTTCTGCAAAACCTTTGCTTGGTAATGGGGCAACACTGTGTATATCTCTCTCGGAGAGCCCGGCTGCCAAATTCGAAACGTCCAGCGATTGCGCCCACAGGAAAGCTGCCAGCACGGAAAGCTGTAGCTGGTTTTCACTGTCCCTTGGAACTGCATTCGCTGGTAGACAGACATTCGTGTTCTGCAAAAGCTTTCGTTCGTAATGGGGCAACACTGTGTATTTTCTCTCGCAGAGCCCGGCTGCCAAATTCGAAACGTCCAGCGATTGCGCCCACAGGAAAGCTGCCAGCACAGAAAGCTGTAGCTGGTTTTCACTGTCCCTTGGAACTGCATTCGCTGGTAGACAGACATTCGCGTTCCGAAAAAGCTTTCGTTCGTAATGGGGCAACACTGTGTATATCTCTCTCGGAGAGCCCGGCTGCCAAATTCGAAAAGTCCTGCGATTGCGCCCACAGGAAAGCTGCCAGCACGGAAAGCTGTAGCTGGTTTTCACTGTCCCTTGGAACTGCATTCGCTGGTAGACAGACATGCGCGTTCTGCAAAAGCTTTCGTTCGTAAAGGGGCAACACTTTGTATTTCTCTCTCGCAGAGCCCGGCTGCCAAATTCGAAACGTCCAGCGATTGCGCCCACAGGAAAGCTGCCAGCACGGAAAGCTGTAGCTGGTTTTCACTGTCCCTTGGAACTGCATTCGCTGGTAGATAGACATTCGCGTTCTGCAAAAGCTTTCGTTCGTAAAGGGGCAACACTGTGTATTTCTCTCTGGCAGAACCCGGCTGCCAAATTCGAAACGTCCAGCGATTGCGCCCACAGGAAAGCTGCCAGCACGGAAAACTGTAGGTGGTTTTCACTGTCCCTTGGAACTGCATTCGCTGGTAGACAGACATTCGCGTTCTGCAAAAGCTTTGGTTGGTAATGGGGCAACACTGTATATATCTCTCTCGGAGAGCCCGGCTGCCAAATTCGAAACGTCAAGCGATTGTGCCCACAGGAAAGCTGCCAGCACAGAAAACTGTAGCTGGTTTTCACTGTCCCTTGGAACTGCATTCGCTGGTAGACAGACATTCGCGTTCTGCAAAACCTTTGCTTGGTAATGGGGCAACACTGTGTATATCTCTCTCGGAGAGCCCGGCTGCCAAATTCGAAACGTCCAGCGATTGCGCCCACAGGAAAGCTGCCAGCACGGAAAGCTATAGCTGGTTTTCACTGTCCCTTGGAACTGCATTCGCTGGTAGACAGACATTCGCGTTCTGCAAAAGCTTTCATTTGAAAAGGGGCAACACTTTGTATTTCTCTCTCGCAGAGCCCGGCTGCCAAATTCGAAATGTCCAGCGATTGCGCCCACAGGAAAGCTGCCAGCACGGAAAGCTGTAGCTGGTTTTCACTGTCCCTTGGAACTGCATTCGCTGGTAGACAGACATTCGCGTTCCGCAAAAGCTTTCGTTCGTAATGGGGCAACACTGTGTATTTCTCTCTCGCAGAGCCCGGCTGCCAAATTCGAAACGTCCAGCGATTGTGCCCACAGGAAAGCTGCCAGCACAGAAAGCTGTAGCTGGTTTTCACTGTCCCTTGGAACTGCATTCGCTGGTAGACAGACATTCGCGTTCTGCAAAACCTTTGCTTGGTAATGGGGCAACACTGTGTATATCTCTCTCGTAGAGCCCGGCTGCCAAATTCGAAACGTCCAGCGATTGCGCCCACAGGAAAGCTGCCAGCACGGAAAGCTGTAGCTGGTTTTCACTGTCCCTTGGAACTGCATTCGCTGGTCGACAGACATTCGCGTTCCGCAACAGCTTTCGTTCGTAAAGGGGCAACACTGTGTATTTCTCTCTCGCAGAGCCCGGCTGCCAAATTCGAAACGTCCAGCGATTGCGCCCACAGGAAAGCTGCCAGCACGGAAAGCTGTAGCTGGTTTTCACTGTCCCTTGGAACTGCATTCGCTGGTAGACAGACATTCGCGTTCTGCAAAAGCTTTCGTTCGTAAAGGGGCAACAGTCTGTATTTCTCTCTGGCAGAGCCCGGCTGCCAAATTCGAAACGTCCAGCGATTGCGCCCACAGGAAAGCTGCCAGCACGGAAAGCTGTAGCTGGTTTTCACTGTCCCTTGGAACTGCATTCGCTGGTAGACAGACATTCGCGTTCTGCAAAAGCTTTGGTTGGTAATGGGGCAACACTGTGTATATCTCTCTCGGAGAGCCCAGCTGCCAAATTCGAAACGTCCAGCGATTGTGCCCACAGGAAAGCTTCCAGCACAGAAAGCTGTAGCTGGTTTTCACTGTCCCTTGGAACTGCATTCGCTGGTAGACAGACATTCGCGTTCTGCAAAACCTTTGCTTGGTAATGGGGCAACACTGTGTATATCTCTCTCGGAGAGCCCGGCTGCCAAATTCGAAAAGTCCTGCGATTGCGCCCACAGGAAAGCTGCCAGCACGGAAAGCTGTAGCTGGTTTTCACTGTCCCTTGGAACTGCATTCGCTGGTAGACAGACATTCGCGTTCTGCAACAGCTTTCGTTCGTAAAGGTGCAACACTGTGTATTTTTCTCTCGCAGAGCCCGGCTGCCAAATTCGAAACGTCCAGCGATTGCGCCCACAGGAAAGCTGCCAGCACGGAAAGCTGTAGCTGGTTTTCACTGTCCCTTGGAACTGCATTCGCTGGTAGACAGACATTCGCGTTCTGCAAAAGCTTTGCTTGGTAATGCGGCAACACTGTGTATATCTCTCTCGGAGAGCCCGACTGCCAAATTCGAAACGTCCAGCGATTGCGCCCACAGGAAAGCTGCCAGCACGGAAAGCTGTAGCTGGTTTTCACTGTCCCTTGGAACTGCATTCGCTGGTAGACAGACATTCGCGTTCTGCAAAAGCTTTCGTTCGTAAAGGGGCAACACTGTGTATTTCTCTCTGGCAGAGCCCGGCTGCCAAATTCGAAACGTCCAGCGATTGCGCCCACAGGAAAGCTGCCAGCACGGAAAGCTGTAGCTGGTTTTCACTGCTCCTTGGAACTGCATTCGCTGGTAGACAGACATTCGCGTTCTGCAAAAGCTTTCCTTCGTCAAGGGGCAACACTGTGTATTTCTCTCTCGCAGAGCCCGGTTGCAAAATTCGAAACGTCCAGCGATTGCGCCCACAGGAAAGCTGCCAGCACGGAAAGCTGTAGCTGGTTTTCACTGTCCCTTGGAACTGCATTCGCTGGTAGACAGACATGCGCGTTCTGCAAAAGCTTTCGTTCGTAAAGGGGCAACACTGTGTATTTCTCTCTCGCAGAGCCCGGCTGCCAAATTCGAAATGTCCAGCGATTGCGCCCACAGGAAAGCTGCCAGCACAGAAAGCTGTAGCTGGTTTTCACTGTCCCTTGGAACTGCATTTGCTGGTAGACAGACATTCGCGTTCTGCAAAAGCTTTCGTTCGTAAAGGGGCAACACTGTGTATTTCTCTCTGGCAGAACCCGGCTGCCAAATTCGAAACGTCCAGCGATTGCGCCCACAGGAAAGCTGCCAGCACGGAAAACTGTAGCTGGTTTTCACTGTCCCTTGGAACTGCATTCGCTGGTAGACAGACATTCGCGTTCTGCAAAACCTTTGCTTGGTAATGGGGCAACACTGTGTATATCTCTCTCGGAGAGCCCGGCTGCCAAATTCGAAACGTCCAGCGATTGCGCCCACAGGAAAGCTGCCAGCACGGAAAGCTGTAGCTGGTTTTCACTGTCCCTTGGAACTGCATTCGCTGGTAGACAGACATTCGCGTTCTGCAAAACCTTTGCTTGGTAATGGGGCAACACTGTGTATATCTCTCTCGGAGAGCCCGGCTGCCAAATTCGAAACGTCCAGCGATTGCGCCCACAGGAAAGCTGCCAGCACGGAAAGCTGTAGCTGGTTTTCACTGTCCCTTGGAACTGCATTCGCTGGTAGACAGACATTCGCGTTCTGCAAAAGCTTTCGTTTGAAAAGGGGCAACACTTTGTATTTCTCTCTCGCAGAGCCCGGCTGCCAAATTCGAAACGTCCAGCGATTGCGCCCACAGGAAAGCTGCCAGCACGGAAAGCTGTAGCTGGTTTTCACTGTCCCTTGGAACTGCATTCGCTGGTAGACAGACATTCGCGTTCCGCAAAAGCTTTCGTTCGTAAAGGGGCAACACTCTGTATTTCTCTCTCGCAGAGCCCGGCTGCCAAATTCGAAACGTCCAGCGATTGTGCCCACAGGAAAGCTGCCAGCACAGAAAGCTGTAGCTGGTTTTCACTGTCCCTTGGAACTGCATTCGCTGGTAGACAGACATTCGCGTTCTGCAAAACCTTTGCTTGGTAATGGGGCAACACTGTGTATTTCTCTCTCGCAGAGCCCGGCTGCCAAATTCGAAACGTCCAGCGATTACGCCCACAGGAAAGCTGCCAGCACAGAAAGCTGTAGCTGGTTTTCACTGTCCCTTGGAACTGCATTCGCTGGTAGACAGACATTCGCGTTCTGCAAAAGCTTTCCTTCTTAAAGGGGCAACACTGTGTATTTTTCTCTCGCAGAGCCCAGCTGCCAAATTCGAAACGTCCAGCGATTACGCCCACAGGAAAGCTGCCAGCACGGAAAGCTGTAGCTGGTTTTCACTGTCCCTTGGAACTGCATTCGCTGGTAGACAGACATTGGCGTTCCGCAAAAGCTTTCGTTCGTAATGGGGCAACACTGTGTATTTCTCTCTCGCAGAGCCCGGCTGCCAAATTCGAAACGTCCAGCGATTGTGCCCACAGGAAAGCTGCCAGCACAGAAAGCTGTAGCTGGTTTTCACTGTCCCTTGGAACTGCATTCGCTGGTAGACAGACATTCGCGTTCTGCAACAGCTTTCGTTCGTAAAGGGGCAACACTGTGTATTTCTCTCTGGCAGAGCCCGGCTGCCAAATTCGAAACGTCCAGCGATTGCGCCCACAGGAAAGCTGCCAGCACGGAAAGCTGTAGCTGGTTTTCACTGTCCCTTGGAACTGCATTCGCTGGTAGACAGACATTCGCGTTCTGCAAAAGCTTTCGTTCGTAAAGGGGCAACAGTCTGTATTTCTCTCTGGCAGAGCCCGGCTGCCAAATTCGAAACGTCCAGCGATTGCGCCCACAGGACAGCTGCCAGCACAGAAAGCTGTAGCTGGTTTTCACTGTCCCTTGGAACTGCATTCGCTGGTAGACAGACATTCGCGTTCTGCAAAAGCTTTGGTTGGTAATGGGGCAACGCTGTGTATATCTCTCTCGGAGAGCCCAGCTGCCAAATTCGAAACGTCCAGCGATTGTGCCAACAGGAAAGCTGCCAGCACAGAAAGCTGTAGCTGGTTTTCACTGTCCCTTGGAACTGCATTCGCTGGTAGACAGACATTCGTGTTCTGCAAAAGCTTTCCTTCCTAAAGGGGCAACACTGTGTATTTTTCTCTCGCAGAGCCCGGCTGCCAAATTCGAAACGTCCAGCGATTACGCCCACAGGAAAGCTGCCAGCACGGAAAGCTGTAGCTGGTTTTCACTGTCCCTTGGAACTGCATTCGCTGGTAGACAGACATTCGTGTTCTGCAAAACCTTTGCTTGGTAATGGGGCAACACTGTGTATTTCTCTCTCGCAGAGCCCGGCTGCCAAATTCGAAACGTCCAGCGATTGCGCCCACAGGAAAGCTGCCAGCACGGAAAGCTGTAGCTGGTTTTCACTGTCCCTTGGAACTGCATTCGCTGGTAGACAGACATTCGCGTTCTGCAAAAGCTTTCGTTCGTAATGGGGCAACACTGTGTATTTCTCTCTGGCAGAACCCGGCTGCCAAATTCGAAACGTCCAGCGATTGCGCCCACAGGAAAGCTGCCAGCACAGAAAGCTGTAGCTGGTTTTCACTGTCCCTTGGAACTGCATTCGCTGGTAGACAGACATTCGCGTTCTGCAAAAGCTTTCGTTTGAAAAGGGGCAACACTTTGTATTTCTCTCTCGCAGAGCCCGGCTGCCAAATTCGAAACGTCCAGCGATTGCGCCCACAGGAAAGCTGCCAGCACGGAAAGCTGTAGCTGGTTTTCACTGTCCCTTGGAACTGCATTCGCTGGTAGACAGACATTCGCGTTCCGCAAAAGCTTTCGTTCGTAATGGGGCAACACTGTGTATTTCTCTCTCGCAGAGCCCGGCTACCAAATTCGAAACGTCCAGCGATTGTGCCCACAGGAAAGCTGCCAGCACAGAAAGCTGTAGCTGGTTTTCACTGTCCCTTGGAACTGCATTCGCTGGTAGACAGACATTCGCGTTCTGCAAAAGCTTTGGTTGGTAATGGGGCAACACTGTGTATATCTCTCTCGGAGAGCCCGGCTGCCAAATTCGAAACGTCCAGCTCTTGTGCCCACAGGAAAGCTGCCAGCACGGAAAGCTGTAGCTGGTTTTCACTGTCCCTTGGAACTGCATTCGCTGGTAGACAGACATTCGCGTTCTGCAAAACCTTTGCTTGGTAATGGGGCAACACTGTGTATATCTCTCTCGGAGAGCCCGGCTGCCAAATTCGAAACGTCCAGCGATTGCGCCCACAGGAAAGCTGCCAGCACAGAAAGCTGTAGCTGGTTTTCACTGTCCCTTGGAACTGCATTCGCTGGTAGACAGACATTCGCGTTCCACAAAAGCTTTCGTTCGTAATGGGGCAACACTGTGTATATCTTTCTCGGAGAGCCCGGCTGCCAAATTCGAAACGTCCTGCGACTGCGCCCACAGGAAAGCTGCCAGCACGGAAAGCTGTAGCTGGTTTTCACTGTCCCTTGGAACTGCATTCGCTGGTAGACAGATATTCGCGTTCTGCAACAGCTTTCGTTCGTAAAGGTGCAACACTGTGTATTTTTCTCTCGCAGAGCCCGGCTGCCAAATTCGAAACGTCCAGCGATTGCGCCCACAGGAAAGCTGCCAGCACGGAAAGCTGTAGCTGGTTTTCACTGCTCCTTGGAACTGCATTCGCTGGTAGACAGACATTCGCGTTCTGCAAAAGCTTTCGTTCGTAAAGGGGCAACACTGTGTATTTCTCTCTCGCAGAGCCCGGTTGCAAAATTCGAAACGTCCAGCGATTGCGCCCACAGGAAAGCTGCCAGCACGGAAAGCTGTAGCTGGTTTTCACTGTCCCTTGGAACTGCATTCGCTGGTAGACAGACATTCGCGTTCTGCAAAAGCTTTCGTTCGTAAAGGGGCAACACTTTGTATTTCTCTCTCGGAGAGCCCGGCTGCCAAATTCGAAACGTCCAGCGATTGCGCCCACAGGAAAGCTGCCAGCACGGAAAGCTGTAGCTGGTTTTCACTGTCCCTTGGAACTGCATTCGCTGGTAGACAGACATTCGCGTTCTGCAAAAGCTTTCGTTCGTAAAGGGGCAACACTGTGTATTTCTCTCTCGCAGAGCCCGGTTGCAAAATTCGAAACGTCCAGCGATTGCGCCCACAGGAAAGCTGCCAGCACGGAAAGCTGTAGCTGGTTTTCACTGTCCCTTGGAACTGCATTCGCTGGTAGACAGACATTCGTGTTCTGCAAAAGCTTTCATTCGTAATGGGGCAACAATGTGTATTTCTCTCTCGCAGAGCCCGGCTGCCAAATTCGAAACGTCCAGCGATTGCGCCCACAGGAAAGCTGCCAGCACGGAAAGCTGTAGCTGGTTTTCACTGTCCCTTGGAACTGCATTCGCTGGTAGATAGACATTCGCGTTCTGCAAAAGCTTTCGTTCGTAAAGGGGCAACAGTCTGTATTTCTCTCTGGCAGAGCCCGGCTGCCAAATTCGAAACGTCCAGCGATTGCGCCCACAGGAAAGCTGCCAGCACGGAAAGCTGTAGCTGGTTTTCACTGTCCCTTGGAACTGCATTCGCTGGTAGACAGACATTCGCGTTCTGCAAAAGCTTTGCTTGGTAATGGGGCAACACTGTGTATATCTCTCTCGGAGAGCCCGGCTGCCAAATTCGAAACGTCCAGCGATTGCGCCCACAGGAAAGCTGCCAGCACGGAAAGCTGTAGCTGGTTTTCACTGTCCCTTGGAACTGCATTCGCTGGTAGACAGACATTCGCGTTGTGCAACAGCTTTCGTTCGTAAAGGTGCAACACTGTGAATATCTCTCTCGCAGAGCCCGGTTGCAAAATTCGAAACGTCCAGCGATTGCGCCCACAGGAAAGCTGCCAGCACGGAAAGCTGTAGCTGGTTTTCACTGTCCCTTGGAACTGCATTCGCTGGTAGACAGACATTCGCGTTCCGCAAAAGCTTTCGTTCGTAATGGGGCAACACTGTGTATATCTCTCTCGGAGAGCCCGGCTGCCAAATTCGAAACGTCCAGCGATTGCGCCCACAGGAAAGCTGCCAGCACGGAAAGCTGTAGCTGGTTTTCACTGTCCCTTGGAACTGCATTCGCTGGTAGACAGACATTCGCGTTCTGCAACAGCTTTCGTTCGTAAAGGTGCAACACTGTGTATTTTTCTCTCGCAGAGCCCGGCTGCCAAATTCGAAAAGTCCAGCGATTGCGCCCACAGGAAAGCTGCCAGCACGGAAAGCTGTAGCTGGTTTTCACTGTCCCTTGGAACTGCATTCGCTGGTAGACAGACATTCGCGTTCTGCAAAACCTTTGCTTGGTAATGGGGCAACACTGTGTATATCTCTCTCGGAGAGCCCGACTGCCAAATTCGAAACGTCCAGCGATTGCGCCCACTGGAAAGCTGCCAGCACGGAAAGCTGTAGCTGGTTTTCACTGTCCCTTGGAACTGCATTCGCTGGTAGACAGACATTCGCGTTCTGCAAAAGCTTTCGTTCGTAAAGGGGCAACACTGTGTATTTCTCTCTCGCAGAGCCCGGTTGCAAAATTCGAAACGTCCAGCGATTGCGCCCACAGGAAAGCTGCCAGCACGGAAAGCTGTAGCTGGTTTTCACTGTCCCTTGGAACTGCATTCGCTGGTAGACAGACATGCGCGTTCTGCAAAAGCTTTCGTTCGTAAAGGGGCAACACTTTGTATTTCTCTCTCGCAGAGCCCGGCTGCCAAATTCGAAACGTCCAGCGATTGCGCCCACAGGAAAGCTGCCAGCACGGAAAGCTGTAGCTGGTTTTCACTGTCCCTTGGAACTGCATTCGCTGGTAGACAGACATTCGCGTTCTGCAAAAGCTTTCGTTCGTAAAGGGGCAACAATGTGTATTTCTCTCTGGCAGAACCCGGCTGCCAAATTCGAAACGTCCAGCGATTGCGCCCACAGGAAAGCTGCCAGCACGGAAAACTGTAGGTGGTTTTCACTGTCCCTTGGAACTGCATTCGCTGGTAGACAGACATTCGCGTTCTGCAAAAGCTTTGGTTGGTAATGGGGCAACACTGTATATATCTCTCGCGGAGAGCCCGGCTGCCAAATTCGAAACGTCAAGCGATTGTGCCCACAGGAAAGCTGCCAGCACAGAAAGCTGTAGCTGGTTTTCACTGTCCCTTGGAACTGCATTCGCTGGTAGACAGACATTCGCGTTCTGCAAAACCTTTGCTTGGTAATGGGGCAACACTGTGTATATCTCTCTCGGAGAGCCCGGCTGCCAAATTCGAAACGTCCAGCGATTGCGCCCACAGGAAAGCTGCCAGCACGGAAAGCTGTAGCTGGTTTTCACTGTCCCTTGGAACTGCATTCGCTGGTAGACAGACATTCGCGTTCTGCAAAAGCTTTCGTTTGAAAAGGGGCAACACTTTGTATTTCTCTCTCGGAGAGCCCGGCTACCAAATTCGAAACGTCCAGCGATTGCGCCCACAGGAAAGCTGCCAGCACGGAAAGCTGTAGCTGGTTTTCACTGTCCCTTGGAACTGCATTCGCTGGTAGACAGACATTCGCGTTCCGCAAAAGCTTTCGTTCGTAATGGGGCAACACTGTGTATTTCTCTCTCGGAGAGCCCGGCTGCCAAATTCGAAACGTCCAGCGATTGCGCCCACAGGAAAGCTGCCAGCACAGAAAGCTGTAGCTGGTTTTCACTGTCCCTTGGAACTGCATTCGCTGGTAGACAGACATTCGCGTTCTGCAAAACCTTTGCTTGGTAATGGGGCAACACTGTGTATATCTCTCTCGGAGAGCCCGGCTGCCAAATTCGAAACGTCCAGCGATTGCGCCCACAGGAAAGCTGCCAGCACGGAAAGCTGTAGCTGGTTTTCACTGTCCCTTGGAACTGCATTCGCTGGTAGACAGACATTCGCGTTCTGCAAAAGCTTTGGTTGGTAATGGGGCAACACTGTGTATATCTCTCTCGGAGAGCCCGGCTGCCAAATTCGAAACGTCCAGAGATTGTGCCCACAGGAAAGCTGCCAGCACAGAAAGCTGTAGCTGGTTTTCACTGTCCCTTGGAACTGCATTCGCTGGTAGACAGACATTCGCGTTCTGCAAAACCTTTGCTTGGTAATGGGGCAACACTGTGTATATCTCTCTCGGAGAGCCCGGCTGCCAAATTCGAAACGTCCAGCGATTGTGCCCACAGGAAAGCTGCCAGCACGGAAAGCTGTAGCTGGTTTTCACTGTCCCTTGGAACTGCATTCGCTGGTAGACAGACATTCGCGTTCCGCAACAGCTTTCGTTCGTAAAGGGGCAACACTGTGTATTTCTCTCTCGCAGAGCCCGGCTGCCAAATTCGAAACGTCCAGCGATTGCGCCCACAGGAAAGCTCCCAGCACGGAAAGCTGTAGCTGGTTTTCACTGTCCCTTGGAACTGCATTCGCTGGTAGACAGACATTCGCGTTCTGCAAAAGCTTTCGTTCGTAAAGGGGCAACAGTCTGTATTTCTCTCTGGCAGAGCCCGGGTGCCAAATTCGAAACGTCCAGCGATTGCGCCCACAGGAAAGCTGCCAGCACAGAAAGCTGTAGCTGGTTTTCACTGTCCCTTGGAACTGCATTCGCTGGTAGACAGACATTCGCGTTCTGCAAAAGCTTTGCTTGGTAATGGGGCAACACTGTGTATTTCTCTCTCGGAGAGCCCGGCTGCCAAATTCGAAACGTCCAGCGATTGCGCCCACAGGAAAGCTGCCAGCACGGAAAGCTGTAGCTGGTTTTCACTGTCCCTTGGAACTGCATTCGCTGGTAGACAGACATTCGCGTTGTGCAACAGCTTTCGTTCGTAAAGGTGCAACACTGTGTATATCTCTCTCGGAGAGCCCGGCTGCCAAATTCGAAACGTCCAGCTTTTGTGCCCACAGGAAAGCTGCCAGCACAGAAAGCTGTAGCTGGTTTTCACTGTCCCTTGGAACTGCATTCGCTGGTAGACAGACATTCGCGTTCCGCAAAAGCTTTCGTTCGTAAAGGGGCAACACTGTGTATTTTTCTCTCGCAGAGCCCAGCTGCCAAATTCGAAACGTCCAGCGATTACGCCCACAGGAAAGCTGCCAGCACGGAAAGCTGTAGCTGGTTTTCACTGTCCCTTGGAACTGCATTCGCTGGTAGACAGACATTCGCGTTCTGCAAAAGCTTTCGTTCGTAATGGGGCAACACTTTGTATATCTCTCTCGGAGAGCCCGGCTGCCAAATTCGAAACGTCCAGCGATTGTGCCCACAGGAAAGCTGCCAGCACAGAAAGCTGTAGCTGGTTTTCACTGTCCCTTGGAACTGCATTCGCTGGTAGACAGACATTCGCGTTCTGCAAAACCTTTGCTTGGTAATGGGGCAACACTGTGTATATCTCTCTCGGAGAGCCCGGCTGCCAAATTCGAAACGTCCAGCGATTGCGCCCACAGGAAAGCTGCCAGCACGGAAAGCTGTAGCTGGTTTTCACTGTCCCTTGGAACTGCATTCGCTGGTAGACAGACATTCGCGTTCTGCAAAAGCTTTCGTTCGTAAAGGGGCAACACTCTGTATTTCTCTCTGGCAGAGCCCGGCTGCCAAATTCGAAACGTCCAGCGATTGCGCCCACAGGAAAGCTGCCAGCACGGAAAACTGTAGGTGGTTTTCACTGTCCCTTGGAACTGCATTCGCTGGTAGACAGACATTCGCGTTCTGCAAAAGCTTTGGTTGGTAATGGGGCAACACTGTATATATCTCTCTCGGAGAGCCCGGCTGCCAAATTCGAAACGTCAAGCGATTGTGCCCATAGGAAAGCTGCCAGCACAGAAAGCTGTAGCTGGTTTTCACTGTCCCTTGGAACTGCATTCGCTGGTAGACAGACATTCGCGTTCTGCAAAACCTTTGCTTGGTAATGGGGCAACACTGTGTATATCTCTCTCGGAGAGCCCGGCTGCCAAATTCGAAACGTCCAGCGATTGCGCCCACAGGAAAGCTGCCAGCACGGAAAGCTGTAGCTGGTTTTCACTGACCCTTGGAACTGCATTCGCTGGTAGACAGACATTCGCGTTCTGCAAAACCTTTGCTTGGTAATGGGGCAACACTGTGTATATCTCTCTCGGAGAGCCCGGCTGCCAAATTCGAAACGTCCAGCGATTGCGCCCACAGGAAAGCTGCCAGCACGGAAAGCTGTAGCTGGTTTTCACTGTCCCTTGGAACTGCATTCGCTGGTAGACAGACATTCGCGTTCTGCAAAAGCTTTCGTTTGAAAAGGGGCAACACTTTGTATTTCTCTCTCGCAGAGCCCGGCTGCCAAATTCGAAACGTCCAGCGATTGCGCCCACAGGAAAGCTGCCAGCACGGAAAGCTGTAGCTGGTTTTCACTGTCCCTTGGAACTGCATTCGCTGGTAGACAGACATTCGCGTTCCGCAAAAGCTTTCGTTCGTAATGGGGCAACACTGTGTATTTCTCTCTCGCAGAGCCCGGCTGCCAAATTCGAAACGTCCAGCGATTGTGCCCACAGGAAAGCTGCCAGCACAGAAAGCTGTAGCTGGTTTTCACTGTCCCTTGGAACTGCATTCGCTGGTAGACAGACATTCGCGTTCTGCAAAACCTTTGCTTGGTAATGGGGCAACACTGTGTATATCTCTCTCGGAGAGCCCGGCTGCCAAATTCGAAACGTCCAGCGATTGCGCCCACAGGAAAGCTGCCAGCACGGAAAGCTGTAGCTGGTTTTCACTGTCCCTTGGAACTGCATTCGCTGGTAGACAGACATTCGCGTTCTGCAAAACCTTTGCTTGGTAATGGGGCAACACTGTGTATATCTCTCTCGGAGAGCCCGGCTGCCAAATTCGAAACGTCCAGCGATTGCGCCCACAGGAAAGCTGCCAGCACGGAAAGCTGTAGCTGGTTTTCACTGTCCCTTGGAACTGCATTCGCTGGTAGACAGACATTCGCGTTCTGCAAAAGCTTTCGTTCGTAAAGGGGCAACACTGTGTATTTCTCTCTCGCAGAGCCCGGTTGCAAAATTCGAAACGTCCAGCGATTGCGCCCACAGGAAAGCTGCCAGCACGGAAAGCTGTAGCTGGTTTTCACTGTCCCTTGGAACTGCATTCGCTGGTAGACAGACATTCGTGTTCTGCAAAAGCTTTCATTCGTAATGGGGCAACACTGTGTATTTTTCTCTCGCAGAGCCCGGCTGCCAAATTCGAAACGTCCAGCGATTGCGCCCACAGGAAAGCTGCCAGCACGGAAAGCTGTAGCTGGTTTTCACTGTCCCTTGGAACTGCATTCGCTGGTAGATAGACATTCGCGTTCTGCAAAAGCTTTCGTTCGTAAAGGGGCAACAGTCTGTATTTCTCTCTGGCAGAGCCCGGCTGCCAAATTCGAAACGTCCAGCGATTGCGCCCACAGGAAAGCTGCCAGCACAGAAAGCTGTAGCTGGTTTTCACTGTCCCTTGGAACTGCATTCGCTGGTAGACAGACATTCGCGTTCTGCAAAAGCTTTGCTTGGTAATGGGGCAACACTGTGTATATCTCTCTCGGAGAGCCCGGCTGCCAAATTCGAAACGTCCAGCGATTGCGCCCACAGGAAAGCTGCCAGCACGGAAAGCTGTAGCTGGTTTTCACTGTCCCTTGGAACTGCATTCGCTGGTAGACAGACATTCGCGTTGTGCAACAGCTTTCGTTCGTAAAGGTGCAACACTGTGAATATCTCTCTCGCAGAGCCCGGTTGCAAAATTCGAAACGTCCAGCGATTGCGCCCACAGGAAAGCTGCCAGCACGGAAAGCTGTAGCTGGTTTTCACTGTCCCTTGGAACTGCATTCGCTGGTAGACAGACATTCGCGTTCCGCAAAAGCTTTCGTTCGTAATGGGGCAACACTGTGTATATCTCTCTCGGAGAGCCCGGCTGCCAAATTCGAAACGTCCTGCAATTGCGCCCACAGGAAAGCTGCCAGCACGGAAAGCTGTAGCTGGTTTTCACTGTCCCTTGGAACTGCATTCGCTGGTAGACAGACATTCGCGTTCTGCAACAGCTTTCGTTCGTAAAGGTGCAACACTGTGTATTTTTCTCTCGCAGAGCCCGGCTGCCAAATTCGAAACGTCCAGCGATTGCGCCCACAGGAAAGCTGCCAGCACGGAAAGCTGTAGCTGGTTTTCACTGTCCCTTGGAACTGCATTCGCTGGTAGACAGACATTCGCGTTCTGCAAAACCTTTGCTTGGTAATGGGGCAACACTGTGTATATCTCTCTCGGAGAGCCCGACTGCCAAATTCGAAACGTCCAGCGATTGCGCCCACAGGAAAGCTGCCAGCACGGAAAGCTGTAGCTGGTTTTCACTGTCCCTTGGAACTGCATTCGCTGGTAGACAGACATTCGCGTTCTGCAAAAGCTTTCGTTCGTAAAGGGGCAACACTGTGTATTTCTCTCTCGCAGAGCCCGGTTGCAAAATTCGAAACGTCCAGCGATTGCGCCCACAGGAAAGCTGCCAGCACGGAAAGCTGTAGCTGGTTTTCACTGTCCCTTGGAACTGCATTCGCTGGTAGACAGACATGCGCGTTCTGCAAAAGCTTTCGTTCGTAAAGGGGCAACACTTTGTATTTCTCTCTCGCAGAGCCCGGCTGCCAAATTCGAAACGTCCAGCGATTGCGCCCACAGGAAACCTGCCAGCACGGAAAGCTGTAGCTGGTTTTCACTGTCCCTTGGAACTGCATTCGCTGGTAGACAGACATTCGCGTTCTGCAAAAGCTTTCGTTCGTAAAGGGGCAACAATGTGTATTTCTCTCTGGCAGAACCCGGCTGCCAAATTCGAAACGTCCAGCGATTGCGCCCACAGGAAAGCTGCCAGCACGGAAAACTGTAGGTGGTTTTCACTGTCCCTTGGAACTGCATTCGCTGGTAGACAGACATTCGCGTTCTGCAAAAGCTTTGGTTGGTAATGGGGCAACACTGTATATATCTCTCGCGGAGAGCCCGGCTGCCAAATTCGAAACGTCAAGCGATTGTGCCCACAGGAAAGCTGCCAGCACAGAAAGCTGTAGCTGGTTTTCACTGTCCCTTGGAACTGCATTCGCTGGTAGACAGACATTCGCGTTCTGCAAAACCTTTGCTTGGTAATGGGGCAACACTGTGTATATCTCTCTCGGAGAGCCCGGCTGCCAAATTCGAAACGTCCAGCGATTGCGCCCACAGGAAAGCTGCCAGCACGGAAAGCTGTAGCTGGTTTTCACTGTCCCTTGGAACTGCATTCGCTGGTAGACAGACATTCGCGTTCTGCAAAAGCTTTCGTTTGAAAAGGGGCAACACTTTGTATTTCTCTCTCGGAGAGCCCGGCTACCAAATTCGAAACGTCCAGCGATTGCGCCCACAGGAAAGCTGCCAGCACGGAAAGCTGTAGCTGGTTTTCACTGTCCCTTGGAACTGCATTCGCTGGTAGACAGACATTCGCGTTCCGCAAAAGCTTTCGTTCGTAATGGGGCAACACTGTGTATTTCTCTCTCGGAGAGCCCGGCTGCCAAATTCGAAACGTCCAGCGATTGTGCCCACAGGAAAGCTGCCAGCACAGAAAGCTGTAGCTGGTTTTCACTGTCCCTTGGAACTGCATTCGCTGGTAGACAGACATTCGCGTTCTGCAAAACCTTTGCTTGGTAATGGGGCAACACTGTGTATATCTCTCTCGGAGAGCCCGGCTGCCAAATTCGAAACGTCCAGCGATTGCGCCCACAGGAAAGCTGCCAGCACAGAAAGCTGTAGCTGGTTTTCACTGTCCCTTGGAACTGCATTCGCTGGTAGACAGACATTCGCGTTCTGCAAAACCTTTGCTTGGTAATGGGGCAACACTGTGTATATCTCTCTCGGAGAGCCCGGCTGCCAAATTCGAAACGTCCAGCGATTGCGCCCACAGGAAAGCTGCCAGCACAGAAAGCTGTAGCTGGTTTTCACTGTCCCTTGGAACTGCATTCGCTGGTAGACAGACATTCGCGTTCTGCAAAAGCTTTCGTTTGAAAAGGGGCAACACTTTGTATTTCTCTCTCGCAGAGCCCGGCTGCCAAATTCGAAACGTCCAGCGATTGCGCCCACAGGAAAGCTGCCAGCACGGAAAGCTGTAGCTGGTTTTCACTGTCCCTTGGAACTGCATTCGCTGGTAGATAGACATTCGCGTTCTGCAAAAGCTTTCGTTCGTAAAGGGGCAACAGTCTGTATTTCTCTCTGGCAGAGCCCGGCTGCCAAATTCGAAACGTCCAGCGATTGCGCCCACAGGAAAGCTGCCAGCACAGAAAGCTGTAGCTGGTTTTCACTGTCCCTTGGAACTGCATTCGCTGGTAGACAGACATTCGCGTTCTGCAAAAGCTTTGCTTGGTAATGGGGCAACACTGTGTATATCTCTCTCGGAGAGCCCGGCTGCCAAATTCGAAACGTCCAGCGATTGCGCCCACAGGAAAGCTGCCAGCACGGAAAGCTGTAGCTGGTTTTCACTGTCCCTTGGAACTGCATTCGCTGGTAGACAGACATTCGCGTTGTGCAACAGCTTTCGTTCGTAAAGGTGCAACACTGTGAATATCTCTCTCGCAGAGCCCGGTTGCAAAATTCGAAACGTCCAGCGATTGCGCCCACAGGAAAGCTGCCAGCACGGAAAGCTGTAGCTGGTTTTCACTGTCCCTTGGAACTGCATTCGCTGGTAGACAGACATTCGCGTTCCGCAAAAGCTTTCGTTCGTAATGGGGCAACACTGTGTATATCTCTCTCGGAGAGCCCGGCTGCCAAATTCGAAACGTCCTGCAATTGCGCCCACAGGAAAGCTGCCAGCACGGAAAGCTGTAGCTGGTTTTCACTGTCCCTTGGAACTGCATTCGCTGGTAGACAGACATTCGCGTTCTGCAACAGCTTTCGTTCGTAAAGGTGCAACACTGTGTATTTTTCTCTCGCAGAGCCCGGCTGCCAAATTCGAAACGTCCAGCGATTGCGCCCACAGGAAAGCTGCCAGCACGGAAAGCTGTAGCTGGTTTTCACTGTCCCTTGGAACTGCATTCGCTGGTAGACAGACATTCGCGTTCTGCAAAACCTTTGCTTGGTAATGGGGCAACACTGTGTATATCTCTCTCGGAGAGCCCGACTGCCAAATTCGAAACGTCCAGCGATTGCGCCCACAGGAAAGCTGCCAGCACGGAAAGCTGTAGCTGGTTTTCACTGTCCCTTGGAACTGCATTCGCTGGTAGACAGACATTCGCGTTCTGCAAAAGCTTTCGTTCGTAAAGGGGCAACACTGTGTATTTCTCTCTCGCAGAGCCCGGTTGCAAAATTCGAAACGTCCAGCGATTGCGCCCACAGGAAAGCTGCCAGCACGGAAAGCTGTAGCTGGTTTTCACTGTCCCTTGGAACTGCATTCGCTGGTAGACAGACATGCGCGTTCTGCAAAAGCTTTCGTTCGTAAAGGGGCAACACTTTGTATTTCTCTCTCGCAGAGCCCGGCTGCCAAATTCGAAACGTCCAGCGATTGCGCCCACAGGAAAGCTGCCAGCACGGAAAGCTGTAGCTGGTTTTCACTGTCCCTTGGAACTGCATTCGCTGGTAGACAGACATTCGCGTTCTGCAAAAGCTTTCGTTCGTAAAGGGGCAACAATGTGTATTTCTCTCTGGCGGAACCCGGCTGCCAAATTCGAAACGTCCAGCGATTGCGCCCACAGGAAAGCTGCCAGCACGGAAAACTGTAGGTGGTTTTCACTGTCCCTTGGAACTGCATTCGCTGGTAGACAGACATTCGCGTTCTGCAAAAGCTTTGGTTGGTAATGGGGCAACACTGTATATATCTCTTGCGGAGAGCCCGGCTGCCAAATTCGAAACGTCAAGCGATTGTGCCCACAGGAAAGCTGCCAGCACAGAAAGCTGTAGCTGGTTTTCACTGTCCCTTGGAACTGCATTCGCTGGTAGACAGACATTCGCGTTCTGCAAAACCTTTGCTTGGTAATGGGGCAACACTGTGTATATCTCTCTCGGAGAGCCCGGCTGCCAAATTCGAAACGTCCAGCGATTGCGCCCACAGGAAAGCTGCCAGCACGGAAAGCTGTAGCTGGTTTTCACTGTCCCTTGGAACTGCATTCGCTGGTAGACAGACATTCGCGTTCTGCAAAAGCTTTCGTTTGAAAAGGGGCAACACTTTGTATTTCTCTCTCGGAGAGCCCGGCTACCAAATTCGAAACGTCCAGCGATTGCGCCCACAGGAAAGCTGCCAGCACGGAAAGCTGTAGCTGGTTTTCACTGTCCCTTGGAACTGCATTCGCTGGTAGACAGACATTCGCGTTCCGCAAAAGCTTTCGTTCGTAATGGGGCAACACTGTGTATTTCTCTCTCGGAGAGCCCGGCTGCCAAATTCGAAACGTCCAGCGATTGTGCCCACAGGAAAGCTGCCAGCACAGAAAGCTGTAGCTGGTTTTCACTGTCCCTTGGAACTGCATTCGCTGGTAGACAGACATTCGCGTTCTGCAAAACCTTTGCTTGGTAATGGGGCAACACTGTGTATATCTCTCTCGGAGAGCCCGGCTGCCAAATTCGAAACGTCCAGCGATTGCGCCCACAGGAAAGCTGCCAGCACAGAAAGCTGTAGCTGGTTTTCACTGTCCCTTGGAACTGCATTCGCTGGTAGACAGACATTCGCGTTCTGCAAAACCTTTGCTTGGTAATGGGGCAACACTGTGTATATCTCTCTCGGAGAGCCCGGCTGCCAAATTCGAAACGTCCAGCGATTGCGCCCACAGGAAAGCTGCCAGCACGGAAAGCTGTAGCTGGTTTTCACTGTCCCTTGGAACTGCATTCGCTGGTAGACAGACATTCGCGTTCTGCAAAAGCTTTCGTTCGTAAAGGGGCAACACTGTGTATTTCTCTCTCGCAGAGCCCGGTTGCAAAATTCGAAACGTCCAGCGATTGCGCCCACAGGAAAGCTGCCAGCACGGAAAGCTGTAGCTGGTTTTCACTGTCCCTTGGAACTGCATTCGCTGGTAGACAGACATTCGTGTTCTGCAAAAGCTTTCGTTCGTGAAGGGGCAACACTGTGTATTTCTCTCTCGCAGAGCCCGGCTGCCAAATTCGAAACGTCCAGCGATTGCGCCCACAGGAAAGCTGCCAGCACGGAAAGCTGTAGCTGGTTTTCACTGTCCCTTGGAACTGCATTCGCTGGTAGACAGACATTCGCGTTCTGCAAAACCTTTGCTTGGTAATGGGGCAACACTGTGTATATCTCTCTCGGAGAGCCCGGCTGCCAAATTCGAAACGTCCAGCGATTGCGCCCACAGGAAAGCTGCCAGCACGGAAAGCTGTAGCTGGTTTTCACTGTCCCTTGGAACTGCATTCGCTGGTAGACAGACATTCGCGTTCTGCAAAAGCTTTCGTTTGAAAAGGGGCAACACTTTGTATTTCTCTCTCGCAGAGCCCGGCTGCCAAATTCGAAACGTCCAGCGATTGCGCCCACAGGAAAGCTGCCAGCACGGAAAGCTGTAGCTGGTTTTCACTGTCCCTTGGAACTGCATTCGCTGGTAGACAGACATTCGCGTTCCGCAAAAGCTTTCGTTCGTAAAGGGGCAACACTCTGTATTTCTCTCTCGCAGAGCCCGGCTGCCAAATTCGAAACGTCCAGCGATTGTGCCCACAGGAAAGCTGCCAGCACAGAAAGCTGTAGCTGGTTTTCACTGTCCCTTGGAACTGCATTCGCTGGTAGACAGACATTCGCGTTCTGCAAAACCTTTGCTTGGTAATGGGGCAACACTGTGTATATCTCTCTCGGAGAGCCCGGCTGCCAAATTCGAAACGTCCAGCGATTGCGCCCACAGGAAAGCTGCCAGCACGGAAAGCTGTAGCTGGTTTTCACTGTCCCTTGGAACTGCATTCGCTGGTAGATAGACATTCGCGTTCTGCAAAACCTTTGCTTGGTAATGGGGCAACACTGTGTATATCTCTCTCGGAGAGCCCGGCTGCCAAATTCGAAACGTCCAGCGATTGCGCCCACAGGAAAGCTGCCAGCACGGAAAGCTGTAGCTGGTTTTCACTGTCCCTTGGAACTGCATTCGCTGGTAGACAGACATTCGCGTTCTGCAAAAGCTTTCGTTCGTAAAGGGGCAACACTGTGTATTTCTCTCTCGCAGAGCCCGGTTGCAAAATTCGAAACGTCCAGCGATTGCGCCCACAGGAAAGCTGCCAGCACGGAAAGCTGTAGCTGGTTTTCACTGTCCCTTGGAACTGCATTCGCTGGTAGACAGACATTCGTGTTCTGCAAAAGCTTTCGTTCGTAATGGGGCAACACTGTGTATTTCTCTCTCGCAGAGCCCGGCTGCCAAATTCGAAACGTCCAGCGATTGCGCCCACAGGAAAGCTGCCAGCACGGAAAGCTGTAGCTGGTTTTCACTGTCCCTTGGAACTGCATTCGCTGGTAGACAGACATTCGCGTTCCGCAACAGCTTTCGTTCGTAAAGGGGCAACAGTCTGTATTTCTCTCTGGCAGAGCCCGGCTGCCAAATTCGAAACGTCCAGCGATTGCGCCCACAGGAAAGCTGCCAGCACAGAAAGCTGTAGCTGGTTTTCACTGTCCCTTGGAACTGCATTCGCTGGTAGACAGACATTCGCGTTCTGCAAAAGCTTTGCTTGGTAATGGGGCAACACTGTGTATATCTCTCTCGGAGAGCCCGGCTGCCAAATTCGAAACGTCCAGCGATTGCGCCCACAGGAAAGCTGCCAGCACGGAAAGCTGTAGCTGGTTTTCACTGTCCCTTGGAACTGCATTCGCTGGTAGACAGACATTCGCGTTCTGCAAAAGCTTTCCTTCGTAAGGGGCAACACTGTGTATTTCTCTCTCGCAGAGCCCGGCTGCCAAATTCGAAACGTCCAGCGATTGCGCCCACAGGAAAGCTGCCAGCACAGAAAGCTGTAGCTGGTTTTCACTGTCCCTTGGAACTGCATTCGCTGGTAGACAGACATTCGCGTTGTGCAACAGCTTTCGTTCGTAAAGGTGCAACACTGTGAATATCTCTCTCGGAGAGCCCGGCTGCCAAATTCGAAACGTCCAGCTTTTGTGCCCACAGGAAAGCTGCCAGCACAGAAAGCTGTAGCTGGTTTTCACTGTCCCTTGGAACTGCATTCGCTGGTAGACAGACATTCGCGTTCTGCAAAAGCTTTCCTTCGTAAAGGGGCAACACTGTGTATTTTTATCTCGCAGAGCCCGGCTGCCAAATTCGAAACGTCCAGCGATTACGCCCACAGGAAAGCTGCCAGCACGGAAAGCTGTAGCTGGTTTTCACTGTCCCTTGGAACTGCATTCGCTGGTAGACAGACATGCGCGTTCTGCAAAAGCTTTCGTTCGTAATGGGGCAACACTGTGTATATCTCTCTCGGAGAGCCCGGCTGCCAAATTCGAAACGTCCAGCGATTGCGCCCACAGGAAAGCTGCCAGCACGGAAAGCTGTAGCTGGTTTTCACTGTCCCTTGGAACTGCATTCGCTGGTAGACAGACATTCGCGTTCTGCAAAACCTTTGCTTGGTAATGGGGCAACACTGTGTATATCTCTCTCGGAGAGCCCGGCTGCCAAATTCGAAACGTCCAGCGATTGCGCCCACAGGACAGCTGCCAGCACAGAAAGCTGTAGCTGGTTTTCACTGTCCCTTGGAACTGCATTCGCTGGTAGACAGACATTCGCGTTCCGCAAAAGCTTTCGTTCATAATGGGGCAACACTGTGTATATCTCTCTCGGAGAGCCCGGCTGCCAAATTCGAAACGTCCTGCGATTGCGCCCACAGGAAAGCTGCCAGCACGGAAAGCTGTAGCTGGTTTTCACTGTCCCTTGGAACTGCATTCGCTGGTAGACAGATATTCGCGTTCTGCAACAGCTTTCGTTCGTAAAGGTGCAACACTGTGTATTTTTCTCTCGCAGAGCCCGGCTGCCAAATTCGAAACGTCCAGCGATTGCGCCCACAGGAAAGCTGCCAGCACGGAAAGCTGTAGCTGGTTTTCACTGTCCCTTGGAACTGCATTCGCTGGTAGACAGACATTCGCGTTCTGCAAAAGCTTTGCTTGGTAATGGGGCAACACTGTGTATATCTCTCTCGGAGAGCCCGACTGCCAAATTCGAAACGTCCAGCGATTGCGCCCACAGGAAAGCTGCCAGCACAGAAAGCTGTAGCTGGTTTTCACTGTCCCTTGGAACTGCATTCGCTGGTAGACAGACATTCGCGTTCTGCAAAAGCTTTCGTTCGTAAAGGGGCAACACTGTGTATTTCTCTCTGGCAGAGCCCGGCTGCCAAATTCGAAACGTCCAGCGATTGCGCCCACAGGAAAGCTGCCAGCACGGAAAGCTGTAGCTGGTTTTCACTGCTCCTTGGAACTGCATTCGCTGGTAGACAGACATTCGCGTTCTGCAAAAGCTTTCGTTCGTAAAGGGGCAACACTGTGTATTTCTCACTCGCAGATCCCGGTTGCAAAATTCGAAACGTCCAGCGATTGCGCCCACAGGAAAGCTGCCAGCACGGAAAGCTGTAGCTGGTTTTCACTGTCCCTTGGAACTGCATTCGCTGGTAGACAGACATGCGCGTTCTGCAAAAGCTTTCGTTCGTAAAGGGGCAACACTTTGTATTTCTCTCTCGCAGAGCCCGGCTGCCAAATTCGAAACGTCCAGCGATTGCGCCCACAGGAAAGCTGCCAGCACGGAAAGCTGTAGCTGGTTTTCACTGTCCCTTGGAACTGCATTCGCTGGTAGACAGACATTCGCGTTCTGCAAAAGCTTTCGTTCGTAAAGGGGCAACACTGTGTATTTCTCTCTTGCAGAACCCGGCTGCCAAATTCGAAACGTCCAGCGATTGCGCCCACAGGAAAGCTGCCAGCACGGAAAACTGTAGGTGGTTTTCACTGTCCCTTGGAACTGCATTCGCTGGTAGACAGACATTCGCGTTCTGCAAAAGCTTTGGTTGGTAATGGGGCAACACTGTGTATATCTCTCTCGGAGAGCCCGACTGCCAAATTCGAAACGTCCAGCGATTGCGCCCTCAGGAAAGCTGCCAGCACGGAAAGCTGTAGCTGGTTTTCACTGTCCCTTGGAACTGCATTCGCTGGTAGACAGACATTCGCGTTCTGCAAAACCTTTGCTTGGTAATGGGGCAACACTGTGTATATCTCTCTCGGAGAGCCCGGCTGCCAAATTCGAAACGTCCAGCGATTGCGCCCACAGGAAAGCTGCCAGCACGGAAAGCTGTAGCTGGTTTTCACTGTCCCTTGGAACTGCATTCGCTGGTAGACAGACATTCGCGTTCTGCAAAACCTTTGCTTGGTAATGGGGCAACACTGTGTATATCTCTCTCGGAGAGCCCGGCTGCCAAATTCGAAACGTCCAGCGATTGCGCCCACAGGAAAGCTGCCAGCACGGAAAGCTGTAGCTGGTTTTCACTGTCCCTTGGAACTGCATTCGCTGGTAGACAGACATTCGCGTTCTGCAAAAGCTTTCGTTTGAAAAGGGGCAACACTTTGTATTTCTCTCTCGCAGAGCCCGGCTGCCAAATTCGAAACGTCCAGCGATTGCGCCCACAGGAAAGCTGCCAGCACGGAAAGCTGTAGCTGGTTTTCACTGTCCCTTGGAACTGCATTCGCTGGTAGACAGACATTCGCGTTCCGCAAAAGCTTTCGTTCGTAATGGGGCAACACTGTGTATTTCTCTCTCGCAGAGCCCGGCTGCCAAATTCGAAACGTCCAGCGATTGTGCCCACAGGAAAGCTGCCAGCACAGAAAGCTGTAGCTGGTTTTCACTGTCCCTTGGAACTGCATTCGCTGGTAGACAGACATTCGCGTTCTGCAAAACCTTTGCTTGGTAATGGGGCAACACTGTGTATATCTCTCTCGGAGAGCCCGGCTGCCAAATTCGAAACGTCCAGCGATTGCGCCCACAGGAAAGCTGCCAGCACGGAAAGCTGTAGCTGGTTTTCACTGTCCCTTGGAACTGCATTCGCTGGTAGACAGACATTCGCGTTCTGCAAAAGCTTTCGTTCGTAAAGGGGCAACACTGTGTATTTCCCTCTCGCAGAGCCCGGTTGCAAAATTCGAAACGTCCAGCGATTGCGCCCACAGGAAAGCTGCCAGCACGGAAAGCTGTAGCTGGTTTTCACTGTCCCTTGGAACTGCATTCGCTGGTAGACAGACATTCGTGTTCTGCAAAAGCTTTCGTTCGTAATGGGGCAACACTGTGTATTTCTCTCTCGCAGAGCCCGGCTGCCAAATTCGAAACGTCCAGCGATTGCGCCCACAGGAAAGCTGCCAGCACGGAAAGCTGTAGCTGGTTTTCACTGTCCCTTGGAACTGCATTCGCTGGTAGACAGACATTCGCGTTCCGCAACAGCTTTCGTTCGTAAAGGGGCAACACTGTGTATTTCTCTCTCGCAGAGCCCGGCTGCCAAATTCGAAACGTCCAGCGATTGCACCCACAGGAAAGCTGCCAGCACGGAAAGCTGTAGCTGGTTTTCACTGTCCCTTGGAACTGCATTCGCTGGTAGATAGACATTCGCGTTCTGCAAAAGCTTTCGTTCGTAAAGGGGCAACAGTCTGTATTTCTCTCTGGCAGAGCCCGGCTGCCAAATTCGAAACGTCCAGCGATTACGCCCACAGGAAAGCTGCCAGCACGGAAAGCTGTAGCTGGTTTTCACTGTCCCTTGGAACTGCATTCGCTGGTAGACAGACATTCGCGTTCTGCAAAACCTTTGCTTGGTAATGGGGCAACACTGTGTATATCTCTCTCGGAGAGCCCGGCTGCCAAATTCGAAACGTCCAGCGATTGCGCCCACAGGAAAGCTGCCAGCACGGAAAGCTGTAGCTGGTTTTCACTGTCCCTTGGAACTGCATTCGCTGGTAGACAGACATTCGCGTTCTGCAAAAGCTTTCGTTCGTAAAGGGGCAACACTGTGTATTTCTCTCTCGCAGAGCCCGGTTGTAAAATTCGAAACGTCCAGCGATTGCGCCCACAGGAAAGCTGCCAGCACGGAAAGCTGTAGCTGGTTTTCACTGTCCCTTGGAACTGCATTCGCTGGTAGACAGACATTCGCGTTCCGCAACAGCTTTCGTTCGTAAAGGGGCAACACTGTGTATTTCTCTCTCGCAGAGCCCGGCTGCCAAATTCGAAACGTCCAGCGATTGCGCCCACAGGAAAGCTGCCAGCACGGAAAGCTGTAGCTGGTTTTCACTGTCCCTTGGAACTGCATTCGCTGGTAGACAGACATTCGCGTTCTGCAAAAGCTTTCGTTCGTAAAGGGGCAACAGTCTGTATTTCTCTCTGGCAGAGCCCGGCTGCCAAATTCGAAACGTCCAGCGATTGCGCCCACAGGAAAGCTGCCAGCACAGAAAGCTGTAGCTGGTTTTCACTGTCCCTTGGAACTGCATTCGCTGGTAGACAGACATTCGCGTTCTGCAAAAGCTTTGCTTGTTAATGGGGCAACACTGTGTATATCTCTCTCGGAGAGCCCGGCTGCCAAATTCGAAACGTCCAGCGATTGCGCCCACAGGAAAGCTGCCAGCACGGAAAGCTGTAGCTGGTTTTCACTGTCCCTTGGAACTGCATTCGCTGGTAGACAGACATTCGCGTTCTGCTAAAGCTTTCGTTTGTAAAGGGGCAACACTGTGTATTTCTCTCTCGCAGAGCCCGGCTGCCAAATTCGAAACGTCCAGCGATTGCGCCCACAGGAAAGCTGCCAGCACGGAAAGCTGTAGCTGGTTTTCACTGTCCCTTGGAACTGCATTCGCTGGTAGACAGACATTCGCGTTCTGCAAAAGCTTTGGTTGGTAATGGGGCAACACTGTGTATATCTCTCTCGGAGAGCCCGGCTGCCAAATTCGAAACGTCCAGCGATTGCGCCCACAGGAAAGCTGCCAGCACGGAAAGCTGTAGCTGGTTTTCACTGTCCCTTGGAACTGCATTCGCTGGTAGACAGACATTCGCGTTCTGCAAAACCTTTGCTTGGTAATGGGGCAACACTGTGTATATCTCTCTCGGAGAGCCCGGCTGCCAAATTCGAAACGTCCAGCGATTGCGCCCACAGGACAGCTGCCAGCACAGAAAGCTGTAGCTGGTTTTCACTGTCCCTTGGAACTGCATTCGCTGGTAGACAGACATTCGCGTTCCGCAAAAGATTTCGTTCATAATGGGGCAACACTGTGTATATCTCTCTCGGAGAGCCCGGCTGCCAAATTCGAAACGTCCTGCGATTGCGCCCACAGGAAAGCTGCCAGCACGGAAAGCTGTAGCTGGTTTTCACTGTCCCTTGGAACTGCATTCGCTGGTAGACAGATATTCGCGTTCTGCAACAGCTTTCGTTCGTAAAGGTGCAACACTGTGTATTTTTCTCTCGCAGAGCCCGGCTGCCAAATTCGAAACGTCCAGCGATTGCGCCCACAGGAAAGCTGCCAGCACGGAAAGCTGTAGCTGGTTTTCACTGTCCCTTGGAACTGCATTCGCTGGTAGACAGACATTCGCGTTCTGCAAAAGCTTTGCTTGGTAATGGGGCAACACTGTGTATATCTCTCTCGGAGAGCCCGACTGCCAAATTCGAAACGTCCAGCGATTGCGCCCACAGGAAAGCTGCCAGCACGGAAAGCTGTAGCTGGTTTTCACTGTCCCTTGGAACTGCATTCGCTGGTAGACAGACATTCGCGTTCTGCAAAAGCTTTCGTTCGTAAAGGGGCAACACTGTGTATTTCTCTCTGGCAGAGCCCGGCTGCCAAATTCGAAACGTCCAGCGATTGCGCCCACAGGAAAGCTGCCAGCACGGAAAGCTGTAGCTGGTTTTCACTGCTCCTTGGAACTGCATTCGCTGGTAGACAGACATTCGCGTTCTGCAAAAGCTTTCGTTCGTAAAGGGGCAACACTGTGTATTTCTCTCTCGCAGATCCCGGTTGCAAAATTCGAAACGTCCAGCGATTGCGCCCACAGGAAAGCTGCCAGCACGGAAAGCTGTAGCTGGTTTTCACTGTCCCTTGGAACTGCATTCGCTGGTAGACAGACATGCGCGTTCTGCAAAAGCTTTCGTTCGTAAAGGGGCAACACTTTGTATTTCTCTCTCGCAGAGCCCGGCTGCCAAATTCGAAACGTCCAGCGATTGCGCCCACAGGAAAGCTGCCAGCACGGAAAGCTGTAGCTGGTTTTCACTGTCCCTTGGAACTGCATTCGCTGGTAGACAGACATTCGCGTTCTGCAAAAGCTTTCGTTCGTAAAGGGGCAACACTGTGTATTTCTCTCTGGCAGAACCCGGCTGCCAAATTCGAAACGTCCAGCGATTGCGCCCACAGGAAAGCTGCCAGCACGGAAAACTGTAGGTGGTTTTCACTGTCCCTTGGAACTGCATTCGCTGGTAGACAGACATTCGCGTTCTGCAAAAGCTTTGGTTGGTAATGGGGCAACACTGTATATATCTCTCTCGGAGAGCCCGGCTGCCAAATTCGAAACGTCAAGCGATTGTGCCCATAGGAAAGCTGCCAGCACAGAAAGCTGTAGCTGGTTTTCACTGTCCCTTGGAACTGCATTCGCTGGTAGACAGACATTCGCGTTCTGCAAAACCTTTGCTTGGTAATGGGGCAACACTGTGTATATCTCTCTCGGAGAGCCCGGCTGCCAAATTCGAAAAGTCCAGCGATTGCGCCCACAGGAAAGCTGCCAGCACGGAAAGCTGTAGCTGGTTTTCACTGTCCCTTGGAACTGCATTCGCTGGTAGACAGACATTCGCGTTCTGCAAAACCTTTGCTTGGTAATGGGGCAACACTGTGTATATCTCTCTCGGAGAGCCCGGCTGCCAAATTCGAAACGTCCAGCGATTGCGCCCACAGGAAAGCTGCCAGCACGGAAAGCTGTAGCTGGTTTTCACTGTCCCTTGGAACTGCATTCGCTGGTAGACAGACATTCGCGTTCTGCAAAAGCTTTCGTTCGTAAAGGGGCAACACTGTGTATTTCCCTCTCGCAGAGCCCGGTTGCAAAATTCGAAACGTCAAGCGATTGCGCCCACAGGAAAGCTGCCAGCACGGAAAGCTGTAGCTGGTTTTCACTGTCCCTTGGAACTGCATTCGCTGGTAGACAGACATTCGTGTTCTGCAAAAGCTTTCGTTCGTAATGGGGCAACACTGTGTATTTCTCTCTCGCAGAGCCCGGCTGCCAAATTCGAAACGTCCAGCGATTGCGCCCACAGGAAAGCTGCCAGCACGGAAAGCTGTAGCTGGTTTTCACTGTCCCTTGGAACTGCATTCGCTGGTAGACAGACATTCGCGTTCCGCAACAGCTTTCGTTCGTAAAGGGGCAACACTGTGTATTTCTCTCTCGCAGAGCCCGGCTGCCAAATTCGAAACGTCCAGCGATTGCACCCACAGGAAAGCTGCCAGCACGGAAAGCTGTAGCTGGTTTTCACTGTCCCTTGGAACTGCATTCGCTGGTAGATAGACATTCGCGTTCTGCAAAAGCTTTCGTTCGTAAAGGGGCAACAGTCTGTATTTCTCTCTGGCAGAGCCCGGCTGCCAAATTCGAAACGTCCAGCGATTACGCCCACAGGAAAGCTGCCAGCACGGAAAGCTGTAGCTGGTTTTCACTGTCCCTTGGAACTGCATTCGCTGGTAGACAGACATTCGCGTTCTGCAAAACCTTTGCTTGGTAATGGGGCAACACTGTGTATATCTCTCTCGGAGAGCCCGGCTGCCAAATTCGAAACGTCCAGCGATTGCGCCCACAGGAAAGCTGCCAGCACGGAAAGCTGTAGCTGGTTTTCACTGTCCCTTGGAACTGCATTCGCTGGTAGACAGACATTCGCGTTCTGCAAAAGCTTTCGTTCGTAAAGGGGCAACACTGTGTATTTCTCTCTCGCAGAGCCCGGTTGCAAAATTCGAAACGTCCAGCGATTGCGCCCACAGGAAAGCTGCCAGCACGGAAAGCTGTAGCTGGTTTTCACTGTCCCTTGGAACTGCATTCGCTGGTAGACAGACATTCGCGTTCTGCAAAAGCTTTCGTTCGTAAAGGGGCAACAGTCTGTATTTCTCTCTGGCAGAGCCCGGCTGCCAAATTCGAAACGTCCAGCGATTGCGCCCACAGGAAAGCTGCCAGCACAGAAAGCTGTAGCTGGTTTTCACTGTCCCTTGGAACTGCATTCGCTGGTAGACAGACATTCGCGTTCTGCAAAAGCTTTGCTTGTTAATGGGGCAACACTGTGTATATCTCTCTCGGAGAGCCCGGCTGCCAAATTCGAAACGTCCAGCGATTGCGCCCACAGGAAAGCTGCCAGCACGGAAAGCTGTAGCTGGTTTTCACTGTCCCTTGGAACTGCATTCGCTGGTAGACAGACATTCGCGTTCTGCAAAAGCTTTCGTTTGTAAAGGGGCAACACTGTGTATTTCTCTCTCGCAGACCCGGCTGCCAAATTCGAAACGTCCAGCGATTGCGCCCACAGGAAAGCTGCCAGCACGGAAAGCTGTAGCTGGTTTTCACTGTCCCTTGGAACTGCATTCGCTGGTAGACAGACATTCGCGTTGTGCAACAGCTTTCGTTCGTAAAGGTGCAACACTGTGTATATCTCTCTCGGAGAGCCCGGCTGCCAAATTCGAAACGTCCAGCTTTTGTGCCCACAGGAAAGCTGCCAGCACAGAAAGCTGTAGCTGGTTTTCACTGTCCCTTGGAACTGCATTCGCTGGTAGACAGACATTCGCGTTCCGCAAAAGCTTTCGTTCGTAAAGGGGCAACACTGTGTATTTTTCTCTCGCAGAGCCCAGCTGCCAAATTCGAAACGTCCAGCGATTACGCCCACAGGAAAGCTGCCAGCACGGAAAGCTGTAGCTGGTTTTCACTGTCCCTTGGAACTGCATTCGCTGGTAGACAGACATTCGCGTTCTGCAAAAGCTTTGGTTGGTAATGGGGCAACACTTTGTATATCTCTCTCGGAGAGCCCGGCTGCCAAATTCGAAACGTCCAGCGATTGTGCCCACAGGAAAGCTGCCAGCACAGAAAGCTGTAGCTGGTTTTCACTGTCCCTTGGAACTGCATTCGCTGGTAGACAGACATTCGCGTTCTGCAAAACCTTTGCTTGGTAATGGGGCAACACTGTGTATATCTCTCTCGGAGAGCCCGGCTGCCAAATTCGAAACGTCCAGCGATTGCGCCCACAGGAAAGCTGCCAGCACGGAAAGCTGTAGCTGGTTTTCACTGTCCCTTGGAACTGCATTCGCTGGTAGACAGACATTCGCGTTCTGCAAAAGCTTTCGTTCGTAAAGGGGCAACACTGTGTATTTCTCTCTCGGAGAGCCCGGCTGCCAAATTCGAAACGTCCAGCGATTGCGCCCACAGGAAAGCTGCCAGCACGGAAAGCTGTAGCTGGTTTTCACTGTCCCTTGGAACTGCATTCGCTGGTAGACAGACATGCGCGTTCTGCAAAAGCTTTCGTTCGTAAAGGGGCAACACTTTGTATTTCTCTCTGGCAGAGCCCGGCTGCCAAATTCGAAACGTCCAGCGATTGCGCCCACAGGAAAGCTGCCAGCACGGAAAGCTGTAGCTGGTTTTCACTGTCCCTTGGAACTGCATTCGCTGGTAGACAGACATTCGCGTTCTGCAAAAGCTTTCGTTCGTAAAGGGGCAACACTGTGTATATCTCTCTCGGAGAGCCCGGCTGCCAAATTCGAAACGTCAAGCGATTGTGCCCACAGGAAAGCTGCCAGCACAGAAAGCTGTAGCTGGTTTTCACTGTCCCTTGGAACTGCATTCGCTGGTAGACAGACATTCGCGTTCTGCAAAAGCTTTCGTTTGTAAAGGGGCAACACTGTGTATTTCTCTCTCGCAGAGCCCGGCTGCCAAATTCGAAACGTCCAGCGATTGCGCCCACAGGAAAGCTGCCAGCACGGAAAGCTGTAGCTGGTTTTCACTGTCCCTTGGAACTGCATTCGCTGGTAGACAGACATTCGCGTTCTGCAACAGCTTTCGTTCGTAAAGGTGCAACACTGTGTATATCTCTCTCGGAGAGCCCGGCTGCCAAATTCGAAACGTCCAGCTTTTGTGCCCACAGGAAAGCTGCCAGCACAGAAAGCTGTAGCTGGTTTTCACTGTCCCTTGGAACTGCATTCGCTGGTAGACAGACATTCGCGTTCCGCAAAAGCTTTCGTTCGTAAAGGGGCAACACTGTGTATTTTTCTCTCGCAGAGCCCAGCTGCCAAATTCGAAACGTCCAGCGATTGCGCCCACAGGAAAGCTGCCAGCACGGAAAGCTGTAGCTGGTTTTCACTGTCCCTTGGAACTGCATTCGCTGGTAGACAGACATGCGCGTTCTGCAAAAGCTTTCGTTCGTAAAGGGGCAACACTTTGTATTTCTCTCTGGCAGAGCCCGGCTGCCAAATTCGAAACGTCCAGCGATTGCGCCCACAGGAAAGCTGCCAGCACGGAAAGCTGTAGCTGGTTTTCACTGTCCCTTGGAACTGCATTCGCTGGTAGACAGACATTCGCGTTCTGCAAAAGCTTTCGTTCGTAAAGGGGCAACACTGTGTATATCTCTCTCGGAGAGCCCGGCTGCCAAATTCAAAACGTCAAGCGATTGTGCCCACAGGAAAGCTGCCAGCACAGAAAGCTGTAGCTGGTTTTCACTGTCCCTTGGAACTGCATTCGCTGGTAGACAGACATTCGCGTTCTGCAAAAGCTTTGGTTGGTAATGGGGCAACACTGTGTATATCTCTCTCGGAGAGCCCGGCTGCCAAATTCGAAACGTCCAGCGATTGCGCCCACAGGAAAGCTGCCAGCACGGAAAGCTGTAGCTGGTTTTCACTGTCCCTTGGAACTGCATTCGCTGGTAGACAGACATTCGCGTTCTGCAAAAGCTTTCGTTGGTAATGGGGCAACACTGTGTATATCTCTCTCGGAGAGCCCGGCTGCCAAATTCGAAACGTCAAGCGATTGTGCCCACAGGAAAGCTGCCAGCACAGAAAGCTGTAGCTGGTTTTCACTGTCCCTTGGAACTGCATTCGCTGGTAGACAGACATTCGCGTTCTGCAAAACCTTTGCTTGGTAATGAGGCAACACTGTGTATATCTCTCTCGGAGAGCCCGGCTGCCAAATTCGAAACGTCCAGCGATTGCGCCCACAGGAAAGCTGCCAGCACGGAAAGCTGTAGCTGGTTTTCACTGTCCCTTGGAACTGCATTCGCTGGTAGACAGACATTCGCGTTCCGCAAAAGCTTTCGTTCGTAATGGGGCAACACTGTGTATTTCTCTCTCGCAGAGCCCGGCTGCCAAATTCGAAACGTCCAGCGATTGCGCCCACAGGAAAGCTGCCAGCACAGAAAGGTGTAGCTGGTTTTCACTGTCCCTTGGAACTGCATTCGCTGGTAGACAGACATGAGCGTTCTGCAAAAGCTTTCGTTCGTAAAGGGGCAACACTCTGTATTTCTCTCTGGCAGAGCCCGGCTGCCAAATTCGAAACGTCCAGCGATTGCGCCCACAGGAAAGCTGCCAGCACGGAAAGCTGTAGCTGGTTTTCACTGTCCCTTGGAACTGCATTCGCTGGTAGACAGACATTCGCGTTCTGCAAAAGCTTTCGTTCGTAAAGGGGCAACAGTCTGTATTTCTCTCTGGCAGAGCCCGGCTGCCAAATTCGAAACGTCTAGCGATTGCGCCCACAGGAAAGCTGCCAGCACGGAAAGCTGTAGCTGGTTTTCACTGTCCCTTGGAACTGCATTCGCTGGTAGACAGACATTCGCGTTCTGCAAAAGCTTTGGTTGGTAATGGGGCAACACTGTGTATATCTCTCTCGGAGAGCCCAGCTGCCAAATTCGAAACGTCCAGCGATTGTGCCCACAGGAAAGCTGCCAGCACAGAAAGCTGTAGCTGGTTTTCACTGTCCCTTGGAACTGCATTCGCTGGTAGACAGACATTCGCGTTCTGCAAAACCTTTGCTTGGTAATGGGGCAACACTGTGTATATCTCTCTCGGAGAGCCCGGCTGCCAAATTCGAAACGTCCAGCGATTGCGCCCACAGGAAAGCTGCCATCACGGAAAGCTGTAGCTGGTTTTCACTGTCCCTTGGAACTGCATTCGCTGGTAGACAGACATTCGCGTTCTGCAAAAGCTTTCGTTTGTAAAGGGGCAACACTGTGTATTTCTCTCTCGCAGAGCCCGGTTGCCAAATTCGAAACGTCCAGCGATTGCGCCCACAGGAAAGCTGCCAGCACGGAAAGCTGTAGCTGGTTTTCACTGTCCCTTGGAACTGCATTCGCTGGTAGACAGACATTCGTGTTCTGCAAAAGCTTTCGTTCGTAAAGGGGCAACACTCTGTATTTCTCTCTGGCAGAGCCCGGCTGCCAAATTCGAAACGTCCAGCGATTGCGCCCACAGGAAAGCTGCCAGCACGGAAAGCTGTAGCTGGTTTTCACTGTCCCTTGGAACTGCATTCGCTGGTAGACAGACATTCGCGTTCTGCAAAATCTTTGCTTGGTAATGGGGCAACACTGTGTATATCTCTCTCGCAGAGCCCGGCTGCCAAATTCGAAACGTCCAGCGATTGCGCCCACAGGAAAGCTGCCAGCACGGAAAGCTGTAGCTGGTTTTCACTGTCCCTTGGAACTGCATTCGCTGGTAGACAGACATTCGCGTTCTGCAAAAGCTTTCGTTCATAAAGGGGCAACACTGTGTATTTCTCTCTCGCAGAGCCCGGCTGCCAAATTCGAAACGTCCAGCGATTGCGCCCACAGGAAAGCTGCCAGCACGGAAAGCTGTAGCTGGTTTTCACTGTCCCTTGGAACTGCATTCGCTGGTAGACAGACATTCGCGTTCTGCAAAAGCTTTCGTTCGTAAAGGGGCAACAGTCTGTATTTCTCTCTGGCAGAGACCGGCTGCCAAATTCGAAACGTCCAGCGATTGCGCCCACAGGAAAGCTCCCAGCACGGAAAGCTGTAGCTGGTTTTCACTGTCCCTTGGAACTGCATTCGCTGGTAGACAGACATTCGCGTTCTGCAAAAGCTTTCGTTTGTAAAGGGGCAACACTGTGTATTTCTCTCTCGCAGAGCCCGGCTGCCAAATTCGAAACGTCCAGCGATTGCGCCCACAGGAAAGCTGCCAGCACAGAAAGCTGTAGCTGGTTTTCACTGTCCCTTGGAACTGCATTCGCTGGTAGACAGACATTCGCGTTGTGCAACAGCTTTCGTTCGTAAAGGTGCAACACTGTGAATATCTCTCTCGGAGAGCCCGGCTGCCAAATTCGAAACGTCCAGCTTTTGTGCCCACAGGAAAGCTGCCAGCACGGAAAGCTGTAGCTGGTTTTCACTGTCCCTTGGAACTGCATTCGCTGGTAGACAGACATTGGCGTTCCGCAACAGCTTTCGTTCGTAATGGGGCAACACTGTGTATTTCTCTCTCGCAGAGCCCGGCTGCCAAATTCGAAACGTCCAGCGATTGTGCCCACAGGAAAGCTGCCAGCACAGAAAGCTGTAGCTGGTTTTCACTGTCCCTTGGAACTGCATTCGCTGGTAGACAGACATGCGCGTTCTGCAAAAGCTTTCGTTCGTAAAGGGGCAACACTCTGTATTTCTCTCTGGCAGAGCTCGGCTGCCAAATTCGAAACGTCCAGCGATTGCGCCCACAGGAAAGCTGCGAGCACGGAAAGCTGTAGCTGGTTTTCACTGTCCCTTGGAACTGCATTCGCTGGTAGACAGACATTCGCGTTCTGCAACAGCTTTCGTTCGTAAAGGGGCAACACTGTGTATTTCTCTCTGGCAGCTCCCGGCTGCCAAATTCGAAACGTCCAGCGATTGCGCCCACAGGAAAGCTGCCAGCACGGAAAGCTGTAGCTGGTTTTCACTGTCCCTTGGAACTGCATTCGCTGGTAGACAGACATTCGCGTTCTGCAAAAGCTTTCGTTCGTAAAGGGGCAACAGTCTGTATTTCTCTCTGGCAGAGCCCGGCTGCCAAATTCGAAACGTCCAGCGATTGCGCCCACAGGAAAGCTGCCAGCACGGAAAGCTGTAGCTGGTTTTCACTGTCCCTTGGAACTGCATTCGCTGGTAGACAGACATTCGCGTTCTGCAAAAGCTTTGGTTGGTAATGGGGCAACACTGTGTATATCTCTCTCGGAGAGCCCAGCTGCCAAATTCGAAACGTCCAGCGATTGTGCCCACAGGAAAGCTTCCAGCACAGAAAGCTGTAGCTGGTTTTCACTGTCCCTTGGAACTGCATTCGCTGGTAGACAGACATTCGCGTTCTGCAAAAGCTTTCGTTTGTAAAGGGGCAACACTGTGTATTTCTCTCTCGCAGAGCCCGGCTGCCAAATTCGAAACGTCCAGCGATTGCGCCCACAGGACAGCTGCCAGCACAGAAAGCTGTAGCTGGTTTTCACTGTCCCTTGGAACTGCATTCGCTGGTAGACAGACATTCGCGTTCTGCAACAGCTTTCGTTCGTAAAGGTGCAACACTGTGTATATCTCTCTCGGAGAGCCCGGCTGCCAAATTCGAAACGTCCAGCGATTGCGCCCACAGGAAAGCTGCCAGCATGGAAAGCTGTAGCTGGTTTTCACTGTCCCTTGGAACTGCATTCGCTGGTAGACAGACATTCGTGTTCTGCAAAAGCTTTCGTTTGTAAAGGGGCAACACTGTGTATTTTTCTCTCGCAGAGCCCGGCTGCCAAATTCGAAACGTCCAGCGATTACGCCCACAGGAAAGCTGCCAGCACGGAAAGCTGTAGCTGGTTTTCACTGTCCCTTGGAACTGCATTCGCTGGTAGACAGACATTCGTGTTCTGCAAAAGCTTTCGTTCGTAAAGGGGCAACACTGTGTATTTCTCTCTGGCAGAGCCCGGCTGCCAAATTCGAAACGTCCAGCGATTGCGCCCACAGGAAAGCTGCCAGCACGGAAAGCTGTAGCTGGTTTTCACTGTCCCTTGGAACTGCATTCGCTGGTAGACAGACATTCGCGTTCTGCAAAAGCTTTCGTTTGAAAAGGGGCAACACTTTGTATTTCTCTCTCGCAGAGCCCGGCTGCCAAATTCGAAACGTCCAGCGATTGCGCCCACAGGAAAGCTGCCAGCACGGAAAGCTGTAGCTGGTTTTCACTGTCCCTTGGAACTGCATTCGCTGGTAGACAGACATTCGCGTTCCGCAAAAGCTTTCGTTCGTAATGGGGCAACACTGTGTATTTCTCTCTCGGAGAGCCCGGCTGCCAAATTCGAAACGTCCAGCGATTGCGCCCACAGGAAAGCTGCCAGCACGGAAAGCTGTAGCTGGTTTTCACTGTCCCTTGGAACTGCATTCGCTGGTAGACAGACATTCGCGTTCTGCAAAAGCTTTGGTTGGTAATGGGGCAACACTGTGTATATCTCTCTCGGAGAGCCCGGCTGCCAAATTCGAAACGTCCAGCGATTGCGCCCACAGGAAAGCTGCCAGCACAGAAAGCTGTAGCTGGTTTTCACTGTCCCTTGGAACTGCATTCGCTGGTAGACAGACATTCGCGTTCCGCAAAAGCTTTCGTTCGTAATGGGGCAACACTGTGTATATCTCTCTCGGAGAGCCCGGCTGCCAAATTCGAAAAGTCCTGCGATTGCGCCCACAGGAAAGCTGCCAGCACGGAAAGCTGTAGCTGGTTTTCACTGTCCCTTGGAACTGCATTCGCTGGTAGACAGACATTCGCGTTCTGCAACAGCTTTCGTTCGTAAAGGTGCAACACTGTGTATTTTTCTCTCGCAGAGCCCGGCTGCCAAATTCGAAACGTCCAGCGATTGCGCCCACAGGAAAGCTGCCAGCACGGAAAGCTGTAGCTGGTTTTCACTGTCCCTTGGAACTGCATTCGCTGGTAGACAGACATTCGCGTTCTGCAAAAGCTTTGCTTGGTAATGGGGCAACACTGTGTATATCTCTCTCGGAGAGCCCGACTGCCAAATTCGAAACGTCCAGCGATTGCGCCCACAGGAAAGCTGCCAGCACGGAAAGCTGTAGCTGGTTTTCACTGTCCCTTGGAACTGCATTCGCTGGTAGACAGACATTCGCGTTCTGCAAAAGCTTTCGTTCGTAAAGGGGCAACACTGTGTATTTCTCTCTCGCAGAGCCCGGCTGCCAAATTCGAAACGTCCAGCGATTGCGCCCACAGGAAAGCTGCCAGCACGGAAAGCTGTAGCTGGTTTTCACTGCTCCTTGGAACTGCATTCGCTGGTAGACAGACATTCGCGTTCTGCAAAAGCTTTCGTTCGTAAAGGGGCAACACTGTGTATTTCTCTCTCGCAGAGCCCGGTTGCAAAATTCGAAACGTCCAGCGATTGCGCCCACAGGAAAGCTGCCAGCACGGAAAGCTGTAGCTGGTTTTCACTGTCCCTTGGAACTGCATTCGCTGGTAGACAGACATTCGCGTTCTGCAAAAGCTTTCGTTCGTAAAGGGGCAACACTGTGTATTTCTCTCTGGCAGAACTCGGCTGCCAAATTCGAAACGTCCAGCGATTGCGCCCACAGGAAAGCTGCCAGCACGGAAAACTGTAGGTGGTTTTCACTGTCCCTTGGAACTGCATTCGCTGGTAGACAGACATTCGCGTTCTGCAAAAGCTTTGGTTGGTAATGGGGCAACACTGTATATATCTCTCTCGGAGAGCCCGGCTGCCAAATTCGAAACGTCAAGCGATTGTGCCCACAGGAAAGCTGCCAGCACAGAAAACTGTAGCTGGTTTTCACTGTCCCTTGGAACTGCATTCGCTGGTAGACAGACATTCGCGTTCTGCAAAACCTTTGCTTGGTAATGGGGCAACACTGTGTATATCTCTCTCGGAGAGCCCGGCTGCCAAATTCGAAACGTCCAGCGATTGCGCCCACAGGAAAGCTGCCAGCACGGAAAGCTGTAGCTGGTTTTCACTGTCCCTTGGAACTGCATTCGCTGGTAGACAGACATTCGCGTTCTGCAAAAGCTTTCGTTTGTAAAGGGGCAACACTGTGTATTTCTCTCTCGCAGAGCCCGGCTGCCAAATTCGAAACGTCCAGCGATTGCGCCCACAGGAAAGCTGCCAGCACAGAAAGCTGTAGCTGGTTTTCACTGTCCCTTGGAACTGCATTCGCTGGTAGACAGACATTCGCGTTGTGCAACAGCTTTCGTTCGTAAAGGTGCAACACTGTGAATATCTCTCTCGGAGAGCCCGGCTGCCAAATTCGAAACGTCCAGCTTTTGTGCCCACAGGAAAGCTGCCAGCACGGAAAGCTGTAGCTGGTTTTCACTGTCCCTTGGAACTGCATTCGCTGGTAGACAGACATTGGCGTTCCGCAACAGCTTTCGTTCGTAATGGGGCAACACTGTGTATTTCTCTCTCGCAGAGCCCGGCTGCCAAATTCGAAACGTGCAGCGATTGCGCCCACAGGAAAGCTGCCAGCACGGAAAGCTGTAGCTGGTTTTCACTGTCCCTTGGAACTGCATTCGCTGGTAGACAGACATTCGCGTTCTGCAACAGCTTTCGTTCGTAAAGGGGCAACACTGTGTATTTCTCTCTGGCAGCTCCCGGCTGCCAAATTCGAAACGTCCAGCGATTGCGCCCACAGGAAAGCTGCCAGCACGGAAAGCTGTAGCTGGTTTTCACTGTCCCTTGGAACTGCATTCGCTGGTAGACAGACATTCGCGTTCTGCAAAAGCTTTCGTTCGTAAAGGGGCAACAGTCTGTATTTCTCTCTGGCAGAGCCCGGCTGCCAAATTCGAAACGTCCAGCGATTGCGCCCACAGGAAAGCTGCCAGCACGGAAAGCTGTAGCTGGTTTTCACTGTCCCTTGGAACTGCATTCGCTGGTAGACAGACATTCGCGTTCTGCAAAAGCTTTGGTTGTTAATGGGGCAACACTGTGTATATCTCTCTCGGAGAGCCCAGCTGCCAAATTCGAAACGTCCAGCGATTGTGCCCACAGGAAAGCTTCCAGCACAGAAAGCTGTAGCTGGTTTTCACTGTCCCTTGGAACTGCATTCGCTGGTAGACAGACATTCGCGTTCTGCAAAAGCTTTCGTTTGTAAAGGGGCAACACTGTGTATTTCTCTCTCGCAGAGCCCGGCTGCCAAATTCGAAACGTCCAGCGATTGCGCCCACAGGACAGCTGCCAGCACAGAAAGCTGTAGCTGGTTTTCACTGTCCCTTGGAACTGCATTCGCTGGTAGACAGACATTCGCGTTCTGCAACAGCTTTCGTTCGTAAAGGTGCAACACTGTGTATATCTCTCTCGGAGAGCCCGGCTGCCAAATTCGAAACGTCCAGCGATTGTGCCAACAGGAAAGCTGCCAGCACAGAAAGCTGTAGCTGGTTTTCACTGTCCCTTGGAACTGCATTCGCTGGTAGACAGACATTCGTGTTCTGCAAAAGCTTTCCTTCGTAAAGGGGCAACACTGTGTATTTTTCTCTCGCAGAGCCCGGCTGCCAAATTCGAAACGTCCAGCGATTACGCCCACAGGAAAGCTGCCAGCACGGAAAGCTGTAGCTGGTTTTCACTGTCCCTTGGAACTGCATTCGCTGGTAGACAGACATTCGTGTTCTGCAAAAGCTTTCGTTCGTAAAGGGGCAACACTGTGTATTTCTCTCTGGCAGAGCCCGGCTGCCAAATTCGAAACGTCCAGCGATTGCGCCCACAGGAAAGCTGCCAGCACGGAAAGCTGTAGCTGGTTTTCACTGTCCCTTGGAACTGCATTCGCTGGTAGACAGACATTCGCGTTCTGCAAAAGCTTTCGTTTGAAAAGGGGCAACACTTTGTATTTCTCTCTCGCAGAGCCCGGCTGCCAAATTCGAAACGTCCAGCGATTGCGCCCACAGGAAAGCTGCCAGCACGGAAAGCTGTAGCTGGTTTTCACTGTCCCTTGGAACTGCATTCGCTGGTAGACAGACATTCGCGTTCCGCAAAAGCTTTCGTTCGTAATGGGGCAACACTGTGTATTTCTCTCTCGGAGAGCCCGGCTGCCAAATTCGAAACGTCCAGCGATTGCGCCCACAGGAAAGCTGCCAGCACGGAAAGCTGTAGCTGGTTTTCACTGTCCCTTGGAACTGCATTCGCTGGTAGACAGACATTCGCGTTCTGCAAAAGCTTTGGTTGGTAATGGGGCAACACTGTGTATATCTCTCTCGGAGAGCCCGGCTGCCAAATTCGAAACGTCCAGCGATTGCGCCCACAGGAAAGCTGCCAGCACAGAAAGCTGTAGCTGGTTTTCACTGTCCCTTGGAACTGCATTCGCTGGTAGACAGACATTCGCGTTCCGCAAAAGCTTTCGTTCGTAATGGGGCAACACTGTGTATATCTCTCTCGGAGAGCCCGGCTGCCAAATTCGAAAAGTCCTGCGATTGCGCCCACAGGAAAGCTGCCAGCACGGAAAGCTGTAGCTGGTTTTCACTGTCCCTTGGAACTGCATTCGCTGGTAGACAGACATTCGCGTTCTGCAACAGCTTTCGTTCGTAAAGGTGCAACACTGTGTATTTTTCTCTCGCAGAGCCCGGCTGCCAAATTCGAAACGTCCAGCGATTGCGCCCACAGGAAAGCTGCCAGCACGGAAAGCTGTAGCTGGTTTTCACTGTCCCTTGGAACTGCATTCGCTGGTAGACAGACATTCGCGTTCTGCAAAAGCTTTGCTTGGTAATGGGGCAACACTGTGTATATCTCTCTCGGAGAGCCCGACTGCCAAATTCGAAACGTCCAGCGATTGCGCCCACAGGAAAGCTGCCAGCACGGAAAGCTGTAGCTGGTTTTCACTGTCCCTTGGAACTGCATTCGCTGGTAGACAGACATTCGCGTTCTGCAAAAGCTTTCGTTCGTAAAGGGGCAACACTGTGTATTTCTCTCTGGCAGAGCCCGGCTGCCAAATTCGAAACGTCCAGCGATTGCGCCCACAGGAAAGCTGCCAGCACGGAAAGCTGTAGCTGGTTTTCACTGCTCCTTGGAACTGCATTCGCTGGTAGACAGACATTCGCGTTCTGCAAAAGCTTTCGTTCGTAAAGGGGCAACACTGTGTATTTCTCTCTCGCAGAGCCCGGTTGCAAAATTCGAAACGTCCAGCGATTGCGCCCACAGGAAAGCTGCCAGCACGGAAAGCTGTAGCTGGTTTTCACTGTCCCTTGGAACTGCATTCGCTGGTAGACAGACATTCGCGTTCTGCAAAAGCTTTCGTTCGTAAAGGGGCAACACTGTGTATTTCTCTCTGGCAGAACTCGGCTGCCAAATTCGAAACGTCCAGCGATTGCGCCCACAGGAAAGCTGCCAGCACGGAAAACTGTAGGTGGTTTTCACTGTCCCTTGGAACTGCATTCGCTGGTAGACAGACATTCGCGTTCTGCAAAAGCTTTGGTTGGTAATGGGGCAACACTGTATATATCTCTCTCGGAGAGCCCGGCTGCCAAATTCGAAACGTCAAGCGATTGTGCCCACAGGAAAGCTGCCAGCACAGAAAACTGTAGCTGGTTTTCACTGTCCCTTGGAACTGCATTCGCTGGTAGACAGACATTCGCGTTCTGCAAAACCTTTGCTTGGTAATGGGGCAACACTGTGTATATCTCTCTCGCAGAGCCCGGCTGCCAAATTCGAAACGTCCAGCGATTGTGCCCACAGGAAAGCTGCCAGCACAGAAAGCTGTAGCTGGTTTTCACTGTCCCTTGGAACTGCATTCGCTGGTAGACAGACATGCGCGTTCTGCAAAAGCTTTCGTTCGTAAAGGGGCAACACTCTGTATTTCTCTCTGGCAGAGCTCGGCTGCCAAATTCGAAACGTCCAGCGATTGCGCCCACAGGAAAGCTGCCAGCACGGAAAGCTGTAGCTGGTTTTCACTGTCCCTTGGAACTGCATTCGCTGGTAGACAGACATTCGCGTTCTGCAACAGCTTTCGTTTGTAAAGGGGCAACACTGTGTATTTCTCTCTGGCAGATCCCGGCTGCCAAATTCGAAACGTCCAGCGATTGCGCCCACAGGAAAGCTGCCAGCACGGAAAGCTGTAGCTGGTTTTCACTGTCCCTTGGAACTGCATTCGCTGGTAGACAGACATTCGCGTTCTGCAAAAGCTTTCGTTCGTAAAGGGGCAACAGTCTGTATTTCTCTCTGGCAGAGCCCGGCTGCCAAATTCGAAACGTCCAGCGATTGCGCCCACAGGAAAGCTGCCAGCACGGAAAGCTGTAGCTGGTTTTCACTGTCCCTTGGAACTGCATTCGCTGGTAGACAGACATTCGCGTTCTGCAAAAGCTTTGGTTGGTAATGGGGCAACACTGTGTATATCTCTCTCGGAGAGCCCAGCTGCCAAATTCGAAACGTCCAGCGATTGTGCCCACAGGAAAGCTTCCAGCACAGAAAGCTGTAGCTGGTTTTCACTGTCCCTTGGAACTGCATTCGCTGGTAGACAGACATTCGCGTTCTGCAAAACCTTTGCTTGGTAATGGGGCAACACTGTGTATATCTCTCTCGGAGAGCCCGGCTGCCAAATTCGAAACGTCCAGCGATTGCGCCCACAGGAAAGCTGCCAGCACGGAAAGCTGTAGCTGGTTTTCACTGTCCCTTGGAACTGCATTCGCTGGTAGACAGACATTCGCGTTCTGCAAAAGCTTTCGTTTGTAAAGGGGCAACACTGTGTATTTCTCTCTCGCAGAGCCCGGCTGCCAAATTCGAAACGTCCAGCGATTGCGCCCACAGGACAGCTGCCAGCACAGAAAGCTGTAGCTGGTTTTCACTGTCCCTTGGAACTGCATTCGCTGGTAGACAGACATTCGCGTTCTGCAACAGCTTTCGTTCGTAAAGGTGCAACACTGTGTATATCTCTCTCGGAGAGCCCGGCTGCCAAATTCGAAACGTCCAGCGATTGTGCCAACAGGAAAGCTGCCAGCACAGAAAGCTGTAGCTGGTTTTCACTGTCCCTTGGAACTGCATTCGCTGGTAGACAGACATTCGTGTTCTGCAAAAGCTTTCCTTCGTAAAGGGGCAACACTGTGTATTTCTCTCTCGCAGAGCCCGGCTGCCAAATTCGAAACGTCCAGCGATTACGCCCACAGGAAAGCTGCCAGCACGGAAAGCTGTAGCTGGTTTTCACTGTCCCTTGGAACTGCATTCGCTGGTAGACAGACATTCGTGTTCTGCAAAAGCTTTCGTTCATAAAGGGGCAACACTCTGTATTTCTCTCTGGCAGAGCCCGGCTGCCAAATTCGAAACGTCCAGCGATTGCGCCCACAGGAAAGCTGCCAGCACGGAAAGCTGTAGCTGGTTTTCACTGTCCCTTGGAACTGCATTCGCTGGTAGACAGACATTCGCGTTCTGCAAAAGCTTTCGTTCGTAATGGGGCAACACTGTGTATTTCTCTCTGGCAGAACCCGGCTGCCAAATTCGAAACGTCCAGCGATTGCGCCCACAGGAAAGCTGCCAGCACGGAAAGCTGTAGCTGGTTTTCACTGTCCCTTGGAACTGCATTCGCTGGTAGACAGACATTCGCGTTGTGCAAAAGCTTTCGTTCGTAATGGGGCAACACTGTGTATTTCTCTCTCGCAGAGCCCGGCTGCCAAATTCGAAACGTCCAGCGATTGCGCCCACAGGAAAGCTGCCAGCACGGAAAGCTGTAGCTGGTTTTCACTGTCCCTTGGAACTGCATTCGCTGGTAGACAGACATTCGCGTTCTGCAAAACCTTTGCTTGGTAATGGGGCAACACTGTGTATATCTCTCTCGGAGAGCCCGGCTGCCAATTTCGAAACGTCCAGCGATTGCGCCCACAGGAAAGCTGCCAGCATGGAAAGCTGTAGCTGGTTTTCACTGTCCCTTGGAACTGCATTCGCTGGTAGACAGACATTCGCGTTCTGCAAAACCTTTGCTTGGTAATGGGGCAACACTGTGTATATCTCTCTCGGAGAGCCCGGCTGCCAAATTCGAAACGTCCAGCGATTGCGCCCACAGGAAAGCTGCCAGCACAGAAAGCTGTAGCTGGTTTTCACTGTCCCTTGGAACTGCATTCGCTGGTAGACAGACATTCGCGTTCCGCAAAAGCTTTCGTTCGTAATGGGGCAACACTGTGTATTTCTCTCTGGCAGAACCCGGCTGCCAAATTCGAAACGTCCAGCGATTGCGCCCACAGGAAAGCTGCCAGCACGGAAAGCTGTAGCTGGTTTTCACTGTCCCTTGGAACTGCATTCGCTGGTAGACAGACATTCGCGTTGTGCAAAAGCTTTCGTTCGTAATGGGGCAACACTGTGTATTTCTCTCTCGCAGAGCCCGGCTGCCAAATTCGAAACGTCCAGCGATTGCGCCCACAGGAAAGCTGCCAGCACGGAAAGCTGTAGCTGGTTTTCACTGTCCCTTGGAACTGCATTCGCTGGTAGACAGACATTCGCGTTCTGCAAAACCTTTGCTTGGTAATGGGGCAACACTGTGTATATCTCTCTCGGAGAGCCCGGCTGCCAAATTCGAAACGTCCAGCGATTGCGCCCACAGGAAAGCTGCCAGCATGGAAAGCTGTAGCTGGTTTTCACTGTCCCTTGGAACTGCATTCGCTGGTAGACAGACATTCGCGTTCTGCAAAACCTTTGCTTGGTAATGGGGCAACACTGTGTATATCTCTCTCGGAGAGCCCGGCTGCCAAATTCGAAACGTCCAGCGATTGCGCCCACAGGAAAGCTGCCAGCACAGAAAGCTGTAGCTGGTTTTCACTGTCCCTTGGAACTGCATTCGCTGGTAGACAGACATTCGCGTTCCGCAAAAGCTTTCGTTCGTAATGGGGCAACACTGTGTATATCTCTCTCGGAGAGCCCGGCTGCCAAATTCGAAAAGTCCTGCGATTGCGCCCACAGGAAAGCTGCCAGCACGGAAAGCTGTAGCTGGTTTTCACTGTCCCTTGGAACTGCATTCGCTGGTAGACAGACATTCGCGTTCTGCAACAGCTTTCGTTCGTAAAGGTGCAACACTGTGTATTTTTCTCTCGCAGAGCCCGGCTGCCAAATTCGAAACGTCCAGCGATTGCGCCCACAGGAAAGCTGCCAGCACGGAAAGCTGTAGCTGGTTTTCACTGCTCCTTGGAACTGCATTCGCTGGTAGACAGACATTCGCGTTCTGCAAAAGCTTTCCTTCGTCAAGGGGCAACACTGTGTATTTCTCTCTCGCAGAGCCCGGTTGCAAAATTCGAAACGTCCAGCGATTGCGCCCACAGGAAAGCTGCCAGCACGGAAAGCTGTAGCTGGTTTTCACTGTCCCTTGGAACTGCATTCGCTGGTAGACAGACATTCGCGTTCTGCAAAACCTTTGCTTGGTAATGGGGCAACACTGTGTATATCTCTCTCGGAGAGCCCGGCTGCCAAATTCGAAACGTCCAGCGATTGCGCCCACAGGAAAGCTGCCAGCACGGAAAGCTGTAGCTGGTTTTCACTGTCCCTTGGAACTGCATTCGCTGGTAGACAGACATTCGCGTTTCGCAAAAGCTTTTGTTGGTAATGGGGCAACACTTTGTATATCTCTCTCGGAGAGCCCGGCTGCCAAATTCGAAACGTCCAGCGATTGCGCCCACAGGAAAGCTGCCAGCACGGAAAGCTGTAGCTGGTTTTCACTGTCCCTTGGAACTGCATTCGCTGGTAGACAGACATTCGCGTTCTGCAACAGCTTTCGTTCGTAAAGGGGCAACACTGTGTATTTCTCTCTCGCAGAGCCCGGCTGCCAAATTCGAAATGTCCAGCGATTGCGCCCACAGGAAAGCTGCCAGCACGGAAAGCTGTAGCTGGTTTTCACTGTCCCTTGGAACTGCATTCGCTGGTAGACAGACATTCGCGTTCTGCAACAGCTTTCGTTCGTAAAGGGGCAACACTGTGTATTTCTCTCTCGCAGAGCCCGGCTGCCAAATTCGAAAGGTCCAGCGATTGCGCCCACAGGAAAGCTGCCAGCACGGAAAGCTGTAGCTGGTTTTCACTGTCCCTTGGAACTGCATTCGCTGGTAGAAAGACATTCGCGTTCTGCAACAGCTTTCGTTCGTAAAGGGGCAACACTGTGTATTTCTCTCTCGCAGAGCCCGGCTGCCAAATTCGACATGTCCAGCGATTGCGCCCACAGGAAAGCTGCCAGCACGGAAAGCTGTAGCTGGTTTTCACTGTCCCTTGGAACTGCATTCGCTGGTAGACAGACATTCGCGGTCTGCAACAGCTTTCGTTCGTAAAGGGGCAACACTGTGTATTTCTCTCTCGCAGAGCCCGGCTGCCAAATTCGAAACGTCCAGCGATTGCGCCCACAGGAAAGCTGCCAGCACGGAAAGCTGTAGCTGGTTTTCACTGTCCCTTGGAACTGCATTCGCTGGTAGACAGACATTCCCGTTCCGCAAAAGCTTTCGTTCGTAAAGGGGCAACACTGTGTATTTCTGTCTCGCAGAGCCCGGCTGCCAAATTCGAAACGTCCAGCGAATGCGCCCACAGGAAAGCTGCCAGCACGGAAAGCTGTAGCTGGTTTTCACTGTCCCTTGGAACTGCATTCGCTGGTAGACAGACATTCGCGTTCTGCAAAAGCTTTCGTTCGTAAAGGGGCAACACTGTGTATTTCTCTCTCGCAGAGCCCGGCTGCCAAATTCAAAAGGTCCAGTGATTGCGCCCACAGGAAAGCTGCGAGCACGGAAAGCTGTAGCTGGTTTTCACTGTCCCTTGGAACTGCATTCGCTGGTAGACAGACATTCGCGTTCTGCAATAGCTTTTGTTCGTAAAGGGGCAACACTGTGTATTTCTCTCTCGCAGAGCCCAGCTGCCAAATTCGAAACGTCCAGCGATTGCGCCCACAGGAAAGCTCCCAGCACGGAAAGCTGTAGCTGGTTTTCACTGTCCCTTGGAACTGCATTCGCTGGTAGACAGACATTCGCCTTCTGCAAAAGCTTTCGTTCGTAAAGGGGCAACACTGTGTATATCTCTCTCACAAAGCCCGGCTGCCAAATTCGACATGTCCAGCGATTGCGCCCACAGGAAAGCTGCCAGCACAGAAAGCTGTAGCTGGTTTTCACTGTCCCTTGGAACTGCATTCGCTGGTAGACAGACATTCGCGTTCTGCAAAAGCTTTTGTTCGTAAAGGGGCAACACTGTGTATTTCTCTCTCGCAGAGCCCGGCTGCCAAATTCGAAACGTCCAGCGATTGCGCCCACAGGAAAGCTGCCAGCACGGAAAGCTGTAGCTGGTTTTCACTGTCCCTTGGAACTGCATTCGCTGGTAGACAGACATTCGCGTTCTGCAACAGCTTTCGTTCGTAAAGGGGCAACACTGTGTATTTCTCTCTCGCAGAGCCTGGCTGCCAAATTCGAAACGTCCAACGATTGCGCCCACAGGAAAGCTGCCAGCACGGAAAGCTGTAGCTGGTTTTCACTGTCCCTTGGAACTGCATTCGCTGCTACAAAGACATTCGCGTTCTGCAACAGCTTTTGTTCGTAAAGGGGCAACACTGTGTATTTCTCTCTCGCAGAGCCCGGCTGCCAAATTCGAATTGTCCAGCGATTGCACCCACAGGAAAGCTGCCAGCACGGAAAGCTGTAGCTGGTTTTCACTGTCCCTTGGAACTGCATTCGCTGGTAGACAGACATTCGCGTTCCGCAAAAGCTTTGGTTGGTAATGGGGCAACACTTTGTATATCTGTCTCGGAGAGCCCGGCTGCCAAATTCGAAACGTCCAGCGATTGCGCCCACAGGAAAGCTGCCAGCACGGAAAGCTGTAGCTGGTTTTCACTGTCCCTTGGAACTGCATTCGCTGGTAGACAGACATTCGCGTTCTGCAACAGCTTTCGTTCGTAAAGGGGCAACACTGTGTATTTCTCTCTCGCAGAGCCCGGCTGCCAAATTCGAAACGTCCAGCGATTGCGCCCACAGGAAAGCTGCCAGCACGGAAAGCTGTAGCTGGTTTTCACTGTCCCTTGGAACTGCATTCGCTGGTAGACAGACATTCGCGTTCTGCAAAAGCTTTCGTTCCTAAAGGGGCAACACTGTGTATTTCTCTCTTTCAGAGCCCGGCAGCCAAATTCCAAACGTCCAGCGAATGCGCCCACAGGAAAGCTGCCAGCACGGAAAGCTGTAGCTGGTTTTCACTGTCCCTTGGAACTGCATTTCGCTGGTAGACAGACATTCGCGTTCTGCAAAAGCTTTCGTTCGTAATGGGGCAACACTGTGTATATCTCTCTCGCAGGGCCCGGCTGCCAAATTCGAAACGTCCACCGATTGCGCCCACAGGAAAGCTGCCAGCACGGAAAGCTGTAGCTGGTTTTCACTGTCCCTTGGAACTGCATTCGCTGGTAGACAGACATTCGCGTTCCGCAAAAGCTTTGGTTGGTAATGGGGCAACACTGTGTATATCTGTCTCGGAGAGCCCGGCTGCCAAATTCGAAACGTCCAGCGATTGCGCCCACAGGAAAGCTGCCAGCACGGAAAGCTGTAGCTGGTTTTCACTGTCCCTTGGAACTGCATTCGCTGGTAGACAGACATTCGCGTTCTGCAACAGCTTTCGTTCGTAAAGGGGCAACACTGTGTATTTCTGTCTCGCAGAGCCTGGCTGCCAAATTCGAAACGTCCAGCGATTGCGCCCACAGGAAAGCTCCCAGCACAGAAAGCTGTAGCTGGTTTTCACTGTCCCTTGGAACTGCATTCGCTGGTAGACAGACATTCGCGTTCTGCAACAGCTTTCGTTCGTAAAGGGGCAACACTGTGTATTTCTCTCTCGCAGAGCCCGGCTGCCAAATTCGAAACGTCCAGCGATTGCGCCCACAGGAAAGCTGCCAGCACAGAAAGCTGTAGCTGGTTTTCACTGTCCCTTGGAACTGCATTCGCTGGTAGACAGACATTCGCGTTCTGCAACAGCTTTCGTTCGTAAAGGGGCAACACTGTGTATATCTCTCTCACAAAGCCCGGCTGCCAAATTCGACATGTCCAGCGATTGCACCCACAGGAAAGCTCCCAGCACAGAAAGCTGTAGCTGGTTTTCACTGTCCCTTGGAACTGCATTCGCTGGTAGACAGACATTCGCGTTCTGCAAAAGCTTTCGTTCGTAAAGGGGCAACACTGTGTATTTCTCTCTCGCAGAGCCCGGCTGCCAAATTCGAAACGTCCAGCCATTGCGCCCACAGGAAAGCTGCCAGCACGGAAAGCTGTAGCTGGTTTTCACTGTCCCTTGGAACTGCATTCGCTGCTACAAAGACATACGCGTTCTGCAACAGCTTTTGTTCGTAAAGGGGCAACACTGTGTATTTCTCTCTCGCATAGCCCGGCTGCCAAATTCAAAAAGTCCAGCGATTGCACCCACAGGAAAGCTGCCAGCACGGAAAGCTGTAGCTGGTTTTCACTGTCCCTTGGAACTGCATTCGCTGGTAGACAGACATTCGCGTTCCGCAAAAGGTTTGGTTGGTAATGGGGCAACACTTTGTATATCTGTCTCGGAGAGCCCGGCTGCCAAATTCGAAACGTCCAGCGATTGCGCCCACAGGAAAGCTCCCAGCACGGAAAGCTGTAGCTGGTTTTCACTGTCCCTTGGAACTGCATTCGCTGGTAGACAGACATTCGCGTTCTGCAACAGCTTTTGTTCGTAAAGGGGCAACACTGTGTATTTCTCTCTCGCAGAGCCCGGCTGCCAAATTCGAAAGGTCCAGCGATTGCGCCCACAGGAAAGCTGCCAGCACGGAAAGCTGTAGCTGGATTTCACTGTCCCTTGGAACTGCATTCGCTGGTAGACAGACATTCGCGTTCTGCAACAGCTTTTGTTCGTAAAGGGGCAACACTGTGTATTTCTCTCTCGCAGAGCCCGGCTGCCAAATTCGAAACGTCCAGCGATTGCGCCCACAGGAAAGCTGCCAGCACGGAAAGCTGTAGCTGGTTTTCACTGTCCCTTGGAACTGCATTCGCTGGTAGACAGACATTCGCCTTCTGCAACAGCTTTCGTTCGTAAAGGGGCAACACTGTGTATTTCTCTCTCGCAGAGCCTGGCTGCCAAATTCGAAACGTCCAGCGATTGCGCCCACAGGAAAGCTGCCAGCACGGAAAGCTGTAGCTGGTTTTCACTGTCCCTTGGAACTGCATTCGCTGGTAGACAGACATGCGCGTTCTGCAACAGCTTTCGTTCGTAAAGGGGCAACACTGTGTATATCTCTCTCGCAGAGCCCGGCTGCCAAATTCGAAACGTCCAGCGATTGCGCCCACAGGAAAGCTGCCAGCACAGAAAGCTGTAGCTGGTTTTCACTGTCCCTTGGAACTGCATTTCGCTGGTAGACAGACATTCGCGTTCTGCAAAAGCTTTCGTTCGTAATGGGGCAACACTGTGTATATCTCTCTCGCAGGGCCCGGCTGCCAAATTCGAAACGTCCAGCGATTGCGCCCACAGGAAAGCTGCCAGCACGGAAAGCTGTAGCTGGTTTTCACTGTCCCTTGGAACTGCATTCGCTGGTAGACAGACATTCCCGTTCCGCAAAAGCTTTGGTTGGTAATGGGGCAACACTTTGTATATCTCTCTCGGAGAGCCCGGCTGCCAAATTCGAAACGTCCAGCGATTGCGCCCACAGGAAAGCTGCCAGCACGGAAAGCTGTAGCTGGTTTTCACTGTCCCTTGGAACTGCATTCGCTGGTAGACAGACATTCGCGTTCTGCAACAGCTTTCGTTCGTAAAGGGGCAACACTGTGTATTTCTCTCTCGGAGAGCCCGGCTGCCAAATTCGAAACGTCCAGCGATTGCGCCCACAGGAAAGCTGCCAGCACGGAAAGCTGTAGCTGGTTTTCACTGTCCCTTGGAACTGCATTCCCTGGTAGACAGACATTCGCGTTCTGCAAAAGCTTTCGTTCGTAAAGGGGCAACACTGTGTATATCTCTCTCGCAGAGCCCGGCTGCCAAATTCGAAACGTCCAGCGATTGCGCCCACAGGAAAGCTCCCAGCACAGAAAGCTGTAGCTGGTTTTCACTGTCCCTTGGAACTGCATTCGCTGGTAGACAGACATTCGCGTTCTCCAACAGCTTTCGTTCGTAAAGGGGCAACACTGTGTATTTCTCTCTCGCAGAGCCCGGCTGCCAAATTCAAAACGTCCAGCGAATGCACCCACAGGAAAGCTGCCAGCACGGAAAGCTGTAGCTGGTTTTCACTGTCCCTTGGAACTGCATTCGCTGGTAGACAGACATTCGCGTTCCGCAAAAGCTTTGGTTGGTAATGGGGCAACACTTTGTATATCTGTCTCGGAGAGCCCGGCTGCCAAATTCGAAACGTCCAGCGATTGCGCCCACAGGAAAGCTGCCAGCACGGAAAGCTGTAGCTGGTTTTCACTGTCCCTTGGAACTGCATTCGCTGGTAGACAGACATTCGCGTTCTGCAACAGCTTTCGTTCGTAAAGGGGCAACACTGTGTATTTCTCTCTCGGAGAGCCCGGCTGCCAAATTCGAAACGTCCAGCGATTGCGCCCACAGGAAAGCTGCCAGCACGGAAAGCTGTAGCTGGTTTTCAATGTCCCTTGGAACTGCATTCCCTGGTAGACAGACATTCGCGTTCTGCAAAAGCTTTCGTTCGTAAAGGGGCAACACTGTGTATATCTCTCTCTCAGGGCCCGGCTGCCAAATTCGAAACGTCCAGCGATTGCGCCCACAGGAAAGCTGCCAGCACAGAAAGCTGTAGCTGGTTTTCACTGTCCCTTGGAACTGCATTCGCTGGTAGACAGACATTCGCGTTCTGCAACAGCTTTCGTTCGTAAAGGGGCAACACTGTGTATTTGCCTCTCGGAGAGCCCAGCTGCCAAATTCAAAACGTCCAGCGATTGCGCCCACAGGAAAGCTGCCAGCACGGAAAGCTGTAGCTGGTTTTCACTGTCCCTTGGAACTGCATTCGCTGGTAGACAGACATTCGCGTACTGCAAAAGCTTTTGTTCGTAAAGGGGCAACACTGTGTATTTCTCTCTCGGAGAGCCCGGCTGCCAAATTCGAAACGTCCAGCGATTGCGCCCACAGGAAAGCTGCCAGCACGGAAAGCTGTAGCTGGTTTTCACTGTCCCTTGGAACTGCATTCGCTGCTACAAAGACATTCGCGTTCTGCAACAGCTTTTGTTCGTAAAGGGGCAACACTGTGTATTTCTCTCTCGCATAGCCCGGCTGCCAAATTCAAAAAGTCCAGCGATTGCACCCACAGGAAAGCTGCCAGCACGGAAAGCTGTAGCTGGTTTTCACTGTCCCTTGGAACTGCATTCGCTGGTAGACAGACATTCGCGTTCCGCAAAAGCTTTGGTTGGTAATGGGGCAACACTTTGTATATCTGTCTCGGAGAGCCCGGCTGCCAAATTCGAAACGTCCAGCGTTTGCACCCACAGGAAAGCTCCCAGCACGGAAAGCTGTAGCTGGTTTTCACTGTCCCTTGGAACTGCATTCGCTGGTAGACAGACATTCGCGTTCTGCAACAGCTTTCGTTCGTAAAGGGGCAACACTGTGTATTTCTCTCTCGCAGAGCCCGGCTGCCAAATTCGAAACGTCCAGCGATTGCGCCCACAGGAAAGCTGCCAGCACGGAAAGCTGTAGCTGGTTTTCACTGTCCCTTGGAACTGCATTCGCTGGTAGACAGACATTCGCGTTCTGCAACAGCTTTCGTTCGTAAAGGGGCAACACTGTGTATATCTCTCTCACAAAGCCCGGCTGCCAAATTCGACATGTCCAGCGATTGCGCCCACAGGAAAGCTGCCAGCACAGAAAGCTGTAGCTGGTTTTCACTGTCCCTTGGAACTGCATTCGCTGGTAGACAGACATTCGCGTTCTGCAAAAGCTTTCGTTCGTAAAGGGGCAACACTGTGTATTTCTCTCTCGCAGAGCCCGGCTGCCAAATTCGAAACGTCCAGCGATTGCGCCCACAGGAAAGCTGCCAGCACAGAAAGCTGTAGCTGGTTTTCACTGTCCCTTGGAACTGCATTCGCTGGTAGACAGACATTCGCGTTCCGCAAAAGCTTTGGTTGGTAATGGGGCAACACTTTGTATATCTGTCTCGGAGAGCCCGGCTGCCAAATTCGAAACGTCCAGCGATTGCGCCCACAGGAAAGCTCCCAGCACGGAAAGCTGTAGCTGGTTTTCACTGTCCCTTGGAACTGCATTCGCTGGTAGACAGACATTCGCGTTCTGCAACAGCTTTCGTTCGTAAAGGGGCAACACTGTGTATTTCTCTCTCGCAGAGCCCGGCTGCCAAATTCGAAACGTCCAGCGATTGCGCCCACAGGAAAGCTGCCAGCACGGAAAGCTGTAGCTGGTTTTCACTGTCCCTTGGAACTGCATTCGCTGGTAGACAGACATTCGCCTTCTGCAATAGCTTTTGTTCGTAAAGGGGCAACACTGTGTATTTCTCTCTCGCAGAGCCCGGCTGCCAAACTCGAAACGTCCAGCGATTGCGCCCACAGGAAAGCTGCCAGCACGGAAAGCTGTAGCTGGTTTTCACTGTCCCTTGGAACTGCATTCGCTGGTAGACAGACATTCGCCTTCTGCAATAGCTTTTGTTCGTAAAGGGGCAACACTGTGTATTTCTCTCTCGCAGAGCCCAGCTGCCAAATTCGAAACGGCCAGCGATTGCGCCCACAGGAAAGCTCCCAGCACGGAAAGCTGTAGCTGGTTTTCACTGTCCCTTGGAACTGCATTCGCTGGTAGACAGACATGCGCGTTCTGCAACAGCTTTCGTTCGTAAAGGGGCAACACTGTGTATATCTCTCTCGCAGAGCCCGGCTGCCAAATTCGAAACGTCCAGCGATTGCGCCCACAGGAAAGCTGCCAGCACGGAAAGCTGTAGCTGGTTTTCACTGTCCCTTGGAACTGCATTCGCTGGTAGACAGACATTCGCGTTCTGCAAAAGCTTTCGTTCGTAAAGGGGCAACACTGTGTATATCTCTCTCGCAGGGCCCGGCTGCCAAATTCGAAACGTCCAGCGATTGCGCCCACAGGAAAGCTGCCAGCACAGAAAGCTGTAGCTGGTTTTCACTGTCCCTTGGAACTGCATTCGCTGGTAGACAGACATTCGCGTTCTGCAACAGCTTTTGTTCGTAAAGGGGCAACACTGTGTATATCTCTCTCGCAAAGCCCGGCTGCCAAATTCGACATGTCCAGCGATTGCGCCCACAGGAAAGCTGCCAGCACGGAAAGCTGTAGCTGGTTTTCACTGTCCCTTGGAACTGCATTCGCTGGTAGACAGACATTCGCGTTCTGCAACAGCTTTCGTTCGTAAAGGGGCAACACTGTGTATTTCTCTCTCGCAGAGCCCAGCTGCCAAATTCGAAACGTCCAGCGATTGCGCCCACAGGAAAGCTGCCAGCACGGAAAGCTGTAGCTGGTTTTCACTGTCCCTTGGAACTGCATTCGCTGGTAGACAGACATTCGCGTTCCGCAAAAGCTTTGGTTGGTAATGGGGCAACACTTTGTATATCTGTCTCGCAGAGCCCGGCTGCCAAATTCGAAACATCCAGCGATTGCGCCCACAGGAAAGCTCCCAGCACGGAAAGCTGTAGCTGGTTTTCACTGTCCCTTGGAACTGCATTCGCTGGTAGACAGACATTCGCGTTCTGCAACAGCTTTCGTTCGTAAAGGGGCAACACTTTGTATTTCTCTCTCGCAGAGCCCGGCTGCCAAATTCGAAACGTCCAGCGATTGCGCCCACAGGAAAGCTGCCAGCACAGAAAGGTGTAGCTGGTTTTCACTGTCCCTTGGAACTGCATTCGCTGGTAGACAGACATTCGCGTTCTGCAAAAGCTTTCGTTCGTAAAGGGGCAACACTGTGTATATCTCTCTCGCAAAGCCCGGCTGCCAAATTCGACATGTCCAGCGATTGCGCCCACAGGAAAGCTGCCAGCACAGAAAGCTGTAGCTGGTTTTCACTGTCCCTTGGAACTGCATTCGCTGGTAGACAGACATTCGCGTTCTGCAACAGCTTTCGTTCTTAAAGGGGCAACACTGTGTATATCTCTCTCGCAAAGCCCGGCTGCCAAATTCGACATGTCCAGCGATTGCGCCCACAGGAAAGCTGCCAGCACAGAAAGCTGTAGCTGGTTTTCACTGTCCCTTGGAACTGCATTCGCTGGTAGACAGACATTCGCGTTCTGCAACAGCTTTCGTTCGTAAAGGGGCAACACTGTGTATTTCTCTCTCGCAGAGCCCAGCTGCCAAATTCAAAGCGTCCAGCGATTGCGCCCACAGGAAAGCTGCCAGCACGGAAAGCTGTAGCTGGTTTTCACTGTCCCTTGGAACTGCATTCGCTGGTAGACAGACATTCGCGTTCTGCAAAAGCTTTTGTTCGTAAAGGGGCAACACTGTGTATTTCTCTCTCGCAGAGCCCGGCTGCCAAATTCGAAACGTCCAGCGATTGCGCCCACAGGAAAGCTGCCAGCACAGAAAGCTGTAGCTGGTTTTCACTGTCCCTTGGAACTGCATTCGCTGGTAGACAGACATTCGCGTTCTGCAACAGCTTTCGTTCGTAAAGGGGCAACACTGTGTATTTCTCTCTCCCATAGCCCGGCTGCCAAATTCAAAACGTCCAGCGATTGCACCCACAGGAAAGCTGCCAGCACGGAAAGCTGTAGCTGGTTTTCACTGTCCCTTGGAACTGCATTCGCTGGTAGACAGACATTCGCGTTCCGCAAAAGCTTTGGTTGGTAATGGGGCAACACTTTGTATATCTGTCTCGGAGAGCCCGGCTGCCAAATTCGAAACGTCCAGAGATTGCGCCCACAGGAAAGCTGCCAGCACGGAAAGCTGTAGCTGGATTTCACTGTCCCTTGGAACTGCATTCGCTGGTAGACAGACATTCGCCTTCTGCAATAGCTTTTGTTCGTAAAGGGGCAACACTGTGTATTTCTCTCTCGCAGAGCCTGGCTGCCAAATTCGAAACGTCCAGCGATTGCGCCCACAGGAAAGCTCCCAGCACGGAAAGCTGTAACTGGTTTTCACTGTCCCTTGGAACTGCATTCGCTGGTAGACAGACATGCGCGTTCTGCAACAGCTTTCGTTCGTAAAGGGGCAACACTGTGTATTTCTCTCTCGGAGAGCCCGGCTGCCAAATTCGAAACGTCCAGCGATTGCGCCCACAGGAAAGCTGCCAGCACGGAAAGCTGTAGCTGGATTTCACTGTCCCTTGGAACTGCATTCGCTGGTAGACAGACATTCGCGTTCCGCAAAAGCTTTGGTTGGTAATGGGGCAAGACTTTATATATCTGTCTCGGAGAGCCCGGCTGCCAAATTCGAAACGTCCAGCGATTGCGCCCACAGGAAAGCTGCCAGCACGGAAAGCTGTAGCTGGTTTTCACTGTCCCTTGGAACTGCATTCCCTGGTAGACAGACATTCGCGTTCTGCAAAAGCTTTCGTTCGTAAAGGGGCAACACTGTGTATATCTCTCTCGCAGAGCCCGGCTGCCAAATTCGAAACGTCCAGCGATTGCGCCCACAGGAAAGCTGCCAGCACAGAAAGCTGTAGCTGGTTTTCACTGTCCCTTGGAACTGCATTCGCTGGTAGACAGACATTCGCGTTCTGCAACAGCTTTTGTTCGTAAAGGGGCAACACTGTGTATTTCTCTCTCGCAGAGCCCGGCTGCCAAATTCGAAACGTCCAGCGATTGCACCCACAGGAAAGCTGCCAGCACGGAAAGCTGTAGCTGGTTTTCACTGTCCCTTGGAACTGCATTCGCTGGTAGACAGACATTCGCGTTCCGCAAAAGCTTTGGTTGGTAATGGGGCAACACTGTGTATATCTCTCTCGCAGGGCCCGGCTGCCAAATTCGAAACGTCCAGCGATTGCGCCCACAGGAAAGCTGCCAGCACAGAAAGCTGTAGCTGGTTTTCACTGTCCCTTGGAACTGCATTCGCTGGTAGACAGACATTCGCGTTCTGCAACAGCTTTCGTTCGTAAAGGGGCAACACTGTGTATATCTCTCTCGCAAAGCCCGGCTGCCAAATTCGACATGTCCAGCGATTGCGCCCACAGGAAAGCTGCCAGCACAGAAAGCTGTAGCTGGTTTTCACTGTCCCTTGGAACTGCATTCGCTGGTAGACAGACATTCGCGTTCTGCAACAGCTTTCGTTCGTAAAGGGGCAACACTGTGTATATCTCTCTCGCAAAGCCCGGCTGCCAAATTCGACATGTCCAGCGATTGCGCCCACAGGAAAGCTGCCAGCACAGAAAGCTGTAGCTGGTTTTCACTGTCCCTTGGAACTGCATTCGCTGGTAGACAGACATTCGCGTTCTGCAACAGCTTTCGTTCGTAAAGGGGCAACACTGTGTATTTCTCTCTCGGAGAGCCCGGCTGCCAAATTCAAAACGTCCAGCGATTGCGCCCACAGGAAAGCTGCCAGCACGGAAAGCTGTAGCTGGTTTTCACTGTCCCTTGGAACTGCATTCGCTTGTAGACAGACATTCACGTTCCGCAAAAGCTTTGGTTGGTAATGGGGCAACACTTTGTATATCTGTCTCGGAGAGCCCGGCTGCCAAATTCGAAACGTCCAGCGATTGCGCCCACAGGAAAGCTCCCAGCACGGAAAGCTGTAGCTGGTTTTCACTGTCCCTTGGAACTGCATTCGCTGGTAGACAGACATTCGCGTTCTGCAACAGCTTTCGTTCGTAAAGGGGCAACACTGTGTATTTCTCTCTCGCAGAGCCCGGCTGCCAAATTCGAAAGGTCCAGCGATTGCGCCCACAGGAAAGCTGCCAGCACGGAAAGCTGTAGCTGGATTTCACTGTCCCTTGGAACTGCATTCGCTGGTAGACAGACATTCGCGTTCTGCAACAGCTTTTGTTCGTAAAGGGGCAACACTGTGTATTTCTCTCTCGCAGAGCCTGGCTGCCAAATTCGAAACGTCCAGCGTTTGCGCCCACAGGAAAGCTCCCAGCACGGAAAGCTGTAGCTGGTTTTCACTGTCCCTTGGAACTGCATTCGCTGGTAGACAGACATTCGCGTTCTGCAACAGCTTTCGTTCGTAAAGGGGCAACACTGTGTATATCTCTCTCACAAAGCCCGGCTGCCAAATTCGACATGTCCAGCGATTGCGCCCACAGGAAAGCTGCCAGCACAGAAAGCTGTAGCTGGTTTTCACTGTCCCTTGGAACTGCATTCGCTGGTAGACAGACATTCGCGTTCTGCAACAGCTTTCGTTCGTAAAGGGGCAACACTGTGTATTTCTCTCTCGGAGAGCCCAGCTGCCAAATTCAAAGCGTCCAGCGATTGCGCCCACAGGAAAGCTGCCAGCACGGAAAGCTGTAGCTGGTTTTCACTGTCCCTTGGAACTGCATTCGCTGGTAGACAGACATTCGCGTTCTGCAAAAGCTTTTGTTCGTAAAGGGGCAACACTGTGTATTTCTCTCTCGCAGAGCCCGGCTGCCAAATTCGAAACGTCCAGCGATTGCGCCCACAGGAAAGCTGCCAGCACAGAAAGCTGTAGCTGGTTTTCACTGTCCCTTGGAACTGCATTCGCTGGTAGACAGACATTCGCGTTCTGCAACAGCTTTCGTTCGTAAAGGGGCAACACTGTGTATTTCTCTCTCCCATAGCCCGGCTGCCAAATTCAAAACGTCCAGCGATTGCACCCACAGGAAAGCTGCCAGCACGGAAAGCTGTAGCTGGTTTTCACTGTCCCTTGGAACTGCATTCGCTGGTAGACAGACATTCGCGTTCCGCAAAAGCTTTGGTTGGTAATGGGGCAACACTTTGTATATCTGTCTCGGAGAGCCCGGCTGCCAAATTCGAAACGTCCAGCGATTGCGCCCACAGGAAAGCTCCCAGCACGGAAAGCTGTAGCTGGTTTTCACTGTCCCTTGGAACTGCATTCGCTGGTAGACAGACATTCGCGTTCTGCAACAGCTTTCGTTCGTAAAGGGGCAACACTGTGTATTTCTCTCTCGCAGAGCCCGGCTGCCAAATTCGAAAGGTCCAGCGATTGCGCCCACAGGAAAGCTGCCAGCACGGAAAGCTGTAGCTGGATTTCACTGTCCCTTGGAACTGTATTCGCTGGTAGACAGACATTCGCCTTCTGCAATAGCTTTTGTTCGTAAAGGGGCAACACTGTGTATTTCTCTCTCGCAGAGCCTGGCTGCCAAATTCGAAACGTCCAGCGATTGCGCCCACAGGAAAGCTCCCAGCACGGAAAGCTGTAACTGGTTTTCACTGTCCCTTGGAACTGCATTCGCTGGTAGACAGACATGCGCGTTCTGCAACAGCTTTCGTTCGTAAAGGGGCAACACTGTGTATTTCTCTCTCGGAGAGCCCGGCTGCCAAATTCGAAACGTCCAGCGATTGCGCCCACAGGAAAGCTGCCAGCACGGAAAGCTGTAGCTGGATTTCACTGTCCCTTGGAACTGCATTCGCTGGTAGACAGACATTCGCGTTCCGCAAAAGCTTTGGTTGGTAATGGGGCAAGACTTTATATATCTGTCTCGGAGAGCCCGGCTGCCAAATTCGAAACGTCCAGCGATTGCGCCCACAGGAAAGCTGCCAGCACGGAAAGCTGTAGCTGGTTTTCACTGTCCCTTGGAACTGCATTCCCTGGTAGACAGACATTCGCGTTCTGCAAAAGCTTTCGTTCGTAAAGGGGCAACACTGTGTATATCTCTCTCGCAGAGCCCGGCTGCCAAATTCGAAACGTCCAGCGATTGCGCCCACAGGAAAGCTGCCAGCACAGAAAGCTGTAGCTGGTTTTCACTGTCCCTTGGAACTGCATTCGCTGGTAGACAGACATTCGCGTTCTGCAACAGCTTTTGTTCGTAAAGGGGAAACACTGTGTATTTCTCTCTCGCAGAGCCCGGCTGCCAAATTCGAAACGTCCAGCGATTGCACCCACAGGAAAGCTGCCAGCACGGAAAGCTGTAGCTGGTTTTCACTGTCCCTTGGAACTGCATTCGCTGGTAGACAGACATTCGCGTTCCGCAAAAGCTTTGGTTGGTAATGGGGCAACACTGTGTATATCTCTCTCGCAGGGCCCGGCTGCCAAATTCGAAACGTCCAGCGATTGCGCCCACAGGAAAGCTGCCAGCACAGAAAGCTGTAGCTGGTTTTCACTGTCCCTTGGAACTGCATTCGCTGGTAGACAGACATTCGCGTTCTGCAACAGCTTTCTTTCGTAAAGGGGCAACACTGTGTATTTCTCTCTCGGAGAGCCCAGCTGCCAAATTCAAAACGTCCAGCGATTGCGCCCACAGGAAAGCTGCCAGCACGGAAAGCTGTAGCTGGTTTTCACTGTCCCTTGGAACTGCATTCGCTGGTAGACAGACATTCGCGTTCTGCAACAGCTTTCGTTCGTAAAGGGGCAACACTGTGTATTTCTCTCTCGCAGAGCCCGGCTGCCAAATTCAAAACGTCCAGCGATTGCGCCCACAGGAAAGCTGCCAGCACGGAAAGCTGTAGCTGGTTTTCACTGTCCCTTGGAACTGCATTCGCTTGTAGACAGACATTCGCGTTCCGCAAAAGCTTTGGTTGGTAATGGGGCAACACTTTGTATATCTGTCTCGGAGAGCCCGGCTGCCAAATTCGAAACGTCCAGCGATTGCGCCCACAGGAAAGCTCCCAGCACGGAAAGCTGTAGCTGGTTTTCACTGTCCCTTGGAACTGCATTCGCTGCTACAAAGACATTCGCGTTCTGCAACAGCTTTTGTTCGTAAAGGGGCAACACTGTGTATTTCTCTCTCGCAGAGCCCGGCTGCCAAATTCGAAACGTCCAGCGATTGCGCCCACAGGAAAGCTGCCAGCACGGAAAGCTGTAGCTGGTTTTCACTGTCCCTTGGAACTGCATTCGCTGGTAGACAGACATTCGCGTTCTGCAACAGCTTTCGTTCGTAAAGGGGCAACACTGTGTATTTCTCTCTCGCAGAGCCCGGCTGCCAAATTCGAAAGGTCCAGCGATTGCGCCCACAGGAAAGCTCCCAGCACGGAAAGCTGTAGCTGGTTTTCACTGTCCCTTGGAACTGCATTCGCTGGTAGACAGACATTCGCGTTCTGCAAAAGCTTTCGTTCCTAAAGGGGCAACACTGTGTATTTCTCTCTCGCAGAGCCCGGCTGCCAAATTCGAAACGTCCAGTGATTGCGCCCACAGGAAAGCTGCCAGCACGGAAAGCTGTAGCTGGTTTTCACTGTCCCTTGGAACTGCATTCGCTGGTAGACAGACATTCGCGTTCTGCAACAGCTTTTGTTCGTAAAGGGGCAACACTGTGTATTTCTCTCTCGCATAGCCCGGCTGCCAAATTCAAAAATTCCAGCGATTGCACCCACAGGAAAGCTGCCAGCACGGAAAGCTGTAGCTGGTTTTCACTGTCCCTTGGAACTGCATTCGCTTGTAGACAGACATTCGCGTTCCGCAAAAGCTTTGGTTGGTAATGGGGCAACACTTTGTATATCTGTCTCGGAGAGCCCGGCTGCCAAATTCGAAACGTCCAGCGATTGCGCCCACAGGAAAGCTCCCAGCACGGAAAGCTGTAGCTGGTTTTCACTGTCCCTTGGAACTGCATTCGCTGGTAGACAGACATTCGCGTTCTGCAACAGCTTTCGTTCGTAAAAGGGGCAACACTGTGTATTTCTCTCTCGCAGGGCCCGGCTGCCAAATTCGAAAGGTCCAGCGATTGCGCCCACAGGAAAGCTGCCAGCACGGAAAGCTGTAGCTGGATTTCACTGTCCCTTGGAACTGCATTCGCTGGTAGACAGACATTCGCGTTCTGCAACAGCTTTTGTTCGTAAAGGGGCAACACTGTGTATTTCTCTCTCGCAGAGCCCGGCTGCCAAATTCGAAACGTCCAGCGATTGCGCCCACAGGAAAGCTGCCAGCACGGAAAGCTGTAGCTGGTTTTCACTGTCCCTTGGAACTGCATTCGCTGGTAGACAGACATTCGCCTTCTGCAATAGCTTTTGTTCGTAAAGGGGCAACACTGTGTATTTCTCTCTCGCAGAGCCTGGCTGCCAAATTCGAAACGTCCAGCGATTGCGCCCACAGGAAAGCTCCCAGCACGGAAAGCTGTAGCTGGTTTTAACTGTCCCTTGGAACTGCATTCGCTGGTAGACAGACATTCGCGTTCTGCAACAGCTTTCGTTCGTAAAGGGGCAACACTGTGTATTTCTCTCTCGGAGAGCCCGGCTGCCAAATTCGAAAGGTCCAGCGATTGCGCCCACAGGATAGCTGCCAGCATGGAAAGCTGTAGCTGGTTTTCACTGTCCCTTGGAACTGCTTTCGCTGGCAGGCAGACATTCCCGTTCCGCAAAAGCTTTCGTTCGTAAAGGGGCAACACTGTGTATTTCTCTCTTTCAGAGCCCGGCTGCCAAATTCCAAACGTCCAGCGAATGCGCCCACAGGAAAGCTGCCAGCACGGAACGCTGTATCTGGTTTTCACTGTCCCTTGGAACTGCATTCGCTGGTAGACAGACATTCGCGTTCTGCAAAAGCTTTCGTTCGTAAAGGGGCAACACTGTGTATTTCTCTCTCGCAGAGCCTGGCTGCCAAATTCGAAAGGTCCAGCGATTGCGCCCACAGGAAAGCTGCGAGCACGGAAAGCTGTAGCTGGTTTTCACTGTCCCTTGGAACTGCATTCGCTGGTAGACAGACATTCGCCTTCTGCAATAGCTTTTGTTCGTAAAGGGGCAACACTGTGTATTTCTCTCTCGCAGAGCCCGGCTGCCAAATTGGAAACGTCCAGCGATTGCGCCCACAGGAAAGCTGCCAGCACGGAAAGCTGTAGCTGGTTTTCACTGTCCCTTGGAACTGCATTCGCTGGTAGACAGACATTCGCGTTCCGCAAAAGCTTTGGTTGGTAATGCGGCAACACTTTGTATATCTGTCTCGGAGAGCCCGGCTGCCAAATTCGAAACATCCAGCGATTGCGCCCACAGGAAAGCTCCCAGCACGGAAAGCTGTAGCTGGTTTTCACTGTCCCTTGGAACTGCATTCGCTGGTAGACAGACATTCGCGTTCTGCAACAGCTTTCGTTCGTAAAGGGGCAACACTGTGTATATCTCTCTCACAAAGCCCGGCTGCCAAATTCGACATGTCCAGCGATTGCGCCCACAGGAAAGCTGCCAGCACGGAAAGCTGTAGCTGGTTTTCACTGTCCCTTGGAACTGCATTCGCTGGTAGACAGACATTCGCGTTCCGCAAAAGCTTTGGTTGGTAATGCGGCAACACTTTGTATATCTGTCTCGGAGAGCCCGGCTGCCAAATTCGAAACATCCAGCGATTGCGCCCACAGGAAAGCTCCCAGCACGGAAAGCTGTAGCTGGTTTTCACTGTCCCTTGGAACTGCATTCGCTGGTAGACAGACATTCGCGTTCTGCAACAGCTTTCGTTCGTAAAGGGGCAACACTGTGTATTTCTCTCTCGCAGAGCCCGGCTGCCAAATTCGACATGTCCAGCGATTGCGCCCACAGGAAAGCTGCCAGCACGGAAAGCTGTAGCTGGTTTTCACTGTCCCTTGGAACTGCATTCGCTGGTAGACAGACATTCGCGTTCTGCAAAAGCTTTCGTTCGTAAAGGGGCAACACTGTGTATTTCTCTCTCGCAGAGCCCGGCTGCCAAATTCGACATGTCCAGCGATTGCGCCCACAGGAAAGCTGCCAGCACGGAAAGCTGTAGCTGGTTTTCACTGTCCCTTGGAACTGCATTCGCTGCTACAAAGACATGCGCGTTCTGCAACAGCTTTTGTTCGTAAAGGGGCAACACTGTGTATTTCTCTCTCGCAGAGCCCGGCTGCCAAATTCGAAACGTCCAGCGATTGCACCCACAGGAAAGCTGCCAGCACGGAAAGCTGTAGCTGGTTTTCACTGTCCCTTGGAACTGCATTCGCTGGTAGACAGACATTCGCGTTCCGCAAAAGCTTTGGTTGGTAATGGGGCAACACTTTGTATATCTGTCTCGGAGAGCCCGGCTGCCAAATTCGAAACGTCCAGCGATTGCGCCCACAGGAAAGCTGCCAGCACGGAAAGCTGTAGCTGGTTTTCACTGTCCCTTGGAACTGCATTCGCTGGTAGACAGACATTCGCGTTCTGCAACAGCTTTCGTTCGTAAAGGGGCAACACTGTGTATTTCTCTCTCGCAGAGCCCGGCTGCCAAATTCGAAAGGTCCAGCGATTGCGCCCACAGGAAAGCTGCCAGCACGGAAAGCTGTAGCTGGTTTTCACTGTCCCTTGGAACTGCATTCGCTGGTAGACAGACATTCGCGTTCTGCAAAAGCTTTCGTTCCTAAAGGGGCAACACTGTGTATTTCTCTCTCGGAGAGCCCGGCTGCCAAATTCGAAAGGTCCAGCGATTGCGCCCACAGGATAGCTGCCAGCATGGAAAGCTGTAGCTGGTTTTCACTGTCCCTTGGAACTGCTTTCGCTGGCAGGCAGACATTCCCGTTCCGCAAAAGCTTTCGTTCGTAAAGGGGCAACACTCTGTATTTCTCTCTTTCAGAGCCCGGCTGCCAAATTCCAAATGTCCAGCGATTGCGCCCACAGGAAAGCTGCCAGCACGGAACGCTGTAGCTGGTTTTCACTGTCCCTTGGAACTGCATTCGCTGGTAGACAGACATTCGCGTTCTGCAAAAGCTTTCGTTCGTAAAGGGGCAACACTGTGTATTTCTCTCTCGCAGAGCCTGGCTGCCAAATTCGAAAGGTCCAGCGATTGCGCCCACAGGAAAGCTGCGAGCACGGAAAGCTGTAGCTGGTTTTCACTGTCCCTTGGAACTGCATTCGCTGGTAGACAGACATTCGCCTTCTGCAATAGCTTTTGTTCGTAAAGGGGCAACACTGTGTATTTCTCTCTCGCAGAGCCCGGCTGCCAAATTGGAAACGTCCAGCGATTGCGCCCACAGGAAAGCTGCCAGCACGGAAAGCTGTAGCTGGTTTTCACTGTCCCTTGGAACTGCATTCGCTGGTAGACAGACATTCGCGTTCTGCAACAGCTTTTGTTCGTAAAGGGGCAACACTGTGTATTTCTCTCTCGCAGAGCCCGGCTGCCAAATTCGAAACGTCCAGCGATTGCACCCACAGGAAAGCTGCCAGCACGGAAAGCTGTAGCTGGTTTTCACTGTCCCTTGGAACTGCATTCGCTGGTAGACAGACATTCGCGTTCCGCAAAAGCTTTGGTTAGTAATGGGGCAACACTGTGTATATCTCTCTCGCAGGGCCCGGCTGCCAAATTCGAAACGTCCAGCGATTGCGCCCACAGGAAAGCTGCCAGCACAGAAAGCTGTAGCTGGTTTTCACTGTCCCTTGGAACTGCATTCGCTGGTAGACAGACATTCGCGTTCTGCAACAGCTTTCGTTCGTAAAGGGGCAACACTGTGTATATCTCTCTCGCAAAGCCCGGCTGCCAAATTCGACATGTCCAGCGATTGCGCCCACAGGAAAGCTGCCAGCACAGAAAGCTGTAGCTGGTTTTCACTGTCCCTTGGAACTGCATTCGCTGGTAGACAGACATGCGCGTTCTGCAACAGCTTTCGTTCGTAAAGGGGCAACACTGTGTATTTCTCTCTCGGAGAGCCCAGCTGCCAAATTCAAAACGTCCAGCGATTGCGCCCACAGGAAAGCTGCCAGCACGGAAAGCTGTAGCTGGTTTTCACTGTCCCTTGGAACTGCATTCGCTGGTAGACAGACATTCGCGTTCTGCAAAAGCTTTGGTTGGTAATGGGGCAACACTTTGTATATCTGTCTCGGAGAGCCCGGCTGCCAAATTCGAAACGTCCAGCGATTGCGCCCACAGGAAAGCTCCCAGCACGGAAAGCTGTAGCTGGTTTTCACTGTCCCTTGGAACTGCATTCCCTGGTAGACAGACATTCGCGTTCTGCAAAAGCTTTCGTTCGTAAAGGGGCAACACTGTGTATATCTCTCTCGCAGGGCCCGGCTGCCAAATTCGAAACGTCCAGCGATTGCGCCCACAGGAAAGCTGCCAGCACAGAAAGCTGTAGCTGGTTTTCACTGTCCCTTGGAACTGCATTCGCTGGTAGACAGACATTCGCGTTCTGCAACAGCTTTCGTTCGTAAAGGGGCAACACTGTGTATATCTCTCTCGCAAAGCCCGGCTGCCAAATTCGACATGTCCAGCGATTGCGCCCACAGGAAAGCTGCCAGCACAGAAAGCTGTAGCTGGTTTTCACTGTCCCTTGGAACTGCATTCGCTGGTAGACAGACATGCGCGTTCTGCAACAGCTTTCGTTCGTAAAGGGGCAATACTGTGTATTTCTCTCTCGGAGAGCCCAGCTGCCAAATTCAAAACGTCCAGCGATTGCGCCCACAGGAAAGCTGCCAGCACGGAAAGCTGTAGCTGGTTTTCACTGTCCCTTGGAACTGCATTCGCTGGTAGACAGACATTCGCGTTCTGCAAAAGCTTTGGTTGGTAATGGGGCAACACTTTGTATATCTGTCTCGGAGAGCCCGGCTGCCAAATTCGAAACGTCCAGCGATTGCACCCACAGGAAAGCTGCCAGCACGGAAAGCTGTAGCTGGTTTTCACTGTCCCTTGGAACTGCATTCCCTGGTAGACAGACATTCGCGTTCTGCAACAGCTTTCGTTCGTAAAGGGGCAACACTGTGTATTTCTCTCTCGCAGAGCCCGGCTGCCAAATTCGAAACGTCCAGCGATTGCGCCCACAGGAAAGCTGCCAGCACGGAAAGCTGTAGCTGGATTTCACTGTCCCTTGGAACTGCATTCGCTGGTAGACAGACATTCGCGTTCTGCAACAGCTTTTGTTCGTAAAGGGGCAACACTGTGTATTTCTCTCTCGCAGAGCCCGGCTGCCAAATTCGAAACGTCCAGCGATTGCGCCCACAGGAAAGCTGCCAGCACGGAAAGCTGTAGCTGGTTTTCACTGTCCCTTGGAACTGCATTCGCTGGTAGACAGACATTCGCCTTCTGCAATAGCTTTTGTTCGTAAAGGGGCAACACTGTGTATTTCTCTCTCGCAGAGCCTGGCTGCCAAATTCGAAACGTCCAGCGATTGCGCCCACAGGAAAGCTCCCAGCACGGAAAGCTGTAGCTGGTTTTCACTGTCCCTTGGAACTGCATTCGCTGGTAGACAGACATGCGCGTTCTGCAACAGCTTTCGTTCGTAAAGGGGCAACACTTTGTATTTCTCTCTCGCAGAGCCCGGCTGCCAAATTCGACATGTCCAGCGATTGCGCCCACAGGAAAGCTGCCAGCACGGAAAGCTGTAGCTGGTTTTCACTGTCCCTTGGAACTGCATTCGCTGGTAGACAGACATTCGCGTTCTGCAACAGCTTTCGTTCGTAAAGGGGCAACACTGTGTATTTCTCTCTCGGAGAGCCCGGCTGCCAAATTCGAAACGTCCAGCGATTGCGCCCACAGGAAAGCTGCCAGCACGGAAAGCTGTAGCTGGTTTTCACTGTCCCTTGGAACTGCATTCGCTGGTAGACAGACATTCGCCTTCTGCAATAGCTTTTGTTCGTAAAGGGGCAACACTGTGTATTTCTCTCTGGCAGAACCCGGCTGCCAAATTCGAAACGTCCAGCGATTGCGCCCACAGGAAAGCTCCCAGCACGGAAAGCTGTAGCTGGTTTTCACTGTCCCTTGGAACTGCATTCGCTGGTAGACAGACATGCGCGTTCTGCAACAGCTTTCGTTCGTAAAGGGGCAACACTTTGTATTTCTCTCTCGCAGAGCCCGGCTGCCAAATTCGACATGTCCAGCGATTGCGCCCACAGGAAAGCTGCCAGCACGGAAAGCTGTAGCTGGTTTTCACTGTCCCTTGGAACTGCATTCGCTGGTAGACAGACATTCGCGTTCTGCAACAGCTTTCGTTCGTAAAGGGGCAACACTGTGTATTTCTCTCTCGGAGAGCCCGGCTGCCAAATTCGAAACGTCCAGCGATTGCGCCCACAGGAAAGCTGCCAGCACAGAAAGGTGTAGCTGGTTTTCACTGTCCCTTGGAACTGCATTCGCTGGTAGACAGACATTCGCGTTCTGCAACAGCTTTCGTTCGTAAAGGGGCAACACTGTGTATATCTCTCTCGCAAAGCCCGGCTGCCAAATTCGACATGTCCAGCGATTGCGCCCACAGGAAAGCTGCCAGCACAGAAAGCTGTAGCTGGTTTTCACTGTCCCTTGGAACTGCATTCGCTGGTAGACAGACATTCGCGTTCTGCAACAGCTTTCGTTCGTAAAGGGGCAACACTGTGTATTTCTCTCTCGGAGAGCCCAGCTGCCAAATTCAAAACGTCCAGCGATTGCGCCCACAGGAAAGCTGCCAGCACGGAAAGCTGTAGCTGGTTTTCACTGTCCCTTGGAACTGCATTCGCTGGTAGACAGACATTCGCGTTCCGCAAAAGCTTTGGTTGGTAATGGGGCAACACTTTGTATATCTGTCTCGGAGAGCCCGGCTGCCAAATTCGAAACGTCCAGCGATTGCGCCCACAGGAAAGCTCCCAGCACGGAAAGCTGTAGCTGGTTTTCACTGTCCCTTGGAACTGCATTCGCTGGTAGACAGACATTCGCGTTCTGCAACAGCTTTCGTTCGTAAAGGGGCAACACTGTGTATTTCTCTCTCGCAGAGCCCGGCTGCCAAATTCGAAAGGTCCAGCGATTGCGCCCACAGGAAAGCTGCCAGCACGGAAAGCTGTAGCTGGATTTCACTGTCCCTTGGAACTGCATTCGCTGGTAGACAGACATTCGCCTACTGCAATAGCTTTTGTTCGTAAAGGGGCAACACTGTGTATTTCTCTCTCGCAGAGCCCGGCTGCCAAATTCGAAACGTCCAGCGATTGCACCCACAGGAAAGCTGCCAGCACGGAAAGCTGTAGCTGGTTTTCACTGTCCCTTGGAACTGCATTCGCTGGTAGACAGACATTCGCGTTCCGCAAAAGCTTTGGTTGGTAATGGGGCAACACTGTGTATATCTCTCTCGCAGGGCCCGGCTGCCAAATTCGAAACGTCCAGCGATTGCGCCCACAGGAAAGCTGCCAGCACGGAAAGCTGTAGCTGGTTTTCACTGTCCCTTGGAACTGCATTCGCTGGTAGACAGACATTCGCGTTCTGCAACAGCTTTCGTTCGTAAAGGGGCAACACTGTGTATTTCTCTCTCGGAGAACCCAGCTGCCAAATTCGAAACGTCCAGCGATTGCGCCCACAGGAAAGCTGCCAGCACGGAAAGCTGTAGCTGGTTTTCACTGTCCCTTGGAACTGCATTCGCTGCTACAAAGACATTCGCGTTCTGCAACAGCTTTTGTTCGTAAAGGGGCAACACTGTGTATTTCTCTCTCGCATAGCCCGGCTGCCAAATTCAAAACGTCCAGCGATTGCACCCACAGGAAAGCTGCCAGCACGGAAAGCTGTAGCTGGTTTTCACTGTCCCTTGCAACTGCATTCGCTGGTAGACAGACATTCGCGTTCTGCAAAAGCTTTTGTTCGTAAAGGGGCAACACTTTGTATATCTGTCTCGGAGAGCCCGGCTGCCAAATTCGAAACGTCCAGCGATTGCGCCCACAGGAAAGCTGCCAGCACGGAAAGCTGTAGCTGGTTTTCACTGTCCCTTGGAACTGCATTCGCTGGTAGACAGACATTCGCCTTCTGCAATAGCTTTCGTTCGTAAAGGGGCAACACTGTGTATTTCTCTCTCGCAGAGCCTGGCTGCCAAATTCGAAACGTCCAGCGATTGCGCCCACAGGAAAGCTCCCAGCACGGAAAGCTGTAGCTGGTTTTCACTGTCCCTTGGAACTGCATTCGCTGGTAGACAGACATGCGCGTTCTGCAACAGCTTTCGTTCGTAAAGGGGCAACACTTTGTATTTCTCTCTGGCAGAGCCCGGCTGCCAAATTCGAAACGTCCAGCGATTGTGCCCACAGGAAAGCTGCCAGCACGGAAAGCTGTAGCTGGATTTCACTGTCCCTTGGAACTGCATTCGCTGGTAGACAGACATTCGCGTTCCGCAAAAGCTTTGGTTGGTAATGGGGCAACACTGTGTATATCTCTCTCGCAGGGCTCGGCTGCCAAATTCGAAACGTCCAGCGATTGCGCCCACAGGAAAGCTGCCAGCACAGAAAGCTGTAGCTGGTTTTCACTGTCCCTTGGAACTGCATTCGCTGGTAGACAGACATTCGCGTTCTGCAACAGCTTTCGTTCGTAAAGGGGCAACACTGTGTATATCTCTCTCGCAAAGCCCGGCTGCCAAATTCGACATGTCCAGCGATTGCGCCCACAGGAAAGCTGCCAGCACAGAAAGCTGTAGCTGGTTTTCACTGTCCCTTGGAACTGCATTCGCTGGTAGACAGACATTCGCGTTCTGCAACAGCTTTCGTTCGTAAAGGGGCAACACTGTGTATTTCTCTCTCGCAGAGCCCGGCTGCCAAATTCGACATGTCCAGCGATTGCGCCCACAGGAAAGCTGCCAGCACGGAAAGCTGTAGCTGGTTTTCACTGTCCCTTGGAACTGTATTCGCTGGTAGACAGACATTCGCGTTCTGCAAGAGCTTTCTTTCGTAAAGGGGCAACACTGTGTATTTCTCTCTCGCAGAGCCCGGCTGCCAAATTCGACATGTCCAGCGAATGCACCCACAGGAAAGCTGCCAGCACGGAAAGCTGTAGCTGGTTTTCACTGTCCCTTGCAACTGCATTCGCTGGTAGACAGACATTCGCGTTCTGCAATAGCTTTTGTTCGTAAAGGGGCAACACTGTGTATTTCTCTCTCGCAGAGCCCGGCTGCCAAATCAGAAACATCCAGCGATTGCGCCCACAGGAAAGCTCCCAGCACGGAAAGCTGTAGCTGGTTTTCACTGTCCCTTGGAACTGCATTCGCTGGTAGACAGACATTCGCGTTCCGCAAAAGCTTTCGTTCGTAAAGGGGCAACACTGTGTATTTCTCTCTCGCAGAGCCCGGCTGCCAAATCAGAAACGTCCAGCGATTGCGCCCACAGGAAAGCTGCCAGCACGGAAAGCTGTAGCTGGTTTTCACTGTCCCTTGGAACTGCATTCGCTGGTAGACAGACATTCGCGTTCTGCAACAGCTTTCGTTCGTAAAGGGGCAACACTGTGTATTTCTCTCTCGCAGAGCCCGGCTGCCAAATTCGAAACGTCCAGCGATTGCGCCCACAGGAAAGTTGCCAGCACGGAAAGCTGTAGCTGGTTTTCACTGTCCCTTGGAACTGCATTCGCTGGTAGACAGACATTCGCGTTCTGCAACAGCTTTCGTTCGTAAAGGGGCAACACTGTGTATTTCTCTCTCGCAGAGCCCGGCTGCCAAATTCGACATGTCCAGCGAATGCACCCACAGTAAAACTGCCAGCACGGAAAGCTGTAGCTGGTTTTCACTGTCCCTTGGAACTGTATTCGCTGGTAGACAGACATTCGCGTTCTGCAATAGCTTTTGTTCGTAAAGGGGCAACACTGTGTATTTCTCTCTCGCAGAGCCCAGCTGCCAAATTCGAAACGTCCAGCGATTGCGCCCACAGGAAAGCTCCCAGCACGGAAAGCTGTAGCTGGTTTTCACTGTCCCTTGGAACTGCATTCGCTGGTAGACAGACATTCGCGTTCTGCAAAAGCTTTGGTTGGTAATGGGGCAACACTTTGTATATCTGTCTCGGAGAGCCCGGCTGCCAAATTCGAAACGTCCAGCGATTGCGCCCACAGGAAAGCTCCCAGCACGGAAAGCTGTAGCTGGTTTTCACTGTCCCTTGGAACTGCATTCGCTGGTAGACAGACATTCGCGTTCTGCAAAAGCTTTCGTTCGTAAAGGGGCAACACTGTGTATTTCTCTCTTTCAGAGCCCGGCTGCCAAATTCGAAACATCCAGCGATTGCGCCCACAGGAAAGCTGCCAGCACGGAAAGCTGTAGCTGGTTTTCACTGTCCCTTGGAACTGCATTCGCTGGTAGACAGACATTCGCGTTCTGCAACAGCTTTTGTTCGTAAAGGGGCAACACTGTGTATTTCTCTCTCGCAGAGCCCGGCTGCCAAATTCGAAACGTCCAGCGATTGCGCCCACAGGAAAGCTGCCAGCACAGAAAGCTGTAGCTGGTTTTCACTGTCCCTTGGAACTGCATTCGCTGATAGACAGACATTCGCGTTCTGCAACAGCTTTCGTTCGTAAAGGGGCAACACTGTGTATTTCTCTCTCGGAGAGCCCGGCTGCCAAATTCGAAACGTCCAGCGATTGCGCCCACAGGAAAGCTGCCAGCACGGAAAGCTGTAGCTGGTTTTCACTGTCCCTTGGAACTGCATTCGCTGGTAGACAGACATTCGCGTTCTGCAACAGCTTTCGTTCGTAAAGGGGCAACACTGTGTATTTCTCTCTCGCAGAGCCCGGCTGCCAAATTCGACATGTCCAGCGATTGCGCCCACAGGAAAGCTGCCAGCACAGAAAGCTGTAGCTGGTTTTCACTGTCCCTTGGAACTGCATTCGCTGGTAGACAGACATTCGCGTTCCGCAACAGCTTTCGTTCGTAAAGGGGCAACACTGTGTATTTCTCTCTCGCAGAGCCCGGCTGCCAAATTCGAAACGTCCAGCGATTGCGCCCACAGGAAAGCTGCCAGCACGGAAAGCTGTAGCTGGTTTTCACTGTCCCTTGGAACTGCATTCGCTGGTAGACAGACATTCGCGTTCTGCAAAAGCTTTCGTTCGTAAAGGGGCAACACTGTGTATTTCTCTCTCGCAGAGCCCGGCTGCCAAATTCGACATGTCCAGCGATTGCGCCCACAGGAAAGCTGCCAGCACAGAAAGCTGTAGCTGGTTTTCACTGTCCCTTGGAACTGCATTCGCTGGTAGACAGACATTCGCGTTCTGCAACAGCTTTGGTTCGTAAAGGGGCAACACTGTGTATTTCTCTCTCGCAGAGCCCGGCTGCCAAATTCAAAACGTCCAGCGATTGCGCCCACAGGAAAGCTGCCAGCACGGAAAGCTGTAGCTGGTTTTCACTGTCCCTTGGAACTGCATTCGCTGGTAGACAGACATTCGCGTTCTGCAAAAGCTTTGGTTGGTAATGGGGCAACACTTTGTATATCTGTCTCGGAGAGCCCGGCTGCCAAATTCGAAACGTCCAGCGATTGCACCCACAGGAAAGCTCCCAGCACGGAAAGCTGTAGCTGGTTTTCACTGTCCCTTGGAACTGCATTCGCTGGTAGACAGACATTCGCGTTCTGCAAAAGCTTTCGTTCGTAAAGGGGCAACACTGTGTATTTCTCTCTTTCAGAGCCCGGCTGCCAAATTCGAAACGTCCAGCGATTGCGCCCACAGGAAAGCTGCCAGCACGGAAAGCTGTAGCTGGTTTTCACTGTCCCTTGGAACTGCATTCGCTGGTAGACAGACATTCGCGTTCTGCAAAAGCTTTCGTTCGTAAAGGGGCAACACTGTGTATTTCTCTCTCGCAGAGCCCGGCTGCCAAATTCGAAACGTCCAGCGATTGCGCCCACAGGAAAGCTGCCAGCACGGAAAGCTGTAGCTGGTTTTCACTGTCCCTTGGAACTGCATTCGCTGGTAGACAGACATTCGCGTTCCGCAAAAGCTTTGGTTGGTAATGGGGCAACACTTTGTATATCTGTCTCGGAGAGCCCGGCTGCCAAATTCGAAACGTCCAGCGATTGCGCCCACAGGAAAGCTCCCAGCACGGAAAGCTGTAGCTGGATTTCACTGTCCCTTGGAACTGCATTCGCTGGTAGACAGACATTCGCGTTCTGCAACAGCTTTTGTTCGTAAAGGGGCAACACTGTGTATTTCTCTCTCGCAGAGCCCGGCTGCCAAATTCGAAACGTCCAGCGATTGCGCCCACAGGAAAGCTGCCAGCACGGAAAGCTGTAGCTGGTTTTCACTGTCCCTTGGAACTGCATTCGCTGGTAGACAGACATTCGCGTTCTGCAACAGCTTTCGTTCGTAAAGGGGCAACACTGTGTATTTCTCTCTCGCAGAGCCCGGCTGCCAGATTCGACATGTCCAGCGATTGCGCCCACAGGAAAGCTGCCAGCATGGAAAGCTGTAGCTGGTTTTCACTGTCCCTTGGAACTGTATTCGCTGGTAGACAGACATTCGCGTTCTGCAATAGCTTTCGTTCGTAAAGGGGCAACACTGTGTATTTCTCTCTCGCAGAGCCCGGCTGCCAAATTCGACATGTCCAGCGAATGCACCCACAGTAAAGCTGCCAGCACGGAAAGCTGTAGCTGGTTTTCACTGTCCCTTGGAACTGTATTCGCTGGTAGACAGACATTCGCGTTCTGCAAGAGCTTTCTTTCGTAAAGGGGCAACACTGTGTATTTCTCTCTCGCAGAGCCCGGCTGCCAAATTCGACATGTCCAGCGAATGCACCCACAGGAAAGCTGCCAGCACGGAAAGCTGTAGCTGGTTTTCACTGTCCCTTGGAACTGCATTCGCTGGTAGACAGACATTCGCGTTCTGCAATAGCTTTTGTTCGTAAAGGGGCAACACTGTGTATTTCTCTCTCGCAGACCCCAGCTGCCAAATTCGAAACGTCCAGCGATTGCGCCCACAGGAAAGCTGCCAGCACGGAAAGCTGTAGCTGGTTTTCACTGTCCCTTGGAACTGCATTCGCTGGTAGACAGACATTCGCGTTCCGCAAAAGCTTTCGTTCGTAAAGGGGCAACACTGTGTATTTCTCTCTCGCAGAGCCCGGCTGCCAAATCAGAAACGTCCAGCGATTGCGCCCACAGGAAAGCTGCCAGCACAGAAAGCTGTAGCTGGTTTTCACTGTCCCTTGGAACTGCATTCGCTGGTAGACAGACATTCGCGTTCTGCAACAGCTTTTGTTCGTAAAGGGGCAACACTGTGTATTTCTCTCTCGCAGAGCCTGGCTGCCAAATTCGAAACGTCCAGCGATTGCGCCCACAGGAAAGCTGCCAGCACGGAAAGCTGTAGCTGGTTTTCACTGTCCCTTGGAACTGCATTCGCTGGTAGACAGACATTCGCGTTCTGCAACAGCTTTCGTTCGTAAAGGGGCAACACTGTGTATTTCTCTCTCGCAGAGCCCGGCTGCCAAATTCGACATGTCCAGCGATTGCGCCCACAGGAAAGCTGCCAGCATGGAAAGCTGTAGCTGGTTTTCACTGTCCCTTGGAACTGCATTCGCTGGTAGACAGACATTCGCGTTCTGCAATAGCTTTGGTTGGTAATGGGGCAACACTTTGTATATCTGTCTCGGAGAGCCCGGCTGCCAAATTCGAAACGTCCAGCGATTGCACCCACAGGAAAGCTCCCAGCACGGAAAGCTGTAGCTGGTTTTCACTGTCCCTTGGAACTGCATTCGCTGGTAGACAGACATTCGCGTTCTGCAAAAGCTTTCGTTCGTAAAGGGGCAACACTGTGTATTTCTCTCTTTCAGAGCCCGGCTGCCAAATTCGAAACGTCCAGCGATTGCGCCCACAGGAAAGCTGCCAGCACGGAAAGCTGTAGCTGGTTTTCACTGTCCCTTGGAACTGCATTCGCTGGTAGACAGACATTCGCGTTCTGCAAAAGCTTTCGTTCGTAAAGGGGCAACACTGTGTATTTCTCTCTCGCAGAGCCCGGCTGCCAAATTCGAAACGTCCAGCGATTGCGCCCACAGGAAAGCTGCCAGCACGGAAAGCTGTAGCTGGTTTTCACTGTCCCTTGGAACTGCATTCGCTGGTAGACAGACATTCGCGTTCCGCAAAAGCTTTGGTTGGTAATGGGGCAACACTTTGTATATCTGTCTCGGAGAGCCCGGCTGCCAAATTCGAAACGTCCAGCGATTGCGCCCACAGGAAAGCTCCCAGCACGGAAAGCTGTAGCTGGATTTCACTGTCCCTTGGAACTGCATTCGCTGGTAGACAGACATTCGCGTTCTGCAACAGCTTTCGTTCGTAAAGGGGCAACACTGTGTATTTCTCTCTCGCAGAGCCCGGCTGCCAGATTCGACATGTCCAGCGATTGCGCCCACAGGAAAGCTGCCAGCATGGAAAGCTGTAGCTGGTTTTCACTGTCCCTTGGAACTGTATTCGCTGGTAGACAGACATTCGCGTTCTGCAATAGCTTTCGTTCGTAAAGGGGCAACACTGTGTATTTCTCTCTCGCAGAGCCCGGCTGCCAAATTCGACATGTCCAGCGAATGCACCCACAGTAAAGCTGCCAGCACGGAAAGCTGTAGCTGGTTTTCACTGTCCCTTGGAACTGTATTCGCTGGTAGACAGACATTCGTGTTCTGCAAGAGCTTTCTTTCGTAAAGGGGCAACACTGTGTATTTCTCTCTCGCAGAGCCCGGCTGCCAAATTCGACATGTCCAGCGAATGCACCCACAGGAAAGCTGCCAGCACGGAAAGCTGTAGCTGGTTTTCACTGTCCCTTGGAACTGCATTCGCTGGTAGACAGACATTCGCGTTCTGCAATAGCTTTTGTTCGTAAAGGGGCAACACTGTGTATTTCTCTCTCGCAGAGCCCAGCTGCCAAATTCGAAACGTCCAGCGATTGCGCCCACAGGAAAGCTGCCAGCACGGAAAGCTGTAGCTGGTTTTCACTGTCCCTTGGAACTGCATTCGCTGGTAGACAGACATTCGCGTTCCGCAAAAGCTTTCGTTCGTAAAGGGGCAACACTGTGTATTTCTCTCTCGCAGAGCCCGGCTGCCAAATCAGAAACGTCCAGCGATTGCGCCCACAGGAAAGCTGCCAGCACAGAAAGCTGTAGCTGGTTTTCACTGTCCCTTGGAACTGCATTCGCTGGTAGACAGACATTCGCGTTCTGCAACAGCTTTTGTTCGTAAAGGGGCAACACTGTGTATTTCTCTCTCGCAGAGCCTGGCTGCCAAATTCGAAACGTCCAGCGATTGCGCCCACAGGAAAGCTGCCAGCACGGAAAGCTGTAGCTGGTTTTCACTGTCCCTTGGAACTGCATTCGCTGGTAGACAGACATTCGCGTTCTGCAACAGCTTTCGTTCGTAAAGGGGCAACACTGTGTATTTCTCTCTCGCAGAGCCCGGCTGCCAAATTCGACATGTCCAGCGATTGCGCCCACAGGAAAGCTGCCAGCATGGAAAGCTGTAGCTGGTTTTCACTGTCCCTTGGAACTGTATTCGCTGGTAGACAGACATTCGCGTTCTGCAAGAGCTTTCTTTCGTAAAGGGGCAACACTGTGTATTTCTCTCTCGCAGAGCCCGGCTGCCAAATTCGAAACGTCCAGCGATTGCGCCCACAGGAAAGCTGCCAGCACGGAAAGCTGTAGCTGGTTTTCACTGTCCCTTGGAACTGCATTCGCTGGTAGACAGACATTCGCGTTCTGCAAAAGCTTTCGTTCGTAAAGGGGCAACACTGTGTATTTCTCTCTCGCAGAGCCCGGCTGCCAAATTCGAAACGTCCAGCGATTGCGCCCACAGGAAAGTTGCCAGCACGGAAAGCTGTAGCTGGTTTTCACTGTCCCTTGGAACTGCATTCGCTGGTAGACAGACATTCGCCTTCTGCAACAGCTTTCGTTCCTAAAGGGGCAACACTGTGTATTTCTCTCTCGCAGAGCCCGGCTGCCAAATTCGACATGTCCAGCGAATGCACCCACAGTAAAACTGCCAGCACGGAAAGCTGTAGCTGGTTTTCACTGTCCCTTGGAACTGTATTCGCTGGTAGACAGACATTCGCGTTCTGCAATAGCTTTTGTTCGTAAAGGGGCAACACTGTGTATTTCTCTCTCGCAGAGCCCGGCTGCCAAATTCGAAACGTCCAGCGATTGCGCCCACAGGAAAGCTGCCAGCACGGAAAGCTGTAGCTGGTTTTCACTGTCCCTTGGAACTGCATTCGCTGGTAGACAGACATTCGCGTTCTGCAAAAGCTTTCGTTCGTAAAGGGGCAACACTGTGTATTTCTCTCTTTCAGAGCCCGGCTGCCAAATTCGAAACGTCCAGCGATTGCGCCCACAGGAAAGCTGCCAGCACGGAAAGCTGTAGCTGGTTTTCACTGTCCCTTGGAACTGCATTCGCTGGTAGACAGACATTCGCGTTCTGCAAAAGCTTTCGTTCGTAAAGGTGCAACACTGTGTATTTCTCTCTCGCAGAGCCCGGCTGCCAAATTCGAAACGTCCAGCGATTGCGCCCACAGGAAAGCTGCCAGCACAGAAAGCTGTAGCTGGTTTTCACTGTCCCTTGGAACTGCATTCGCTGGTAGACAGACATTCGCGTTCTGCAACAGCTTTCGTTCGTAAAGGGGCAACACTGTGTATTTCTCTCTCACAGAGGCCGGCTGCCAAATTCGAAACGTCCAGCGATTGCGCCCACAGGAAAGCTGCCAGCACGGAAAGCTGTAGCTGGTTTTCACTGTCCCTTGGAACTGCATTCGCTGGTAGACAGACATTCGCGTTCTGCAAAAGCTTTGGTTGGTAATGGGGCAACACTTTGTATATCTGTCTCGGAGAGCCCGGCTGCCAAATTCGAAACGTCCAGCGATTGCGCCCACAGGAAAGCTCCCAGCACGGAAAGCTGTAGCTGGTTTTCACTGTCCCTTGGAACTGCATTCGCTGGTAGACAGACATTCGCGTTCTGCAACAGCTTTTGTTCGTAAAGGGGCAACACTGTGTATTTCTCTCTCGCAGAGCCCGGCTGCCAAATCAGAAACGTCCAGCGATTGCGCCCACAGGAAAGCTGCCAGCACAGAAAGCTGTAGCTGGTTTTCACTGTCCCTTGGAACTGCATTCGCTGGTAGACAGACATTCGCGTTCTGCAAAAGCTTTGGTTGGTAATGGGGCAACACTTTGTATTTCTCTCTGGCAGAGCCCGGCTGCCAAATTCGAAACGTCCAGCGATTGCGCCCACAGGAAAGTTGCCAGCACGGAAAGCTGTAGCTGGTTTTCACTGTCCCTTGGAACTGCATTCGCTGGTAGACAGACATTCGCGTTCTGCAACAGCTTTCGTTCGTAAAGGGGCAACACTGTGTATTTCTCTCTCGCAGAGCCCGGCTGCCAAATTCGACATGTCCAGCGAATGCACCCACAGTAAAACTGCCAGCACGGAAAGCTGTAGCTGGTTTTCACTGTCCCTTGGAACTGTATTCGCTGGTAGACAGACATTCGCGTTCTGCAAAAGCTTGTGTTCGTAAAGGGGCAACACTGTGTATTTCTCTCTCGCAGAGCCCGGCTGCCAAATTCGAAACGTCCAGCGATTGCGCCCACAGGAAAGCTGCCAGCACAGAAAGCTGTAGCTGGTTTTCACTGTCCCTTGGAACTGCATTCGCTGGTAGACAGACATTCGCGTTCTGCAAAAGCTTTCGTTCGTAAAGGGGCAACACTGTGTATTTCTCTCTCGCAGAGCCTGGCTGCCAAATTCGAAACGTCCAGCGATTGCGCCCACAGGAAAGCTGCCAGCACGGAAAGCTGTAGCTGGTTTTCACTGTCCCTTGGAACTGCATTCGCTGGTAGACAGACATTCGCGTTCTGCAACAGCTTTCGTTCGTAAAGGGGCAACACTGTGTATTTCTCTCTCGCAGAGCCCGGCTGCCAAATTCGACATGTCCAGTGAATGCACCCACAGTAAAGCTGCCAGCACGGAAAGCTGTAGCTGGTTTTCACTGTCCCTTGGAACTCTATTCGCTGGTAGACAGACATTCGCGTTCTGCAAAAGCTTTGGTTGGTAATGGGGCAACACTTTGTATATCTGTCTCGGACAGCCCAGCTGCCAAATTCGAAACGTCCAGCGATTGCGCCCAAAGGAAAGCTCCCAGCACGGAAAGCTGTAGCTGGTTTTCACTGTCCCTTGGAACTGCATTCGCTGGTAGACAGACATTCGCGTTCTGCAAAAGCTTTCGTTCGTAAAGGGGCAACACTGTGTATTTCTCTCTCGCAGAGCCCGGCTGCCAAATTCGACATGTCCAGCGAATGCTCCCACAGTAAAGCTGCCAGCACGGAAAGCTGTAGCTGGTTTTCACTGTCCCTTGGAACTGTATTCGCTGGTAGACAGACATTCGCGTTCCGCAAAAGCTTTCGTTCGTAAAGGGGCAACACTGTGTATTTCTCTCTCGCAGAGCCCGGCTGCCAAATCAGAAACGTCCAGCGATTGCGCCCACAGGAAAGCTGCCAGCACAGAAAGCTGTAGCTGGTTTTCACTGTCCCTTGGAACTGCATTCGCTGGTAGACAGACATTCGCGTTCTGCAACAGCTTTCGTTCGTAAAGGGGCAACACTGTGTATTTCTCTCTCGCAGAGCCCGGCTGCCAAATTCGAAACGTCCAGCCATTGCGCCCACAGGAAAGCTGCCAGCACGGAAAGCTGTAGCTGGTTTTCACTGTCCCTTGGAACTGCATTCGCTGGTAGACAGACATTCGCGTTCTGCAACAGCTTTCGTTCGTAAAGGGGCAACACTGTGTATTTCTCTCTCGCAGAGCCCGGCTGCCAAATTCGACATGTCCAGTGAATGCACCCACAGGAAAGCTGCCAGCACGGAAAGCTGTAGCTGGTTTTCACTGTCCCTTGGAACTCTATTCGCTGGTAGACAGACATTCGCGTTCTGCAATACCTTTTGTTCGTAAAGGGGCAACACTGTGTATTTCTCTCTCGCAGAGCCCAGCTGCCAAATTCGAAACGTCCAGCGATTGCGCCCACAGGAAAGCTCCCAGCACGGAAAGCTGTAGCTGGTTTTCACTGTCCCTTGGAACTGCATTCGCTGGTAGACAGACATTCGCGTTCTGCAACAGCTTTCGTTCGTAAAGGGGCAACACTGTGTATTTCTCTCTCGGAGAGCCCGGCTGCCAAATTCGAAACGTCCAGCGATTGCGCCCACAGGAAAGCTGCCAGCACGGAAAGCTGTAGCTGGTTTTCACTGTCCCTTGGAACTGCATTCGCTGGTAGACAGACATTCGCGTTCTGCAACAGCTTTCGTTCGTAAAGGGGCAACACTGTGTATTTCTCTCTCGCAGAGCCCGGCTGCCAAATTCAAAAAGTCCAGCGATTGCACCCACAGGAAAGCTGCCAGCACGGAAAGCTGTAGCTGGTTTTCACTGTCCCTTGGAACTGCATTCGCTGGTAGAGAGACATTCGCGTTCCGCAAAAGCTTTGGTTGGTAATGGGGCAACACTGTGTATATCTGTCTCGGAGAGCCCGGCTGCCAAATTCGAAACGTCCAGCGATTGCACCCACAGGAAAGCTGCCAGCACGGAAAGCTGTAGCTGGTTTTCACTGTCCCTTGGAACTGCATTCGCTGGTAGACAGACATTCGCGTTCTGCAATAGCTTGTGTTCGTAAAGGGGCAACACTGTGTATTTCTCTCTCGCAGAGCCCGGCTGCCAAATTCGAAACGTCCAGCGATTGCGCCCACAGGAAAGATGCCAGCACAGAAAGCTGTAGCTGGTTTTCACTGTCCCTTGGAACTGCATTCGCTGGTAGACAGACATTCGCGTTCTGCAAAAGCTTTCGTTCGTAAAGGGGCAACACTGTGTATTTCTCTCTCGCAGAGCCCGGCTGCCAAATTCGAAACGTCCAGCGATTGCGCCCACAGGAAAGTTGCCAGCACGGAAAGCTGTAGCTGGTTTTCACTGTCCCTTGGAACTGCATTCGCTGGTAGACAGACATTCGCGTTCTGCAACAGCTTTCGTTCGTAAAGGGGCAACACTGTGTATTTCTCTCTCGCAGAGCCCGGCTGCCAAATTCGACATGTCCAGTGAATGCACCCACAGTAAAGCTGCCAGGACGGAAAGCTGTAGCTGGTTTTCACTGTCCCTTGGAACTCTATTCGCTGGTAGACAGACATTCGCGTTCTGCAACAGCTTTCGTTCGTAAAGGGGCAACACTGTGTATTTCTCTCTCGCAGAGCCCGGCTGCCAAATTCGACATGTCCAGCGAATGCACCCACAGTAAAGCTGCCAGCACGGAAAGCTGTAGCTGGTTTTCACTGTCCCTTGGAACTGCATTCGCTGGTAGACAGACATTCGCGTTCTGCAACAGCTTTCGTTCGTAAAGGGGCAAGACTCTGTATTTCTCTCTCGCAGAGCCCGGCTGCCAAATTAGAAACGTCCAGCGATTGCGCCCACAGGAAAGCTGCCAGCACAGAAAGCTGTAGCTGGTTTTCACTGTCCCTTGGAACTGTATTCGCTGGTAGACAGACATTCGCGTTCTGCAATAGCTTGTGTTCGTAAAGGGGCAACACTGTGTATTTCTCTCTCGCAGAGCCCGGCTGCCAAATTCGAAACGTCCAGCGATTGCGCCCACAGGAAAGCTGCCAGCACAGAAAGCTGTAGCTGGTTTTCACTGTCCCTTGGAACTGCATTCGCTGGTAGACAGACATTCGCGTTCTGCAAAAGCTTTCGTTCGTAAAGGGGCAACACTGTGTATTTCTCTCTCGCAGAGCCTGGCTGCCAAATTCGAAACGTCCAGCGATTGCGCCCACAGGAAAGCTGCCAGCACGGAAAGCTGTAGCTGGTTTTCACTGTCCCTTGGAACTGCATTCGCTGGTAGACAGACATTCGCGTTCTGCAACAGCTTTCGTTCGTAAAGGGGCAACACTGTGTATTTCTCTCTCGCAGAGCCCGGCTGCCAAATTCGACATGTCCAGTGAATGCACCCACAGTAAAGCTGCCAGCACGGAAAGCTGTAGCTGGTTTTCACTGTCCCTTGGAACTCTATTCGCTGGTAGACAGACATTCGCATTCCGCAAAAGCTTTGGTTGGTAATGGGGCAACACTTTGTATATCTGTCTCGGAGAGCCCGGCTGCCAAATTCGAAACGTCCAGCGATTGCGCCCACAGGAAAGCTCCCAGCACGGAAAGCTGTAGCTGGTTTTCACTGTCCCTTGGAACTGCATTCGCTGGTAGACAGACATTCGCGTTCTGCAACAGCTTTCGTTCGTAAAGGGGCAACACTGTGTATTTCTCTCTCGCAGAGCCCGGCTGCCAAATTCGAAACGTCCAGCGATTGCGCCCACAGGAAAGCTGCCAGCACGGAAAGCTGTAGCTGGTTTTCACTGTCCCTTGGAACTGCATTCGCTGGTAGACAGACATTCGCGTTCTGCAACAGCTTTCGTTCGTAAAGGGGCAAGACTCTGTATTTCTCTCTCGCAGAGCCCGGCTGCCAAATTCGAAATGTCCAGCGATTGCGCCCACAGGAAAGCTGCCAGCACAGAAAGCTGTAGCTGGTTTTCACTGTCCCTTGGAACTGCATTCGCTGGTAGACAGACATTCGCGTTCTGCAACAGCTTTCGTTCGTAAAGGGGCAACACTGTGTATTTCTCTCTCGCAGAGCCCGGCTGCCAAATTCGAAACGTCCAGCGATTGCGCCCACAGGAAAGCTGCCAGCACGGAAAGCTGTAGCTGGTTTTCACTGTCCCTTGGAACTGCATTCGCTGCTAGACAGACATTCGCGTTCTGCAAAAGCTTTCGTTCGTAAAGGGGCAACACTGTGTATTTCTCTCTGGCAGAGCCCGGCTGCCAAATTAGAAATGTCCAGCGATTGCGCCCACAGGAAAGCTGCCAGCACGGAAAGCTGTAGCTGGTTTTCACTGTCCCTTGGAACTGCATTCGCTGGTAGACAGACATTCGCGTTCTGCAACAGCTTTCGTTCGTAAAGGGGCAACACTGTGTATTTATCTCTCGCAGAGCCCGGCTGCCAAATTCGAAACGTCCAGCGATAGCGCCCACAGGAAAGCTGCCAGCACGGAAAGCTGTAGCTGGTTTTCACTGTCCCTTGGAACTGCATTCGCTGGTAGACAGACATTCGTGTTCTGCAAAAGCTTTCGTTCGTAAAGCGGCAACACTGTGTATTTCTCTCTCGCAGAGCCCGGCTGCCAAATTCGAAACGTCCAGCGATTGCGCCCACAGGAAAGCTGCCAGCACGGAAAGCTGTAGCTGGTTTTCACTGTCCCTTAGAACTGCATTCGCTGGTAGACAGACATTCGCGTTCTGCAAAAGCTTTCGTTCGTAAAGGGGAAACACTGTGTATTTCTCTCTCGCAGAGCCCGGCTGCCAAATTCGAAATGTCCAGCGATTGCGCCCACAGGAAAGCTGCCAGCACAGAAAGCTGTAGCTGGTTTTCACTGTCCCTTGGAACTGCATTCGCTGGTAGACAGACATTCGCGTTCTGCAACAGCTTTCGTTCGTAAAGGGGCAACACTGTGTATTTCTCTCTCGCAGAGCCCGGCTGCCAAATTCGAAACGTCCAGCGATTGCGCCCACAGGAAAGCTGCCAGCACGGAAAGCTGTAGCTGGTTTTCACTGTCCCTTGGAACTGCATTCGCTGGTAGACAGACATTCGCGTTTCGCAAAAGCTTTGGTTGGTAATGGGGCAACACTTTGTATATCTGTCTCGGAGAGCCCGGCTGCCAAATTCGAAACGTCCAGCGATTGCGCCCACAGGAAAGCTCCCAGCACGGAAAGCTGTAGCTGGTTTTCACTGTCCCTTGGAACTGCATTCGCTGCTAGACAGACATTCACGTTCTGCAAAAGCTTTCGTTCGTAAAGGGGCAACACTGTGTATTTCTCTCTGGCAGAGCCCGGCTGCCAAATTAGAAATGTCCAGCGATTGCGCCCACAGGAAAGCTGCCAGCACGGAAAGCTGTAGCTGGTTTTCACTGTCCCTTGGAACTGCATTCGCTGGTAGACAGACATTCGCGTTCTGCAACAGCTTTCGTTCGTAAAGGGGCAACACTGTGTATTTATCTCTCGCAGAGCCCGGCTGCCAAATTCGAAACGTCCAGCGATTGCGCCCACAGGAAAGCTGCCAGCACGGAAAGCTGTAGCTGGTTTTCACTGTCCCTTGGAACTGCATTCGCTGGTAGACAGACATTCGCGTTCTGCAACAGCTTTCGTTCGTAAAGGGGCAACACTGTGTATTTCTCTCTCGGAGAGTCCGGCTGCCAAATTCGAAACGTCCAGCGATTGCGCCCACAGGAAAGCTGCCAGCACAGAAAGCTGTAGCTGGTTTTCACTGTCCCTTGGAACTGCATTCGCTGGTAGACAGACATTCGCGTTCTGCAAAAGCTTTCGTTCTTAAAGGGGCAACACTGTGTATATCTCTCTCGCAGAGCCCGGATGCCAAATTCGAAACGTCCAGCGATTGCGCCCACAGGAAAGCTGCCAGCACAGAAAGCTGTAGCTGGTTTTCACTGTCCCTTGGAACTGCATTCGCTGGTAGACAGACATTCGCGTTCTGCAAAAGCTTTGGTTGGTAATGGGGCAACACTTTGTATATCTGTCTCGGAGAGCCCGGCTGCCAAATTCGAAACGTCCAGCGATTGCGCCCACAGGAAAGCTCCCAGCACGGAAAGCTGTAGCTGGTTTTCACTGTCCCTTGGAACTGCATTCCCTGGTAGACAGACATTCGCGTTCTGCAATAGCTTTCGTTCGTAAAGGGGCAACACTGTGTATTTCTCTCTCGCAGAGCCCGGCTGCCAAATTCGACATGTCCAGCGAATGCACCCACAGTAAAGCTGCCAGCACGGAAAGCTGTAGCTGGTTTTCACTGTCCCTTGGAACTGTATTCGCTGGTAGACAGACATTCGTGTTCTGCAAGAGCTTTCTTTCGTAAAGGGGCAACACTGTGTATTTCTCTCTCGCAGAGCCCGGCTGCCAAATTCGACATGTCCAGCGAATGCACCCACAGGAAAGCTGCCAGCACGGAAAGCTGTAGCTGGTTTTCACTGTCCCTTGGAACTGCATTCGCTGGTAGACAGACATTCGCGTTCTGCAATAGCTTTTGTTCGTAAAGGGGCAACACTGTGTATTTCTCTCTCGCAGAGCCCAGCTGCCAAATTCGAAACGTCCAGCGATTGCGCCCACAGGAAAGCTGCCAGCACGGAAAGCTGTAGCTGGTTTTCACTGTCCCTTGGAACTGCATTCGCTGGTAGACAGACATTCGCGTTCCGCAAAAGCTTTCGTTCGTAAAGGGGCAACACTGTGTATTTCTCTCTCGCAGAGCCCGGCTGCCAAATCAGAAACGTCCAGCGATTGCGCCCACAGGAAAGCTGCCAGCACAGAAAGCTGTAGCTGGTTTTCACTGTCCCTTGGAACTGCATTCGCTGGTAGACAGACATTCGCGTTCTGCAACAGCTTTTGTTCGTAAAGGGGCAACACTGTGTATTTCTCTCTCGCAGAGCCTGGCTGCCAAATTCGAAACGTCCAGCGATTGCGCCCACAGGAAAGCTGCCAGCACGGAAAGCTGTAGCTGGTTTTCACTGTCCCTTGGAACTGCATTCGCTGGTAGACAGACATTCGCGTTCTGCAACAGCTTTCGTTCGTAAAGGGGCAACACTGTGTATTTCTCTCTCGCAGAGCCCGGCTGCCAAATTCGACATGTCCAGCGATTGCGCCCACAGGAAAGCTGCCAGCATGGAAAGCTGTAGCTGGTTTTCACTGTCCCTTGGAACTGTATTCGCTGGTAGACAGACATTCGCGTTCTGCAAGAGCTTTCTTTCGTAAAGGGGCAACACTGTGTATTTCTCTCTCGCAGAGCCCGGCTGCCAAATTCGAAACGTCCAGCGATTGCGCCCACAGGAAAGCTGCCAGCACGGAAAGCTGTAGCTGGTTTTCACTGTCCCTTGGAACTGCATTCGCTGGTAGACAGACATTCGCGTTCTGCAAAAGCTTTCGTTCGTAAAGGGGCAACACTGTGTATTTCTCTCTCGCAGAGCCCGGCTGCCAAATTCGAAACGTCCAGCGATTGCGCCCACAGGAAAGTTGCCAGCACGGAAAGCTGTAGCTGGTTTTCACTGTCCCTTGGAACTGCATTCGCTGGTAGACAGACATTCGCCTTCTGCAACAGCTTTCGTTCCTAAAGGGGCAACACTGTGTATTTCTCTCTCGCAGAGCCCGGCTGCCAAATTCGACATGTCCAGCGAATGCACCCACAGTAAAACTGCCAGCACGGAAAGCTGTAGCTGGTTTTCACTGTCCCTTGGAACTGTATTCGCTGGTAGACAGACATTCGCGTTCTGCAATAGCTTTTGTTCGTAAAGGGGCAACACTGTGTATTTCTCTCTCGCAGAGCCCGGCTGCCAAATTCGAAACGTCCAGCGATTGCGCCCACAGGAAAGCTGCCAGCACGGAAAGCTGTAGCTGGTTTTCACTGTCCCTTGGAACTGCATTCGCTGGTAGACAGACATTCGCGTTCTGCAAAAGCTTTCGTTCGTAAAGGGGCAACACTGTGTATTTCTCTCTTTCAGAGCCCGGCTGCCAAATTCGAAACGTCCAGCGATTGCGCCCACAGGAAAGCTGCCAGCACGGAAAGCTGTAGCTGGTTTTCACTGTCCCTTGGAACTGCATTCGCTGGTAGACAGACATTCGCGTTCTGCAAAAGCTTTCGTTCGTAAAGGTGCAACACTGTGTATTTCTCTCTCGCAGAGCCCGGCTGCCAAATTCGAAACGTCCAGCGATTGCGCCCACAGGAAAGCTGCCAGCACAGAAAGCTGTAGCTGGTTTTCACTGTCCCTTGGAACTGCATTCGCTGGTAGACAGACATTCGCGTTCTGCAACAGCTTTCGTTCGTAAAGGGGCAACACTGTGTATTTCTCTCTCACAGAGGCCGGCTGCCAAATTCGAAACGTCCAGCGATTGCGCCCACAGGAAAGCTGCCAGCACGGAAAGCTGTAGCTGGTTTTCACTGTCCCTTGGAACTGCATTCGCTGGTAGACAGACATTCGCGTTCTGCAAAAGCTTTGGTTGGTAATGGGGCAACACTTTGTATATCTGTCTCGGAGAGCCCGGCTGCCAAATTCGAAACGTCCAGCGATTGCGCCCACAGGAAAGCTCCCAGCACGGAAAGCTGTAGCTGGTTTTCACTGTCCCTTGGAACTGCATTCGCTGGTAGACAGACATTCGCGTTCTGCAACAGCTTTTGTTCGTAAAGGGGCAACACTGTGTATTTCTCTCTCGCAGAGCCCGGCTGCCAAATCAGAAACGTCCAGCGATTGCGCCCACAGGAAAGCTGCCAGCACAGAAAGCTGTAGCTGGTTTTCACTGTCCCTTGGAACTGCATTCGCTGGTAGACAGACATTCGCGTTCTGCAAAAGCTTTGGTTGGTAATGGGGCAACACTTTGTATTTCTCTCTGGCAGAGCCCGGCTGCCAAATTCGAAACGTCCAGCGATTGCGCCCACAGGAAAGTTGCCAGCACGGAAAGCTGTAGCTGGTTTTCACTGTCCCTTGGAACTGCATTCGCTGGTAGACAGACATTCGCGTTCTGCAACAGCTTTCGTTCGTAAAGGGGCAACACTGTGTATTTCTCTCTCGCAGAGCCCGGCTGCCAAATTCGACATGTCCAGCGAATGCACCCACAGTAAAACTGCCAGCACGGAAAGCTGTAGCTGGTTTTCACTGTCCCTTGGAACTGTATTCGCTGGTAGACAGACATTCGCGTTCTGCAAAAGCTTGTGTTCGTAAAGGGGCAACACTGTGTATTTCTCTCTCGCAGAGCCCGGCTGCCAAATTCGAAACGTCCAGCGATTGCGCCCACAGGAAAGCTGCCAGCACAGAAAGCTGTAGCTGGTTTTCACTGTCCCTTGGAACTGCATTCGCTGGTAGACAGACATTCGCGTTCTGCAAAAGCTTTCGTTCGTAAAGGGGCAACACTGTGTATTTCTCTCTCGCAGAGCCTGGCTGCCAAATTCGAAACGTCCAGCGATTGCGCCCACAGGAAAGCTGCCAGCACGGAAAGCTGTAGCTGGTTTTCACTGTCCCTTGGAACTGCATTCGCTGGTAGACAGACATTCGCGTTCTGCAACAGCTTTCGTTCGTAAAGGGGCAACACTGTGTATTTCTCTCTCGCAGAGCCCGGCTGCCAAATTCGACATGTCCAGTGAATGCACCCACAGTAAAGCTGCCAGCACGGAAAGCTGTAGCTGGTTTTCACTGTCCCTTGGAACTCTATTCGCTGGTAGACAGACATTCGCGTTCTGCAAAAGCTTTGGTTGGTAATGGGGCAACACTTTGTATATCTGTCTCGGACAGCCCAGCTGCCAAATTCGAAACGTCCAGCGATTGCGCCCAAAGGAAAGCTCCCAGCACGGAAAGCTGTAGCTGGTTTTCACTGTCCCTTGGAACTGCATTCGCTGGTAGACAGACATTCGCGTTCTGCAAAAGCTTTCGTTCGTAAAGGGGCAACACTGTGTATTTCTCTCTCGCAGAGCCCGGCTGCCAAATTCGACATGTCCAGCGAATGCACCCACAGTAAAGCTGCCAGCACGGAAAGCTGTAGCTGGTTTTCACTGTCCCTTGGAACTGTATTCGCTGGTAGACAGACATTCGCGTTCCGCAAAAGCTTTCGTTCGTAAAGGGGCAACACTGTGTATTTCTCTCTCGCAGAGCCCGGCTGCCAAATCAGAAACGTCCAGCGATTGCGCCCACAGGAAAGCTGCCAGCACAGAAAGCTGTAGCTGGTTTTCACTGTCCCTTGGAACTGCATTCGCTGGTAGACAGACATTCGCGTTCTGCAACAGCTTTCGTTCGTAAAGGGGCAACACTGTGTATTTCTCTCTCGCAGAGCCCGGCTGCCAAATTCGAAACGTCCAGCCATTGCGCCCACAGGAAAGCTGCCAGCACGGAAAGCTGTAGCTGGTTTTCACTGTCCCTTGGAACTGCATTCGCTGGTAGACAGACATTCGCGTTCTGCAACAGCTTTCGTTCGTAAAGGGGCAACACTGTGTATTTCTCTCTCGCAGAGCCCGGCTGCCAAATTCGACATGTCCAGTGAATGCACCCACAGGAAAGCTGCCAGCACGGAAAGCTGTAGCTGGTTTTCACTGTCCCTTGGAACTCTATTCGCTGGTAGACAGACATTCGCGTTCTGCAATACCTTTTGTTCGTAAAGGGGCAACACTGTGTATTTCTCTCTCGCAGAGCCCAGCTGCCAAATTCGAAACGTCCAGCGATTGCGCCCACAGGAAAGCTCCCAGCACGGAAAGCTGTAGCTGGTTTTCACTGTCCCTTGGAACTGCATTCGCTGGTAGACAGACATTCGCGTTCTGCAACAGCTTTCGTTCGTAAAGGGGCAACACTGTGTATTTCTCTCTCGGAGAGCCCGGCTGCCAAATTCGAAACGTCCAGCGATTGCGCCCACAGGAAAGCTGCCAGCACGGAAAGCTGTAGCTGGTTTTCACTGTCCCTTGGAACTGCATTCGCTGGTAGACAGACATTCGCGTTCTGCAACAGCTTTCGTTCGTAAAGGGGCAACACTGTGTATTTCTCTCTCGCAGAGCCCGGCTGCCAAATTCAAAAAGTCCAGCGATTGCACCCACAGGAAAGCTGCCAGCACGGAAAGCTGTAGCTGGTTTTCACTGTCCCTTGGAACTGCATTCGCTGGTAGAGAGACATTCGCGTTCCGCAAAAGCTTTGGTTGGTAATGGGGCAACACTGTGTATATCTGTCTCGGAGAGCCCGGCTGCCAAATTCGAAACGTCCAGCGATTGCACCCACAGGAAAGCTGCCAGCACGGAAAGCTGTAGCTGGTTTTCACTGTCCCTTGGAACTGCATTCGCTGGTAGACAGACATTCGCGTTCTGCAATAGCTTGTGTTCGTAAAGGGGCAACACTGTGTATTTCTCTCTCGCAGAGCCCGGCTGCCAAATTCGAAACGTCCAGCGATTGCGCCCACAGGAAAGATGCCAGCACAGAAAGCTGTAGCTGGTTTTCACTGTCCCTTGGAACTGCATTCGCTGGTAGACAGACATTCGCGTTCTGCAAAAGCTTTCGTTCGTAAAGGGGCAACACTGTGTATTTCTCTCTCGCAGAGCCCGGCTGCCAAATTCGAAACGTCCAGCGATTGCGCCCACAGGAAAGTTGCCAGCACGGAAAGCTGTAGCTGGTTTTCACTGTCCCTTGGAACTGCATTCGCTGGTAGACAGACATTCGCGTTCTGCAACAGCTTTCGTTCGTAAAGGGGCAACACTGTGTATTTCTCTCTCGCAGAGCCCGGCTGCCAAATTCGACATGTCCAGTGAATGCACCCACAGTAAAGCTGCCAGGACGGAAAGCTGTAGCTGGTTTTCACTGTCCCTTGGAACTCTATTCGCTGGTAGACAGACATTCGCGTTCTGCAACAGCTTTCGTTCGTAAAGGGGCAACACTGTGTATTTCTCTCTCGCAGAGCCCGGCTGCCAAATTCGACATGTCCAGCGAATGCACCCACAGTAAAGCTGCCAGCACGGAAAGCTGTAGCTGGTTTTCACTGTCCCTTGGAACTGCATTCGCTGGTAGACAGACATTCGCGTTCTGCAACAGCTTTCGTTCGTAAAGGGGCAAGACTCTGTATTTCTCTCTCGCAGAGCCCGGCTGCCAAATTAGAAACGTCCAGCGATTGCGCCCACAGGAAAGCTGCCAGCACAGAAAGCTGTAGCTGGTTTTCACTGTCCCTTGGAACTGTATTCGCTGGTAGACAGACATTCGCGTTCTGCAATAGCTTGTGTTCGTAAAGGGGCAACACTGTGTATTTCTCTCTCGCAGAGCCCGGCTGCCAAATTCGAAACGTCCAGCGATTGCGCCCACAGGAAAGCTGCCAGCACAGAAAGCTGTAGCTGGTTTTCACTGTCCCTTGGAACTGCATTCGCTGGTAGACAGACATTCGCGTTCTGCAAAAGCTTTCGTTCGTAAAGGGGCAACACTGTGTATTTCTCTCTCGCAGAGCCTGGCTGCCAAATTCGAAACGTCCAGCGATTGCGCCCACAGGAAAGCTGCCAGCACGGAAAGCTGTAGCTGGTTTTCACTGTCCCTTGGAACTGCATTCGCTGGTAGACAGACATTCGCGTTCTGCAACAGCTTTCGTTCGTAAAGGGGCAACACTGTGTATTTCTCTCTCGCAGAGCCCGGCTGCCAAATTCGACATGTCCAGTGAATGCACCCACAGTAAAGCTGCCAGCACGGAAAGCTGTAGCTGGTTTTCACTGTCCCTTGGAACTCTATTCGCTGGTAGACAGACATTCGCATTCCGCAAAAGCTTTGGTTGGTAATGGGGCAACACTTTGTATATCTGTCTCGGAGAGCCCGGCTGCCAAATTCGAAACGTCCAGCGATTGCGCCCACAGGAAAGCTCCCAGCACGGAAAGCTGTAGCTGGTTTTCACTGTCCCTTGGAACTGCATTCGCTGGTAGACAGACATTCGCGTTCTGCAACAGCTTTCGTTCGTAAAGGGGCAACACTGTGTATTTCTCTCTCGCAGAGCCCGGCTGCCAAATTCGAAACGTCCAGCGATTGCGCCCACAGGAAAGCTGCCAGCACGGAAAGCTGTAGCTGGTTTTCACTGTCCCTTGGAACTGCATTCGCTGGTAGACAGACATTCGCGTTCTGCAACAGCTTTCGTTCGTAAAGGGGCAAGACTCTGTATTTCTCTCTCGCAGAGCCCGGCTGCCAAATTCGAAATGTCCAGCGATTGCGCCCACAGGAAAGCTGCCAGCACAGAAAGCTGTAGCTGGTTTTCACTGTCCCTTGGAACTGCATTCGCTGGTAGACAGACATTCGCGTTCTGCAACAGCTTTCGTTCGTAAAGGGGCAACACTGTGTATTTCTCTCTCGCAGAGCCCGGCTGCCAAATTCGAAACGTCCAGCGATTGCGCCCACAGGAAAGCTGCCAGCACGGAAAGCTGTAGCTGGTTTTCACTGTCCCTTGGAACTGCATTCGCTGCTAGACAGACATTCGCGTTCTGCAAAAGCTTTCGTTCGTAAAGGGGCAACACTGTGTATTTCTCTCTGGCAGAGCCCGGCTGCCAAATTAGAAATGTCCAGCGATTGCGCCCACAGGAAAGCTGCCAGCACGGAAAGCTGTAGCTGGTTTTCACTGTCCCTTGGAACTGCATTCGCTGGTAGACAGACATTCGCGTTCTGCAACAGCTTTCGTTCGTAAAGGGGCAACACTGTGTATTTATCTCTCGCAGAGCCCGGCTGCCAAATTCGAAACGTCCAGCGATAGCGCCCACAGGAAAGCTGCCAGCACGGAAAGCTGTAGCTGGTTTTCACTGTCCCTTGGAACTGCATTCGCTGGTAGACAGACATTCGTGTTCTGCAAAAGCTTTCGTTCGTAAAGCGGCAACACTGTGTATTTCTCTCTCGCAGAGCCCGGCTGCCAAATTCGAAACGTCCAGCGATTGCGCCCACAGGAAAGCTGCCAGCACGGAAAGCTGTAGCTGGTTTTCACAGTCCCTTGGAACTGCATTCGCTGGTAGACAGACATTCGCGTTCTGCAACAGCTTTCGTTCGTAAAGGGGCAACACTGTGTATATCTCTCTCGGAGAGCCCAAATGCCAAATTCGAAACGTCCAGCGATTGCGCCCACAGGAAAGCTCCCAGCACGGAAAGCTGTAGCTGGTTTTCACTGTCCCTTAGAACTGCATTCGCTGGTAGACAGACATTCGCGTTCTGCAAAAGCTTTCGTTCGTAAAGGGGAAACACTGTGTATTTCTCTCTCGCAGAGCCCGGCTGCCAAATTCGAAATGTCCAGCGATTGCGCCCACAGGAAAGCTGCCAGCACAGAAAGCTGTAGCTGGTTTTCACTGTCCCTTGGAACTGCATTCGCTGGTAGACAGACATTCGCGTTCTGCAACAGCTTTCGTTCGTAAAGGGGCAACACTGTGTATTTCTCTCTCGCAGAGCCCGGCTGCCAAATTCGAAACGTCCAGCGATTGCGCCCACAGGAAAGCTGCCAGCACGGAAAGCTGTAGCTGGTTTTCACTGTCCCTTGGAACTGCATTCGCTGGTAGACAGACATTCGCGTTTCGCAAAAGCTTTGGTTGGTAATGGGGCAACACTTTGTATATCTGTCTCGGAGAGCCCGGCTGCCAAATTCGAAACGTCCAGCGATTGCGCCCACAGGAAAGCTCCCAGCACGAAAAGCTGTAGCTGGTTTTCACTGTCCCTTGGAACTGCATTCGCTGCTAGACAGACATTCACGTTCTGCAAAAGCTTTCGTTCGTAAAGGGGCAACACTGTGTATTTCTCTCTGGCAGAGCCCGGCTGCCAAATTAGAAATGTCCAGCGATTGCGCCCACAGGAAAGCTGCCAGCACGGAAAGCTGTAGCTGGTTTTCACTGTCCCTTGGAACTGCATTCGCTGGTAGACAGACATTCGCGTTCTGCAACAGCTTTCGTTCGTAAAGGGGCAACACTGTGTATTTATCTCTCGCAGAGCCCGGCTGCCAAATTCGAAACGTCCAGCGATTGCGCCCACAGGAAAGCTGCCAGCACGGAAAGCTGTAGCTGGTTTTCACTGTCCCTTGGAACTGCATTCGCTGGTAGACAGACATTCGCGTTCTGCAACAGCTTTCGTTCGTAAAGGGGCAACACTGTGTATTTCTCTCTCGGAGAGTCCGGCTGCCAAATTCGAAACGTCCAGCGATTGCGCCCACAGGAAAGCTGCCAGCACAGAAAGCTGTAGCTGGTTTTCACTGTCCCTTGGAACTGCATTCGCTGGTAGACAGACATTCGTGTTCTGCAAAAGCTTTCGTTCGTAAAGCGGCAACACTGTGTATTTCTCTCTCGCAGAGCCCGGCTGCCAAATTCGAAACGTCCAGCGATTGCGCCCACAGGAAAGCTGCCAGCACGGAAAGCTGTAGCTGGTTTTCACAGTCCCTTGGAACTGCATTCGCTGGTAGACAGACATTCGCGTTCTGCAACAGCTTTCGTTCGTAAAGGGGCAACACTGTGTATATCTCTCTCGGAGAGCCCAAATGCCAAATTCGAAACGTCCAGCGATTGCGCCCACAGGAAAGCTCCCAGCACGGAAAGCTGTAGCTGGTTTTCACTGTCCCTTGGAACTGCATTCGCTGGTAGACAGACATTCGCGTTCTGCAACAGCTTTCGTTCGTAAAGGGGCAACACTCTGTATTTCTCTCTCGCAGAGCCCGGCTGCCAAATTCGACATGTCCAGCGATTGCGCCCACAGGAAAGCTGCCAGCACAGAAAGCTGTAGCTGGTTTTCACTGTCCCTTGGAACTGCATTCGCTGGTAGACAGACATTCGCGTTCTGCAACAGCTTTTGTTCGTAAAGGGGCAACACTGTGTATTTCTCTCTCGCAGAGCCCGGCTGCCAAATTCGAAACGTCCAGCGATTGCGCCCACAGGAAAGCTGCCAGCACGGAAAGCTGTAGCTGGTTTTCACTGTCCCTTGGAACTGCATTCGCTGGTAGACAGACATTCGCGTTCTGCAACAGCTTTCGTTCGTAAAGGGGCAACACTGTGTATTTCTCTCTGGCAGAACCCGGCTGCCAAATTCGACATGTCCAGCGAATGCACCCACAGTAAAGCTGCCAGCACGGAAAGCTCTAGCTGGTTTTCACTGTCCCTTGGAACTGTATTCGCTGGTAGACAGACATTCGCGTTCTGCAACAGCTTTCGTTCGTAAAGGGGCAACACTGTGTATTTCTCTCTCGCAGAGCCCAGCTGCCAAATTCGAAACGTCCAGCGATTGCGCCCACAGGAAAGCTCCCAGCACGGAAAGCTGTAGGTGGTTTTCACTGTCCCTTGGAACTGCATTCGCTGGTAGACAGACATTCGCGTTCTGCAAAAGCTTTCGTTCGTAAAGGGGCAACACTGTGTATTTCTCGTAGAGCCCGGCTGCCAAATCAGAAACGTCCAGCGATTGCGCCCACAGGAAAGCTGCCAGCACAGAAAGCTGTAGCTGGTTTTCACTGTCCCTTGGAACTGCATTCGCTGGTAGACAGACATTCGCGTTCTGCAACAGCTTTCGTTCGTAAAGGGGCAACACTCTGTACTTCTCTCTCGGAGAGCCCGGCTGCCAAATTCGAAACGTCCAGCGATTGCGCCCACAGGAAAGCTGCCAGCACGGAAAGCTGTAGCTGGTTTTCACTGTCCCTTGGAACTGCATTCGCTGGTAGACAGACATTCGCGTTCTGCAACAGCTTTCGTTCGTAAAGGGGCAACACTCTGTATTTCTCTCTCGCAGAGCCCGGCTGCCAAATTCGAAACTTCCAGCGATTGCACCCACAGGAAAGCTGCCAGCACGGAAAGATGTAGCTGGTTTTCACTGTCCCTTGGAACTGCATTCGCTGGTAGACCGACATTCGCATTCCGCAAAAGCTTTGGTTGGTAATGGGGCAACACTTTGTATATCTGTCTCGGAGAGCCCGGCTGCCAAATTCGAAACGTCCAGCGATTGCGCCCACAGGAAAGCTCCCAGCACGGAAAGCTGTAGCTGGTTTTCACTGTCCCTTGGAACTGCATTCGCTGGTAGACAGACATTCGCGTTCTGCAAAAGCTTTCGTTCGTAAAGGGGCAACACTGTGTATTTCTCTCTCGCAGAGCCCGGCTGCCAAATTCGAAACGTCCAGCGATTGCGCCCACAGGAAAGCTGCCAGCACGGAAAGCTGTAGCTGGTTTTCACTGTCCCTTGGAACTGCATTCGCTGGTAGACAGACATTCGCGTTCTGCAAAAGCTTTCGTTCGTAAAGGGGCAACACTGTGTATTTCTCTCTCGCAGAGCCCAGCTGCCAAATTCGAAACGTCCAGCGATTGCGCCCACAGGAAAGTTGCCAGCACGGAAAGCTGTAGCTGGTTTTCACTGTCCCTTGGAACTGCATTCGCTGGTAGACAGACATTCGCGTTCTGCAACAGCTTTCGTTCGTAAAGGGGCAACACTGTGTATTTCTCTCTCTCAGAGCCCGGCTGCCAAATTCGACATGTCCAGCGAATGCACCCACAGTAAAGCTGCCAGCACGGAAAGCTCTAGCTGGTTTTCACTGTCCCTTGGAACTGTATTCGCTGGTAGACAGACATTCGCGTTCTGCAATAGCTTTTGTTCGTAAAGGGGCAACACTGTGTATTTCTCTCTCGCAGAGCCCAGCTGCCAAATTCGAAACGTCCAGCGATTGCGCCCACAGGAAAGCTCCCAGCACGGAAAGCTGTAGCTGGTTTTCACTGTCCCTTGGAACTGCATTCGCTGGTAGACAGACATTCGCGTTCTGCAACAGCTTTCGTTCGTAAAGGGGCAACACTTTGTATTTCTCTCTCGCAGAGCCCGGCTGCCAAATTCGAAACGTCCAGCGATTGCGCCCACAGGAAAGCTGCCAGCACGGAAAGCTGTAGCTGGTTTTCACTGTCCCTTGGAACTGCATTCGCTGGTAGACAGATATTCGCGTTCTGCAAAAGCTTTCGTTCGTAAAGGGGCAACACTGTGTATTTCTCTCTCGCAGAGCCCGGCTGCCAAATTCGACATGTCCAGCGATTGCGCCCACAGGAAAGCTGCCAGCACAGAAAGCTGTAGCTGGTTTTCACTGTCCCTTGGAACTGCATTCGCTGGTAGACAGACATTCGCGTTCTGCAACAGCTTTTGTTCGTAAAGGGGCAACACTCTGTATTTCTCTCTCGCAGAGCCCGGCTGCCAAATTCGAAACGTCCAGCGATTGCGCATACAGGAAAGCTGCCAGCACGGAAAGCTGTAGCTGGTTTTCACTGTCCCTTGGAACTGCATTCGCTGGTAGACAGACATTCGCGTTCTGCAAAAGCTTTGGTTGGTAATGGGGCAACACTTTGTATATCTGTCTCGGAGAGCCCGGCTGCCAAATTCGAAACGTCCAGCGATTGCGCCCAGAGGAAAGCTGCCAGCACGGAAAGCTGTAGCTGGTTTTCACTGTCCCTTGGAACTGCATTCGCTGGTAGACAGACATTCGCGTTCTGCAACAGCTTTCGTTCGTAAAGGGGCAACACTGTGTATTTCTCTCTTTCAGAGCCCGGCTGCCAAATTCGAAACGTCCAGCGATTGCGCCCACAGGAAAGCTGCCAGCACGGAAAGCTGTAGCTGGTTTTCACTGTCCCTTGGAACTGCATTCGCTGGTAGACAGACATTCGCGTTCTGCAAAAGCTTTCGTTCGTAAAGGGGCAACACTGTGTATTTCTCTCTTTCAGAGCCCGGCTGCCAAATTCGAAACGTCCAGCGATTGCGCCCACAGGAAAGCTGCCAGCACAGAAAGCTGTAGCTGGTTTTCACTGTCCCTTGGAACTGCATTCGCTGGTAGACAGACATTCGCGTTCTGCAACAGCTTTCGTTCGTAAAGGGGCAACACTGTGTATTTCTCTCTCGCAGAGCCCGGCTGCCAAATTCGAAACGTCCAGCGATTGCGCCCACAGGAAAGCTGCCAGCACGGAAAGCTGTAGCTGGTTTTCACTGTCCCTTGGAACTGCATTCGCTGGTAGACAGACATTCGCGTTCTGCAAAAGCTTTCGTTCGTAAAGGGGCAACACTGTGTATTTCTCTCTCGCAGAGCCCGGCTGCCAAATTCGACATGTCCAGCGATTGCGCCCACAGGAAAGCTGCCAGCACAGAAAGCTGTAGCTGGTTTTCACTGTCCCTTGGAACTGCATTCGCTGGTAGACAGACATTCGCGTTCTGCAACAGCTTTTGTTCGTAAAGGGGCAACACTGTGTATTTCTCTCTCGCAGAGCCCGGCTGCCAAATTCGAAACGTCCAGCGATTGCGCCCACAGGAAAGCTGCCAGCACGGAAAGCTGTAGCTGGTTTTCACTGTCCCTTGGAACTGCATTCGCTGGTAGACAGACATTCGCGTTCTGCAAAAGCTTTGGTTGGTAATGGGGCAACACTTTGTATATCTGTCTCGGAGAGCCCGGCTGCCAAATTCGAAACGTCCAGCGATTGCGCCCACAGGAAAGCTGCCAGCACGGAAAGCTGTAGCTGGTTTTCACTGTCCCTTGGAACTGCATTCGCTGGTAGACAGACATTCGCGTTCTGCAAAAGCTTTCGTTCGTAAAGGGGCAACACTGTGTATTTCTCTCTCGCAGAGCCCGGCTGCCAAATTCGACATGTCCAGCGATTGCGCCCACAGGAAAGCTGCCAGCACAGAAAGCTGTAGCTGGTTTTCACTGTCCCTTGGAACTGCATTCGCTGGTAGACAGACATTCGCGTTCTGCAACAGCTTTTGTTCGTAAAGGGGCAACACTGTGTATTTCTCTCTCGCAGAGCCCGGCTGCCAAATTCGAAACGTCCAGCGATTGCGCCCACAGGAAAGCTGCCAGCACGGAAAGCTGTAGCTGGTTTTCACTGTCCCTTGGAACTGCATTCGCTGGTAGACAGACATTCGCGTTCTGCAAAAGCTTTGGTTGGTAATGGGGCAACACTTTGTATATCTGTCTCGGAGAGCCCGGCTGCCAAATTCGAAACGTCCAGCGATTGCGCCCACAGGAAAGCTCCCAGCACGGAAAGCTGTAGCTGGTTTTCACTGTCCCTTGGAACTGCATTCGCTGGTAGACAGACATTCGCGTTCTGCAACAGCTTTCGTTCGTAAAGGGGCAACACTGTGTATTTCTCTCTTTCAGAGCCCGGCTGCCAAATTCGAAACGTCCAGCGATTGCGCCCACAGGAAAGCTGCCAGCACGGAAAGCTGTAGCTGGTTTTCACTGTCCCTTGGAACTGCATTCGCTGGTAGACAGACATTCGCGTTCTGCAAAAGCTTTCGTTCGTAAAGGGGCAACACTGTGTATTTCTCTCTCGCAGAGCCCGGCTGCCAAATTAGAAACGTCCAGCGATTGCGCCCACAGGAAAGCTGCCAGCACGGAAAGCTGTAGCTGGTTTTCACTGTCCCTTGGAACTGCATTCGCTGGTAGACAGACATTCGCGTTCTGCAACAGCTTTCGTTCGTAAAGGGGCAACACTGTGTATTTCTCTCTCGGAGAGCCCGGCTGCCAAATTCGAAACGTCCAGCGATTGCGCCCACAGGAAAGCTGCCAGCACGGAAAGCTGTAGCTGGTTTTCACTGTCCCTTGGAACTGCATTCGCTGGTAGACAGACATTCGCGTTCTGCAACAGCTTTCGTTCGTAAAGGGGCAACACTGTGTATTTCTCTCTCGGAGAGCCCGGGTGCCAAATTCGAAAGCTCCAGAGATTGCGCCCACAGGAAAGCTGCCAGCACGGAAAGCTGTAGCTGGTTTTCACTGTCCCTTGGAACTGCATTCGCTGGTAGACAGACATTCGCGTTCTGCAAAAGCTTTCGTTCGTAAAGGGGCAACACTGTGTATTTCTCTCTCGGAGAGCCCGGCTGCCAAATTCGAAACGTCCAGCGATTGCGCCCACAGGAAAGCTGCCAGCACGGAAAGCTGTAGCTGGTTTTCACTGTCCCTTGGAACTGCATTCGCTGGTAGACAGACATTCGCGTTCTGCAAAAGCTTTCGTTCGTAAAGGGGCAACACTGTGTATTTCTCTCTTTCAGAGCCCGGCTGCCAAATTCGAAACATCCAGCGATTGCGCCCACAGGAAAGTTGCCAGCACGGAAAGCTGTAGCTGGTTTTCACTGTCCCTTGGAACTGCATTCGCTGGTAGACAGACATTCGCGTTCTGCAACAGCTTTCGTTCGTAAAGGGGCAACACTGTGTATTTCTCTCTCGCAGAGCCCGGCTGCCAAATTCGAAACGTCCAGCGATTGCGCCCACAGGAAAGCTGCCAGCACGGAAAGCTGTAGCTGGTTTTCACTGTCCCTTGGAACTGCATTCGCTGGTAGACAGACATTCGCGTTCTGCAAAAGCTTTCGTTCGTAAAGGGGCAACACTGTGTATTTCTCTCTCGCAGAGCCCGGCTGCCAAATTCGACATGTCCAGCGATTGCGCCCACAGGAAAGCTGCCAGCACAGAAAGCTGTAGCTGGTTTTCACTGTCCCTTGGAACTGCATTCGCTGGTAGACAGACATTCGCGTTCTGCAACAGCTTTTGTTCGTAAAGGGGCAACACTGTGTATTTCTCTCTCGCAGAGCCCGGCTGCCAAATTCGAAACGTCCAGCGATTGCGCCCACAGGAAAGCTGCCAGCACGGAAAGCTGTAGCTGGTTTTCACTGTCCCTTGGAACTGCATTCGCTGGTAGACAGACATTCGCGTTCTGCAAAAGCTTTGGTTGGTAATGGGGCAACACTTTGTATATCTGTCTCGGAGAGCCCGGCTGCCAAATTCGAAACGTCCAGCGATTGCGCCCACAGGAAAGCTCCCAGCACGGAAAGCTGTAGCTGGTTTTCACTGTCCCTTGGAACTGCATTCGCTGGTAGACAGACATTCGCGTTCTGCAACAGCTTTCGTTCGTAAAGGGGCAACACTGTGTATTTCTCTCTCGCAGAGCCCGGCTGCCAAATTCGAAACGTCCAGCGATTGCGCCCACAGGAAAGCTGCCAGCACGGAAAGCTGTAGCTGGTTTTCACTGTCCCTTGGAACTGCATTCGCTGGTAGACAGACATTCGCGTTCTGCAAAAGCTTTCGTTCGTAAAGGGGCAACACTGTGTATTTCTCTCTCGCAGAGCCCGGCTGCCAAATTAGAAACGTCCAGCGATTGCGCCCACAGGAAAGCTGCCAGCACGGAAAGCTGTAGCTGGTTTTCACTGTCCCTTGGAACTGCATTCGCTGGTAGACAGACATTCGCGTTCTGCAACAGCTTTCGTTCGTAAAGGGGCAACACTGTGTATTTCTCTCTCGGAGAGCCCGGCTGCCAAATTCGAAACGTCCAGCGATTGCGCCCAGAGGAAAGCTGCCAGCACGGAAAGCTGTAGCTGGTTTTCACTGTCCCTTGGAACTGCATTCGCTGGTAGACAGACATTCGCGTTCTGCAACAGCTTTCGTTCGTAAAGGGGCAACACTGTGTATTTCTCTCTCGGAGAGCCCGGGTGCCAAATTCGAAAGCTCCAGAGATTGCGCCCACAGGAAAGCTGCCAGCACGGAAAGCTGTAGCTGGTTTTCACTGTCCCTTGGAACTGCATTCGCTGGTAGACAGACATTCGCGTTCTGCAAAAGCTTTCGTTCGTAAAGGGGCAACACTGTGTATTTCTCTCTCGGAGAGCCCGGCTGCCAAATTCGAAACGTCCAGCGATTGCGCCCAGAGGAAAGCTGCCAGCACGGAAAGCTGTAGCTGGTTTTCACTGTCCCTTGGAACTGCATTCGCTGGTAGACAGACATTCGCGTTCTGCAAAAGCTTTCGTTCGTAAAGGGGCAACACTGTGTATTTCTCTCTGGCAGAGCCCGGCTGCCAAATTCGAAACATCCAGCGATTGCGCCCACAGGAAAGTTGCCAGCACGGAAAGCTGTAGCTGGTTTTCACTGTCCCTTGGAACTGCATTCGCTGGTAGACAGACATTCGCGTTCTGCAACAGCTTTCGTTCGTAAAGGGGCAACACTGTGTATTTCTCTCTCGCAGAGCCCGGCTGCCAAATTCGACATGTCCAGCGAATGCACCCACAGTAAAGCTGCCAGCACGGAAAGCTGTAGCTGGTTTTCACTGTCCCTTGGAACTCTATTCGCTGGTAGACAGACATTCGCGTTCTGCAACAGCTTTCGTTCGTAAAGGGGCAACACTGTGTATTTCTCTCTCGGAGAGCCCATCTGCCAAATTCGAAACGTCCAGCGATTGCGCCCACAGGAAAGCTCCCAGCACGGAAAGCTGTAGCTGGTTTTCACTGTCCCTTGGAACTGCATTCGCTGGTAGACAGACATTCGCGTTCTGCAACAGCTTTCGTTCGTAAAGGGGCAACACTGTGTATTTCTCTCTCGCAGAGCCCGGCTGCCAAATTCGAAACGTCCAGCGATTGCGCCCACAGGAAAGCTGCCAGCACGGAAAGCTGTAGCTGGTTTTCACTGTCCCTTGGAACTGCATTCGCTGGTAGACAGACATTCGCGTTCTGCAACAGCTTCTTTTCGTAAAGGGGCAACACTGTGTATTTCTCTCTCGCAGAGCCCGGCTGCCAAATTCGAAACGTCCAGCGATTGCGCCCACAGGAAAGCTGCCAGCACGGAAAGCTGTAGCTGGTTTTCACTGTCCCTTGGAACTGCATTCGCTGGTAGACAGACATTCGCGTTCTGCAACAGCTTTTTTTCGTAAAGGGGCAACACTGTGTATTTCTCTCTCGCAGAGCCCGGCTGCCAAATTCGAAACTTCCAGCGATTGCGCCCACAGGAAAGCTGCCAGCACGGAAAGCTGTAGCTGGTTTTCACTGTCCCTTGGAACTGCATTCGCTGGTAGACAGACATTCGCATTCCGCAAAAGCTTTGGTTGGTAATGGGGCAACACTTTGTATATCTGTCTCGGAGAGCCCGGCTGCCAAATTCGAAACGTCCAGCGATTGCGCCCACAGGAAAGCTGCCAGCACGGAAAGCTGTAGCTGGTTTTCACTGTCCCTTGGAACTGCATTCGCTGGTAGACAGACATTCGCGTTCTGCAAAAGCTTTGGTTGGTAATGGGGCAACACTTTGTATATCTGTCTCGGACAGCCCAGCTGCCAAATTCGAAACGTCCAGCGATTGCGCCCACAGGAAAGCTCCCAGCATGGAAAGCTGTAGCTGGTTTTCACTGTCCCTTGGAACTGCATTCGCTGGTAGACAGACATTCGCGTTCTGCAACAGCTTTCGTTCGTAAAGGGGCAACACTGTGTATTTCTCTCTCGCAGAGCCTGGCTGCCAAATTCGAAACGTCCAGCGATTGCGCCCACAGGAAAGCTGCCAGCACGGAAAGCTGTAGATGGTTTTCACTGTCCCTTGGAACTGCATTCGCTGGTAGACAGACATTCGCGTTCTGCAACAGCTTTCGTTCGTAAAGGGGCAACACTGTGTATTTCTCTCTCGCAGAGCCCGGCTGCCAAATTCGAAACGTCCAGCGATTGCGCCCACAGGAAAGCTGCCAGCACGGAAAGCTGTAGCTGGTTTTCACTGTCCCTTGGAACTGCATTCGCTGGTAGACAGACATTCGCGTTCTGCAAAAGCTTTCGTTCGTAAAGGGGCAACACTGTGTATTTCTCTCTCGCAGAGCCCGGCTGCCAAATTCGACATGTCCAGCGATTGCGCCCACAGGAAAGCTGCCAGCACAGAAAGCTGTAGCTGGTTTTCACTGTCCCTTGGAACTGCATTCGCTGGTAGACAGACATTCGCGTTCTGCAACAGCTTTTGTTCGTAAAGGGGCAACACTGTGTATTTCTCTCTCGCAGAGCCCGGCTGCCAAATTCGAAACGTCCAGCGATTGCGCCCACAGGAAAGCTGCCAGCACGGAAAGCTGTAGCTGGTTTTCACTGTCCCTTGGAACTGCATTCGCTGGTAGACAGACATTCGCGTTCTGCAAAAGCTTTCGTTCGTAAAGGGGCAAGACTTTGTATTTCTCTCTCGCAGAGCCCGGCTGCCAAATTAGAAACGTCCAGCGATTGCGCCCACAGGAAAGCTGCCAGCACGGAAAGCTGTAGCTGGTTTTCACTGTCCCTTGGAACTGCATTCGCTGGTAGACAGACATTCGCGTTCTGCAACAGCTTTCGTTCGTAAAGGGGCAACACTGTGTATTTCTCTCTCGCAGAGCCCGGCTGCCAAATTCGAAACGTCCAGCGATTGCGCCCACAGGAAAGCTGCCAGCACGGAAAGCTGTAGCTGGTTTTCACTGTCCCTTGGAACTGCATTCGCTGGTAGACAGACATTCGCGTTCTGCAAAAGCTTTCGTTCGTAAAGGGGCAACACTGTGTATTTCTCTCTCGGAGAGCCCGGCTGCCAAATTCAAAACGTCCAGCGATTGCGCCCAGAGGAAAGCTGCCAGCACGGAAAGCTGTAGCTGGTTTTCACTGTCCCTTGGAACTGCATTCGCTGGTAGACAGACATTCGCGTTCTGCAAAAGCTTTCGTTCGTAAAGGGGCAACACTGTGTATTTCTCTCTCGCAGAACCTGGCTGACAAATTCGAAACGTCCAGCGATTGCGCCCACAGGAAAGCTGCCAGCACGGAAAGCTGTAGCTGGTTTTCACTGTCCCTTGGAACTGCATTCGCTGGTAGACAGACATTCGCGTTCTGCAACAGCTTTCGTTCGTAAAGGGGCAACACTGTGTATTTCTCTCTCGCAGAGCCCGGCTGCCAAATTCGACATGTCCAGCGAATGCACCCACAGTAAAGCTGCCAGCACGGAAAGCTGTAGCTGGTTTTCACTGTCCCTTGGAACTCTATTCGCTGGTAGACAGACATTCGCGTTCTGCAACAGCTTTCGTTCGTAAAGGGGCAACACTGTGTATTTCTCTCTCGCAGAGCCCGGCTGCCAAATTCGAAACGTCCAGCGATTGCGCCCACAGGAAAGCTGCCAGCACGGAAAGCTGTAGCTGGTTTTCACTGTCCCTTGGAACTGCATTCGCTGGTAGACAGACATTCGCGTTCTGCAACAGCTTTTTTTCGTAAAGGGGCAACACTGTGTATTTCTCTCTCGCAGAGCCCGGCTGCCAAATTCGAAACTTCCAGCGATTGCACCCACAGGAAAGCTGCCAGCACGGAAAGATGTAGCTGGTTTTCACTGTCCCTTGGAACTGCATTCGCTGGTAGACAGACATTCGCATTCCGCAAAAGCTTTGGTTGGTAATGGGGCAACACTTTGTATATCTGTCTCGGAGAGCCCGGCTGCCAAATTCGAAACGTCCAGCGATTGCGCCCACAGGAAAGCTCCCAGCACGGAAAGCTGTAGCTGGTTTTCACTGTCCCTTGGAACTGCATTCGCTGGTAGACAGACATTCGCGTTCTGCAAAAGCTTTCGTTCGTAAAGGGGCAACACTGTGTATTTCTCTCTCGGAGAGCCCGGCTGCCAAATTCGAAACGTCCAGCGATTGCGCCCACAGGAAAGCTGCCAGCACGGAAAGCTGTAGCTGGTTTTCACTGTCCCTTGGAACTGCATTCGCTGGTAGACAGACATTCGCGTTCTGCAACAGCTTTTTTTCGTAAAGGGGCAACACTGTGTATTTCTCTCTCGCAGAGCCTGGCTGCCAAATTCGAAACGTCCAGCGATTGCGCCCACAGGAAAGCTGCCAGCACGGAAAGCTGTAGCTGGTTCTCACTGTCCCTTGGAACTGCATTCGCTGGTAGACAGACATTCGCGTTCCGCTAAAGCTTTGGTTGGTAATGGGGCAACACTTTGTATATCTGTCTCGGAGAGCCCGGCTGCCAAATTCGAAACGTCCAGCGATTGCGCCCACAGGAAAGCTCCCAGCACGGAAAGCTGTAGCTGGTTTTCACTGTCCCTTGGAACTGCATTCGCTGGTAGACAGACATTCGCGTTCTGCAACAGCTTTCGTTCGTAAAGGGGCAACACTGTGTATTTCTCTCTTTCAGAGCCCGGCTGCCATATTCGAAACGTCCAGCGATTGCGCCCACAGGAAAGCTGCCAGCACAGAAAGCTGTAGCTGGTTTTCACTGTCCCTTGGAACTGTATTCGCTGGTAGACAGACATTCGCGTTCTGCAATAGCTTTTGTTCGTAAAGGGGCAACACTGTGTATTTCTCTCTCGCAGAGCCCAGCTGCCAAATTCGAAACGTCCAGCGATTGCGCCCACAGGAAAGCTGCCAGCACGGAAAGCTGTAGCTGGTTTTCACTGTCCCTTGGAACTGCATTCGCTGGTAGACAGACATTCGCGTTCTGCAATAGCTTTCGTTCGTAAAGGGGCAACACTGTGTATTTCTCTCTCGCAGAGCCCGGCTGCCAAATCAGAAACGTCCAGCGATTGCGCCCACAGGAAAGCTGCCAGCACAGAAAGCTGTAGCTGGTTTTCACTGTCCCTTGGAACTGCATTCGCTGGTAGACAGACATTCGCGTTCTGCAAAAGCTTTCGTTCGTAAAGGGGCAACACTGTGTATTTCTCTCTCGCAGAGCCCGGCTGCCAAATTCGAAACGTCCAGCGATTGCGCCCACAGGAAAGCTGCCAGCACGGAAAGCTGTAGCTGGTTTTCACTGTCCCTTGGAACTGCATTCGCTGGTAGACAGACATTCGCGTTCTGCAACAGCTTTCGTTCGTAAAGGGGCAACACTCTGTATTTCTCTCTCGCAGAGCCCGGCTGCCAAATTCGAAACGTCCAGCGATTGCGCCCACAGGAAAGCTGCCAGCACGGAAAGCTGTAGCTGGTTTTCACTGTCCCTTGGAACTGCATTCGCTGGTAGACAGACATTCGCGTTCTGCAAAAGCTTTCGTTCGTAAAGGGGCAACACTGTGTATTTCTCTCTCGCAGAGCCCGGCTGCCAAATTCGACATGTCCAGCGATTGCGCCCACAGGAAAGCTGCCAGCACAGAAAGCTGTAGCTGGTTTTCACTGTCCCTTGGAACTGCATTCGCTGGTAGACAGACATTCGCGTTCTGCAAAAGCTTTCGTTCGTAAAGGGGCAACACTGTGTATTTCTCTCTCGCAGAGCCCGGCTGCCAAATTCGAAACGTCCAGCGATTGCGCCCACAGTAAAGCTGCCAGCACGGAAAGCTGTAGCTGGTTTTCACTGTCCCTTGGAACTGCATTCGCTGGTAGACAGACATTCGCGTTCTGCAACAGCTTTTGTTCGTAAAGGGGCAACACTGTGTATTTCTCTCTCGCAGAGCCTGGCTGCCAAATTCGAAACGTCCAGCGATTGCGCCCACAGGAAAGCTGCCAGCACGGAAAGCTGTAGCTGGTTTTCACTGTCCCTTGGAACTGCATTCGCTGGTAGACAGACATTCGCGTTCTGCAAAAGCTTTCGTTCGTAAAGGGGCAAGACTTTGTATTTCTCTCTCGCAGAGCCCGGCTGCCAAATTCGAAACGTCCAGCGATTGCGCCCACAGGAAAGCTGCCAGCACGGAAAGCTGTAGCTGGTTTTCACTGTCCCTTGGAACTGCATTCGCTGGTAGACAGACATTCGCGTTCTGCAACAGCTTTCGTTCGTAAAGGGGCAACACTGTGTATTTCTCTCTCGGAGAGCCCGGCTGCCAAATTCGAAACGTCCAGCGATTGCGCCCACAGGAAAGCTGCCAGCACGGAAAGCTGTAGCTGGTTTTCACTGTCCCTTGGAACTGCATTCGCTGGTAGACAGACATTCGCGTTCTGCAACAGCTTTCGTTCGTAAAGGGGCAACACTGTGTATTTCTCTCTCGCAGAGCCCGGCTGCCAAATTCGAAACGTCCAGCGATTGCGCCCACAGGAAAGCTGCCAGCACAGAAAGCTGTAGCTGGTTTTCACTGTCCCTTGGAACTGCATTCGCTGGTAGACAGACATTCGCGTTCTGCAAAAGCTTTCGTTCGTAAAGGGGCAACACTGTGTATTTCTCTCTCGGAGAGCCCGGCTGCCAAATTCGAAACGTCCAGCGATTGCGCCCAGAGGAAAGCTGCCAGCACGGAAAGCTGTAGCTGGTTTTCACTGTCCCTTGGAACTGCATTCGCTGGTAGACAGACATTCGCGTTCTGCAAAAGCTTTCGTTCGTAAAGGGGCAACACTGTGTATTTCTCTCTCGCAGAACCTGGCTGCCAAATTCGAAACGTCCAGCGATTGCGCCCACAGGAAAGCTGCCAGCACGGAAAGCTGTAGCTGGTTTTCACTGTCCCTTGGAACTGCATTCGCTGGTAGACAGACATTCGCGTTCTGCAAAAGCTTTCGTTCGTAAAGGGGCAACACTGTGTATTTCTCTCTCGCAGAGCCCGGCTGCCAAATCAGAAACGTCCAGCGATTGCGCCCACAGGAAAGTTGCCAGCACGGAAAGCTGTAGCTGGTTTTCACTGTCCCTTGGAACTGCATTCGCTGGTAGACAGACATTCGCGTTCTGCAACAGCTTTCGTTCGTAAAGGGGCAACACTGTGTATTTCTCTCTCGCAGAGCCCGGCTGCCAAATTCGAAACGTCAAGCGATTGCGCCCACAGTAAAGCTGCCAGCACGGAAAGCTGTAGCTGGTTTTCACTGTCCCTTGGAACTCTATTCGCTGGTAGACAGACATTCGCGTTCCGCAAAAGCTTTGGTTGGTAATGGGGCAACACTTTGTATATCTGTCTCGGAGAGCCCGGCTGCCAAATTCGAAACGTCCAGCGATTGCGCCCACAGGAAAGCTCCCAGCACAGAAAGCTGTAGCTGGTTTTCACTGTCCCTTGGAACTGCATTCGCTGGTAGACAGACATTCGCGTTCTGCAACAGCTTTCGTTCGTAAAGGGGCAACACTGTGTATTTCTCTCTCGCAGAGCCCGGCTGCCATATTCGAAACGTCCAGCGATTGCGCCCACAGGAAAGCTGCCAGCACGGAAAGCTGTAGCTGGTTTTCACTGTCCCTTGGAACTGCATTCGCTGGTAGACAGACATTCGCGTTCTGCAACAGCTTTTTTTCGTAAAGGGGCAACACTGTGTATTTCTCTCTCGCAGAGCCTGGCTGCCAAATTCGAAACGTCCAGCGATTGCGCCCACAGGAAAGCTGCCAGCACGGAAAGCTGTAGCTGGTTCTCACTGTCCCTTGGAACTGCATTCGCTGGTAGACAGACATTCGCGTTCCGCTAAAGCTTTGGTTGGTAATGGGGCAACACTTTGTATATCTGTCTCGGAGAGCCCGGCTGCCAAATTCGAAACGTCCAGCGATTGCGCCCACAGGAAAGCTCCCAGCACGGAAAGCTGTAGCTGGTTTTCACTGTCCCTTGGAACTGCATTCGCTGGTAGACAGACATTCGCGTTCTGCAACAGCTTTCGTTCGTAAAGGGGCAACACTGTGTATTTCTCTCTTTCAGAGCCCGGCTGCCATATTCGAAACGTCCAGCGATTGCGCCCACAGGAAAGCTGCCAGCACAGAAAGCTGTAGCTGGTTTTCACTGTCCCTTGGAACTGTATTCGCTGGTAGACAGACATTCGCGTTCTGCAATAGCTTTTGTTCGTAAAGGGGCAACACTGTGTATTTCTCTCTCGCAGAGCCCAGCTGCCAAATTCGAAACGTCCAGCGATTGCGCCCACAGGAAAGCTGCCAGCACGGAAAGCTGTAGCTGGTTTTCACTGTCCCTTGGAACTGCATTCGCTGGTAGACAGACATTCACGTTCTGCAATAGCTTTCGTTCGTAAAGGGGCAACACTGTGTATTTCTCTCTCGCAGAGCCCGGCTGCCAAATTCGAAACGTCCAGCGATTGCGCCCACAGGAAAGCTGCCAGCACGGAAAGCTGTAGCTGGTTTTCACTGTCCCTTGGAACTGCATTCGCTGGTAGACAGACATTCGCGTTCTGCAACAGCTTTCGTTCGTAAAGGGGCAACACTGTGTATTTCTCTCTCGCAGAGCCCGGCTGCCAAATTCGAAACGTCCAGCGATTGCGCCCACAGGAAAGCTGCCAGCACGGAAAGCTGTAGCTGGTTTTCACTGTCCCTTGGAACTGCATTCGCTGGTAGACAGACATTCGCGTTCTGCAAAAGCTTTCGTTCGTAAAGGGGCAACACTGTGTATTTCTCTCTCGCAGAGCCCGGCTGCCAAATTCGACATGTCCAGCGATTGCGCCCACAGGAAAGCTGCCAGCACAGAAAGCTGTAGCTGGTTTTCACTGTCCCTTGGAACTGCATTCGCTGGTAGACAGACATTCGCGTTCTGCAAAAGCTTTCGTTCGTAAAGGGGCAACACTGTGTATTTCTCTCTCGCAGAGCCCGGCTGCCAAATTCGAAACGTCCAGCGATTGCGCCCACAGTAAAGCTGCCAGCACGGAAAGCTGTAGCTGGTTTTCACTGTCCCTTGGAACTGCATTCGCTGGTAGACAGACATTCGCGTTCTGCAACAGCTTTTGTTCGTAAAGGGGCAACACTGTGTATTTCTCTCTCGCAGAGCCCGGCTGCCAAATTCGAAACGTCCAGCGATTGCGCCCACAGGAAAGCTGCCAGCACGGAAAGCTGTAGCTGGTTTTCACTGTCCCTTGGAACTGCATTCGCTGGTAGACAGACATTCGCGTTCTGCAAAAGCTTTCGTTCGTAAAGGGGCAAGACTTTGTATTTCTCTCTCGCAGAGCCCGGCTGCCAAATTAGAAACGTCCAGCGATTGCGCCCACAGGAAAGCTGCCAGCACGGAAAGCTGTAGCTGGTTTTCACTGTCCCTTGGAACTGCATTCGCTGGTAGACAGACATTCGCGTTCTGCAACAGCTTTCGTTCGTAAAGGGGCAACACTGTGTATTTCTCTCTCGGAGAGCCCGGCTGCCAAATTCGAAACGTCCAGCGATTGCGCCCACAGGAAAGCTGCCAGCACGGAAAGCTGTAGCTGGTTTTCACTGTCCCTTGGAACTGCATTCGCTGGTAGACAGACATTCGCGTTCTGCAACAGCTTTCGTTCGTAAAGGGGCAACACTGTGTATTTCTCTCTCGCAGAGCCCGGCTGCCAAATTCGAAACGTCCAGCGATTGCGCCCACAGGAAAGCTGCCAGCACAGAAAGCTGTAGCTGGTTTTCACTGTCCCTTGGAACTGCATTCGCTGGTAGACAGACATTCGCGTTCTGCAAAAGCTTTCGTTCGTAAAGGGGCAACACTGTGTATTTCTCTCTCGGAGAGCCCGGCTGCCAAATTCGAAACGTCCAGCGATTGCGCCCAGAGGAAAGCTGCCAGCACGGAAAGCTGTAGCTGGTTTTCACTGTCCCTTGGAACTGCATTCGCTGGTAGACAGACATTCGCGTTCTGCAAAAGCTTTCGTTCGTAAAGGGGCAACACTGTGTATTTCTCTCTCGCAGAACCTGGCTGCCAAATTCGAAACGTCCAGCGATTGCGCCCACAGGAAAGCTGCCAGCACGGAAAGCTGTAGCTGGTTTTCACTGTCCCTTGGAACTGCATTCGCTGGTAGACAGACATTCGCGTTCTGCAAAAGCTTTCGTTCGTAAAGGGGCAACACTGTGTATTTCTCTCTCGCAGAGCCCGGCTGCCAAATCAGAAACGTCCAGCGATTGCGCCCACAGGAAAGTTGCCAGCACGGAAAGCTGTAGCTGGTTTTCACTGTCCCTTGGAACTGCATTCGCTGGTAGACAGACATTCGCGTTCTGCAACAGCTTTCGTTCGTAAAGGGGCAACACTGTGTATTTCTCTCTCGCAGAGCCCGGCTGCCAAATTCGACATGTCCAGCGAATGCACCCACAGTAAAGCTGCCAGCACGGAAAGCTGTAGCTGGTTTTCACTGTCCCTTGGAACTCTATTCGCTGGTAGACAGACATTCGCGTTCCGCAAAAGCTTTGGTTGGTAATGGGGCAACACTTTGTATATCTGTCTCGGAGAGCCCGGCTGCCAAATTCGAAACGTCCAGCGATTGCGCCCACAGGAAAGCTCCCAGCACAGAAAGCTGTAGCTGGTTTTCACTGTCCCTTGGAACTGCATTCGCTGGTAGACAGACATTCGCGTTCTGCAACAGCTTTCGTTCGTAAAGGGGCAACACTGTGTATTTCTCTCTCGCAGAGCCCGGCTGCCATATTCGAAACGTCCAGCGATTGCGCCCACAGGAAAGCTGCCAGCACAGAAAGCTGTAGCTGGTTTTCACTGTCCCTTGGAACTGTATTCGCTGGTAGACAGACATTCGCGTTCTGCAATAGCTTTTGTTCGTAAAGGGGCAACACTGTGTATTTCTCTCTCGCAGAGCCCAGCTGCCAAATTCGAAACGTCCAGCGATTGCGCCCACAGGAAAGCTGCCAGCACGGAAAGCTGTAGCTGGTTTTCACTGTCCCTTGGAACTGCATTCGCTGGTAGACAGACATTCGCGTTCTGCAATAGCTTTCGTTCGTAAAGGGGCAACACTGTGTATTTCTCTCTCGCAGAGCCCGGCTGCCAAATCAGAAACGTCCAGCGATTGCGCCCACAGGAAAGCTGCCAGCACAGAAAGCTGTAGCTGGTTTTCACTGTCCCTTGGAACTGCATTCGCTGGTAGACAGACATTCGCGTTCTGCAAAAGCTTTCGTTCGTAAAGGGGCAACACTGTGTATTTCTCTCTCGGAGAGCCTGGCTGCCAAATTCGAAACGTCCAGCGATTGCGCCCACAGGAAAGCTGCCAGCACGGAAAGCTGTAGCTGGTTTTCACTGTCCCTTGGAACTGCATTCGCTGGTAGACAGACATTCGCGTTCTGCAAAAGCTTTTGTTCGTAAAGGGGCAACACTGTGTATTTCTCTCTCGCAGAGCCCGGCTGCCAAATTCGAAACGTCCAGCGATTGCGCCCACAGGAAAGTTGCCAGCACGGAAAGCTGTAGCTGGTTTTCACTGTCCCTTGGAACTGCATTCGCTGGTAGACAGACATTCGCGTTCTGCAAAAGCTTTCGTTCGTAAAGGGGCAACACTGTGTATTTCTCTCTCGCAGAGCCCGGCTGCCAAATCAGAAACGTCCAGCGATTGCGCCCACAGGAAAGCTGCCAGCACAGAAAGCTGTAGCTGGTTTTCACTGTCCCTTGGAACTGCATTCGCTGGTAGACAGACATTCGCGTTCTGCAAAAGCTTTCGTTCGTAAAGGGGCAACACTGTGTATTTCTCTCTCGCAGAGCCCGGCTGCCAAATTCGAAACGTCCAGCGATTGCGCCCACAGGAAAGCTGCCAGCACGGAAAGCTGTAGCTGGTTTTCACTGTCCCTTGGAACTGCATTCGCTGGTAGACAGACATTCGCGTTCTGCAACAGCTTTCGTTCGTAAAGGGGCAACACTGTGTATTTCTCTCTCGCAGAGCCCGGCTGCCAAATTCGAAACGTCCAGCGATTGCGCCCACAGGAAAGCTGCCAGCACGGAAAGCTGTAGCTGGTTTTCACTGTCCCTTGGAACTGCATTCGCTGGTAGACAGACATTCGCGTTCTGCAAAAGCTTTCGTTCGTAAAGGGGCAACACTGTGTATTTCTCTCTCGCAGAGCCCGGCTGCCAAATTCGACATGTCCAGCGATTGCGCCCACAGGAAAGCTGCCAGCACAGAAAGCTGTAGCTGGTTTTCACTGTCCCTTGGAACTGCATTCGCTGGTAGACAGACATTCGCGTTCTGCAAAAGCTTTCGTTCGTAAAGGGGCAACACTGTGTATTTCTCTCTCGCAGAGCCCGGCTGCCAAATTCGAAACGTCCAGCGATTGCGCCCACAGTAAAGCTGCCAGCACGGAAAGCTGTAGCTGGTTTTCACTGTCCCTTGGAACTGCATTCGCTGGTAGACAGACATTCGCGTTCTGCAACAGCTTTTGTTCGTAAAGGGGCAACACTGTGTATTTCTCTCTCGCAGAGCCCGGCTGCCAAATTCGAAACGTCCAGCGATTGCGCCCACAGGAAAGCTGCCAGCACGGAAAGCTGTAGCTGGTTTTCACTGTCCCTTGGAACTGCATTCGCTGGTAGACAGACATTCGCGTTCTGCAAAAGCTTTCGTTCGTAAAGGGGCAAGACTTTGTATTTCTCTCTCGCAGAGCCCGGCTGCCAAATTAGAAACGTCCAGCGATTGCGCCCACAGGAAAGCTGCCAGCACGGAAAGCTGTAGCTGGTTTTCACTGTCCCTTGGAACTGCATTCGCTGGTAGACAGACATTCGCGTTCTGCAACAGCTTTCGTTCGTAAAGGGGCAACACTGTGTATTTCTCTCTCGGAGAGCCCGGCTGCCAAATTCGAAACGTCCAGCGATTGCGCCCACAGGAAAGCTGCCAGCACGGAAAGCTGTAGCTGGTTTTCACTGTCCCTTGGAACTGCATTCGCTGGTAGACAGACATTCGCGTTCTGCAACAGCTTTCGTTCGTAAAGGGGCAACACTGTGTATTTCTCTCTCGCAGAGCCCGGCTGCCAAATTCGAAACGTCCAGCGATTGCGCCCACAGGAAAGCTGCCAGCACAGAAAGCTGTAGCTGGTTTTCACTGTCCCTTGGAACTGCATTCGCTGGTAGACAGACATTCGCGTTCTGCAAAAGCTTTCGTTCGTAAAGGGGCAACACTGTGTATTTCTCTCTCGGAGAGCCCGGCTGCCAAATTCGAAACGTCCAGCGATTGCGCCCAGAGGAAAGCTGCCAGCACGGAAAGCTGTAGCTGGTTTTCACTGTCCCTTGGAACTGCATTCGCTGGTAGACAGACATTCGCGTTCTGCAAAAGCTTTCGTTCGTAAAGGGGCAACACTGTGTATTTCTCTCTCGCAGAACCTGGCTGCCAAATTCGAAACGTCCAGCGATTGCGCCCACAGGAAAGCTGCCAGCACGGAAAGCTGTAGCTGGTTTTCACTGTCCCTTGGAACTGCATTCGCTGGTAGACAGACATTCGCGTTCTGCAAAAGCTTTCGTTCGTAAAGGGGCAACACTGTGTATTTCTCTCTCGCAGAGCCCGGCTGCCAAATCAGAAACGTCCAGCGATTGCGCCCACAGGAAAGTTGCCAGCACGGAAAGCTGTAGCTGGTTTTCACTGTCCCTTGGAACTGCATTCGCTGGTAGACAGACATTCGCGTTCTGCAACAGCTTTCGTTCGTAAAGGGGCAACACTGTGTATTTCTCTCTCGCAGAGCCCGGCTGCCAAATTCGACATGTCCAGCGAATGCACCCACAGTAAAGCTGCCAGCACGGAAAGCTGTAGCTGGTTTTCACTGTCCCTTGGAACTCTATTCGCTGGTAGACAGACATTCGCGTTCCGCAAAAGCTTTGGTTGGTAATGGGGCAACACTTTGTATATCTGTCTCGGAGAGCCCGGCTGCCAAATTCGAAACGTCCAGCGATTGCGCCCACAGGAAAGCTCCCAGCACAGAAAGCTGTAGCTGGTTTTCACTGTCCCTTGGAACTGCATTCGCTGGTAGACAGACATTCGCGTTCTGCAACAGCTTTCGTTCGTAAAGGGGCAACACTGTGTATTTCTCTCTCGCAGAGCCCGGCTGCCATATTCGAAACGTCCAGCGATTGCGCCCACAGGAAAGCTGCCAGCACAGAAAGCTGTAGCTGGTTTTCACTGTCCCTTGGAACTGTATTCGCTGGTAGACAGACATTCGCGTTCTGCAATAGCTTTTGTTCGTAAAGGGGCAACACTGTGTATTTCTCTCTCGCAGAGCCCAGCTGCCAAATTCGAAACGTCCAGCGATTGCGCCCACAGGAAAGCTGCCAGCACGGAAAGCTGTAGCTGGTTTTCACTGTCCCTTGGAACTGCATTCGCTGGTAGACAGACATTCGCGTTCTGCAATAGCTTTCGTTCGTAAAGGGGCAACACTGTGTATTTCTCTCTCGCAGAGCCCGGCTGCCAAATCAGAAACGTCCAGCGATTGCGCCCACAGGAAAGCTGCCAGCACAGAAAGCTGTAGCTGGTTTTCACTGTCCCTTGGAACTGCATTCGCTGGTAGACAGACATTCGCGTTCTGCAAAAGCTTTCGTTCGTAAAGGGGCAACACTGTGTATTTCTCTCTCGGAGAGCCTGGCTGCCAAATTCGAAACGTCCAGCGATTGCGCCCACAGGAAAGCTGCCAGCACGGAAAGCTGTAGCTGGTTTTCACTGTCCCTTGGAACTGCATTCGCTGGTAGACAGACATTCGCGTTCTGCAAAAGCTTTTGTTCGTAAAGGGGCAACACTGTGTATTTCTCTCTCGCAGAGCCCGGCTGCCAAATTCGAAACGTCCAGCGATTGCGCCCACAGGAAAGTTGCCAGCACGGAAAGCTGTAGCTGGTTTTCACTGTCCCTTGGAACTGCATTCGCTGGTAGACAGACATTCGCGTTCTGCAAAAGCTTTCGTTCGTAAAGGGGCAACACTGTGTATTTCTCTCTCGCAGAGCCCGGCTGCCAAATCAGAAACGTCCAGCGATTGCGCCCACAGGAAAGCTGCCAGCACAGAAAGCTGTAGCTGGTTTTCACTGTCCCTTGGAACTGCATTCGCTGGTAGACAGACATTCGCGTTCTGCAACAGCTTTCGTTCGTAAAGGGGCAACACTGTGTATTTCTCTCTCGCAGAGCCCGGCTGCCAAATTCGAAACGTCCAGCGATTGCGCCCACAGGAAAGCTGCCAGCACGGAAAGCTGTAGCTGGTTTTCACTGTCCCTTGGAACTGCATTCGCTGGTAGACAGACATTCGCGTTCTGCAAAAGCTTTCGTTCGTAAAGGGGCAACACTGTGTATTTCTCTCTCGCAGAGCCCGGCTGCCAAATCAGAAACGTCCAGCGATTGCGCCCACAGGAAAGCTGCCAGCACAGAAAGCTGTAGCTGGTTTTCACTGTCCCTTGGAACTGCATTCGCTGGTAGACAGACATTCGCGTTCTGCAACAGCTTTCGTTCGTAAAGGGGCAACACTGTGTATTTCTCTCTCGCAGAGCCCGGCTGCCAAATTCGAAACGTCCAGCGATTGCGCCCACAGGAAAGCTGCCAGCACGGAAAGCTGTAGCTGGTTTTCACTGTCCCTTGGAACTGCATTCGCTGGTAGACAGACATTCGCGTTCTGCAAAAGCTTTCGTTCGTAAAGGGGCAACACTGTGTATTTCTCTCTCGCAGAGCCCGGCTGCCATATTCGAAACGTCCAGCGATTGCGCCCACAGGAAAGCTCCCAGCACGGAAAGCTGTAGCTGGTTTTCACTGTCCCTTGGAACTGCATTCGCTGGTAGACAGACATTCGCGTTCTGCAAAAGCTTTCGTTCGTAAAGGGGCAACACTGTGTATTTCTCTCTCGCAGAGCCCGGCTGCCAAATTCGAAACGTCCAGCGAATGCACCCACAGTAAAGCTGCCAGCACGGAAAGCTCTAGCTGGTTTTCACTGTCCCTTGGAACTGTATTCGCTGGTAGACAGACATTCGCGTTCTGCAATAGCTTTTGTTCGTAAAGGGGCAACACTGTGTATTTCTCTCTCGGAGAGCCCGGCTGCCAAATTCGAAACGTCCAGCGATTGCGCCCACAGGAAAGCTGCCCGCACGGAAAGCTGTAGCTGGTTTTCACTGTCCCTTGGAACTGCATTCGCTGGTAGACAGACATTCGCGTTCTGCAAAAGCTTTCGTTCGTAAAGGGGCAACACTGTGTATATCTCTCTCGGAGAGCCCGGCTGCCAAATTCGAAATGTCCAGCGATTGCGCCCACAGGAAAGCTGCCAGCACAGAAAGCTGTAGCTGGTTTTCACTGTCCCTTGGAACTGCATTCGCTGGTAGACAGACATTCGCGTTCTGCAACAGCTTTCGTTCGTAAAGGGGCAACACTGTGTATTTCTCTCTCGCAGAGCCCGGCTGCCAAATTCGAAACGTCCAGCGATTGCGCCCACAGGAAAGCTGCCAGCACGGAAAGCTGTAGCTGGTTTTCACTGTCCCTTGGAACTGCATTCGCTGGTAGACAGACATTCGCGTTCTGCAAAAGCTTTGGTTGGTAATGGGGCAACACTTTGTATATCTGTCTCGGAGAGCCCGGCTGCCAAATTCGAAACGTCCAGCGATTGCGCCCACAGGAAAGCTCCCAGCACGGAAAGCTGTAGCTGGTTTTCACTGTCCCTTGGAACTGCATTCGCTGGTAGACAGACATTCGCGTTCTGCAAAAGCTTTCGTTCGTAAAGGGGCAACACTGTGTATTTCTCTCTCGCAGAGCCCGGCTGCCAAATTCGAAACGTCCAGCGATTGCGCCCACAGGAAAGCTGCCAGCACGGAAAGCTGTAGCTGGTTTTCACTGTCCCTTGGAACTGCATTCGCTGGTAGACAGACATTCGCGTTCTGCAAAAGCTTTCGTTCGTAAAGGGGCAACACTGTGTATTTCTCTCTGGCAGAGCCCGGCTGCCAAATTAGAAACGTCCAGCGATTGCGCCCACAGGAAAGCTGCCAGCACGGAAAGCTGTAGCTGGTTTTCACTGTCCCTTGGAACTGCATTCGCTGGTAGACAGACATTCGCGTTCCGCAAAAGCTTTGGTTGGTAATGGGGCAACACTTTGTATATCTGTCTCGGAGAGCCCGGCTGCCAAATTCGAAACGTCCAGCGATTGCGCCCACAGGAAAGCTGCCAGCACGGAAAGCTGTAGCTGGTTTTCACTGTCCCTTGGAACTGCATTCGCTGGTAGACAGACATTCGCGTTCTGCAACAGCTTTTGTTCGTAAAGGGGCAACACTGTGTATTTCTCTCTCGCAGAGCCCGGCTGCCAAATTCGAAACGTCCAGCGATTGCGCCCACAGGAAAGCTGCCAGCACAGAAAGCTGTAGCTGGTTTTCACTGTCCCTTGGAACTGCATTCGCTGGTAGACAGACATTCGCGTTCTACAAAAGCTTTCGTTCGTAAAGGGGCAACACTGTGTATTTCTCTCTCGGAGAGCCCGGCTGCCAAATTCGAAACGTCCAGCGATTGCGCCCAGAGGAAAGCTGCCAGCACGGAAAGCTGTAGCTGGTTTTCACTGTCCCTTGGAACTGCATTCGCTGGTAGACAGACATTCGCGTTCTGCAAAAGCTTTCGTTCGTAAAGGGGCAACACTGTGTATTTCTCTCTCGCAGAGCCTGGCTGCCAAATTCGAAACGTGCAGCGATTGCGCCCACAGGAAAGCTGCCAGCACGGAAAGCTGTAGCTGGTTTTCACTGTCCCTTGGAACTGCATTCGCTGGTAGACAGACATTCGCGTTCTGCAAAAGCTTTCGTTCGTAAAGGGGCAACACTGTGTATTTCTCTCTCGCAGAGCCCGGCTGCCAAATTCGAAACGTCCAGCGATTGCGCCCACAGGAAAGTTGCCAGCACGGAAAGCTGTAGCTGGTTTTCACTGTCCCTTGGAACTGCATTCGCTGGTAGACAGACATTCGCGTTCTGCAACAGCTTTCGTTCGTAAAGGGGCAACACTGTGTATTTCTCTCTCGCAGAGCCCGGCTGCCAAATTCGACATGTCCAGCGAATGCACCCACAGTAAAGCTGCCAGCACGGAAAGCTGTAGCTGGTTTTCACTGTCCCTTGGAACTCTATTCGCTGGTAGACAGACATTCGCGTTCTGCAATAGCTTTTGTTCGTAAAGGGGCAACACTGTGTATTTCTCTCTCGCAGAGCCCAGCTGCCAAATTCGAAACGTCCAGCGATTGCGCCCACAGGAAAGCTCCCAGCACGGAAAGCTGTAGCTGGTTTTCACTGTCCCTTGGAACTGCATTCGCTGGTAGACAGACATTCGCGTTCTGCAAAAGCTTTCGTTCGTAAAGGGGCAACACTGTGTATTTCTCTCTCGCAGAGCCCGGCTGCCAAATTCGAAACGTCCAGCGATTGCGCCCACAGGAAAGCTCCCAGCACGGAAAGCTGTAGCTGGTTTTCACTGTCCCTTGGAACTGCATTCGCTGGTAGACAGACATTCGCGTTCTGCAACAGCTTTCGTTCGTAAAGGGGCAACACTGTGTATTTCTCTCTCGCAGAGCCCGGCTGCCAAATTCGACATGTCCAGCGAATGCACCCACAGGAAAGCTGCCAGCACGGAAAGCTGTAGCTGGTTTTCACTGTCCCTTGGAACTGTATTCGCTGGTAGACAGACATTCGCGTTCTGCAAGAGCTTTCTGTCGTAAAGGGGCAACACTGTGTATTTCTCTCTCGCAGAGCCCGGCTGCCAAATTCGACATGTCCAGCGAATGCACCCACAGGAAAGCTGCCAGCACGGAAAGCTGTAGCTGGTTTTCACTGTCCCTTGGAACTGCATTCGCTGGTAGACAGACATTCGCGTTCCGCAAAAGCTTTCGTTCGTAAAGGGGCAACACTGTGTATTTCTCTCTCGCAGAGCCCGGCTGCCAAATCAGAAACGTCCAGCGATTGCGCCCACAGGAAAGCTGCCAGCACAGAAAGCTGTAGCTGGTTTTCACTGTCCCTTGGAACTGCATTCGCTGGTAGACAGACATTCGCGTTCTGCAACAGCTTTCGTTCGTAAAGGGGCAACACTGTGTATTTCTCTCTCGCAGAGCCCGGCTGCCAAATTCGAAACGTCCAGCGATTGCGCCCACAGGAAAGCTGCCAGCACAGAAAGCTGTAGCTGGTTTTCACTGTCCCTTGGAACTGCATTCGCTGGTAGACAGACATTCGCGTTCTGCAACAGCTTTTGTTCGTAAAGGGGCAACACTGTGTATTTCTCTCTCGGAGAGCCCGGCTGCCAAATTCGAAACGTCCAGCGATTGCGCCCACAGGAAAGCTGCCAGCACGGAAAGCTGTAGCTGGTTTTCACTGTCCCTTGGAACTGCATTCGCTGATAGACAGACATTCGCGTTCTGCAACAGCTTTCGTTCGTAAAGGGGCAACACTGTGTATTTCTCTCTCGCAGAGCCCGGCTGCCAAATTCGAAATGTCCAGCGATTGCGCCCACAGGAAAGCTGCCAGCACAGAAAGCTGTAGCTGGTTTTCACTGTCCCTTGGAACTGCATTCGCTGGTAGACAGACATTCGCGTTCTGCAACAGCTTTCGTTCGTAAAGGGGCAACACTGTGTATTTCTCTCTCGCAGAGCCCGGCTGCCAAATTCGAAACGTCCAGCGATTGCGCCCACAGGAAAGCTGCCAGCACGGAAAGCTGTAGCTGGTTTTCACTGTCCCTTGGAACTGCATTCGCTGGTAGACAGACATTCGCGTTCTGCAAAAGCTTTCGTTCGTAAAGGGGCAACACTGTGTATTTCTCTCTCGCAGATCCCGGCTGCCAAATTAGAAACGTCCAGCGATTGCGCCCACAGGAAAGTTGCCAGCACGGAAAGCTGTAGCTGGTTTTCACTGTCCCTTGGAACTGCATTCGCTGGTAGACAGACATTCGCGTTCTGCAACAGCTTTCGTTCGTAAAGGGGCAACACTGTGTATTTCTCTCTCGCAGAGCCCGGCTGCCAAATTCGAAACGTCCAGCGATTGCGCCCACAGGAAAGCTGCCAGCACAGAAAGCTGTAGCTGGTTTTCACTGTCCCTTGGAACTGCATTCGCTGGTAGACAGACATTCGCGTTCTGCAAAAGCTTTCGTTCGTAAAGGGGCAACACTGTGTATTTCTCTCTCGCAGAGCCTGGCTTCCAAATTCGAAACGTCCAGCGATTGCGCCCACAGGAAAGCTGCCAGCACGGCAAGCTGTAGCTGGTTTTCACTGTCCCTTGGAACTGCATTCGCTGGGAGACAGACATTCGCGTTCTGCAAAAGCTTTCGTTCGTAAAGGGGCAACACTGTGTATTTCTCTCTTGCAGAGCCCGGCTGCCAAATTCGAAACGTCCAGCGATTGCGCCCACAGGAAAGCTGCCAGCACGGAAAGCTGTAGCTGGTTTTCACTGTCCCTTGGAACTGCATTCGCTGGTAGACAGACATTCGCGTTCTGCAACAGCTTTCGTTCGTAAAGGGGCAACACTGTGTATTTCTCTCTCGCAGAGCCCGGCTGCCAAATTCGACATGTCCAGCGAATGCACCCACAGGAAAGTTGCCAGCACGGAAAGCTGTAGCTGGTTTTCACTGTCCCTTGGAACCGTATTCGCTGGTAGACAGACATTCGCGTTCTGCAAAAGCTTTCGTTCGTAAAGGGGCAACACTGTGTATTTCTCTATCGCAGAGCCCGGCTGCCAAATTCGAAATGTCCAGCGATTGCGCCCACAGGAAAGCTGCCAGCACGGAAAGCTGTAGCTGGTTTTCACTGTCCCTTGGAACTGCATTCGCTGGTAGACAGACATTCGCGTTCTGCAACAGCTTTTGTTCGTAAAGGGGCAACACTGTGTATTTCTCTCTCGCAGAGCCCGGCTGCCAAATTCGAAACGTCCAGCGATTGCGCCCACAGGAAAGCTGCCAGCACGGAAAGCTGTAGCTGGTTTTCACTGTCCCTTGGAACTGCATTCGCTGGTAGACAGACATTCGCGTTCTGCAAAAGCTTTGGTTGGTAATGGGGCAACACTGTGTATTTCTCTCTCGCAGAGCCCAGCTGCCAAATTCGAAACGTCCAGCGATTGCGCCCACAGGAAAGCTGCCAGCACGGAAAGCTGTAGCTGGTTTTCACTGTCCCTTGGAACTGCATTCGCTGGTAGACAAACATTCGCGTTCTGCAAAAGCTTTCGTTCGTAAAGGGGCAACACTGTGTATTTCTCTCTCGCAGAGCCCGGCTGCCAAATCAGAAACGTCCAGCGATTGCGCCCACAGGAAAGCTGCCAGCACGGAAAGCTGTAGCTGGTTTTCACTGTCCCTTGGAACTGCATTCGCTGGTAGACAGACATTCGCGTTCTGCAACAGCTTTCGTTCGTAAAGGGGCAACACTGTGTATTTCTCTCTCGCAGAGCCCGGCTGCCAAATTCGAAACGTCCAGCGATTGCCCCCACAGGAAAGCTGCCAGCACGGAAAGCTGTAGCTGGTTTTCACTGTCCCTTGGAACTGCATTCGCTGGTAGACAGACATTCGCGTTCCGCAAAAGCTTTGGTTGGTACTGGGGCAACACTTTGTATATCTGTCTCGGAGAGCCCGGCTGCCAAATTCGAAACGTCCAGCGATTGCGCCCACAGGAAAGCTCCCAGCACGGAAAGCTGTAGCTGGTTTTCACTGTCCCTTGGAACTGCATTCGCTGGTAGACAGACATTCACGTTCTGCAACAGCTTTCGTTCGTAAAGGGGCAACAATGTGTATTTCTCTCTCGGAGAGCCCGGCTGCCAAATTCAAAACATCCAGCGATTGCGCCCACAGGAAAGCTGCCCGCACGGAAAGCTGTAGCTGGTTTTCACTGTCCCTTGGAACTGCATTCGCTGGTAGACAGACATTCGCGTTCTGCAACAGCTTTCGTTCGTAAAGGGGCAACACTGTGTATTTCTCTCTCGCAGAGCCCGGCTGCCAAATTCGAAACGTCCAGCGATTGCGCCCACAGGAAAGCTGCCAGCACGGAAAGCTGTAGCTGGTTTTCACTGTCCCTTGGAACTGCATTTGCTGGTAGACAGACATTCGCGTTCTGCAAAAGCTTTCGTTCGTAAAGGGGCAACACTGTGTATTTCTCTCTCGCAGAGCCCGGCTGCCAAATTCGAAACGTCCAGCGATTGCGCCCACAGGAAAGTTGCCAGCACGGAAAGCTGTAGCTGGTTTTCACTGTCCCTTGGAACTGCATTCGCTGGTAGACAGACATTCGCGTTCTGCAACAGCTTTCGTTCGTAAAGGGGCAACACTGTGTACTTCTCTCTCGCAGAGCCCGGCTGCCAAATTCGACATGTCCAGCGAATGCACCCACAGTAAAGCTGCCAGCACGGAAAGCTCTAGCTGGTTTTCACTGTCCCTTGGAACTGCATTCGCTGGTAGACAGACATTCGCGTTCTGCAACAGCTTTTGTTCGTAAAGGGGCAACACTGTGTATTTCTCTCTCGCAGAGCCTGGCTTCCAAATTCGAAACGTCCAGCGATTGCGCCCACAGGAAAGCTGCCAGCACGGCAAGCTGTAGCTGGTTTTCACTGTCCCTTGGAACTGCATTCGCTGGTAGACAGACATTCGCGTTCTGCAACAGCTTTCGTTCGTAAAGGGGCAACACTGTGTATTTCTCTCTTGCAGAGCCCGGCTGCCAAATTCGAAACGTCCAGCGATTGCGCCCACAGGAAAGTTGCCAACACGGAAAGCTGTAGCTGGTTTTCACTGTCCCTTGGAACTGCATTCGCTGGTAGACAGACATTCGCGTTCTGCAACAGCTTTCTTTCGTAAAGGGGCAACACTGTGTATTTCTCTCTCGCAGAGCCCGGCTGCCAAATTCGAAACGTCCAGCGATTGCCCCCACAGGAAAGCTGCCAGCACAGAAAGCTGTAGCTGGTTTACACTGTCCCTTGGAACTGCATTCGCTGGTAGACAGACATTCGCGTTCTGCAACAGCTTTCGTTCGTAAAGGGGCAACACTGTGTATTTCTCTCTCGCAGAGCCCGGCTGCCAAATTCGACATGTCCAGCGAATGCACCCACAGTAAAGCTGCCAGCACGGAAAGCTCTAGCTGGTTTTCACTGTCCCTTGGAACTGCATCCGCTGGTAGACAGACATTCGCGTTCTGCAACAGCTTTTGTTCGTAAAGGGGCAACACTGTGTATTTCTCTCTCGCAGAGCCTGGCTTCCAAATTCGAAACGTCCAGCGATTGCGCCCACAGGAAAGCTGCCAGCACGGCAAGCTGTAGCTGGTTTTCACTGTCCCTTGGAACTGCATTCGCTGGTAGACAGACATTCGCGTTCTGCAACAGCTTTCGTTCGTAAAGGGGCAACACTGTGTATTTCTCTCTTGCAGAGCCCGGCTGCCAAATTCGAAACGTCCAGCGATTGCGCCCACAGGAAAGTTGCCAGCACGGAAAGCTGTAGCTGGTTTTCACTGTCCCTTGGAACTGCATTCGCTGGTAGACAGACATTCGCGTTCTGCAACAGCTTTCGTTCGTAAAGGGGCAACACTGTGTATTTCTCTCTCGCAGAGCCCGGCTGCCAAATTCGACATGTCCAGCGAATGCACCCACAGGAAAGCTGCCAGCACGGAAAGCTCTAGCTGGTTTTCACTGTCCCTTGGAACTGTATTCGCTGGTAGACAGACATTCGCGTTCTGCAATAGCTTTTGTTCGTAAAGGGGCAACACTGTGTATTTCTCTCTTGCAGAGCCCGGCTGCCAAATTCGAAACGTCCAGCGATTGCGCCCACAGGAAAGTTGCCAGCACGGAAAGCTGTAGCTGGTTTTCACTGTCCCTTGGAACTGCATTCGCTGGTAGACAGACATTCGCGTTCTGCAACAGCTTTCGTTCGTAAAGGGGCAACACTGTGTATTTCTCTCTCGCAGAGCCCGGCTGCCAAATTCGACATGTCCAGCGAATGCACCCACAGGAAAGCTGCCAGCACGGAAAGCTCTAGCTGGTTTTCACTGTCCCTTGGAACTGTATTCGCTGGTAGACAGACATTCGCGTTCTGCAATAGCTTTTGTTCGTAAAGGGGCAACACTGTGTATTTCTCTCTCGCAGAGCCCAGCTGCCAAATTCGAAACGTCCAGCGATTGCGCCCACAGGAAAGCTGCCAGCACGGAAAGCTGTAGCTGGTTTTCACTGTCCCTTGGAACTGCATTCGCTGGTAGACAAACATTCGCGTTCTGCAAAAGCTTTCGTTCGTAAAGGGGCAACACTGTGTATTTCTCTCTCGCAGAGCCCGGCTGCCAAATCAGAAACGTCCAGCGATTGCGCCCACAGGAAAGCTGCCAGCACAGAAAGCTGTAGCTGGTTTTCACTGTCCCTTGGAACTGCATTCGCTGGTAGACAGACATTCGCGTTCTGCAACAGCTTTCGTTCGTAAAGGGGCAACACTGTGTATTTCTCTCTCGCAGAGCCCGGCTGCCAAATTCGAAACGTCCAGCGATTGCCCCCACAGGAAAGCTGCCAGCACGGAAAGCTGTAGCTGGTTTACACTGTCCCTTGGAACTGCATTCGCTGGTAGACAGACATTCGCGTTCTGCAAAAGCTTTCGTTCGTAAAGGGGCAACACTATGTATTTCTCTCTCGCAGAGCCCGGCTGCCAAATTCGAAACGTCCAGCGATTGCGCCCACAGGAAAGCTGCCAGCACGGAAAGCTGTAGCTGGTTTTCACTGTCCCTTGGAACTGCATTCGCTGGTAGACAGACATTCGCGTTCTGCAACAGCTTTCGTTCGTAAAGGGGCAACACTGTGTATTTCTCTCTCGCAGAGCCCGGCTGCCAAATTCGACATGTCCAGCGAATGTACCAACAGTAAAGCTGCCAGCACGGAAAGCTGTAGCTGGTTTTCACTGTCCCTTGGAACTGTATTCGCTGGTAGACAGACATTCGCGTTCTGCAATAGCTTTTGTTCGTAAAGGGGCAACACTGTGTATTTCTCTCTCGCAGAGCCCGGCTGCCAAATTCGAAACGTCCAGCGATTGCGCCCACAGGAAAGCTGCCAGCACGGAAAGCTGTAGCTGGTTTTCACTGTCCCTTGGAACTGCATTCGCTGGTAGACAGACATTCGCGTTCTGCAAAAGCTTTCGTTCGTAAAGGGGCAACACTGTGTATTTCTCTCTCGCAGAGCCCGGCTGCCATATTCGAAACGTCCAGCGATTGCGCCCACAGGAAAGCTCCCAGCACGGAAAGCTGTAGCTGGTTTTCACTGTCCCTTGGAACTGCATTCGCTGGTAGACAGACATTCGCGTTCTGCAAAAGCTTTCGTTCGTAAAGGGGCAACACTGTGTATTTCTCTCTCGCAGAGCCCGGCTGCCAAATTCGAAACGTCCAGCGAATGCACCCACAGTAAAGCTGCCAGCACGGAAAGCTCTAGCTGGTTTTCACTGTCCCTTGGAACTGTATTCGCTGGTAGACAGACATTCGCGTTCTGCAATAGCTTTTGTTCGTAAAGGGGCAACACTGTGTATTTCTCTCTCGGAGAGCCCGGCTGCCAAATTCGAAACGTCCAGCGATTGCGCCCACAGGAAAGCTGCCCGCACGGAAAGCTGTAGCTGGTTTTCACTGTCCCTTGGAACTGCATTCGCTGGTAGACAGACATTCGCGTTCTGCAAAAGCTTTCGTTCGTAAAGGGGCAACACTGTGTATTTCTCTCTCGCAGAGCCCGGCTGCCAAATTCGAAATGTCCAGCGATTGCGCCCACAGGAAAGCTGCCAGCACAGAAAGCTGTAGCTGGTTTTCACTGTCCCTTGGAACTGCATTCGCTGGTAGACAGACATTCGCGTTCTGCAACAGCTTTCGTTCGTAAAGGGGCAACACTGTGTATTTCTCTCTCGCAGAGCCCGGCTGCCAAATTCGAAACGTCCAGCGATTGCGCCCACAGGAAAGCTGCCAGCACGGAAAGCTGTAGCTGGTTTTCACTGTCCCTTGGAACTGCATTCGCTGGTAGACAGACATTCGCGTTCTGCAAAAGCTTTGGTTGGTAATGGGGCAACACTTTGTATATCTGTCTCGGAGAGCCCGGCTGCCAAATTCGAAACGTCCAGCGATTGCGCCCACAGGAAAGCTCCCAGCACGGAAAGCTGTAGCTGGTTTTCACTGTCCCTTGGAACTGCATTCGCTGGTAGACAGACATTCGCGTTCTGCAAAAGCTTTCGTTCGTAAAGGGGCAACACTGTGTATTTCTCTCTCGCAGAGCCCGGCTGCCAAATTCGAAACGTCCAGCGATTGCGCCCACAGGAAAGCTGCCAGCACGGAAAGCTGTAGCTGGTTTTCACTGTCCCTTGGAACTGCATTCGCTGGTAGACAGACATTCGCGTTCTGCAAAAGCTTTCGTTCGTAAAGGGGCAACACTGTGTATTTCTCTCTGGCAGAGCCCGGCTGCCAAATTAGAAACGTCCAGCGATTGCGCCCACAGGAAAGCTGCCAGCACGGAAAGCTGTAGCTGGTTTTCACTGTCCCTTGGAACTGCATTCGCTGGTAGACAGACATTCGCGTTCCGCAAAAGCTTTGGTTGGTAATGGGGCAACACTTTGTATATCTGTCTCGGAGAGCCCGGCTGCCAAATTCGAAACGTCCAGCGATTGCGCCCACAGGAAAGCTGCCAGCACGGAAAGCTGTAGCTGGTTTTCACTGTCCCTTGGAACTGCATTCGCTGGTAGACAGACATTCGCGTTCTGCAACAGCTTTTGTTCGTAAAGGGGCAACACTGTGTATTTCTCTCTCGCAGAGCCCGGCTGCCAAATTCGAAACGTCCAGCGATTGCGCCCACAGGAAAGCTGCCAGCACAGAAAGCTGTAGCTGGTTTTCACTGTCCCTTGGAACTGCATTCGCTGGTAGACAGACATTCGCGTTCTACAAAAGCTTTCGTTCGTAAAGGGGCAACACTGTGTATTTCTCTCTCGGAGAGCCCGGCTGCCAAATTAGAAACGTCCAGCGATTGCGCCCACAGGAAAGCTGCCAGCACGGAAAGCTGTAGCTGGTTTTCACTGTCCCTTGGAACTGCATTCGCTGGTAGACAGATATTCGCGTTCTGCAAAAGCTTTCGTTCGTAAAGGGGCAACACTGTGTATTTCTCTCTCGCAGAGCCTGGCTGCCAAATTCGAAACGTGCAGCGATTGCGCCCACAGGAAAGCTGCCAGCACGGAAAGCTGTAGCTGGTTTTCACTGTCCCTTGGAACTGCATTCGCTGGTAGACAGACATTCGCGTTCTGCAAAAGCTTTCGTTCGTAAAGGGGCAACACTGTGTATTTCTCTCTCGCAGAGCCCGGCTGCCAAATTCGAAACGTCCAGCGATTGCGCCCACAGGAAAGTTGCCAGCACGGAAAGCTGTAGCTGGTTTTCACTGTCCCTTGGAACTGCATTCGCTGGTAGACAGACATTCGCGTTCTGCAACAGCTTTCGTTCGTAAAGGGGCAACACTGTGTATTTCTCTCTCGCAGAGCCCGGCTGCCAAATTCGACATGTCCAGCGAATGCACCCACAGTAAAGCTGCCAGCACGGAAAGCTGTAGCTGGTTTTCACTGTCCCTTGGAACTCTATTCGCTGGTAGACAGACATTCGCGTTCTGCAATAGCTTTTGTTCGTAAAGGGGCAACACTGTGTATTTCTCTCTCGCAGAGCCCAGCTGCCAAATTCGAAACGTCCAGCGATTGCGCCCACAGGAAAGCTCCCAGCACGGAAAGCTGTAGCTGGTTTTCACTGTCCCTTGGAACTGCATTCGCTGGTAGACAGACATTCGCGTTCTGCAAAAGCTTTCGTTCGTAAAGGGGCAACACTGTGTATTTCTCTCTCGCTGAGCCCGGCTGCCAAATTCGAAACGTCCAGCGATTGCGCCCACAGGAAAGCTGCCAGCACGGAAAGCTGTAGCTGGTTTTCACTGTCCCTTGGAACTGCATTCGCTGGTAGACAGACATTCGCGTTCTGCAACAGCTTTCGTTCGTAAAGGGGCAACACTGTGTATTTCTCTCTCGCAGAGCCCGGCTGCCAAATTCGACATGTCCAGCGAATGCACCCACAGGAAAGCTGCCAGCACGGAAAGCTGTAGCTGGTTTTCACTGTCCCTTGGAACTGTATTCGCTGGTAGACAGACATTCGCGTTCTGCAAGAGCTTTCTGTCGTAAAGGGGCAACACTGTGTATTTCTGTCTCGCAGAGCCCGGCTGCCAAATTCGACATGTCCAGCGAATGCACCCACAGGAAAGCTGCCAGCACGGAAAGCTGTAGCTGGTTTTCACTGTCCCTTGGAACTGCATTCGCTGGTAGACAGACATTCGCGTTCCGCAAAAGCTTTCGTTCGTAAAGGGGCAACACTGTGTATTTCTCTCTCGCAGAGCCCGGCTGCCAAATCAGAAACGTCCAGCGATTGCGCCCACAGGAAAGCTGCCAGCACAGAAAGCTGTAGCTGGTTTTCACTGTCCCTTGGAACTGCATTCGCTGGTAGACAGACATTCGCGTTCTGCAACAGCTTTCGTTCGTAAAGGGGCAACACTGTGTATTTCTCTCTCGCAGAGCCCGGCTGCCAAATTCGAAACGTCCAGCGATTGCGCCCACAGGAAAGCTGCCAGCACAGAAAGCTGTAGCTGGTTTTCACTGTCCCTTGGAACTGCATTCGCTGGTAGACAGACATTCGCGTTCTGCAAAAGCTTTCGTTCGTAAAGGGGCAACACTGTGTATTTCTCTCTCGCAGAGCCCGGCTGCCAAATTCGAAACGTCCAGCGATTGCGCCCACAGGAAAGCTGCCAGCACGGAAAGCTGTAGCTGGTTTTCACTGTCCCTTGGAACTGCATTCGCTGGTAGACAGACATTCGCGTTCTGCAACAGCTTTTGTTCGTAAAGGGGCAACACTGTGTATTTCTCTCTCGGAGAGCCCGGCTGCCAAATTCGAAACGTCCAGCGATTGCGCCCACAGGAAAGCTGCCAGCACGGAAAGCTGTAGCTGGTTTTCACTGTCCCTTGGAACTGCATTCGCTGATAGACAGACATTCGCGTTCTGCAACAGCTTTCGTTCGTAAAGGGGCAACACTGTGTATTTCTCTCTCGCAGAGCCCGGCTGCCAAATTCGAAATGTCCAGCGATTGCGCCCACAGGAAAGCTGCCAGCACGGAAAGCTGTAGCTGGTTTTCACTGTCCCTTGGAACTGCATTCGCTGGTAGACAGACATTCGCGTTCTGCAAAAGCTTTCGTTCGTAAAGGGGCAACACTGTGTATTTCTCTCTCGCAGATCCCGGCTGCCAAATTAGAAACGTCCAGCGATTGCGCCCACAGGAAAGTTGCCAGCACGGAAAGCTGTAGCTGGTTTTCACTGTCCCTTGGAACTGCATTCGCTGGTAGACAGACATTCGCGTTCTGCAACAGCTTTCGTTCGTAAAGGGGCAACACTGTGTATTTCTCTCTCGCAGAGCCCGGCTGCCAAATTCGAAACGTCCAGCGATTGTGCCCACAGGAAAGCTGCCAGCACAGAAAGCTGTAGCTGGTTTTCACTGTCCCTTGGAACTGCATTCGCTGGTAGACAGACATTCGCGTTCTGCAAAAGCTTTCGTTCGTAAAGGGGCAACACTGTGTATTTCTCTCTCGCAGAGCCTGGCTTCCAAATTCGAAACGTCCAGCGATTGCGCCCACAGGAAAGCTGCCAGCACGGCAAGCTGTAGCTGGTTTTCACTGTCCCTTGGAACTGCATTCGCTGGGAGACAGACATTCGCGTTCTGCAAAAGCTTTCGTTCGTAAAGGGGCAACACTGTGTATTTCTCTCTTGCAGAGCCCGGCTGCCAAATTCGAAACGTCCAGCGATTGCGCCCACAGGAAAGCTGCCAGCACGGAAAGCTGTAGCTGGTTTTCACTGTCCCTTGGAACTGCATTCGCTGGTAGACAGACATTCGCGTTCTGCAACAGCTTTCGTTCGTAAAGGGGCAACACTGTGTATTTCTCTCTCGCAGAGCCCGGCTGCCAAATTCGACATGTCCAGCGAATGCACCCACAGGAAAGTTGCCAGCACGGAAAGCTGTAGCTGGTTTTCACTGTCCCTTGGAACCGTATTCGCTGGTAGACAGACATTCGCGTTCTGCAAAAGCTTTCGTTCGTAAAGGGGCAACACTGTGTATTTCTCTATCGCAGAGCCCGGCTGCCAAATTCGAAATGTCCAGCGATTGCGCCCACAGGAAAGCTCCCAGCACGGAAAGCTGTAGCTGGTTTTCACTGTCCCTTGGAACTGCATTCGCTGGTAGACAGACATTCGCGTTCTGCAACAGCTTTTGTTCGTAAAGGGGCAACACTGTGTATTTCTCTCTCGCAGAGCCCGGCTGCCAAATTCGAAACGTCCAGCGATTGCGCCCACAGGAAAGCTGCCAGCACGGAAAGCTGTAGCTGGTTTTCACTGTCCCTTGGAACTGCATTCGCTGGTAGACAGACATTCGCGTTCTGCAAAAGCTTTGGTTGGTAATGGGGCAACACTGTGTATTTCTCTCTCGCAGAGCCCAGCTGCCAAATTCGAAACGTCCAGCGATTGCGCCCACAGGAAAGCTGCCAGCACGGAAAGCTGTAGCTGGTTTTCACTGTCCCTTGGAACTGCATTCGCTGGTAGACAAACATTCGCGTTCTGCAAAAGCTTTCGTTCGTAAAGGGGCAACACTGTGTATTTCTCTCTCGCAGAGCCCGGCTGCCAAATCAGAAACGTCCAGCGATTGCGCCCACAGGAAAGCTGCCAGCACGGAAAGCTGTAGCTGGTTTTCACTGTCCCTTGGAACTGCATTCGCTGGTAGACAGACATTCGCGTTCTGCAACAGCTTTCGTTCGTAAAGGGGCAACACTGTGTATTTCTCTCTCGCAGAGCCCGGCTGCCAAATTCGAAAAGTCCAGCGATTGCCCCCACAGGAAAGCTGCCAGCACGGAAAGCTGTAGCTGGTTTACACTGTCCCTTGGAACTGCATTCGCTGGTAGACAGACATTCGCGTTCTGCAACAGCTTTCGTTCGTAAAGGGGCAACACTGTGTATTTCTCTCTCGCAGAGCCCGGCTGCCAAATTCGAAACGTCCAGCGATTGCCCCCACAGGAAAGCTGCCAGCACGGAAAGCTGTAGCTGGTTTTCACTGTCCCTTGGAACTGCATTCGCTGGTAGACAGACATTCGCGTTCCGCAAAAGCTTTGGTGGTACTGGGGCAACACTTTGTATATCTGTCTCGGAGAGGCCGGCTGCCAAATTCGAAACGTCCAGCGATTGCGCCCACAGGAAAGCTCCCAGCACGGAAAGCTGTAGCTGGTTTTCACTGTCCCTTGGAACTGCATTCGCTGGTAGACAGACATTCACGTTCTGCAACAGCTTTCGTTCGTAAAGGGGCAACAATGTGTATTTCTCTCTCGGAGAGCCCGGCTGCCAAATTCAAAACATCCAGCGATTGCGCCCACAGGAAAGCTGCCCGCACGGAAAGCTGTAGCTGGTTTTCACTGTCCCTTGGAACTGCATTCGCTGGTAGACAGACATTCGCGTTCTGCAACAGCTTTCGTTCGTAAAGGGGCAACACTGTGTATTTCTCTCTCGCAGAGCCCGGCTGCCAAATTCGAAACGTCCAGCGATTGCGCCCACAGGAAAGCTGCCAGCACGGAAAGCTGTAGCTGGTTTTCACTGTCCCTTGGAACTGCATTTGCTGGTAGACAGACATTCGCGTTCTGCAAAAGCTTTCGTTCGTAAAGGGGCAACACTGTGTATTTCTCTCTCGCAGAGCCCGGCTGCCAAATTCGAAACGTCCAGCGATTGCGCCCACAGGAAAGTTGCCAGCACGGAAAGCTGTAGCTGGTTTTCACTGTCCCTTGGAACTGCATTCGCTGGTAGACAGACATTCGCGTTCTGCAACAGCTTTCGTTCGTAAAGGGGCAACACTGTGTATTTCTCTCTCGCAGAGCCCGGCTGCCAAATTCGACATGTCCAGCGAATGCACCCACAGTAAAGCTGCCAGCACGGAAAGCTCTAGCTGGTTTTCACTGTCCCTTGGAACTGCATTCGCTGGTAGACAGACATTCGCGTTCTGCAACAGCTTTTGTTCGTAAAGGGGCAACACTGTGTATTTCTCTCTCGCAGAGCCTGGCTTCCAAATTCGAAACGTCCAGCGATTGCGCCCACAGGAAAGCTGCCAGCACGGCAAGCTGTAGCTGGTTTTCACTGTCCCTTGGAACTGCATTCGCTGGTAGACAGACATTCGCGTTCTGCAACAGCTTTCGTTCGTAAAGGGGCAACACTGTGTATTTCTCTCTTGCAGAGCCCGGCTGCCAAATTCGACATGTCCAGCGATTGCGCCCACAGGAAAGTTGCCAACACGGAAAGCTGTAGCTGGTTTTCACTGTCCCTTGGAACTGCATTCGCTGGTAGACAGACATTCGCGTTCTGCAACAGCTTTCTTTCGTAAAGGGGCAACACTGTGTATTTCTCTCTCGCAGAGCCCGGCTGCCAAATTCGAAACGTCCAGCGATTGCCCCCACAGGAAAGCTGCCAGCACAGAAAGCTGTAGCTGGTTTACACTGTCCCTTGGAACTGCATTCGCTGGTAGACAGACATTCGCGTTCTGCAACAGCTTTCGTTCGTAAAGGGGCAACACTGTGTATTTCTCTCTCGCAGAGCCCGGCTGCCAAATTCGACATGTCCAGCGAATGCACCCACAGTAAAGCTGCCAGCACGGAAAGCTCTAGCTGGTTTTCACTGTCCCTTGGAACTGCATCCGCTGGTAGACAGACATTCGCGTTCTGCAACAGCTTTTGTTCGTAAAGGGGCAACACTGTGTATTTCTCTCTCGCAGAGCCTGGCTTCCAAATTCGAAACGTCCAGCGATTGCGCCCACAGGAAAGCTGCCAGCACGGCAAGCTGTAGCTGGTTTTCACTGTCCCTTGGAACTGCATTCGCTGGTAGACAGACATTCGCGTTCTGCAACAGCTTTCGTTCGTAAAGGGGCAACACTGTGTATTTCTCTCTTGCAGAGCCCGGCTGCCAAATTCGAAACGTCCAGCGATTGCGCCCACAGGAAAGTTGCCAGCACGGAAAGCTGTAGCTGGTTTTCACTGTCCCTTGGAACTGCATTCGCTGGTAGACAGACATTCGCGTTCTGCAACAGCTTTCGTTCGTAAAGGGGCAACACTGTGTATTTCTCTCTCGCAGAGCCCGGCTGCCAAATTCGACATGTCCAGCGAATGCACCCACAGGAAAGCTGCCAGCACGGAAAGCTCTAGCTGGTTTTCACTGTCCCTTGGAACTGTATTCGCTGGTAGACAGACATTCGCGTTCTGCAATAGCTTTTGTTCGTAAAGGGGCAACACTGTGTATTTCTCTCTTGCAGAGCCCGGCTGCCAAATTCGAAACGTCCAGCGATTGCGCCCACAGGAAAGTTGCCAGCACGGAAAGCTGTAGCTGGTTTTCACTGTCCCTTGGAACTGCATTCGCTGGTAGACAGACATTCGCGTTCTGCAACAGCTTTCGTTCGTAAAGGGGCAACACTGTGTATTTCTCTCTCGCAGAGCCCGGCTGCCAAATTCGACATGTCCAGCGAATGCACCCACAGGAAAGCTGCCAGCACGGAAAGCTCTAGCTGGTTTTCACTGTCCCTTGGAACTGTATTCGCTGGTAGACAGACATTCGCGTTCTGCAATAGCTTTTGTTCGTAAAGGGGCAACACTGTGTATTTCTCTCTCGCAGAGCCCAGCTGCCAAATTCGAAACGTCCAGCGATTGCGCCCACAGGAAAGCTGCCAGCACGGAAAGCTGTAGCTGGTTTTCACTGTCCCTTGGAACTGCATTCGCTGGTAGACAAACATTCGCGTTCTGCAAAAGCTTTCGTTCGTAAAGGGGCAACACTGTGTATTTCTCTCTCGCAGAGCCCGGCTGCCAAATCAGAAACGTCCAGCGATTGCGCCCACAGGAAAGCTGCCAGCACAGAAAGCTGTAGCTGGTTTTCACTGTCCCTTGGAACTGCATTCGCTGGTAGACAGACATTCGCGTTCTGCAACAGCTTTCGTTCGTAAAGGGGCAACACTGTGTATTTCTCTCTCGCAGAGCCCGGCTGCCAAATTCGAAACGTCCAGCGATTGCCCCCACAGGAAAGCTGCCAGCACGGAAAGCTGTAGCTGGTTTACACTGTCCCTTGGAACTGCATTCGCTGGTAGACAGACATTCGCGTTCTGCAAAAGCTTTCGTTCGTAAAGGGGCAACACTATGTATTTCTCTCTCGCAGAGCCCGGCTGCCAAATTCGAAACGTCCAGCGATTGCGCCCACAGGAAAGCTGCCAGCACGGAAAGCTGTAGCTGGTTTTCACTGTCCCTTGGAACTGCATTCGCTGGTAGACAGACATTCGCGTTCTGCAACAGCTTTCGTTCGTAAAGGGGCAACACTGTGTATTTCTCTCTCGCAGAGCCCGGCTGCCAAATTCGACATGTCCAGCGAATGTACCAACAGTAAAGCTGCCAGCACGGAAAGCTGTAGCTGGTTTTCACTGTCCCTTGGAACTGCATTCGCTGGTAGACAGACATTCGCGTTCTGCAAAAGCTTTTGTTCGTAAAGGGGCAACACTGTGTATTTCTCTCTCGCAGAGCCCGGCTGCCAAATTCGAAACGTCCAGCGATTGCGCCCACAGGAAAGTTGCCAGCACGGAAAGCTGTAGCTGGTTTTCACTGTCCCTTGGAACTGCATTCGCTGGTAGACAGACATTCGCGTTCTGCAACAGCTTTCGTTCGTAAAGGGGCAACACTGTGTATTTCTCTCTCGCAGAGCCCGGCTGCCAAATTCGACATGTCCAGCGAATGCACCCACAGGAAAGTTGCCAGCACGGAAAGCTGTAGCTGGTTTTCACTGTCCCTTGGAACCGTATTCGCTGGTAGACAGACATTCGCGTTCTGCAATAGCTTTTGTTCGTAAAGGGGCAACACTGTGTATTTCTCTCTCGCAGAGCCCGGCTGCCAAATTCGAAACGTCCAGCGATTGCGCCCACAGGAAAGCTGCCAGCACAGAAAGCTGTAGCTGGTTTTCACTGTCCCTTGGAACTGCATTCGCTGGTAGACAGACATTCGCGTTCTGCAAAAGCTTTCGTTCGTAAAGGGGCAACACTGTGTATTTCTCTCTCGCAGAGCCCGGCTGCCAAATTCGAAACGTCCAGCGATTGCGCCCACAGGAAAGCTCCCAGCACGGAAAGCTGTAGCTGGTTTTCACTGTCCCTTGGAACTGCATTCGCTGGTAGACAGACATTCGCGTTCTGCAACAGCTTTTGTTCGTAAAGGGGCAACACTGTGTATTTCTCTCTCGGAGAGCCCGGCTGCCAAATTCGAAACGTCCAGCGATTGCGCCCACAGGAAAGCTGCCAGCACGGAAAGCTGTAGCTGGTTTTCACTGTCCCTTGGAACTGCATTCGCTGGTAGACAGACATTCGCGTTCTGCAAAAGCTTTGGTTGGTAATGGGGCAACACTTTGTATATCTGTCTCGGAGAGCCCGGCTGCCAAATTCGAAACGTCCAGCGATTGCGCCCACAGGAAAGCTGCCAGCACGGAAAGCTGTAGCTGGTTTTCACTGTCCCTTGTAACTGCATTCGCTGATAGACAGACATTCGCGTTCTGCAACAGCTTTCGTTCGTAAAGGGGCAACACTGTCTATTTCTCTCTCGCAGAGCCCGGCTGCCAAATTCGAAATGTCCAGCGATTGCGCCCACAGGAAAGCTGCCAGCACAGAAAGCTGTAGCTGGTTTTCACTGTCCCTTGGAACTGCATTCGCTGGTAGACAGACATTCGCGTTCTGCAACAGCTTTCGTTCGTAAAGGGGCAACACTGTGTATTTCTCTCTCGGAGAGCCCGGCTGCCAAATTCGAAACGTCCAGCGATTGCGCCCACAGGAAAGCTGCCAGCACGGAAAGCTGTAGCTGGTTTTCACTGTCCCTTGGAACTGCATTCGCTGGTAGACAGACATTCGCGTTCTGCAAAAGCTTTCGTTCGTAAAGGGGCAACACTGTGTATTTCTCTCTCGCAGAGCCCGGCTGCCAAATTCGAAACGTCCAGCGATTGCGCCCACAGGAAAGCTGCCAGCACAGAAAGCTGTAGCTGGTTTTCACTGTCCCTTGGAACTGCATTCGCTGGTAGACAGACATTCGCGTTCTGCAACAGCTTTCGTTCGTAAAGGGGCAACAATGTGTATTTCTCTCTCGGAGAGCCCGGCTGCCAAATTCAAAACATCCAGCGATTGCGCCCACAGGAAAGCTGCCCGCACGGAAAGCTGTAGCTGGTTTTCACTGTCCCTTGGAACTGCAATCGCTGGTAGACAGACATTCGCGTTCTGCAACAGCTTTCGTTCGTAAAGGGGCAACACTGTGTATTTCTCTCTCGCAGAGCCCGGCTGCCAAATTCGACATGTCCAGCGAATGTACCCACAGTAAAGCTGCCAGCACGGAAAGCTGTAGCTGGTTTTCACTGTCCCTTGGAACTGCATTCGCTGGTAGACAGACATTCGCGTTCTGCAAAAGCTTTCGTTCGTAAAGGGGCAACACTGTGTATTTCTCTCTCGCAGAGCCCGGCTGCCAAATTCGAAACGTCCAGCGATTGCGCCCACAGGAAAGCTGCCAGCACAGAAAGCTGTAGCTGGTTTTCACTGTCCCTTGGAACTGCATTCGCTGGTAGACAGACATTCGCGTTCTGCAAAAGCTTTTGTTCGTAAAGGGGCAACACTGTGTATTTCTCTCTCGGAGAGCCTGGCTGCCAAATTCGAAAAGTCCAGCGATTGCGCCCACAGGAAAGCTGCCAGCACGGAAAGCTGTATCTGGTTTTCACTGTCCCTTGGAACTGCATTCGCTGGTAGACAGACATTCGCGTTCTGCAAAAGCTTTCGTTCGTAAAGGGGCAACACTGTGTATTTCTCTCTCGCAGAGCCCGGCTGCCAAATTCGAAACGTCCAGCGATTGCGCCCACAGGAAAGTTGCCAGCACGGAAAGCTGTAGCTGGTTTTCACTGTCCCTTGGAACTGCATTCGCTGGTAGACAGACATTCGCGTTCTGCAACAGCTTTCGTTCGTAAAGGGGCAACACTGTGTATTTCTCTCTCGCAGAGCCCGGCTGCCAAATTCGACATGTCCAGCGAATGCACCCACAGGAAAGTTGCCAGCACGGAAAGCTCTAGCTGGTTTTCACTGTCCCTTGGAACCGTATTCGCTGGTAGACAGACATTCGCGTTCCGCAAAAGCTTTGGTTGGTAATGGGGCAACAATTTGTATATCTGTCTCGGAGAGCCCGTCTGCCAAATTCGAAACGTCCAGCGATTGCGCCCACAGGAAAGCTGCCAGCACGGAAAGCTGTAGCTGGTTTTCACTGTCCCTTGGAACTGCATTCGCTGGTAGACAGACATTCGCGTTCTGCAACAGCTTTCGTTCGTAAAGGGGCAACACTGTGTATTTCTCTCTCGGAGAGCCCGGCTGCCAAATTCAAAACGTCCAGCGATTGCGCCCACAGGAAAGCTGCCAGCACGGAAAGCTGTAGCTGGTTTTCACTGTCCCTTGGAACTGCATTCGCTGGTAGACAGACATTCGCGTTCTGCAAAAGCTTTCGTTCGTAAAGGGGCAACACTGTGTATTTCTCTCTCGCAGAGCCTGGCTGCCAAATTCGAAACGTCCAGCGATTGCGCCCACAGGAAAGTTGCCAGCACGGAAAGCTGTAGCTGGTTTTCACTGTCCCTTGGAACTGCATTCGCTGGTAGACAGACATTCGCGTTCTGCAACAGCTTTCGTTCGTAAAGGGGCAACACTGTGTATTTCTCTCTCGCAGAGCCCGTCTGCCAAATTCGAAACGTCCAGCGATTGCGCCCACAGGAAAGCTGCCAGCACGGAAAGCTGTAGCTGGTTTTCACTGTCCCTTGGAACTGCATTCGCTGGTAGACAGACATTCGCGTTCTGCAACAGCTTTCGTTCGTAAAGGGGCAACACTGTGTATTTCTCTCTCGGAGAGCCCGGCTGCCAAATTCGACATGTCCAGCGAATGCACCCACAGTAAAGCTGCCAGCACGGAAAGCTGTAGCTGGTTTTCACTGTCCCTTGGAACTCTATTCGCTGGTAGACAGACATTCGCGTTCTGCAATAGCTTTTGTTCGTAAAGGGGCAACACTTTGTATTTCTCTCTCGCAGAGCCCAGCTGCCAAATTCGAAACGTCCAGCGATTGCGCCCACAGGAAAGCTGCCAGCACGGAAAGCTGTAGCTGGTTTTCACTGTCCCTTGGAACTGCATTCGCTGGTAGACAGACATTCGCGTTCTGCAAGAACTTTCTGTCGTAAAGGGGCAACACTGTGTATTTCTCTCTCGCAGAGCCCGGCTGCCAAATTCGACATGTCCAGCGAATGCACCCACAGGAAAGCTGCCAGCACGGAAAGCTGTAGCTGGTTTTCACTGTCCCTTGGAACTGTATTCGCTGGTAGACAGACATTCGCGTTCTGCCATAGCTTTTGTTCGTAAAGGGGCAACACTGTGTATTTCTCTCTCGCAGAGCCCAGCTGCCAAATTCGAAACGTCCAGCGATTGCGCCCACAGGAAAGCTCCCAGCACGGAAAGCTGTAGCTGGTTTTCACTGTCCCTTGGAACTGCATTCGCTGGTAGACAGACATTCGCGTTCCGCAAAAGCTTTCGTTCGTAAAGGGGCAACACTGTGTATTTCTCTCTCGCAGAGCCCGGCTGCCAAATCAGAAACGTCCAGCGATTGCGCCCACAGGAAAGCTCCCAGCACGGAAAGCTGTAGCTGGTTTTCACTGTCCCTTGGAACTGCATTCGCTGGTAGACAGACATTCGCGTTCTGCAAAAGCTTTGGTTGGTAATGGGGCAACACTTTGTATATCTGTCTCGGAGAGCCCGGCTGCCAAATTCGAAACGTCCAGCGATTGCGCCCACAGGAAAGCTGCCAGCACGGAAAGCTGTAGCTGGTTTTCACTGTCCCTTGGAACTGCATTCGCTGATAGACAGACATTCGCGTTCTGCAACAGCTTTCGTTCGTAAAGGGGCAACACTGTGTATTTCTCTCTCGCAGAGCCCGGCTGCCAAATTCGAAATGTCCAGCGATTGCGCCCACAGGAAAGCTGCCAGCACAGAAAGCTGTAGCTGGTTTTCACTGTCCCTTGGAACTGCATTCGCTGGTAGACAGACATTCGCGTTCTGCAACAGCTTTGGTTGGTAATGGGGCAACACTGTGTATATCTCTCGGAGAGCCCGGCTGCCAAATTCGAAACGTCAAGCGATTGTGCCCACAGGAAAGCTGCCAGCACAGAAAGCTGTAGCTGGTTTTCACTGTCCCTTGGAACTGCATTCGCTGGTAGACAGACATTCGCGTTCTGCAAAACCTTTCGTTCGTAATGGGGCAACACTCTGTATATCTCTCTCGGAGAGCCCGGCTGCCAAATTCGAAACGTCCAGCGATTGCGCCCACAGGAAAGCTGCCAGCACGGAAAGCTGTAGCTGGTTTTCACTGTCCCTTGGAACTGCATTCGCTGGTAGACAGACATTCGCGTTCTGCAAAAGCTTTCGTTCGTAAAGGGGCAACACTGTGTATTTCTCTCTCGCAGAGCCCGGTTGCCAAATTCGAAACGTCCAGCGATTGCGCCCACAGGAAAGCTGCCAGCACGGAAAGCTGTAGCTGGTTTTCACTGTCGCTTGGAACTGCATTCGCTGGTAGACAGACATTCGCGTTCTGCAAAAGCTTTCGTTCGTAAAGGGGCAACACTCTGTATTTCTCTCTGGCAGAGCCCGGCTGCCAAATTCGAAACGTCCAGCGATTGCGCCCACAGGAAAGCTGCCAGCACGGAAAGCTGTAGCTGGTTTTCACTGTCCCTTGGAACTGCATTCGCTGGTAGACAGACATTCGCGTTCTGCAAAAGCTTTCGTTCGTAATGGGGCAACACTGTGTATTTCTCTCTGGCAGAACCCGGCTGCCAAATTCGAAACGTCCAGCGATTGCGCCCACAGGAAAGCTGCCCGCACGGAAAGCTGTAGCTGGTTTTCACTGTCCCTTGGAACTGCATTCGCTGGTAGACAGACATTCGCGTTCTGCAACAGCTTTCGTTCGTAAAGGGGCAACACTGTGTATTTCTCTCTCGCAGAGCCCGGCTGCCAAATTCGAAACGTCCAGCGATTGCGCCCACAGGAAAGCTGCCAGCACGGAAAGCTGTAGCTGGTTTTCACTGTCCCTTGGAACTGCATTCGCTGGTAGACAGACATTCGCGTTCTGCAAAAGCTTTCGTTCGTAAAGGGGCAACACTGTGTATTTCTCTCTCGCAGAGCCCGGCTGCCAAATTCGAAACGTCCAGCGATTGCGCCCACAGGAAAGTTGCCAGCACGGAAAGCTGTAGCTGGTTTTCACTGTCCCTTGGAACTGCATTCGCTGGTAGACAGACATTCGCGTTCTGCAACAGCTTTCGTTCGTAAAGGGGCAACACTGTGTATTTCTCTCTCGCAGAGCCCGGCTGCCAAATTCGACATGTCCAGCGAATGCACCCACAGTAAAGCTGCCAGCACGGAAAGCTCTAGCTGGTTTTCACTGTCCCTTGGAACTGCATTCGCTGGTAGACAGACATTCGCGTTCTGCAACAGCTTTCGTTCGTAAAGGGGCAACACTGTGTATTTCTCTATTGCAGAGCCCGGCTGCCAAATTCGAAACGTCCAGCGATTGCGCCCACAGGAAAGTTGCCAGCACGGAAAGCTGTAGCTGGTTTTCACTGTCCCTTGGAACTGCATTCGCTGGTAGACAGACATTCGCGTTCTGCAAAAGCTTTGGTTGGTAATGGGGCAACACTGTGTATATCTCTCGGAGAGCCCGGCTGCCAAATTCGAAACGTCAAGCGATTGTGCCCACAGGAAAGCTGCCAGCACAGAAAGCTGTAGCTGGTTTTCACTGTCCCTTGGAACTGCATTCGCTGGTAGACAGACATTCGCGTTCTGCAAAACCTTTCGTTCGTAATGGGGCAACACTCTGTATATCTCTCTCGGAGAGCCCGGCTGCCAAATTCGAAACGTCCAGCGATTGCGCCCACAGGAAAGCTGCCAGCACGGAAAGCTGTAGCTGGTTTTCACTGTCCCTTGGAACTGCATTCGCTGGTAGACAGACATTCGCGTTCTGCAAAAGCTTTCGTTCGTAAAGGGGCAACACTGTGTATTTCTCTCTCGCAGAGCCCGGTTGCCAAATTCGAAACGTCCAGCGATTGCGCCCACAGGAAAGCTGCCAGCACGGAAAGCTGTAGCTGGTTTTCACTGTCGCTTGGAACTGCATTCGCTGGTAGACAGACATTCGCGTTCTGCAAAAGCTTTCGTTCGTAAAGGGGCAACACTCTGTATTTCTCTCTGGCAGAGCCCGGCTGCCAAATTCGAAACGTCCAGCGATTGCGCCCACAGGAAAGCTGCCAGCACGGAAAGCTGTAGCTGGTTTTCACTGTCCCTTGGAACTGCATTCGCTGGTAGACAGACATTCGCGTTCTGCAAAAGCTTTCGTTCGTAATGGGGCAACACTGTGTATTTCTCTCTGGCAGAACCCGGCTGCCAAATTCGAAACGTCCAGCGATTGCGCCCACAGGAAAGCTGCCCGCACGGAAAGCTGTAGCTGGTTTTCACTGTCCCTTGGAACTGCATTTGCTGGTAGACAGACATTCGCGTTCTGCAACAGCTTTCGTTCGTAAAGGGGCAACACTGTGTATTTCTCTCTCGCAGAGCCCGGCTGCCAAATTCGAAACGTCCAGCGATTGCGCCCACAGGAAAGCTGCCAGCACGGAAAGCTGTAGCTGGTTTTCACTGTCCCTTGGAACTGCATTCGCTGGTAGACAGACATTCGCGTTCTGCAACAGCTTTTGTTCGTAAAGGGGCAACACTGTGTATTTCTCTCTCGCAGAGCCTGGCTTCCAAATTCGAAACGTCCAGCGATTGCGCCCACAGGAAAGCTGCCAGCACGGAAAGCTGTAGCTGGTTTTCACTGTCCCTTGGAACTGCATTCGCTGGTAGACAGACATTCGCGTTCTGCAACAGCTTTCGTTCGTAAAGGGGCAACACTGTGTATTTCTCTCTTGCAGAGCCCGGCTGCCAAATTCGAAACGTCCAGCGATTGCGCCCACAGGAAAGTTGCCAGCACGGAAAGCTGTAGCTGGTTTTCACTGTCCCTTGGAACTGCATTCGCTGGTAGACAGACATTCGCGTTCTGCAACAGCTTTCGTTCGTAAAGGGGCAACACTGTGTATTTCTCTCTCGCAGAGCCCGGCTGCCAAATTCGACATGTCCAGCGAATGCACCCACAGGAAAGCTGCCAGCACGGAAAGCTCTAGCTGGTTTTCACTGTCCCTTGGAACTGTATTCGCTGGTAGACAGACATTCGCGTTCTGCAATAGCTTTTGTTCGTAAAGGGGCAACACTGTGTATTTCTCTCTCGCAGAGCCCAGCTGCCAAATTCGAAACGTCCAGCGATTGCGCCCACAGGAAAGCTGCCAGCACGGAAAGCTGTAGCTGGTTTTCACTGTCCCTTGGAACTGCATTCGCTGGTAGACAAACATTCGCGTTCTGCAACAGCTTTCGTTCGTAAAGGGGCAACACTGTGTATTTCTCTCTCGCAGAGCCCGGCTGCCAAATTCGAAACGTCCAGCGATTGCCCCCACAGGAAAGCTGCCAGCACGGAAAGCTGTAGCTGGTTTACACTGTCCCTTGGAACTGCATTCGCTGGTAGACAGACATTCGCGTTCTGCAAAAGCTTTCGTTCGTAAAGGGGCAACACTATGTATTTCTCTCTCGCAGAGCCCGGCTGCCAAATTCGAAACGTCCAGCGATTGCGCCCACAGGAAAGGTGCCAGCACGGAAAGCTGTAGCTGGTTTTCACTGTCCCTTGGAACTGCATTCGCTGGTAGACAGACATTCGCGTTCCGCAAAAGCTTTGGTTGGTACTGGGGCAACACTTTGTATATCTGTCTCGGAGAGCCCGGCTGCCAAATTCGAAACGTCCAGCGATTGCGCCCACAGGAAAGCTGCCAGCACGGAAAGCTGTAGCTGGTTTTCACTGTCCCTTGGAACTGTATTCGCTGGTAGACAGACATTCGCGTTCTGCAACAGCTTTCGTTCGTAAAGGGGCAACACTGTGTATTTCTCTCTCGCAGAGCCCGGCTGCCAAATTCGACATGTCCAGCGAATGTACCCACAGTAAAGCTGCCAGCACGGAAAGCTGTAGCTGGTTTTCACTGTCCCTTGGAACTGTATTCGCTGGTAGACAGACATTCGCGTTCTGCAATAGCTTTTGTTCGTAAAGGGGCAACACTGTGTATTTCTCTCTCGCAGAGCCCAGCTGCCAAATTCGAAACGTCCAGCGATTGCGCCCACAGGAAAGCTCCCAGCACGGAAAGCTGTAGCTGGTTTTCACTGTCCCTTGGAACTGCATTCGCTGGTAGACAGACATTCGCGTTCTGCAAAAGCTTTCGTTCGTAAAGGGGCAACACTGTGTATTTCTCTCTCGCAGAGCCCGGCTGCCAAATTCGAAACGTCCAGCGATTGCGCCCACAGGAAAGCTGCCAGCACAGAAAGCTGTAGCTGGTTTTCACTGTCCCTTGGAACTGCATTCGCTGGTAGACAGACATTCGCGTTCTGGAAAAGCTTTCGTTCGTAAAGGGGCAACACTGTGTATTTCTCTCTCGGAGAGCCTGGCTGCCAAATTCGAAACGTCCAGCGATTGCGCCCACAGGAAAGCTGCCAGCACGGAAAGCTGTAGCTGGTTTTCACTGTCCCTTGGAACTGCATTCGCTGGTAGACAGACATTCGCGTTCTGCAAAAGCTTTCGTTCCTAAAGGGGCAACACTGTGTATTTCTCTCTCGCAGAGCCCGGCTGCCAAATTCGAAACGTCCAGCGATTGCGCCCACAGGAAAGTTGCCAGCACGGAAAGCTGTAGCTGGTTTTCACTGTCCCTTGGAACTGCATTCGCTGGTAGACAGACATTCGCGTTCTGCAACAGCTTTCGTTCGTAAAGGGGCAACACTGTGTATTTCTCTCTCGCAGAGCCCGGCTGCCAAATTCGACATGTCCAGCGAATGCACCCACAGGAAAGTTGCCAGCACGGAAAGCTGTAGCTGGTTTTCACTGTCCCTTGGAACCGTATTCGCTGGTAGACAGACATTCGCGTTCTGCAATAGCTTTTGTTCGTAAAGGGGCAACACTGTGTATTTCTCTCTCGCAGAGCCCAGCTGCCAAATTCGAAACGTCCAGGGATTGCGCCCACAGGAAAGCTGCCAGCACGGAAAGCTGTAGCTGGTTTTCACTGTCCCTTGGAACTGCATTCGCTGGTAGACAGACATTCGCGTTCTGCAACAGCTTTCGTTCGTAAAGGGGCAACACTGTGTATTTCTCTCTCGCAGAGCCCGGCTGCCAAATTCGAAACGTCCAGCGATTGCGCCCACAGGAAAGCTGCCAGCACAGAAAGCTGTAGCTGGTTTTCACTGTCCCTTGGAACTGCATTCGCTGGTAGACAGACATTCGCGTTCTGCAAAAGCTTTCGTTCGTAAAGGGGCAACACTGTGTATTTCTCTCTCGCAGAGCCCGGCTGCCAAATTCGAAACGTCCAGCGATTGCGCCCACAGGAAAGCTCCCAGCACGGAAAGCTGTAGCTGGTTTTCACTGTCCCTTGGAACTGCATTCGCTGGTAGACAGACATTCGCGTTCTGCAACAGCTTTTGTTCGTAAAGGGGCAACACTGTGTATTTCTCTCTCGGAGAGCCCGGCTGCCAAATTCGAAACGTCCAGCGATTGCGCCCACAGGAAAGCTGCCAGCACGGAAAGCTGTAGCTGGTTTTCACTGTCCCTTGGAACTGCATTCGCTGGTAGACAGACATTCGCGTTCTGCAAAAGCTTTGGTTGGTAATGGGGCAACACTTTGTATATCTGTCTCGGAGAGCCCGGCTGCCAAATTCGAAACGTCCAGCGATTGCGCCCACAGGAAAGCTGCCAGCACGGAAAGCTGTAGCTGGTTTTCACTGTCCCTTGTAACTGCATTCGCTGATAGACAGACATTCGCGTTCTGCAACAGCTTTCGTTCGTAAAGGGGCAACACTGTGTATTTCTCTCTCGGAGAGCCCGGCTGCCAAATTCGAAACGTCCAGCGATGGCGCCCATAGGAAAGCTGCCAGCACGGAAAGCTGTAGCTGGTTTTCACTGTCCCTTGGAACTGCATTCGCTGGTAGACAGACATTCGCGTTCTGCAAAAGCTTTCGTTCGTAAAGGGGCAACACTGTGTATTTCTCTCTCGCAGAGCCCGGCTGCCAAATTCGAAACGTCCAGCGATTGCGCCCACAGGAAAGCTGCCAGCACAGAAAGCTGTAGCTGGTTTTCACTGTCCCTTGGAACTGCATTCGCTGGTAGACAGACATTCGCGTTCTGCAACAGCTTTCGTTCGTAAAGGGGCAACAATGTGTATTTCTCTCTCGGAGAGCCCGGCTGCCAAATTCAAAACATCCAGCGATTGCGCCCACAGGAAAGCTGCCCGCACGGAAAGCTGTAGCTGGTTTTCACTGTCCCTTGTAACTGCAATCGCTGGTAGACAGACATTCGCGTTCTGCAACAGCTTTCGTTCGTAAAGGGGCAACACTGTGTATTTCTCTCTCGCAGAGCCCGGCTGCCAAATTCGACATGTCCAGCGAATGTACCCACAGTAAAGCTGCCAGCACGGAAAGCTGTAGCTGGTTTTCACTGTCCCTTGGAACTGTATTCGCTGGTAGACAGACATTCGCGTTCTGCAATAGCTTTTGTTCGTAAAGGGGCAACACTGTGTATTTCTCTCTCGCAGAGCCCAGCTGCCAAATTCGAAACGTCCAGCGATTGCGCCCACAGGAAAGCTCCCAGCACGGAAAGCTGTAGCTGGTTTTCACTGTCCCTTGGAACTGCATTCGCTGGTAGACAGACATTCGCGTTCTGCAAAAGCTTTCGTTCGTAAAGGGGCAACACTGTGTATTTCTCTCTCGCAGAGCCCGGCTGCCAAATTCGAAACGTCCAGCGATTGCGCCCACAGGAAAGCTGCCAGCACAGAAAGCTGTAGCTGGTTTTCACTGTCCCTTGGAACTGCATTCGCTGGTAGACAGACATTCGCGTTCTGCAAAAGCTTTTGTTCGTAAAGGGGCAACACTGTGTATTTCTCTCTCGGAGAGCCTGGCTGCCAAATTCGAAAAGTCCAGCGATTGCGCCCACAGGAAAGCTGCCAGCACGGAAAGCTGTATCTGGTTTTCACTGTCCCTTGGAACTGCATTCGCTGGTAGACAGACATTCGCGTTCTGCAAAAGCTTTCGTTCGTAAAGGGGCAACACTGTGTATTTCTCTCTCGCAGAGCCCGGCTGCCAAATTCGAAACGTCCAGCGATTGCGCCCACAGGAAAGTTGCCAGCACGGAAAGCTGTAGCTGGTTTTCACTGTCCCTTGGAACTGCATTCGCTGGTAGACAGACATTCGCGTTCTGCAACAGCTTTCGTTCGTAAAGGGGCAACACTGTGTATTTCTCTCTCGCAGAGCCCGGCTGCCAAATTCGACATGTCCAGCGAATGCACCCACAGGAAAGTTGCCAGCACGGAAAGCTCTAGCTGGTTTTCACTGTCCCTTGGAACCGTATTCGCTGGTAGACAGACATTCGCGTTCTGCAATAGCTTTTGTTCGTAAAGGGGCAACACTGTGTATTTCTCTCTCGCAGAGCCCAGCTGCCAAATTCGAAACGTCCAGCGATTGCGCCCACAGGAAAGCTGCCAGCACGGAAAGCTGTAGCTGGTTTTCACTGTCCCTTGGAACTGCATTCGCTGGTAGACAGACATTCGCGTTCCGCAAAAGCTTTGGTTGGTAATGGGGCAACAATTTGTATATCTGTCTCGGAGAGCCCGTCTGCCAAATTCGAAACGTCCAGCGATTGCGCCCACAGGAAAGCTGCCAGCACGGAAAGCTGTAGCTGGTTTTCACTGTCCCTTGGAACTGCATTCGCTGGTAGACAGACATTCGCGTTCTGCAAAACCTTTGCTTGGTAATGGGGCAACACTGTGTATATCTCTCTGGCAGAGCCCGGCTGCCAAATTCGAAACGTCCAACGATTGCGCCCACAGGAAAGCTGCCAGCACGGAAAGCTGTAGCTGGTTTTCACTGTCCCTTGGAACTGCATTCGCTGGTAGACAGACATTCGCGTTCTGCAAAAGCTTTCGTTCGTAAAGGGGCAACACTGTGTATTTCTCTCTCGCAGAGCCCGGCTGCCAAATTCGAAACGTCCAGCGATTGCGCCCACAGGAAAGCTGCCAGCACAGAAAGCTGTAGCTGGTTTTCACTGTCCCTTGGAACTGCATTCGCTGGTAGACAGACATTCGCGTTCTGCAACAGCTTTCGTTCGTAAAGGGGCAACACTGTGTATTTCTCTCTCGCAGAGCCCGTCTGCCAAATTCGAAACGTCCAGCGATTGCGCCCACAGGAAAGCTGCCAGCACGGAAAGCTGTAGCTGGTTTTCACTGTCCCTTGGAACTGCATTCGCTGGTAGACAGACATTCGCGTTCTGCAACAGCTTTCGTTCGTAAAGGGGCAACACTGTGTATTTCTCTCTCGCAGAGCCCGGCTGCCAAATTCGAAACGTCCAGCGATTGCGCCCACAGGAAAGCTCCCAGCACGGAAAGCTGTAGCTGGTTTTCACTGTCCCTTGGAACTGCATTCGCTGGTAGACAGACATTCGCGTTCTGCAAGAGCTTTCTGTCGTAAAGGGGCAACACTGTGTATTTCTCTCTCGCAGAGCCCGGCTGCCAAATTCGACATGTCCAGCGAATGCACCCACAGGAAAGCTGCCAGCACGGAAAGCTGTAGCTGGTTTTCACTGTCCCTTGGAACTGTATTCGCTGGTAGACAGACATTCGCGTTCTGCAATGGCTTTTGTTCGTAAAGGGGCAACACTGTGTATTTCTCTCTCGCAGAGCCCAGCTGCCAAATTCGAAACGTCCAGCGATTGCGCCCACAGGAAAGCTCCCAGCACGGAAAGCTGTAGCTGGTTTTCACTGTCCCTTGGAACTGCATTCGCTGGTAGACAGACATTCGCGTTCCGCAAAAGCTTTCGTTCGTAAAGGGGCAACACTGTGTATTTCTCTCTCGCAGAGCCCGGCTGCCAAATCAGAAACGTCCAGCGATTGCGCCCACAGGAAAGCTGCCAGCACAGAAAGCTGTAGCTGGTTTTCACTGTCCCTTGGAACTGCATTCGCTAGTAGACAGACATTCGCGTTCTGCAACAGCTTTCGTTCGTAAAGGGGCAACACTGTGTATTTCTCTCTCGCAGAGCCCGGCTGCAAATTCGAAACGTCCAGCGATTGCGCCCACAGGAAAGCTGCCAGCACAGAAAGCTGTAGCTGGTTTTCACTGTCCCTTGGAACTGCATTCGCTGGTAGACAGACATTCGCGTTCTGCAAAAGCTTTCGTTCGTAAAGGGGCAACACTGTGTATTTCTCTCTCGCAGAGCCCGGCTGCCAAATTCGAAATGTCCAGCGATTGCGCCCACAGGAAAGCTCCCAGCACGGAAAGCTGTAGCTGGTTTTCACTGTCCCTTGGAACTGCATTCGCTGGTAGACAGACATTCGCGTTCTGCAACAGCTTTTGTTCGTAAAGGGGCAACACTGTGTATTTCTCTCTCGGAGAGCCCGGCTGCCAAATTCGAAACGTCCAGCGATTGCGCCCACAGGAAAGCTGCCAGCACGGAAAGCTGTAGCTGGTTTTCACTGTCCCTTGGAACTGCATTCGCTGGTAGACAGACATTCGCGTTCTGCAAAAGCTTTGGTTGGTAATGGGGCAACACTTTGTATATCTGTCTCGGAGAGCCCGGCTGCCAAATTCGAAACGTCCAGCGATTGCGCCCACAGGAAAGCTGCCAGCACGGAAAGCTGTAGCTGGTTTTCACTGTCCCTTGGAACTGCATTCGCTGATAGACAGACATTCGCGTTCTGCAACAGCTTTCGTTCGTAAAGGGGCAACACTGTGTATTTCTCTCTCGCAGAGCCCGGCTGCCAAATTCGAAATGTCCAGCGATTGCGCCCACAGGAAAGCTGCCAGCACAGAAAGCTGTAGCTGGTTTTCACTGTCCCTTGGAACTGCATTCGCTGGTAGACAGACATTCGCGTTCTGCAACAGCTTTCGTTCGTAAAGGGGCAACACTGTGTATTTCTCTCTCGCAGAGCCCGGCTGCCAAATTCGAAACGTCCAGCGATTGCGCCCACAGGAAAGCTGCCAGCACGGAAAGCTGTAGCTGGTTTTCACTGTCCCTTGGAACTGCATTCGCTGGTAGACAGACATTCGCGTTCTGCAAAAGCTTTCGTTCGTAAAGGGGCAACACTGTGTATTTCTCTCTCGCAGAGCCCGGCTGCCAAATTCGAAACGTCCAGCGATTGCGCCCACAGGAAAGTTGCCAGCACGGAAAGCTGTAGCTGGTTTTCACTGTCCCTTGGAACTGCATTCGCTGGTAGACAGACATTCGCGTTCTGCAAAAGCTTTGGTTGGTAATGGGGCAACACTGTGTATATCTCTCGGAGAGCCCGGCTGCCAAATTCGAAACGTCAAGCGATTGTGCCCACAGGAAAGCTGCCAGCACAGAAAGCTGTAGCTGGTTTTCACTGTCCCTTGGAACTGCATTCGCTGGTAGACAGACATTCGCGTTCTGCAAAACCTTTCGTTCGTAATGGGGCAACACTCTGTATATCTCTCTCGGAGAGCCCGGCTGCCAAATTCGAAACGTCCAGCGATTGCGCCCACAGGAAAGCTGCCAGCACGGAAAGCTGTAGCTGGTTTTCACTGTTCCTTGGAACTGCATTCGCTGGTAGACAGACATTCGCGTTCTGCAAAAGCTTTCGTTCGTAAAGGGGCAACACTATGAATTTCTCTCTCGCAGAGCCCGGTTGCCAAATTCGAAACGTCCAGCAATTGCGCCCACAGGAAAGCTGCCAGCACGGAAAGCTGTAGCTGGTTTTCACTGTCGCTTGGAACTGCATTCGCTGGTAGACAGACATTCGCGTTCTGCAAAAGCTTTCGTTCGTAAAGGGGCAACACTCTGTATTTCTCTCTGGCAGAGCCCGGCTGCCAAATTCGAAACGTCCAGCGATTGCGCCCACAGGAAAGCTGCCAGCACGGAAAGCTGTAGCTGGTTTTCACTGTCCCTTGGAACTGCATTCGCTGGTAGACAGACATTCGCGTTCTGCAAAAGCTTTCGTTCGTAATGGGGCAACACTGTGTATTTCTCTCTGGCAGAACCCGGCTGCCAAATTCGAAACGTCCAGCGATTGCGCCCACAGGAAAGCTGCCAGCACGGAAAGCTGTAGCTGGTTTTCACTGTCCCTTGGAACTGCATTCGCTGGTAGACAGACATTCGTGTTCTGCAAAAGCTTTTGTTCGTAAAGGGGCAACAGTCTGTATTTCTCTCTAGCAGAGCCCGGCTGCCAAATTCGAAACGTCCAGCGATTGCGCCCACAGGAAAGCTGCCAGTACGGAAAGCTGTAGCTGGTTTTCACTGTCCCTTGGAACTGCATTCGCTGGTAGACAGACATTCGCGTTCTGCAAAAGCTTTGGTTGGTAATGGGGCAACACTGTGTATATCTCTCGGAGAGCCCGGCTGCCAAATTCGAAACGTCAAGCGATTGTGCCCACAGGAAAGCTGCCAGCACAGAAAGCTGTAGCTGGTTTTCACTGTCCCTTGGAACTGCATTCGCTGGTAGACAGACATTCGCGTTCTGCAAAACCTTTGCTTGGTAATGGGGCAACACTGTGTATATCTCTCTCGGAGAGCCCGGCTGCCAAATTCGAAACGTCCAGCGATTGCGCCCACAGGAAAGCTGCCAGCACGGAAAGCTGTAGCTGGTTTTAACTGTCCCTTGGAACTGCATTCGCTGGTAGACAGACATTCGCGTTCTGCAAAAGCTTTCGTTTGAAAAGGGGCAACACTTTGTATTTCTCTCTCGCAGAGCCCGGCTGCCAAATTCGAAACGTCCAGCGATTGCGCCCACAGGAAAGCTGCCAGCACGGAAAGCTGTAGCTGGTTTTCACTGTCCCTTGGAACTGCATTCGCTGGTAGACAGACATTCGCGTTCCGCAAAAGCTTTGATTGGTAACGGGGCAACACTGTGTATATCTCTCGGAGAGCCCGGCTGCCAAATTCGAAACGTCCAGCGATTGCGCCCACAGGAAAGCTGCCAGTACGGAAAGCTGTAGCTGGTTTTCACTGTCCCTTGGAACTGCATTCGCTGGTAGACAGACATTCGCGTTCTGCAAAAGCTTTGGTTGGTAATGGGGCAACACTGTGTATATCTCTCTCGGAGAGCCCGGCTGCCAAATTCGAAACGTCCAGCGATTGTGCCCACAGGAAAGCTGCCAGCACAGAAAGCTGTAGCTGGTTTTCACTGTCCCTTGGAACTGCATTCGCTGGTAGACAGACATTCGCGTTCTGCAAAACCTTTGCTTGGTAATGGGGCAACACTGTGTATATCTCTCTCGGAGATCCCGGCTGCCAAATTCGAAACGTCCAGCGATTGCGCCCACAGGAAAGCTGCCAGCACGGAAAGCTGTAGCTGGTTTTCACTGTCCCTTGGAACTGCATTCGCTGGTAGACAGACATTCGCGTTCTGCAAAAGCTTTCGTTTGAAAAGGGGCAACAATTTGTATTTCTCTCTCGCAGAGCCCGGCTGCCAAATTAGAAACGTCCAGCGATTGCGCCCACAGGAAAGCTGCCAGCACGGAAAGCTGTAGCTGGTTTTCACTGTCCCTTGGAACTGCATTCGCTGGTAGACAGACATTCGCGTTCCGCAAAAGCTTTCGTTCGTAATGGGGCAACACTGTGTATATCTCTCTCGGAGAGCCCGGCTGCCAAATTCGAAACATCCAGCGATTGTGCCCACAGGAAAGCTGCCAGCACAGAAAGCTGTAGCTGGTTTTCACTGTCCCTTGGAACTGCATTCGCTGGTAGACAGACATTCGCGTTCTGCAAAAGCTTTGGTTGGTAACGGGGCAACACTGTGTATATCTCTCTCGGAGAGCCCGGCTGCCAAATTCGAAACGTCAAGTGATTGTGCCCACAGGAAAGCTGCCAGCACGGGAAGCTGTAGCTGGTTTTCACTGTCCCTTGGAACTGCATTCGCTGGTAGACAGACATTCGCGTTCCGCAAAAGCTTTCGTTCGTAAAGGGGCAACACTGTGTATTTCTCTCTGGCAGAGCCCGGCTGCCAAATTCGAAACGTCCAGCGATTGCGCCCACAGGAAAGCTGCCAGCACAGAAAGCTGTAGCTGGTTTTCACTGTCCCTTGGAACTGCATTCGCTGGTAGACAGACATTCGCGTTCTGCAAAAGCTTTGCTTGGTAATGCGGCAACACTGTGTATATCTCTGTCGGAGAGCCCGGCTGCCAAATTCGAAATGTCCTGCGATTGCGCCCACAGGAAAGCTGCCAGCACGGAAAGCTGTAGCTGGTTTTCACTGTCCCTTGGAACTGCATTCGCTGGTAGACAGACATTCGCGTTCTGCAAAAGCTTTGGTTGGTAATGGGGCAACACTGTGTATATCTCTCTCGGAGAGCCCGGCTGCCAAATTCGAAACGTCAAGCGATTGTGCCCACAGGAAAGCTGCCAGCACAGAAAGCTGTAGCTGGTTTTCACTGTCCCTTGGAACTGCATTCGCTGGTAGACAGACATTCGCGTTCTGCAAAACCTTTGCTTGGTAATGGGGCAACACTGTGTATATCTCTCTCGGAGAGCACGGCTGCCAAATTCGAAACGTCCAGCGATTGCGCCCACAGGAAAGCTGCCAGCACGGAAAGCTGTAGCTGGTTTTCACTGTCCCTTGGAACTGCATTCGCTGGTAGATAGACATTCGCGTTCTGCAAAAGCTTTGGTTGGTAATGGGGCAACACTTTGTATTTCTCTCTCGGAGAGCCCGGCTGCCAAATTCGAAACGTCAAGCGATTGTGCCCACAGGAAAGCTGCCAGCACAGAAAGCTGTAGCTGGTTTTCACTGTCCCTTGGAACTGCATTCGCTGGTAGACAGACATTCGCGTTCTGCAAAAGCTTTGCTTGGTAATGGGGCAACACTGTGTATATCTCTCTCGCAGAGCCCCGCTGCCAAATTCGAAACGTCCAGCGATTGCGCCCACAGGAAAGCTGCCAGCACGGAAAGCTGTAGCTGGTTTTCACTGTCCCTTGGAACTGCATTCGCTGGTAGACAGACATTCGCGTTCTGCAAAAGCTTTCGTTTGAAAAGGGGCAACACTTTGTATTTCTCTCTCGCAGAGCCCGGCTGCCAAATTCGAAACGTCCAGCGATTGCGCCCACAGGAAAGCTGCCAGCACGGAAAGCTGTAGCTGGTTTTCACTGTCCCTTGGAACTGCATTCGCTCGTAGACAGACATTCGCGTTCTGCAAAAGCTTTGGTTGGTAATGGGGCAACACTGTGTATATCTCTCGGAGAGCCCGGCTGCCAAATTCGAAACGTCAAGCGATTGTGCCCACAGGAAAGCTGCCAGCACGGAAAGCTGTAGCTGGTTTTCACTGTCCCTTGGAACTGCATTCGCTGGTAGACAGACATTCGCGTTCTGCAAAAGCTTTCGTTTGAAAAGGGGCAACACTTTGTATATCTCTCTCGGAGAGCCCAGCTGCCAAATTCGAAACGTCCAGCGATTGCGCCCACAGGAAAGCTGCCAGCACGGAAAGCTGTAGCTGGTTTTCACTGTCCCTTGGAACTGCATTCGCTGGTAGACAGACATTCGCGTTCCGCAAAAGCTTTCGTTCGTAATGGGGCAACACTGTGTATTTCTCTCTCGCAGAGCCCGGCTGCCAAATTCGAAACATCCAGCGATTGTGCCCACAGGAAAGCTGCCAGCACAGAAAGCTGTAGCTGGTTTTCACTGTCCGTTGGAACTGCATTCGCTGGTAGACAGACATTCGCGTTCTGCAAAAGCTTTGGTTGGTAACGGGGCAACACTGTGTATATCTCTCTCGGAGAGCCCGGCTGCCAAATTCGAAACGTCCAGCGATTGTGCCCACAGGAAAGCTGCCAGCACGGAAAGCTGTAGCTGGTTTTCACTGTCCCTTGGAACTGCATTCGCTGGTAGACAGACATTCGCGTTCTGCAAAAGCTTTCGTTCGTAAAGGGGCAACACTGTGTATTTCTCTCTCGCAGAGCCCGGTTGCCAAATTCGAAACGTCCAGCGATTGCGCCCACAGGAAAGCTGCCAGCACAGAAAGCTGTAGCTGGTTTTCACTGTCGCTTGGAACTGCATTCGCTGGTAGACAGACATTCGCGTTCTGCAAAAGCTTTCGTTCGTAATGGGGCAACACTGTTTATTTCTCTCTGGCAGAACCCGGCTGCCAAATTCGAAACGTCCAGCGATTGCGCCCACAGGAAAGCTGCCAGCACGGAAAGCTGTAGCTGGTTTTCACTGTCCCTTGAAACTGCATTCGCTGGTAGACAGACATTCGTGTTCTGCAAAAGCTTTCGTTCGTAAAGGGGCAACAGTCTGTATTTCTCTCTAGCAGAGCCCGGCTGCCAAATTCGAAACGTCCAGCGATTGCGCCCACAGGAAAGCTGCCAGTACGGAAAGCTGTAGCTGGTTTTCACTGTCCCTTGGAACTGCATTCACTGGTAGACAGACATTCGCGTTCTGCAAAAGCTTTGGTTGGTAATGGGGCAACACTGTGTATATCTCTCGGAGAGCCCGGCTGCCAAATTCGAAACGTCAAGCGATTGTGCCCACAGGAAAGCTGCCAGCACAGAAAGCTGTAGCTGGTTTTCACTGTCCCTTGGAACTGCATTCGCTGGTAGACAGACATTCGCGTTCTGCAAAACCTTTGCTTGGTAATGGGGCAACACTGTGTATATCTCTCTCGGAGAGCCCGGCTGCCAAATTCGAAACGTCCAGCGATTGCGCCCACAGGAAAGCTGCCAGTACGGAAAGCTGTAGCTGGTTTTCACTGTCCCTTGGAACTGCATTCGCTGGTAGACAGACATTCGCGTTCTGCAAAAGCTTTGGTTGGTAATGGGGCAACACTGTGTATATCTCTCTCGGAGAGCCCGGCTGCCAAATTCGAAACGTCCAGCGATTGTGCCCACAGGAAAGCTGCCAGCACAGAAAGCTGTAGCTGGTTTTCACTGTCCCTTGGAACTGCATTCGCTGGTAGACAGACATTCGCGTTCTGCAAAACCTTTGCTTGGTAATGGGGCAACACTGTGTATATCTCTCTCGGAGAGCCCGGCTGCCAAATTCGAAACGTCCAGCGATTGCGCCCACAGGAAAGCTGCCAGCACGGAAAGCTGTAGCTGGTTTTCACTGTCCCTTGGAACTGCATTCGCTGGTAGACAGACATTCGCGTTCTGCAAAAGCTTTCGTTTGAAAAGGGGCAACAATTTGTATTTCTCTCTCGCAGAGCCCGGCTGCCAAATTCGAAACGTCCAGCGATTGCGCCCACAGGAAAGCTGCCAGCACGGAAAGCTGTAGCTGGTTTTCACTGTCCCTTGGAACTGCATTCGCTGGTAGACAGACATTCGCGTTCCGCAAAAGCTTTCGTTCGTAATGGGGCAACACTGTGTATATCTCTCTCGGAGAGCCCGGCTGCCAAATTCGAAACATCCAGCGATTGTGCCCACAGGAAAGCTGCCAGCACAGAAAGCTGTAGCTGGTTTTCACTGTCCCTTGGAACTGCATTCGCTGGTAGACAGACATTCGCGTTCTGCAAAAGCTTTGGTTGGTAACGGGGCAACACTGTGTATATCTCTCTCGGAGAGCCCGGCTGCCAAATTCGAAACGTCAAGCGATTGTGCCCACAGGAAAGCTGCCAGCACGGGAAGCTGTAGCTGGTTTTCACTGTCCCTTGGAACTGCATTCGCTGGTAGACAGACATTCGCGTTCCGCAAAAGCTTTCGTTCGTAAAGGGGCAACACTGTGTATTTCTCTCTGGCAGCGCCCGGCTGCCAAATTCGAAACGTCCAGCGATTGCGCCCACAGGAAAGCTGCCAGCACAGAAAGCTGTAGCTGGTTTTCACTGTCCCTTGGAACTGCATTCGCTGGTAGACAGACATTCGCGTTCTGCAAAAGCTTTGCTTGGTAATGCGGCAACACTGTGTATATCTCTGTCGGAGAGCCCGGCTGCCAAATTCGAAATGTCCTGCGATTGCGCCCACAGGAAAGCTGCCAGCACGGAAAGCTGTAGCTGGTTTTCACTGTCCCTTGGAACTGCATTCGCTGGTAGACAGACATTCGCGTTCTGCAAAAGCTTTGGTTGGTAATGGGGCAACACTGTGTATATCTCTCTCGGAGAGCCCGGCTGCCAAATTCGAAACGTCAAGCGATTGTGCCCACAGGAAAGCTGCCAGCACAGAAAGCTGTAGCTGGTTTTCACTGTCCCTTGGAACTGCATTCGCTGGTAGACAGACATTCGCGTTCTGCAAAACCTTTGCTTGGTAATGGGGCAACACTGTGTATATCTCTCTCGGAGAGCCCGGCTGCCAAATTCGAAACGTCCAGCGATTGCGCCCACAGGAAAGCTGCCAGCACGGAAAGCTGTAGCTGGTTTTCACTGTCCCTTGGAACTGCATTCGCTGGTAGATAGACATTCGCGTTCTGCAAAAGCTTTGGTTGGTAATGGGGCAACACTTTGTATTTCTCTCTCGGAGAGCCCGGCTGCCAAATTCGAAACGTCAAGCGATTGTGCCCACAGGAAAGCTGCCAGCACAGAAAGCTGTAGCTGGTTTTCACTGTCCCTTGGAACTGCATTCGCTGGTAGACAGACATTCGCGTTCTGCAAAACCTTTGCTTGGTAATGGGGCAACACTGTGTATATCTCTCTCGGAGAGCCCGGCTGCCAAATTCGAAACGTCCAGCGATTGCGCCCACAGGAAAGCTGCCAGCACGGAAAGCTGTAGCTGGTTTTCACTGTCCCTTGGAACTGCATTCGCTGGTAGACAGACATTCGCGTTCTGCAAAAGCTTTCGTTCGTAAAGGGGCAACACTGTGTATTTCTCTCTCGCAGAGCCCGGTTGCAAAATTCGAAACGTCCAGCGATTGCGCCCACAGGAAAGCTGCCAGCACGGAAAGCTGTAGCTGGTTTTCACTGTCCCTTGGAACTGCATTCGCTGGTAGACAGACATTCGCGTTCTGCAAAACCTTTGCTTGGTAATGGGGCAACACTGTGTATATCTCTCTGGCAGAGCCCGGCTGCCAAATTCGAAACGTCCAACGATTGCGCCCACAGGAAAGCTGCCAGCACGGAAAGCTGTAGCTGGTTTTCACTGTCCCTTGGAACTGCATTCGCTGGTAGACAGACATTCGCGTTCTGCAAAAGCTTTGGTTGGTAATGGGGCAACACTTTGTATTTCTCTCTGGCAGAACCCGGCTGCCAAATTCGAAACGTCCAGCGATTGCGCCCACAGGAAAGCTGCCAGCACGGAAAGCTGTAGCTGGTTTTCACTGTCCCTTGGAACTGCATTCGCTGGTAGACAGACATTCGCGTTCCGCAAAAGCTTTCGTTCGTAATGGGGCAACACTGTGTATTTCTCTCTCGCAGAGCCCGGCTGCCAAATTCGAAACGTCCAGCGATTGTGCCCACAGGAAAGCTGCCAGCACAGAAAGCTGTAGCTGGTTTTCACTGTCCCTTGGAACTGCATTCGCTGGTAGACAGACATGAGCGTTCTGCAAAAGCTTTCGTTCGTAAAGGGGCAACACTCTGTATTTCTCTCTGGCAGAGCTCGGCTGCCAAATTCGAAACGTCCAGCGATTGCGCCCACTGGAAAGCTGCCAGCACGGAAAGCTGTAGCTGGTTTTCACTGTCCCTTGGAACTGCATTCGCTGGTAGACAGACATTCGCGTTCTGCAACAGCTTTCGTTCGTGAAGGGGCAACACTGTGTATTTCTCTCTGGCAGATCCCGGCTGCCAAATTCGAAACGTCCAGCGATTGCGCCCACAGGAAAGCTGCCAGCACGGAAAGCTGTAGCTGGTTTTCACTGTCCCTTGGAACTGCATTCGCTGGTAGACAGACATTCGCGTTCTGCAAAAGCTTTCGTTCGTAAAGGGGCAACACTGTGTATTTCTCTCTGGCAGAGCCCGGCTGCCAAATTCGAAACGTCCAGCGATTGCGCCCACAGGAAAGCTGCCAGCACGGAAAGCTGTAGCTGGTTTTCACTGTCCCTTGGAACTGCATTCGCTGGTAGACAGACATTCGCGTTCTGCAAAAGCTTTGGTTGGTAATGGGGCAACACTGTGTATATCTCTCTCGGAGAGCCCAGCTGCCAAATTCGAAACGTCCAGCGATTGTGCCCACAGGAAAGCTGCCAGCACAGAAAGCTGTAGCTGGTTTTCACTGTCCCTTGGAACTGCATTCGCTGGTAGACAGACATTCGCGTTCTGCAAAAGCTTTGGTTGGTAATGGGGCAACACTGTGTATATCTCTCTCGGAGAGCCCGGCTGCCAAATTCGAAACGTCCAGCGATTGCGCCCACAGGAAAGCTGCCAGCACGGAAAGCTGTAGCTGGTTTTCACTGTCCCTTGGAACTGCATTCGCTGGTAGACAGACATTCGCGTTCTGCAAAAGCTTTGGTTGGTAATGGGGCAACACTGTGTATATCTCTCTCGGAGAGCCCAGCTGCCAAATTCGAAACGTCCAGCGATTGTGCCCACAGGAAAGCTGCCAGCACAGAAAGCTGTAGCTGGTTTTCACTGTCCCTTGGAACTGCATTCGCTGGTAGACAGACATTCGTGTTCTGCAAAAGCTTTCCTTCGTAAAGGGGCAACACTGTGTATTTTTCTCTCGCAGAGCCCGGCTGCCAAATTCGAAACGTCCAGCGATTACGCCCACAGGAAAGCTGCCAGCACGGAAAGCTGTAGCTGGTTTTCACTGTCCCTTGGAACTGCATTCGCTGGTAGACAGACATTCGTGTTCTGCAAAAGCTTTCGTTCGTAAAGGGGCAACAATCTGTATTTCTCTCTGGCAGAGCCCGGCTGCCAAATTCGAAACGTCCAGCGATTGCGCCCACAGGAAAGCTGCCAGCACGGAAAGCTGTAGCTGGTTTTCACTGTCCCTTGGAACTGCATTCGCTGGTAGACAGACATTCGCGTTCTGCAAAATCTTTGCTTGGTAATGGGGCAACACTGTGTATATCTCTCTCGCAGAGCCCGGCTGCCAAATTCGAAACGTCCAGCGATTGCGCCCACAGGAAAGCTGCCAGCACGGAAAGCTGTAGCTGGTTTTCACTGTCCCTTGGAACTGCATTCGCTGGTAGACAGACATTCGCGTTCCGCAAAAGCTTTCGTTCGTAATGGGGCAACACTGTGTATTTCTCTCTCGCAGAGCCCGGCTGCCAAATTCGAAACGTCCAGCGATTGTGCCCACAGGAAAGCTGCCAGCACAGAAAGCTGTAGCTGGTTTTCACTGTCCCTTGGAACTGCATTCGCTGGTAGACAGACATGAGCGTTCTGCAAAAGCTTTCGTTCGTAAAGGGGCAACACTCTGTATTTCTCTCTGGCAGAGCTCGGCTGCCAAATTCGAAACGTCCAGCGATTGCGCCCACAGGAAAGCTGCCAGCACGGAAAGCTGTAGCTGGTTTTCACTGTCCCTTGGAACTGCATTCGCTGGTAGACAGACATTCGCGTTCTGCAACAGCTTTCGTTCGTGAAGGGGCAACACTGTGTATTTCTCTCTGGCAGATCCCGGCTGCCAAATTCGAAACGTCCAGCGATTGCGCCCACAGGAAAGCTGCCAGCACGGAAAGCTGTAGCTGGTTTTCACTGTCCCTTGGAACTGCATTCGCTGGTAGACAGACATTCGCGTTCTGCAAAAGCTTTCGTTCGTAAAGGGGCAACAGTCTGTATTTCTCTCTGGCAGAGCCCGGCTGCCAAATTCGAAACGTCCAGCGATTGCGCCCACAGGAAAGCTGCCAGCACGGAAAGCTGTAGCTGGTTTTCACTGTCCCTTGGAACTGCATTCGCTGGTAGACAGACATTCGCGTTCTGCAAAAGCTTTCGTTTGTAAAGGGGCAACACTGTGTATTTCTCTCTCGCAGAGCCCGGTTGCCAAATTCGAAACGTCCAGCGATTGCGCCCACAGGAAAGCTGCCAGCACAGAAAGCTGTAGCTGGTTTTCACTGTCCCTTGGAACTGCATTCGCTGGTAGACAGACATTCGCGTTCTGCAAAAGCTTTGGTTGGTAATGGGGCAACACTGTGTATATCTCTCTCGGAGAGCCCGGCTGCCAAATTCGAAACGTCCAGCGATTGTGCCCACAGGAAAGCTGCCAGCACAGAAAGCTGTAGCTGGTTTTCACTGTCCCTTGGAACTGCATTCGCTGGTAGACAGACATTCGCGTTCTGCAAAACCTTTGCTTGGTAATGGGGCAACACTGTGTATTTCTCTCTCGGAGAGCCCGGCTGCCAAATTCGAAACGTCCAGCGATTGCGCCCACAGGAAAGCTGCCAGCACGGAAAGCTGTAGCTGGTTTTCACAGTCCCTTGGAACTGCATTCGCTGGTAGACAGACATTCGCGTTCTGCAAAAGCTTTCGTTCGTAAAGGGGCAACACTGTGTATTTCTCTCTCGCAGAGCCCGGTTGCAAAATTCGAAACGTCCAGCGATTGCGCCCACAGGAAAGCTGCCAGCACGGAAAGCTGTAGCTGGTTTTCACTGTCCCTTGGAACTGCATTCGCTGGTAGACAGACATTCGCGTTCTGCAAAAGCTTTGGTTGGTAATGGGGCAACACTGTGTATATCTCTCTCGGAGAGCCCGGCTGCCAAATTCGAAACGTCAAGCGATTGCGCCCACAGGAAAGCTGCCAGCACGGAAAGCTGTAGCTGGTTTTCACTGTCCCTTGGAACTGCATTCGCTGGTAGACAGACATTCGCGTTCTGCAAAAGCTTTCGTTCGTAAAGGGGCAACACTCTGTATTTCTCTCTGGCAGAGCCCGGCTGCCAAATTCGAAACGTCCAGCGATTGCGCCCACAGGAAAGCTGCCAGCACGGAAAGCTGTAGCTGGTTTTCACTGTCCCTTGGAACTGCATTCGCTGGTAGACAGACATTCGCGTTCTGCAAAAGCTTTGGTTGGTAATGGGGCAACAACTTCTTCAAGAAGGGCCGGAAGGAGGACCCGGGGAACTACAGGCCTGTCAGCCTGACCTCGGTGCCGGGGAAGCTGATGGAGCAGATCATCCTGAGTGCTATCACATGGCATGTAGAGAATAACCAGGGGATCAGGCCCAGCCAGCATGGGTTCAGGAAAGGCAGGTCCTGCTTGACCAACCTGATCTCCTTCTATGATAAGGTGACCCGCCTAGTGGATGAGGGGAAGTCTGTGGATGTTGTCTATCTAGACTTCAGTAAAGCCTTTGACACGGTTTCCCACAGCATTCTCCTGGAGAAACTGGCTGCTCATGGCTTGGACGGGTGTACTCTTCGCTGGGTAAAGAACTGGCTGGACGGCCGGGCCCAGAGAGTGGTGGTGAATGGAGTTTACTCCGGTTGGCGGCCGGTCACAAGCGGTGTTCCCCAGGGCTCGGTGTTGGGGCCAGTTCTGTTTAACATCTTTATCAATGATCTGGACGAAGGGATCGAGTGCACTCTCAGTAAGTTTGCAGACGACACCAAGTTGTGTGGGAGTGTTGATCTGCTGGAGGGTAGGCAGGCTCTGCAGAGGGACCTGGACAGGCTGGATCGATGGGCTGGGGTGAATTGTATGAGGTTTAACAAGGCCAAGTGCAAGGTCCTGCACTTGGGCCACAGCAACCCCATGCAACGCTACAGGCTTGGGGAAGAGTGGCTGGAAAGCTGCCTGGCAGAGAAGGACCTGGGGGTGTTGGTTGACAGCCGCCTGAATATGAGCCAGCAGTGTGCCCAGGCGGCCAAGAAGGCCAATGGCATCCTGGCTTGTATCAAAAATAGCGTGGCCAGCAGGACTAGGGAAGTGATTGTGCCCCTGTACTCGGCACTGGTGAGGCCGCACCTCGAATACTGTGTTCAGTTTTGGGCCCCCCACTACAAGAGGGATATTGAGGTACTGGAGCGCGTACAGAGAAGGGCAACGAAGCTGGTGAAGGGTCTGGAACAGAAGTCTTATGAGGAGCGGCTGAGGGAGCTGGGACTGTTTAGCCTGGAGAAAAGGAGGCTGAGGGGAGACCTCATCGCTCTCTACACCTACCTGAAAGGAGGTTGTAGAGAGGTGGGGGTCGGTCTCTTCTCCCAGGTAACAAGTGATAGGACAAGAGGAAATGGCCTCAAGTTGCGCCAGGGGAGGTTTAGACTGGATATTAGGAAATTTTTCTTCACCGAGAGGGTTATCAAGCAATGGAACAGACTGCCCAGGGAAGTGGTTGAGTCGCCATCCCTGGAGGTATTTAAAGGACGTTTGGATGAGGTACTTAGAGACATGGTGTAGTGATGGTTTTTGGCAGTGTTAGGTTTATGGTTGGACTCGATGATCTTAAAGGTCTTTTCCAACCTATATGATTCTGTGATTCTGTGATTCTGTGATTCTGTGATATCTCTCTCGGAGAGCCCGGCTGCCAAATTCGAAACGTCCAGCGATTGCGCCCACAGGAAAGCTGCCAGCACGGAAAGCTGTAGCTGGTTTTCACTGTCCCTTGGAACTGCATTCGCTGGTAGACAGACATTCGCGTTCTGCAAAAGCTTTGGTTGGTAATGGGGCAACACTGTGTATATCTCTCTCGGAGAGCCCGGCTGCCAAATTCGAAACGTCAAGCGATTGTGCCCACAGGAAAGCTGCCAGCACAGAAAGCTGTAGCTGGTTTTCACTGTCCCTTGGAACTGCATTCGCTGGTAGACAGACATTCGCGTTCTGCAAAACCTTTGCTTGGTAATGGGGCAACACTGTGTATATCTCTCTCGGAGAGCCCGGCTGCCAAATTCGAAACGTCCAGCGATTGCGCCCACAGGAAAGCTGCCAGCACGGAAAGCTGTAGCTGGTTTTCACTGTCCCTTGGAACTGCATTCGCTGGTAGACAGACATTCGCGTTCTGCAAAAGCTTTCGTTCGTAAAGGGGCAACACTCTGTATTTCTCTCTGGCAGAGCCCGGCTGCCAAATTCGAAACGTCCAGCGATTGCGCCCACAGGAAAGCTGCCAGCACGGAAAGCTGTAGCTGGTTTTCACTGTCCCTTGGAACTGCATTCGCTGGTAGACAGACATTCGCGTTCTGCAAAAGCTTTCGTTCGTAAAGGGGCAACACTGTGTATTTCTCTCTGGCAGAACCCGGCTGCCAAATTCGAAACGTCCAGCGATTGCGCCCACAGGAAAGCTGCCAGCACGGAAAGCTGTAGCTGGTTTTCACTGTCCCTTGGAACTGCATTCGCTGGTAGACAGACATTCGCGTTCTGCAAAAGCTTTGCTTGGTAATGGGGCAACACTGTGTATATCTCGGAGAGCCCGGCTGCCAAATTCGAAACGTCCAGCGATTGTGCCCACAGGAAAGCTGCCAGCACAGAAAGCTGTAGCTGGTTTTCACTGTCCCTTGGAACTGCATTCGCTGGTAGACAGACATTCGCGTTCTGCAAAAGCTTTGGTTGGTAATGGGGCAACACTGTGTATATCTCTCTCGGAGAGCCCGGCTGCCAAATTCGAAACGTCCAGCGATTGTGCCCACAGGAAAGCTGCCAGCACAGAAAGCTGTAGCTGGTTTTCACTGTCCCTTGGAACTGCATTCGCTGGTAGACAGACATTCGCGTTCCGCAAAAGCTTTCGTTCGTAAAGGGGCAACACTGTGTATTTCTGTCTGGCAGAGCCCGGCTGCCAAATTAGAAACGTCCAGCGATTGCGCCCACAGGAAAGCTGCCAGCACGGAAAGCTGTAGCTGGTTTTCACTGTCCCTTGGAACTGCATTCGCTGGTAGACAGACATTCGCGTTCTGCAAAAGCTTTCGTTCGTAAAGGGGCAACAGTCTGTATTTCTCTCTGGCAGAGCCCGGCTGCCAAATTCGAAACGTCCAGCGATTGCGCCCACAGGAAAGCTGCCAGCACGGAAAGCTGTAGCTGGTTTTCACTGTCCCTTGGAACTGCATTCGCTGGTAGACAGACATTCGCGTTCTGCAAAAGCTTTCGTTTGTAAAGGGGCAACACTGTGTATTTCTCTCTCGCAGAGCCCGGTTGCCAAATTCGAAACGTCCAGCGATTGCGCCCACAGGAAAGCTGCCAGCACAGAAAGCTGTAGCTGGTTTTCACTGTCCCTTGGAACTGCATTCGCTGGTAGACAGACATTCGCGTTCTGCAAAAGCTTTGGTTGGTAATGGGGCAACACTGTGTATATCTCTCTCGGAGAGCCCGGCTGCCAAATTCGAAACGTCCAGCGATTGTGCCCACAGGAAAGCTGCCAGCACAGAAAGCTGTAGCTGGTTTTCACTGTCCCTTGGAACTGCATTCGCTGGTAGACAGACATTCGCGTTCTGCAAAACCTTTGCTTGGTAATGGGGCAACACTGTGTATTTCTCTCTCGGAGAGCCCGGCTGCCAAATTCGAAACGTCCAGCGATTGCGCCCACAGGAAAGCTGCCAGCACGGAAAGCTGTAGCTGGTTTTCACAGTCCCTTGGAACTGCATTCGCTGGTAGACAGACATTCGCGTTCTGCAAAAGCTTTCGTTCGTAAAGGGGCAACACTGTGTATTTCTCTCTCGCAGAGCCCGGTTGCAAAATTCGAAACGTCCAGCGATTGCGCCCACAGGAAAGCTGCCAGCACGGAAAGCTGTAGCTGGTTTTCACTGTCCCTTGGAACTGCATTCGCTGGTAGACAGACATTCGCGTTCTGCAAAACCTTTGCTTGGTAATGGGGCAACACTGTGTATATCTCTCTCGGAGAGCCCGGCTGCCAAATTCGAAACGTCAAGCGATTGCGCCCACAGGAAAGCTGCCAGCACGGAAAGCTGTAGCTGGTTTTCACTGTCCCTTGGAACTGCATTCGCTGGTAGACAGACATTCGCGTTCTGCAAAAGCTTTCGTTCGTAAAGGGGCAACACTCTGTATTTCTCTCTGGCAGAGCCCGGCTGCCAAATTCGAAACGTCCAGCGATTGCGCCCACAGGAAAGCTGCCAGCACGGAAAGCTGTAGCTGGTTTTCACTGTCCCTTGGAACTGCATTCGCTGGTAGACAGACATTCGCGTTCTGCAAAAGCTTTGGTTGGTAATGGGGCAACAACTTCTTCAAGAAGGGCCGGAAGGAGGACCCGGGGAACTACAGGCCTGTCAGCCTGACCTCGGTGCCGGGGAAGCTGATGGAGCAGATCATCCTGAGTGCTATCACATGGCATGTAGAGAATAACCAGGGGATCAGGCCCAGCCAGCATGGGTTCAGGAAAGGCAGGTCCTGCTTGACCAACCTGATCTCCTTCTATGATAAGGTGACCCGCCTAGTGGATGAGGGGAAGTCTGTGGATGTTGTCTATCTAGACTTCAGTAAAGCCTTTGACACGGTTTCCCACAGCATTCTCCTGGAGAAACTGGCTGCTCATGGCTTGGACGGGTGTACTCTTCGCTGGGTAAAGAACTGGCTGGACGGCCGGGCCCAGAGAGTGGTGGTGAATGGAGTTTACTCCGGTTGGCGGCCGGTCACAAGCGGTGTTCCCCAGGGCTCGGTGTTGGGGCCAGTTCTGTTTAACATCTTTATCAATGATCTGGACGAAGGGATCGAGTGCACTCTCAGTAAGTTTGCAGACGACACCAAGTTGTGTGGGAGTGTTGATCTGCTGGAGGGTAGGCAGGCTCTGCAGAGGGACCTGGACAGGCTGGATCGATGGGCTGGGGTGAATTGTATGAGGTTTAACAAGGCCAAGTGCAAGGTCCTGCACTTGGGCCACAGCAACCCCATGCAACGCTACAGGCTTGGGGAAGAGTGGCTGGAAAGCTGCCTGGCAGAGAAGGACCTGGGGGTGTTGGTTGACAGCCGCCTGAATATGAGCCAGCAGTGTGCCCAGGCGGCCAAGAAGGCCAATGGCATCCTGGCTTGTATCAAAAATAGCGTGGCCAGCAGGACTAGGGAAGTGATTGTGCCCCTGTACTCGGCACTGGTGAGGCCGCACCTCGAATACTGTGTTCAGTTTTGGGCCCCCCACTACAAGAGGGATATTGAGGTACTGGAGCGCGTACAGAGAAGGGCAACGAAGCTGGTGAAGGGTCTGGAACAGAAGTCTTATGAGGAGCGGCTGAGGGAGCTGGGACTGTTTAGCCTGGAGAAAAGGAGGCTGAGGGGAGACCTCATCGCTCTCTACACCTACCTGAAAGGAGGTTGTAGAGAGGTGGGGGTCGGTCTCTTCTCCCAGGTAACAAGTGATAGGACAAGAGGAAATGGCCTCAAGTTGCGCCAGGGGAGGTTTAGACTGGATATTAGGAAATTTTTCTTCACCGAGAGGGTTATCAAGCAATGGAACAGACTGCCCAGGGAAGTGGTTGAGTCGCCATCCCTGGAGGTATTTAAAGGACGTTTGGATGAGGTACTTAGAGACATGGTGTAGTGATGGTTTTTGGCAGTGTTAGGTTTATGGTTGGACTCGATGATCTTAAAGGTCTTTTCCAACCTATATGATTCTGTGATTCTGTGATTCTGTGATTCTGTGATATCTCTCTCGGAGAGCCCGGCTGCCAAATTCGAAACGTCCAGCGATTGCGCCCACAGGAAAGCTGCCAGCACGGAAAGCTGTAGCTGGTTTTCACTGTCCCTTGGAACTGCATTCGCTGGTAGACAGACATTCGCGTTCTGCAAAAGCTTTGGTTGGTAATGGGGCAACACTGTGTATATCTCTCTCGGAGAGCCCGGCTGCCAAATTCGAAACGTCAAGCGATTGTGCCCACAGGAAAGCTGCCAGCACAGAAAGCTGTAGCTGGTTTTCACTGTCCCTTGGAACTGCATTCGCTGGTAGACAGACATTCGCGTTCTGCAAAACCTTTGCTTGGTAATGGGGCAACACTGTGTATATCTCTCTCGGAGAGCCCGGCTGCCAAATTCGAAACGTCCAGCGATTGCGCCCACAGGAAAGCTGCCAGCACGGAAAGCTGTAGCTGGTTTTCACTGTCCCTTGGAACTGCATTCGCTGGTAGACAGACATTCGCGTTCTGCAAAAGCTTTCGTTCGTAAAGGGGCAACACTCTGTATTTCTCTCTGGCAGAGCCCGGCTGCCAAATTCGAAACGTCCAGCGATTGCGCCCACAGGAAAGCTGCCAGCACGGAAAGCTGTAGCTGGTTTTCACTGTCCCTTGGAACTGCATTCGCTGGTAGACAGACATTCGCGTTCTGCAAAAGCTTTCGTTCGTAAAGGGGCAACACTGTGTATTTCTCTCTGGCAGAACCCGGCTGCCAAATTCGAAACGTCCAGCGATTGCGCCCACAGGAAAGCTGCCAGCACGGAAAGCTGTAGCTGGTTTTCACTGTCCCTTGGAACTGCATTCGCTGGTAGACAGACATTCGCGTTCTGCAAAAGCTTTGCTTGGTAATGGGGCAACACTGTGTATATCTCGGAGAGCCCGGCTGCCAAATTCGAAACGTCCAGCGATTGTGCCCACAGGAAAGCTGCCAGCACAGAAAGCTGTAGCTGGTTTTCACTGTCCCTTGGAACTGCATTCGCTGGTAGACAGACATTCGCGTTCTGCAAAAGCTTTGGTTGGTAATGGGGCAACAATGTGTATATCTCTCTCGGAGAGCCCGGCTGCCAAATTCGAAACGTCCAGCGATTGTGCCCACAGGAAAGCTGCCAGCACAGAAAGCTGTAGCTGGTTTTCACTGTCCCTTGGAACTGCATTCGCTGGTAGACAGACATTCGCGTTCCGCAAAAGCTTTCGTTCGTAAAGGGGCAACACTGTGTATTTCTGTCTGGCAGAGCCCGGCTGCCAAATTAGAAACGTCCAGCGATTGCGCCCACAGGAAAGCTGCCAGCACGGAAAGCTGTAGCTGTTTTTCACTGTCCCTTGGAACTGCATTCGCTGGTAGACAGACATTCGCGTTCTGCAAAAGCTTTGCTTGGTAATGCGGCAACACTGTGTATATCTCTGTCGGAGAGCCCGGCTGCCAAATTCGAAATGTCCTGCGATTGCGCCCACAGGAAAGCTGCCAGCACGGGAAGCTGTAGCTGGTTTTCACTGTCCCTTGGAACTGCATTCGCTGGTAGACAGACATTCGCGTTCCGCAAAAGCTTTCGTTCGTAAAGGGGCAACACTGTGTATTTCTCTCTGGCAGAGCCCGGCTGCCAAATTCGAAACGTCAAGCGATTGCGCCCACAGGAAAGCTGCCAGCACGGAAAGCTGTAGCTGGTTTTCACTGTCCCTTGGAACTGCATTCGCTGGTAGACAGACATTCGCGTTCTGCAAAAGCTTTGCTTGGTAATGCGGCAACACTGTGTATATCTCTGTCGGAGAGCCCGGCTGCCAAATTCGAAATGTCCTGTGATTGCGCCCACAGGAAAGCTGCCAGCACGGAAAGCTGTAGCTGGTTTTCACTGTCCCTTGGAACTGCATTCGCTGGTAGACAGATATTCGCGTTCTGCAAAAGCTTTGGTTGGTAATGGGGCAACACTGTGTATATCTCTCTCGGAGAGCCCGGCTGCCAAATTCGAAACGTCAAGCGATTGTGCCCACAGGAAAGCTGCCAGCACAGAAAGCTGTAGCTGGTTTTCCCTGTCCCTTGGAACTGCATTCGCTGGTAGACAGACATTCGCGTTCTGCAAAAGCTTTGCTTGGTAATGGGGCAACACTTTGTATATCTCTCTCGGAGAGCCCGGCTGCCAAATTCGAAACGTCCAGCGATTGCGCCCACAGGAAAGCTGCCAGCACAGAAAGCTGTAGCTGGTTTTCACTGTCCCTTGGAACTGCATTCGCTGGTAGACAGACATTCGCGTTCTGCAACAGCTTTCGTTCGTAAAGGGGCAACACTGTGTATTTCTCTCTCGCAGAGCCCGGTTGCAAAATTCGAAACGTCCAGCGATTGCGCCCACAGGAAAGCTGCCAGCACGGAAAGCTGTAGCTGGTTTTCACTGTCCCTTGGAACTGCATTCGCTGGTAGACAGACATTCGCGTTCTGCAAAAGCTTTGGTTGGTAATGGGGCAACACTGTGTATATCTCTCTCGGAGAGCCCGGCTGCCAAATTCGAAACGTCAAGCGATTGCGCCCACAGGAAAGCTGCCAGCACGGAAAGCTGTAGCTGGTTTTCACTGTCCCTTGGAACTGCATTCGCTGGTAGACAGACATGCGCGTTCTGCAAAAGCTTTCGTTCGTAAAGGGGCAACACTCTGTATTTCTCTCTGGCAGAGCCCGGCTGCCAAATTCGAAACGTCCAGCGATTGCGCCCACAGGAAAGCTGCCAGCACGGAAAGCTGTAGCTGGTTTTCACTGTCCCTTGGAACTGCATTCGCTGGTAGACAGACATTCGCGTTCTGCAAAACCTTTGCTTGGTAATGGGGCAACACTGTGTATATCTCTCTCGGAGAGCCCGGCTGCCAAATTCGAAACGTCCAGCGATTGCGCCCACAGGAAAGCTGCCAGCACGGAAAGCTGTAGCTGGTTTTCACTGTCCCTTGGAACTGCATTCGCTGGTAGATAGACATTCGCGTTCTGCAAAAGCTTTGGTTGGTAATGGGGCAACACTTTGTATTTCTCTCTCGGAGAGCCCGGCTGCCAAATTCGAAACGTCAAGCGATTGTGCCCACAGGAAAGCTGCCAGCACAGAAAGCTGTAGCTGGTTTTCACTGTCCCTTGGAACTGCATTCGCTGGTAGACAGACATTCGCGTTCTGCAAAACCTTTGCTTGGTAATGGGGCAACACTGTGTATATCTCTCTCGGAGAGCCCGGCTGCCAAATTCGAAACGTCCAGCGATTGCGCCCACAGGAAAGCTGCCAGCACGGAAAGCTGTAGCTGGTTTTCACTGTCCCTTGGAACTGCATTCGCTGGTAGACAGACATTCGCGTTCTGCAAAAGCTTTCGTTCGTAAAGGGGCAACACTGTGTATTTCTCTCTCGCAGAGCCCGGTTGCAAAATTCGAAACGTCCAGCGATTGCGCCCACAGGAAAGCTGCCAGCACGGAAAGCTGTAGCTGGTTTTCACTGTCCCTTGGAACTGCATTCGCTGGTAGACAGACATTCGCGTTCTGCAAAACCTTTGCTTGGTAATGGGGCAACACTGTGTATATCTCTCTCGGAGAGCCCGGCTGCCAAATTCAAAACGTCCAGCGATTGCGCCCACAGGAAAGCTGCCAGCACGGAAAGCTGTAGCTGGTTTTCACTGTCCCTTGGAACTGCATTCGCTGGTAGACAGACATTCGCGTTCTGCAAAAGCTTTCGTTCGTAAAGGGGCAACACTCTGTATTTCTCTCTGGCAGAGCCCGGCTGCCAAATTCGAAACGTCCAGCGATTGCGCCCACAGGAAAGCTGCCAGCACGGAAAGCTGTAGCTGGTTTTCACTGTCCCTTGGAACTGCATTCGCTGGTAGACAGACATTCGCGTTCTGCAAAAGCTTTGCTTGGTAATGGGGCAACACTGTGTATATCTCGGAGAGCCCGGCTGCCAAATTCGAAACGTCCAGCGATTGTGCCCACAGGAAAGCTGCCAGCACAGAAAGCTGTAGCTGGTTTTCACTGTCCCTTGGAACTGCATTCGCTGGTAGACAGACATTCGCGTTCTGCAAAACCTTTGCTTGGTAATGGGGCAACACTGTGTATATCTCTCTCGGAGAGCCCGGCTGCCAAATTCAAAACGTCCAGCGATTGCGCCCACAGGAAAGCTGCCAGCACGGAAAGCTGTAGCTGGTTTTCACTGTCCCTTGGAACTGCATTCGCTGCTAGACAGACATTCGCGTTCTGCAAAAGCTTTCGTTTGAAACGGGGCAACACTTTGTATATCTCTCTCGCAGAGCCCGGCTGCCAAATTCGAAACGTCCAGCGATTGCGCCCACAGGAAAGCTGCCAGCACAGAAAGCTGTAGCTGGTTTTCACTGTCCCTTGGAACTGCATTCGCTGGTAGACAGACATGCGCGTTCTGCAAAAGCTTTCGTTCGTAAAGGGGCAACACTCTGCATTTCTCTCTGGCAGAGCCCGGCTGCCAAATTCGAAACGTCCAGCGATTGCGCCCACAGGAAAGCTGCCAGCACGGAAAGCTGTAGCTGGTTTTCACTGTCCCTTGGAACTGCATTCGCTGGTAGACAGACATTCGCGTTCTGCAAAAGCTTTTGTTCGTAAAGGGGCAACAGTCTGTATTTCTCTCTCGCAGAGCCCGGCTGCCAAATTCGAAACGTCCAGCGATTGCGCCCACAGGAAAGCTGCCAGCACAGAAAGCTGTAGCTGGTTTTCACTGTCCCTTGGAACTGCATTCGCTGGTAGACAGACATTCGCGTTCTGCAAAACCTTTGCTTGATAATGGGGCAACACTGTGTATATCTCTCTCGGAGAGCCCGGCTGCCAAATTCGAAACGTCCAGCGATTGCGCCCACAGGAAAGCTGCCAGCACGGAAAGCTGTAGCTGGTTTTCACTGTCCCTTGGAACTGCATTCGCTGGTAGACAGACATTCGCGTTCTGCAAAAGCTTTCGTTTGTAAAGGGGCAACACTGTGTATTTCTCTCTCGCAGAGCCCGGCTGCCAAATTCGAAACGTCCAGCGATTGCGCCCACAGGAAAGCTGCCAGCACGGAAAGCTGTAGCTGGTTTTCACTGTCCCTTGGAACTGCATTCGCTGGTAGACAGACATTCGCGTTCTGCAAAAGCTTTGGTTGGTAATGGGGCAACACTGTGTATATCTCGGAGAGCCCGGCTGCCAAATTCGAAACGTCCAGCGATTGTGCCCACAGGAAAGCTGCCAGCACAGAAAGGTGTAGCTGGTTTTCACTGTCCCTTGGAACTGCATTCGCTGGTAGACAGACATTCGCGTTCTGCAAAAGCTTTGCTTGGTAATGCGGCAACACTGTGTATATCTCTGTCGGAGAGCCCGGCTGCCAAATTCAAAACGTCCAGCGATTGCGCCCACAGGAAAGCTGCCAGCACGGAAAGCTGTAGCTGGTTTTCACTGTCCCTTGGAACTGCATTCGCTGCTAGACAGACATTCGCGTTCTGCAAAAGCTTTCGTTTGAAAAGGGGCAACACTTTGTATTTCTCTCTGGCAGAGCCCGGCTGCCAAATTCGAAACGTCCAGCGATTGCGCCCACAGGAAAGCTGCCAGCACGGAAAGCTGTAGCTGGTTTTCACTGTCCCTTGGAACTGCATTCGCTGGTAGACAGACATTCGCGTTCCGCAAAAGCTTTCGTTCGTAATGGGGCAACACTGTGTATTTCTCTCTCGCAGAGCCCGGCTGCCAAATTCGAAACGTCCAGCGATTGTGCCCACAGGAAAGCTGCCAGCACAGAAAGCTGTGGATGGTTTTCACTGTCCCTTGGAACTGCATTCGCTGGTAGACAGACATGCGCGTTCTGCAAAAGCTTTCGTTCGTAAAGGGGCAACACTCTGCATTTCTCTCTGGCAGAGCCCGGCTGCCAAATTCGAAACGTCCAGCGATTGCGCCCACAGGAAAGCTGCCAGCACGGAAAGCTGTAGCTGGTTTTCACTGTCCCTTGGAACTGCATTCGCTGGTAGACAGACATTCGCGTTCTGCAAAACCTTTGCTTGGTAATGGGGCAACACTGTGTATATCTCTCTCGGAGAGCCCGGCTGCCAAATTCGAAACGTCCAGCGATTACGCCCACAGGAAAGCTGCCAGCACGGAAAGCTGTAGCTGGTTTTCACTGTCCCTTGGAACTGCATTCGCTGGTAGACAGACATTCGCGTTCTGCAAAAGCTTTGGTTGGTAATGGGGCAACACTTTGTATATCTCTCTCGGAGAGCCCGGCTGCCAAATTCGAAACGTCAAGCGATTGCGCCCACAGGAAAGCTGCCAGCACAGAAAGCTGTAGCTGGTTTTCACTGTCCCTTGGAACTGCATTCGCTGGTAGACAGACATTCGCGTTCTGCAAAACCTTTGCTTGGTAATGGGGCAACACTGTGTATATCTCTCTCGGAGAGCCCGGCTGCCAAATTCGAAACGTCCAGCGATTGCGCCCACAGGAAAGCTGCCAGCACGGAAAGCTGTAGCTGGTTTTCACTGTCCCTTGGAACTGCATTCGCTGGTAGACAGACATTCGCGTTCTGCAAAAGCTTTCGTTCGTAAAGGGGCAACACTGTGTATTTCTCTCTCGCAGAGCCCGGTTGCAAAATTCGAAACGTCCAGCGATTGCGCCCACAGGAAAGCTGCCAGCACGGAAAGCTGTAGCTGGTTTTCACTGTCCCTTGGAACTGCATTCGCTGGTAGACAGACATGCGCGTTCTGCAAAAGCTTTCGTTCGTAAAGGGGCAACACTTTGTATTTCTCTCTGGCAGAGCCCGGCTGCCAAATTCGAAACGTCCAGCGATTGCGCCCACAGGAAAGCTGCCAGTACGGAAAGCTGTAGCTGGTTTTCACTGTCCCTTGGAACTGCATTCGCTGGTAGACAGACATTCGCGTTCTGCAAAAGCTTTCGTTCGTAAAGGGGCAACACTGTGTATATCTCTCTCGGAGAGCCCGGCTGCCAAATTCGAAACGTCAAGCGATTGTGCCCACAGGAAAGCTGCCAGCACAGAAAGCTGTAGCTGGTTTTCACTGTCCCTTGGAACTGCATTCGCTGGTAGACAGACATTCGCGTTCTGCAAAAGCTTTGGTGGGTAATGGGGCAACACTGTGTATATCTCTCTCGGAGAGCCCGGCTGCCAAATTCGAAACGTCCAGCGATTGCGCCCACAGGAAAGCTACCAGCACGGAAAGCTGTAGCTGGTTTTCACTGTCCCTTGGAACTGCATTCGCTGGTAGACAGACATTCGCGTTCTGCAAAAGCTTTGGTTGGTAATGGGGCAACACTGTGTATATCTCTCTCGGAGAGCCCGGCTGCCAAATTCGAAACGTCCTGCGATTGCGCCCACAGGAAAGCTGCCAGCACAGAAAGCTGTAGCTGGTTTTCACTGTCCCTTGGAACTGCATTCGCTGGTAGACAGACATTCGCGTTCTGCAAAACCTTTGCTTGGTAATGGGGCAACACTGTGTATATCTCTCTCGGAGAGCCCGGCTGCCAAATTCGAAACGTCCAGCGATTGCGCCCACAGGAAAGCTGCCAGCACGGAAAGCTGTAGCTGGTTTTCACTGTCCCTTGGAACTGCATTCGCTGGTAGACAGACATTCGCGTTCTGCAAAAGCTTTCGTTCGTAAAGGGGCAACACTGTGTATTTCTCTCTCGCAGAACCCGGTTGCAAAATTCGAAACGTCCAGCGATTGCGCCCACAGGAAAGCTGCCAGCACGGAAAGCTGTAGCTGGTTTTCACTGTCCCTTGGAACTGCATTCGCTGGTAGACAGACATTCGCGTTCTGCAAAAGCTTTCGTTCGTAAAGGGGCAACACTTTGTATTTCTCTCTGGCAGAGCCCGGCTGCCAAATTCGAAACGTCCAGCGATTGCGCCCACAGGAAAGCTGCCAGCACGGAAAGCTGTAGCTGGTTTTCACTGTCCCTTGGAACTGCATTTGCTGGTAGACAGACATTCGCGTTCTGCAAAAGCTTTCGTTCGTAAAGGGGCAACACTGTGTATTTCTCTCTGGCAGAACCCGGCTGCCAAATTCGAAACGTCCAGCGATTGCGCCCACAGGAAAGCTGCCAGCACGGAAAGCTGTAGCTGGTTTTCACTGTCCCTTGGAACTGCATTCGCTGGTAGACAGACATTCGCGTTCTGCAAAAGCTTTGGTTGGTAATGGGGCAACACTGTGTATATCTCTCTCGGAGAGCCCGGCTGCCAAATTCGAAACGTCAAGCGATTGTGCCCACAGGAAAGCTGCCAGCACAGAAAGCTGTAGCTGGTTTTCACTGTCCCTTGGAACTGCATTCGCTGGTAGACAGACATTCGCGTTCTGCAAAACCTTTGCTTGGTAATGGGGCAACACTGTGTATATCTCTCTGGCAGAGCCCGGCTGCCAAATTCGAAACGTCCAGCGATTGCGCCCAGAGGAAAGCTGCCAGCACGGAAAGCTGTAGCTGGTTTTCACTGTCCCTTGGAACTGCATTCGCTGGTAGACAGACATTCGCATTCTGCAAAAGCTTTCGTTTGAAAAGGGGCAACACTTTGTATTTCTCTCTCGCAGAGCCCGGCTGCCAAATTCGAAACGTCCAGCGATTGCGCCCACAGGAAAGCTGCCAGCACGGAAAGCTGTAGCTGGTTTTCACTGTCCCTTGGAACTGCATTCGCTGGTAGACAGACATTGGCGTTCCGCAACAGCTTTCGTTCGTAATGGGGCAACACTGTGTATTTCTCTCTCGCAGAGCCCGGCTGCCAAATTCGAAACGTCCAGCGATTGTGCCCACAGGAAAGCTGCCAGCACAGAAAGCTGTAGCTGGTTTTCACTGTCCCTTGGAACTGCATTCGCTGGTAGACAGACATTGGCGTTCCGCAAAAGCTTTCGTTCGTAAAGGGGCAACACTCTGTATTTCTCTCTGGCAGAGCCCGGCTGACAAATTCGAAACGTCCAGCGATTGCGCCCACAGGAAAGCTGCCAGCACAGAAAGCTGTAGCTGGTTTTCACTGTCCCTTGGAACTGCATTCGCTGGTAGACAGACATTCGCGTTCTGCAAAACCTTTGCTTGGTAATGGGGCAACACTGTGTATATCTCTCTCGGAGAGCCCGGCTGCCAAATTCGAAACGTCCAGCGATTGCGCCCACAGGAAAGCTGCCAGCACGGAAAGCTGTAGCTGGTTTTCACTGTCCCTTGGAACTGCATTCGCTGGTAGACAGACATTCGCGTTCTGCAAAAGCTTTCGTTTGTAAAGGGGCAACACTGTGTATTTCTCTCTCGCAGAGCCCGGCTGCCAAATTCGAAACGTCCAGCGATTGCGCCCACAGGAAAGCTGCCAGCACGGAAAGCTGTAGCTGGTTTTCACTGTCCCTTGGAACTGCATTCGCTGGTAGACAGACATTCGCGTTCTGCAAAAGCTTTGGTTGGTAATGGGGCAACACTGTGTATATCTCGGAGAGCCCGGCTGCCAAATTCGAAACGTCCAGCGATTGTGCCCACAGGAAAGCTGCCAGCACAGAAAGCTGTAGCTGGTTTTCACTGTCCCTTGGAACTGCATTCGCTGGTAGACAGACATTCGCGTTCTGCAAAACCTTTGCTTGGTAATGGGGCAACACTGTGTATATCTCTCTCGGAGAGCCCGGCTGCCAAATTCGAAACGTCCAGCGATTGCGCCCACAGGAAAGCTGCCAGCACGGAAAGCTGTAGCTGGTTTTCACTGTCCCTTGGAACTGCATTCGCTGGTAGACAGACATTCGCGTTCCGCAAAAGCTTTCGTTCGTAATGGGGCAACACTGTGTATATCTCTCTCGGAGAGCCCGGCTGCCAAATTCGAAACGTCCTGCGATTGCGCCCACAGGAAAGCTGCCAGCACGGAAAGCTGTAGCTGGTTTTCACTGTCCCTTGGAACTGCATTCGCTGGTAGACAGACATTCGCGTTCTGCAAAAGCTTTCGTTCGTAAAGGGGCAACACTGTGTATTTCTCTCTGGCAGACCCCGGCTGCCAAATTCGAAACGTCCAGCGATTGCGCCCACAGGAAAGCTGCCAGCACGGAAAGCTGTAGCTGGTTTTCACTGTCCCTTGGAACTGCATTCGCTGGTAGACAGACATTCGCGTTCTGCAAAAGCTTTCGTTCGTAAAGGGGCAACACTGTGTATTTCTCTCTCGCAGAGCCCGGTTGCAAAATTCGAAACGTCCAGCGATTGCGCCCACAGGAAAGCTGCCAGCACGGAAAGCTGTAGCTGGTTTTCACTGTCCCTTGGAACTGCATTCGCTGGTAGACAGACATTCGCGTTCTGCAAAAGCTTTCGTTTGAAAAGGGGCAACACTTTGTATTTCTGTCTCGCAGAGCCCGGCTGCCAAATTCGAAACGTCCAGCGATTTCGCCCACAGGAAAGCTGCCAGCACGGAAAGCTGTAGCTGGTTTTCACTGTCCCTTGGAACTGCATTCGCTGGTAGACAGACATTCGCGTTCCGCAAAAGCTTTCGTTCGTAATGGGGCAACACTGTGTATTTCTCTCTCGCAGAGCCCGGCTGCCAAATTCGAAACGTCCAGCGATTGTGCCCACAGGAAAGCTGCCAGCACAGAAAGCTGTAGCTGGTTTTCACTGTCCCTTGGAACTGCATTCGCTGGTAGACAGACATTCGCGTTCTGCAAAAGCTTTGGTTGGTAATGGGGCAACACTGTGTATATCTCTCTCGGAGAGCCCGGCTGCCAAATTCGAAACGTCCAGCGATTGCGCCCACAGGAAAGCTGCCAGCACGGAAAGCTGTAGCTGGTTTTCACTGTCCCTTGGCACTGCATTCGCTGGTAGACAGACATTCGCGTTCCGCAAAACCTTTGCTTGGTAATGGGGCAACACTGTGTATATCTCTCTCGGAGAGCCCGGCTGCCAAATTCGAAACGTCCAGCGATTGCGCCCACAGGAAAGCTGCCAGCACGGAAAGCTGTAGCTGGTTTTCACTGTCCCTTGGAACTGCATTCGCTGGTAGACAGACATTCGCGTTCCGCAAAAGCTTTCGTTCGTAATGGGGCAACACTGTGTATATCTCTCTCGGAGAGCCCGGCTGCCAAATTCGAAACGTCCTGCGATTGCGCCCACAGGAAAGCTGCCAGCACGGAAAGCTGTAGCTGGTTTTCACTGTCCCTTGGAACTGCATTCGCTGGTAGACAGACATTCGCGTTCTGCAAAAGCTTTCGTTCGTAAAGGGGCAACACTGTGTATTTCTCTCTCGCAGAGCCCGGTTGCAAAATTCGAAACGTCCAGCGATTGCGCCCACAGGAAAGCTGCCAGCACGGAAAGCTGTAGCTGGTTTTCACTGTCCCTTGGAACTGCATTCGCTGGTAGACAGACATGCGCGTTCTGCAAAAGCTTTCGTTCGTAAAGGGGCAACACTTTGTATTTCTCTCTGGCAGAGCCCGGCTGCCAAATTCGAAACGTCCAGCGATTGCGCCCACAGGAAAGCTGCCAGCACGGAAAGCTGTAGCTGGTTTTCACTGTCCCTTGGAACTGCATTTGCTGGTAGACAGACATTCGCGTTCTGCAAAAGCTTTCGTTCGTAAAGGGGCAACACTGTGTATTTCTCTCTGGCAGAACCCGGCTGCCAAATTCGAAACGTCCAGCGATTGCGCCCACAGGAAAGCTGCCAGCACGGAAAGCTGTAGCTGGTTTTCACTGTCCCTTGGAACTGCATTCGCTGGTAGACAGACATTCGCGTTCTGCAAAAGCTTTGGTTGGTAATGGGGCAACACTGTGTATATCTCTCTCGGAGAGCCCGGCTGCCAAATTCGAAACGTCAAGCGATTGTGCCCACAGGAAAGCTGCCAGCACAGAAAGCTGTAGCTGGTTTTCACTGTCCCTTGGAACTGCATTCGCTGGTAGACAGACATTCGCGTTCTGCAAAACCTTTGCTTGGTAATGGGGCAACACTGTGTATATCTCTCTGGCAGAGCCCGGCTGCCAAATTCGAAACGTCCAGCGATTGCGCCCAGAGGAAAGCTGCCAGCACGGAAAGCTGTAGCTGGTTTTCACTGTCCCTTGGAACTGCATTCGCTGGTAGACAGACATTCGCATTCTGCAAAAGCTTTCGTTTGAAAAGGGGCAACACTTTGTATTTCTCTCTCGCAGAGCCCGGCTGCCAAATTCGAAACGTCCAGCGATTGCGCCCACAGGAAAGCTGCCAGCACGGAAAGCTGTAGCTGGTTTTCACTGTCCCTTGGAACTGCATTCGCTGGTAGACAGACATTGGCGTTCCGCAACAGCTTTCGTTCGTAATGGGGCAACACTGTGTATTTCTCTCTCGCAGAGCCCGGCTGCCAAATTCGAAACGTCCAGCGATTGTGCCCACAGGAAAGCTGCCAGCACAGAAAGCTGTAGCTGGTTTTCACTGTCCCTTGGAACTGCATTCGCTGGTAGACAGACATTGGCGTTCCGCAAAAGCTTTCGTTCGTAAAGGGGCAACACTCTGTATTTCTCTCTGGCAGAGCCCGGCTGACAAATTCGAAACGTCCAGCGATTGCGCCCACAGGAAAGCTGCCAGCACAGAAAGCTGTAGCTGGTTTTCACTGTCCCTTGGAACTGCATTCGCTGGTAGACAGACATTCGCGTTCTGCAAAACCTTTGCTTGGTAATGGGGCAACACTGTGTATATCTCTCTCGGAGAGCCCGGCTGCCAAATTCGAAACGTCCAGCGATTGCGCCCACAGGAAAGCTGCCAGCACGGAAAGCTGTAGCTGGTTTTCACTGTCCCTTGGAACTGCATTCGCTGGTAGACAGACATTCGCGTTCTGCAAAAGCTTTGGTTGGTAATGGGGCAACACTGTGTATATCTCGGAGAGCCCGGCTGCCAAATTCGAAACGTCCAGCGATTGTGCCCACAGGAAAGCTGCCAGCACAGAAAGCTGTAGCTGGTTTTCACTGTCCCTTGGAACTGCATTCGCTGGTAGACAGACATTCGCGTTCTGCAAAACCTTTGCTTGGTAATGGGGCAACACTGTGTATATCTCTCTCGGAGAGCCCGGCTGCCAAATTCGAAACGTCCAGCGATTGCGCCCACAGGAAAGCTGCCAGCACGGAAAGCTGTAGCTGGTTTTCACTGTCCCTTGGAACTGCATTCGCTGGTAGACAGACATTCGCGTTCCGCAAAAGCTTTCGTTCGTAATGGGGCAACACTGTGTATATCTCTCTCGGAGAGCCCGGCTGCCAAATTCGAAACGTCCTGCGATTGCGCCCACAGGAAAGCTGCCAGCACGGAAAGCTGTAGCTGGTTTTCACTGTCCCTTGGAACTGCATTCGCTGGTAGACAGACATTCGCGTTCTGCAAAAGCTTTCGTTCGTAAAGGGGCAACACTGTGTATTTCTCTCTGGCAGACCCCGGCTGCCAAATTCGAAACGTCCAGCGATTGCGCCCACAGGAAAGCTGCCAGCACGGAAAGCTGTAGCTGGTTTTCACTGTCCCTTGGAACTGCATTCGCTGGTAGACAGACATTCGCGTTCTGCAAAAGCTTTCGTTCGTAAAGGGGCAACACTGTGTATTTCTCTCTCGCAGAGCCCGGTTGCAAAATTCGAAACGTCCAGCGATTGCGCCCACAGGAAAGCTGCCAGCACGGAAAGCTGTAGCTGGTTTTCACTGTCCCTTGGAACTGCATTCGCTG